>NW_004567114.1:10101877-10125725 GCF_000260355.1 Condylura cristata
TGTGGAAGCGGCTTTAGATTCTCAGTGCTGTGCTTTAACCCGCTGCGCCACCAGGGAGGGCCCCAGATAATCAATTTTTAATAGGCATTTTACGAGTTGCATGGACAATTGTCCATAAGCGGATGGGGCCTGTCTGATCACAGGGAGAAGCCAGACGAAGGAGCAGACTGCACCGCCGCGGAGGTGATGGCCCCTGTCGCCGGGACTTGGAATCCGAAGCGTTCGTTCCCACCAAAATTCATGTGAGCAAATAGTGAGTTGAAATTAATGCTGTTTATTTAAAACCGTGTAATGAGTTTTTGAAATCACAGGGGTACCTTGATTGTCTGGTCTCTCGCTTATTTTTTGGACTCAAATCCGAGTTTTAAAAAATATTAATTTTAATTTTAAAACTTTAAGGCAATTGTTTTTCTTAGTGCTTGAGCAATTTCCCATCTGTCAGGTGGCAAGTGGGCTGGTGCTTTTTTAAACACTTTTTTAAAAAAAATTTCTAATTACTAAAGTAATACATATTCATTGATGAAAATGATAAATACAGAAGATCTCAACGAAAAACAATCATCCATAACTTCATCATGCTGTTCACGAAAAAAGCTGTTCGTTTGAGGCGTTTACTTCTGAACGAATGCATACATGCAAAATGCCTCGACATACAGACACACCACGACTTACAGACACTCCACATGTAAACACACCTTCCCTCACACATTCACTCCTATACCAGTATCAGGGTGTCCTGCACACACAAGATAATCCGCTTGCTGTTATTTAGCAACACGATATAAACATATAAACCTCATTTTAGTTAACATCTTTTTAATGGCTGCTTTATACTCTATGATATTATTGGATCTGTACGTTATTTCTCATTCTTTGCTATCTTAATAAGTGCTTCATTGTACAGTTGT
This sequence comes from Condylura cristata, assembly GCF_000260355.1. NCBI lineage: Eukaryota > Metazoa > Chordata > Mammalia > Eulipotyphla > Talpidae > Condylura > Condylura cristata. The sequence goes on from NW_004567114.1 coordinate 10,102,786, forward strand.
ATATTTTATATTCATGTATTATGTTGTAAATATTCCCTGAATATTTCCTATAAATAATTTCCTTAAAGTAGACCAGCTACAGCAAATACATACACAGATTCGAGCTTTTGATACATATTGACAGATACCCCCTGGACAGGAGATAATGTAAACTTCATCAAGTCAAATGTAAGAATACTGGTTTCCTCCAAAATACACATCCCAATTTGGGTATGCCAATATTTGAAAATGTCTTTGGCTAATGGGCTGAGACATTGGGATGTTAATATGAGATTCTGATTCAATACCCTAAGGGCACATATCAAAAAATCTTAACAAAGACATATACATGTACATCTGTATGCATGTGTGTGTACGCACATTATATATAAATATCCAATTTTGTTAAAATATGTATACATTTATTTACACACACTCACACATGTATCCCCAACAAAAGACTTAAAATGTAGAACAAAATATTAACAGCAGTTATCGTTGAGAAGTGGAACTACAGATGATTCTGTTTTATTGTCCTTTTACTTATTGATATTTTCAAGTTTTTCACAACAACCACCCTTGCATTTGAAAACACACATATCCAAACAATAAATGGCTTTTTTTTCTAAGCAAATAAGTTTCATCCAGTGCCCTAGTCAAAGCTTAGGCCTTGCTTTTGTCCTCCCATCACCCCTCCCCACATGGTCCCCAGGTTTGGAAACCAGAGTGGGGAGCAGGGCGCAGTCATCAGAAGCAAATCTCTGGGCCTCAGTTTCTTCATTTATCGAATAAGAAATCAGAGAAGGCATTACGTCTCAGGTTAATTTTCAGCTCTATTTGGGTTTCTTATTGTTTTGAGAAAATTTTGGCATCTTGATTCAAAATTGAATGGGAAAAGTTGGAGAGATGTCTTCAATTGACTAGTAATGTCTGCCACGGCAGAAATGCAGCAATTGACTACCAATGTCTGACATGGAAATAGAAGCTGAAATCCACCAATCTTGTAAACATAGTGGTCATCCCTTCCCCATCTTAAAAACTTTTTTGCATTTTATTTATCTTGCCTTTTTGTTACTGTCCTTCCCTGTTCTAAATTCCTTACTTAAAAAAGAAAAAAAAAAGACATGAAAAAATCTAATTTAGTTCAGCATTTACTTGCTCTAGAAAATGGAAAGGCAAGTTTGATCCCTGCTCTGGAGGACGCCAGAGAAGGGAGTCCAAGACTACATTTGCTGAACGTTGCCTTACATTATAAAGAAGACTTAGCACATGGCTGAGGAGTTTGCCCAAAGGCTAAGCCAGGGAAGCTCCAGGTGCTTTGCAAGAAAGGGCACGCTGCCAGGAGGGGCATGGGCCCCCAGCCTGCCCTGCTTGACCCCAGCTCCGCTTCACCTGCCCCCGTGCCTGCCTGATCCCCCAGGGCACAGGGGCTGTGTATCAGGAGGAGGACAGCCAGCGTGTGCTGGGCCCTCCCCAGCATCAGATTGGCATGGAAGGCAAGATTGGGGCTGAGGCTTGGGGGAGCTGTCCGTGCTAGCAGGATCCTTTCAGTGTGCTGTAGCTGCTGTTGGATTAGACTTACCACGACAGGGAGGGGCCTTGACCCAGGGAAGCCTGCCCTGTCAGCAGGTGTGAAAAGAAAAACAACTGCAGAACTTTCCCTGGGAACTTGGCTATGGGCCTGCCACCCTGGGGGCGCTCTGGCTTTGGCAGAGTTTGGGGCTGCAGAAAGTCTCTCTCACTGGGAGAGGCACTTTTCATAAACTAGAAGGCAGGACTTTGAGACTATCAAGGCAACTGAAAAGGAAGCTTCGAGACCCTTGGGAAATTGGTCCAGACATTCTCAGAAGTGTCAGAGTCTTCAGACTCTGAGTCCCTCTCCTCCCTAAATGTCTCCTCGGAGGCCAGGTGTCACTCACCTTAGTAATGACAATGCTCTGGGTGTGTGAGGGGCCACCAAGCTGCTGGGCCTCCAGCCTATTTTCTCCATTTGTCGCCTGTGTGACCTTGGGCAACTTCGTGCACTTCTGTGCCTCGGCTTTCTCATCTGTTAAATGGGAACAACATTACTTATCTCTTGTGGATGTTGTAAGAGGATAGAGTAGGCTATTATATGCTCAATAGTTATTTGTTGAATGTCGAATGAATTTGTTCCCTCTAGATGGAGTGCATTGTCTTTGTGTATTTAGCAGCTAAGTATAAATGCCACTAGAACTTTCAGCTCATACATTTCTTTGTCTTCCTCTAGAGAATGTAACGGTAAGAGCCTGATGTACCTGGTTCTCAGGTCCTCTACTGAAAAATGTGGAGTATGAAATAGATACGACCTGGGCTCCGTCAACGCAGGTGTTCTGGGAAATAAGTTTGAAAAGTAGGTTGTTGGCTGGCTGCTGGGAAGAAGAAAGAAGACCTTGAAGGAATAGCGTTTGGGTGTGTTGGGAGACGAGAGAGAGGGCGTCCCCAGAGTCCTGAAACAGGGGGTGTCAGGACAGAAGTGAGCCTTCGCCCTGTGGCACCTTTGCCCCCCAGCTCTCTGTGTCCTGGGAGCTGCCACGCAGATTGTGAGGCAGAAAATGGCAGCCATCCTAGCTTCTTCTTCCAGCTTCCCAGGGACTTGCTGTTACCATGGTGATGGCCAGCCCCAGTGATGTTAGCTTTGTGCTGTGACCACCTCCTCTTTTGTTCTCATCCCAACTATAGGTACTATGTCTGGGGCTTTAAGAAAGGCTCCAAGTAGGGAATTTCTGTGTTTGTTTGAGTCATCTGAGACACCAGACTCTTTCTCCCCCTAACCTAGCTTCTATCCTCAAAGGGATTCAGTTTCTTGATGAGAAGTCTTGAGGTACTTGGGTCCTATTTCTTGAAGGAGGCAGAGAACAAAATATGAAATATGGGGCTGACTAAATGAGAATGGAATAAGGTCTGGGCTGTCTCTTTGTTCAGACACTGACAGTAGTAGCAAGAGATGCTTTATGGGAAAGACAGTAGTTGCCGTTGGTGAAGTCAATTTCTGAAGGTTAGGGATGTGAGCCCCTTTGACTTAGCCCTTAATAACTTACTCTGGCTCTATCATTCACATGAGCTCCTCTAAGCCCTTCTGGAACTTATTTATTCATCCAGCCTTTATTGGATTCCAAATGATAGAGGCACCCCCTGAGACTGTGGTTGAGCTGTACGTCATCTCAGCTGTGGACACCAGGTGGGAAGTAATGTTCTCTGTAGAAAAATCTCTGCTGGGCTTCTCTGCTTGGGTCTGCCACTGAAATGTCATGTGCGTGAGCAGCACCCTTCAAGTTTTCTGAGTCAGGTTTCCTAGCCTGGAATGGAAGGAAGAACATTCTGATGACCCCTAGTTCATGGGATGGTTTTGGAGGACAGGAAATACTTTCTTTGTTGTTCCATCCCCAGCACCAATAAGTCACACAAATCCCATGAATGATGTCAGATGTGATAGATAAGAGTAGATGATGTTAGTGGCTGATACTTGTATCAGTTGAAGAGCTTGGGGGCAAATGACAAGCTAACTTAAATTAACTTAAGCAAACACAGTTTGTTTCCTGCCCACAGGAAGTTGGGGTGAGGGTCAATTTTGGTCATGACTTGACTTCAGCCGTGTGGACATAAAACACTGGACCAAAAAAAGAATTTTGCTTGTTTGGGACCCACACTTATGCCAGGAAGGAAAGGTGCTAAGTCTCAGTATTAGAAAAAAAAAAAAAAAACAACATTGGATTTCTAATCCTGCCCTGCTCCTTCCACGTTGCTTGATTTTGGGTGAGTCATTTTTTTCTAAGCCCTGGGTTTCAACTCTCTAAGAGAGGGATAAGAATATTTGCTTTGCAAAGGGTCATTGAAAAGCCTCAGAGTGGTAAGACTGGAAAGGTCCTTGTAGTTTTACACTGTGGTTTAAATGCAAAATGGGTGGCATGTATAGCATTCCTGGTTTAAGTCAGCATGAAAGCCCCATTTTCTCCATAGGAGTTCACTCTTGGAAGTGTTGGGAGCACCTCCTTAGGAAAACCTGTGCTATGCTCACTTAGACCCAGTGTGTGTGGAGGACGTTACATGAATCGTCTTCTTCAACCCTCTGTGTGGGAGTCTGTCAGTTCCATGTTGAGGAGGAAGCACCTGAAGACCTATCAGTCTCCTGGAGGCAGGAGATGGATGCTCATGTCTCACTGGGGAAACTCACCTCAGGGTGCTGCCCAGCCCTCTAGGTTTTCCTTGCCCATCGTGGTGTGTTAGAGCCACAGGAGATGCAGAGAGCACAGAATCACACTGCCCATCTTCCCAAGACCCAACAGAGCCAGCACTTAATCTCAGCTTGCTGACTCAAGAGCCTCTAAGTGGAAGCCACAGAAATGTAAAGCCAGGGAACACTCTAAGTAGCACTGACAGAGTTTCTGCAGAGGCTGGAAACCAGATTGGGGTGACATGTGGAGGAACTATGCACAGGTCGTGCTGCAGAAGTGGCCCACAGGGCTCTGCATCCACAATCAGCACCAACACCTCCAGCGCCAGGTGGGTGTCACACAGCCAGCCCTGCCCTTCCCCCACATGCAGCAGATGCACCCCGTCCCCAGCACCTTCTTCCAACATCCCCTATTGTCCCTGCGCCCTTAGCTCACTGACCCGGGATTCTGATGGATGGTGCCTGTGCCACCAGCCTATGTCCTAGCTGCAAGGGAGGCAGGGAGAGCATCAGCTGTCCATTTCCGCAGATGTCAGTTTCAGCCTTGGGACTGAGAAGCCAATGGGCCTCCCACCACTACTCAAAAAGTGGTGAGTTTCTCAAACCCCAAAGGGCATTCTGACACTTGATGCTCTTGAAACTCTGAATGAGTCAATGGGGTCTCAGGAAATGTGGGTTGACTCTCCAATCCCCACTTAGCTCGTTTGCTTGCTACAAAGCAAACCCTGCCAGACCCTTTTCTGCTTCCTGGATTCAGGGCTCACGCCCTCCACTGAGTTTTCAGAAGCCCGTTGTTCTCTGCCAGGCAAATCTGCAGCCTCTGAGTCTGATTCATGGCATATGGTGCTGTGTCATGTTGCAACATAAATAAAAATATTTTGTATGGAAACGTAAGGGATGGAAGCTTCTGGAGCCCCCACACTCCATCAGCAGCCTCAAGCTGTGAAGGGAAGAATGTGTTTGGTGTCCAGACCGCCCCCCACTTTGCTGGGCAGCTGGCTGAGGAGTCTGCCTCTCTCCCCAAACCCTCCTCCTCCTCAACCTGGGCCCCTGAGGCAGTTGGGCAAGAGTTGGAAAAGAAAAGTGGAGGCTGGGCCCTCCCTGGTGGCGCAGCGGGTTAAAGCACAGCACTAAGAAGTTACGGCCACTTCCACATGAGTTCGATCCCCGCCAGCCCCGAAGGAGATCCACATGGCGTGGCAGACCTCTCCTGACCAGCCCGTTGCTCCCCTCAGCAGTGTACTTCATCGATCTGCCTGCTCTGCTCCCCGCTCTGTCTCTGGTGAATCCTCTCACCCTCTGCATCTCTGGCCTGTACCCCAGTTCTGTATGAATAAATAAATCTTTTAAAAAAAGAAAGAAAAGTGGAGGCTCCCTGGATTTGAAGTGGGATTTTGCTGGGAAATTAAAAGAGGTCCGCCAGGAAGCAGGAAACCAAAGCACTAGTGGGCCAAGGACCCTCACCTGGTCAGCTGACCTGTGACATGGAGTCTGTGGACCAGCTGTGACAGCATTGCTTTTGCTGTTCCTTTAACAAAAATGTGCTTTTAAATGAGCCCTGTCTCATCTAGATATCTGGCAATGGAGTCTTTGGGTGGCATTTACCACAGGTCACTCTGCTGACACTCGTTTGCTACCATCAGAAAGTTATTTCCCAGTATGGTGAATGGGTGAACTTGGAGAAGATGAAATGATGACGCCCAATCCCCGTCCCCAGCAGCTGCCTGATTCTTGATGTTCAAGGGCAGGATCCCAGATTGCCTGTTTCCCAGAACCATCTAGTCATCTGTGACCTACGCTTCAGATTCCTCTATTTTATAAGAAAATGATGGCCCTGTTTGGCTAGCTGACTTGCAAATGCCTGTCCAGGTAGTGTGGACACCAGAATTGGCCCAGCTCTGAGAATCAAACAGACCCAGGTTCAGATTGCACCATTACCTCCTTCCCAACCAGCCCTGTAAAATGCGCACAATTGCACCACGATGTCATGGCATTGCTTTAGTGCCAAGATGGAACGAAATGTCAAACTGCTAGAGCAATGACCAGTGCTCAGTAGGGAGGTAACACGGGCTCCTTCCTCTCTTCCTGGCTCACCTGGGCTCTTACTCCAGCACTCTGCTGCAGATCCAGAAATACTGCCCTGATACCGGAGACAAACCTGTCTCCTGGTCAGTCGCGACTGGGTGAGCCAACCCCTCATTAACCACACTGGCTTTGATTAAATGTCAGCCTGTCGTCTTAAAAATGCCACATTATTGGAATGTAGTAGATTCCCCAGTTGCATTCCAGGAAACTATCCTGAGAACAGCCTGAGATTTCTCCCTCCTCTCCGGTATGCTAAGATTTTACAAGCAATGATTGTCATCTTTATTTTCTCCAACTTATCATTTCCAGGAGCTATATATGTCTACAGCCTGCAAATATATGTCCCCCACAATCCCAGGATGGCGATTTGAATAGCTGGGCCCTCCTCCCTCCCTCCCAGTCCTGATTTTTGGCTCTGCAATATCTTACTATATTCCAAAGAGCTATCCACAAGGCAGGGCACCACAGATACAATTAAAGCTGCTTCTGTAACAACACTGCTCTTAAGCAAAATATATTGATCGCCAAAGCTTTGGGCCCACTTTAATCAAGTAATCTAAACAGGGCTTAAGCTTCCAAAGCTGAGCTATGTGCCCGGCTTCAAAGCGCTTACTTCCACTGAATTAATTTATCCGGGATGTACTAATGCTCCCTGCAACCCTGTGGATTATAATGTTAGAGGTTGCAATCAGGGCTCTGATAATATCCCCAAAGCCCAGCCTCCATTGATTGCCGTGTAGAAAGAGGGGTGTGGGCAGGGGGGGAGGGCACAAAGGGATTGAGTTTGATTGAGTAAAATGGAAACATTCCAGGCTTCTGTCCTCCCAGGGCTGGCATGTCTGCCCCTGGCTCCCAGGGCTGTTTCAGAGATGGGGATCAGAGGAAGAGTCTGCGTGCAGAGATGCTACGTCACTGGCAGGAATGGCTGTAGGATGCCCCAGCTGTGATGCTGAGTGGAAGCCAGAGGGACGGTGTGTGTGAAAGACAGAGAGTCAGAGCCTGGACATCTGCTGTCCTGGACGCCAAATGCCAGTCACCCTCCCTGCCAATGTAGTCAGGGAAGCACTTCTTGACCTCAATGCTGGCTTCTGTGTGGGTGCCCATCACACCCCAGCTCTGTAGACTATAACTTTATTCATTCACCAACTGACTGGAACTTGCTGTGTGCCAGAATTTACTCTAGGCTCCAGGCAATAGAGCAGTTAACAAAATATTTGGCCTCATGGAATTCACTTCCTACTGTAGCCAGGTGGGAGGAGACTAACACACCATCTTAGTGACTTATTTATTTAGTTATCGCCTGATGGTGAATGTACTTTTTTTTTATTTTACATTGTTTTATATAATAGTTGATTTTTATATCATTTTGTGCATTTTTTGGTCTCAGTTGTAATCCCTGTGGGTTTCCCATCACTAAATCATCCATGTGCCATCACCATAGTCCAGTGCATTTCCCTCCCCTACTGTTTTTGATCCCATTCTCCACTCCGCCCCCATAAAATGCCTCTGGTATATAGCTGTTCATTATTATTATTTTCTCGCCTGATCTGTTATACTCCTGCTATGAGTGAAACCATCGGTATTTTTCCTTTTCTTACTGGCTTATTACACTAAGCATGATCTTTTCCAGCTCCATCCATGTTGCTGCAAAAGAAATGTGTTTATTTTTTTTTGGTTGCTGAGTAATATTCCACGGTGTATATGTACCACATCTTTTTAATCCAGTCATCCACTTTTGGGCATTTGGGCTATTTCTGTATCTTTCCAACTGTAAATAAAGCAGCAATAAACAATGGGTGCAGGTGTCTTTCTGGATCAGTGTTTTTGTGTCTTTTGGGTAGATACCTAGGAGTGGGATTGCTGGTTCATATGGAAGGTCCAGGTTTAGCAGTTTTAGGACCCTCCAAACAGTTTTCCATAGTGGTTGTACTAGTTTGCATTCTCACCAGCAGTGCAGGAGAGTTCCAGTGAAATGCACTTTTGAGAAAATAAGATAGAAATCAAAGCTAAGGAGTGTGTGAGTAGATGGAGATGATGGTATTGGTGTGAGCCCAAGTTTAAATCCAGTGGTCCTCTTGGGGAAGATGATGCTTGAGCAAAGACCCAAAGGAGATATGGGAGGGAGCCACATAGACTTCAGGGAAAAGTGCTCCAGGCAGCAGGAAGAGCAGTGCAAAGGCCCTGAGGCAGAGCATGCCTGGCGTGCGCAACAAGAGCAACAAGGTGACCAGAGTAGGGTGGTAGGAAGTCAGAGGGTACAAGGGGCAGGGAGCCAACACCAGCCCACATATTCAGACTCTCGATCAGAAATTGGTTCAAGGATAGAGCAGCAACATGAACCATGACGGGTATGGACTGAGTAGTCAGCAGCCATCTTGTCAGCATCCAGAGCCTAAGGATAAAGTCAAAATGAAGAACAGTGGGTCCCTAGGAAGGGTGCCATTGTTTGGGTCCTTGAACATACTAATAAACCTGCAACCTTCACAATGCTTTGTTTTTTCAATTTATCTTGCAAAGAGAAAAAATTAGTTCTCCACCTCTACTGGGCCCTCAGCTTGTGTGAAGGCTTGTTGATGTGTTGACTCATCAGATGGACAGGCGCTGTTGAACTCTTTGAACAGCACAGCGGAGCCAACTCAACATTGCACTTAGTCTTTCCCTTCTGCCGGCCACCCTAATCTGTGCTAGGGGAGGGGTTGATTAGCCATTAACCAGTGTTGATTATAAGTGATTCCTTCACCTGCAAGAGACAGGAGCTCCCCTGGACAGCCTTGGCTTCCAGAACTAAACTTCTCTCAACTATATGCACTGTGAAGAATAGAAAATGGATGCTTACTCTGTGAGTATAGGTGGATAAATAACTCTCCCAATCCACAAAGTTATTACCCATGAGAGAGGGGACTTGCCATCACCATCCAGGTGTAATGCTCACAAATTTATGGCATTTCCACCACAACATTGTGAAGTTAGTAGAGGTTGTATTGTACCCACTGAGATTAGTCCACACATACTGACTGCATTTTCTATGTGAAAGTATAGGCTGGGCAGGTTGTGGTGAGGTGCATGAGGAAGGAAAATAAATGGCCCCTCTGCAGAAAGAATTCGTCATCTCACTGGGAGATTGTCCAGATGGAAATTATAGTGGAAGCTAAGGGAGTTCAAGGAAAACAGGATAAATTATTCCCTGAGTCCTTTACCTATCTATTACAAAAGTAGGATGGCAGTGAATACCTGGTGATAGTTATTTACCTGTTCTGTCCCTCACTTCTTTCAGTCTTCTTGTAAGTTCACTGAAAGATAAATGAATTAATATATATATTAATATACACATATATGTAAAATATACATATGTGTGTATTAATATATATACATGTATATAATATACATACACACACACATAAAACACCCATAGAACATAGTACATGCCTAATAAAGATAAGCTACTGTAATTAAATCATACATGCCATGTGTGGTCAGCAATTATTTTACTTGTTAAGTAACACGATCTCTGGTCAATGAGAGGAAAAACCTTTATGTCATGGAACTATTTAGGGCAGCGGGCAGGACAAGAAAGCAGGTCTTTGGGGCTCTCCCTAGTGGTGCAACATGTTGGAGTGCAGCGCTTTGAAGCTAGCCACAGTTGCTTCAGCACGAGTTCCATCCACGGCCAGGAAGCTGACCCACATGGTGCAGCAGGCCTTTCCTGTCTTGTCTGCTGCTCCCCTCGGTAGTTTATTTCAGTCAGTCTGCTTGTTTTGTGCTCCACCCTGTCTCTGGTGAATCCTCTTACTGCCCCTGCACTCCAGTTCTGTATTCATAAGTAAATAAATCTTTTAAAAAGAAAGAAAGCAAGCAAGCAGGTCTTTGGATTCTGGTCTGGTATTATTTCTTTTTTAAATGTTCCAGTTTCATTCATTCTTTCTTTCTTTTTAAGATTTTTTTTATTTATTCATGCAGAACTGGGGTACAGGACAGGGGTGTAGGGGCAGTGAGAGGCTTCACCAGAGGCAGAGTGGGGAGCAGAACAGGCAGATCGATGAAGCACACTGCTGAGGGGAGTAGCAGGCGGGTCAGGAGAGGTCTGCCCGGCCACTTGGATCACCTCCGGGCCAGGGATCGAGCTCTCCCTGAAGCAGCTGCAGCCAGCTTGTAGTGTTGCGTCCTAATTTGTTGCACCACCAGGGAGGGCCAGGTCTGGTATTATTTCTTAACTGAGAGTTGACAATGCAAAGACTCCGGGCAAGCTTGTGATAGAAAAGGTGGGACTGACTTGGAATAGAGTAGGTTCTAGTTGGGAACAGAGGATAAAGAAAGGTGATATGCCAAAACTACTAGCTGCCCACCAAATTCTATTCTCCTCGGCTGGGTGCCTTAATAGGCTGCCCACTTAGGGTCTACATTTCCCAGCAGCCCTTGTGGTGAGGGGGGCAGCCATATTGAAAAACTCTCACCAGTGAACTTGAGTAGAGGAAAGTGAGCCACTCCCAGATTGGAACCTTATGAAGCAGGGTTTACTGCCTCCATGCTCTTTTTTTCTTGTTGGCATTAGAATTAACAGGATAGATTACCCTAAGGCAGTGCTCCTCAAAGTACTTTTGTTGAAAAACTGCATTTCTACCCCACCCTACCCCCAATTTATCATGGACCAAAATTTTGTTCTACAGCCTCTTCAGTATGATGAGTTCTCTGGTCTCAACCCACTTCATGATACTGCTGCTAAGCAGTCTGTGGCCTAGACATATCTGTCTTCCACCCTTTAAACTGTACATCCCCTCCAGGGGATGTAGAGAAAAGGTGGATGATTCTTGATGACTGCATAGGGGGGCAGTGGAAAGTTCAAATCAAACATATAAGAGAAGAAATTAAAAATCAATATTCATTGGCCACTACATTGCTCTCTTAGGGAGACAGGCTTTGTCCTCATAGAGGCGGGCCATGCCATGCATTGAAAGGAAGATGTGCTTGCAAACCAGGGAAAGTGGCCCCTATTACATGACCTGCTATCGGCAGGTTGGGGTTCCCCTTGTTGGGAAGTGCCACACCTCCAGAGCACCCACTGTATCTGCACACTGCTGGATGATATAAGGTCTCCCACTTCCCTACCAGCAACCCTCTTGCTTATATACTCTCTTATAGTATGTAAATTCTGGGTATATCTGGGCATGATTTGGATCCAAGTAAATCCATGTTCTGCAGCTCAAATGAAATCAAGCGAGTTAAAGTGTTTTTTTTTTTTTTGAAAAAGATAGTAAACAAATTTTAGTTTATAAAACCTCTGGAGAAGAGAGATTGGATTTCGGAAGCCACAGGCAGACCCCGTGAAGCTGAGACCTGTAGGCAGGGGATAGGGCCTAAATGTGGAAGCAAGAACAAAATGCTTCAGACGCCTACAGTCCCATACTCAGCTGAATGTCCTTGGGCGAGTCACACTGCCTTTCTCTGTAGAGGAGGATGATTTTGATGTCATGGTATGATTGATGTGAAGACCTGTGAGAAGTTGCATAAAGAGCTGAGTGCACCTGTGCACCAGCCAGGAAACAGATGGCACATTCAGGCTGGGTGCTTGACGAAAGTGCGATAAAGAGGCAGTTTATAAAGGTGTTTCGGGGGTGGGAAGACACAAGAGTAGCAAGTATCTGACTAGCAATGATATGGAGGGAGGCAGGAAGGTGGGTGGTATTACCCCTTACCCACTCTACACCTGAAGGCCAAAGGAGGGAGCAGTGATCAGAACCCAGAAGCCATGCTCCACTCAGGCGGCCTGACAGAGTGGGCATTCAGGGTGAGTGGAGACCGGCCAGAGCGCAGACAGATGTTGCCAACCTGGGTGGAGCCTCTGCAGGGAGTGAGCTGAGGAATGAGCATGGTCTTATGCTCTTAGTGGCTGCGTGACTCCACTGCCACTGCCTGCCACTGCCCAGGCTTGAACATAGGACAGAGGAAAGGGCCCCGCATGAAGGTCAGCATCGAGACTCAGCGCAAGATGGGGACGCAGGAGGCAAAGGATGAATTCTTGAGGGCCCCAAAGGATGAATTCTTCCAGCCATGCAGACAAGAGCCGCTCAACTTACACAACACTTTTCTTTTTTGAAAAAATAATTTTTACTCTGAGGCTGTAACTGCATATGAGAAGGCCACATACTTCTTTCGAGGAGCCACTTAACTGGAAATTGGACCACCCGATGCCACTCATGCAGGTCTGTTCTCACCTCAAGCAGACAGGATGAACAAATGGTCCTTTCTGTGCTGGCCTCTTGCCAGCTCCTTTTTCCACCTCTTAATTCCTTGTTCTCTGTTGTCCTTGCCTCAGAAACCACCATCTGGCTGCAACCCGCCTAAGGAAGCGATTGGCGAGTTGAGGACCTGGGGTCCGTCCCCTGCTGCCTTAAGAGATGATTAGTGGCTGCTTGTCGGCAGATGTAGCTCAGTGGCATTTTAATATCCAAATGTCCCCCCGCCCTGAGGAGGGAGCTGCAGACTATTGAAGGCGGCTCACACAGAGAGCTGTGATTGCTGCAGCAATAATTTCCTTCAACAGCTATTAAAACACTTCTGAATGTGTTTTAAAAAAAGGAAAAAAGGAGGAAGAGATAGAGGGAGAGAGGGATGGGACAGGAGTCCTTCCTCTTTCCTGGTAAATATCAGGACTCGCAAAGTGAACTCTAACTCCTTGGGTGGGGGTTAAATTCCCCCCTTGACCTTGATTGCCACACACCCACCATTCACCTGAGTTCAGTCTGGAGCAGCAGGTAGGGGTGGCTTGGTGAGGCCAGCCTTGAGGCCTGGAGGTCAAGTGTAGATAGAACCTGGGTGGGTCCTCACTGAGCTCCCCAAGGACCTCCTCTAGTGCAGAGAAACACTGTGCCAAGTCTTCAGGCATTTATGAACCTCCTCAAGTCAGCACCTTCGTGCAGAACAGCTGGCTCGTAGTCCGGAGTCTGTATGTGCCTGCTGCTCCCTTTGTGGGTACGGCAGCCCCTGGCTGTGTCTTCAGTCAGCAGACACTTATGGAATGTCCACCAGGTGTCAGGTGTGGCTCCAGATCCTGCCACGCCTCTAGGTTTGGGGTGCGTCTGCTTTAAGCCCCCATCTTTAATTTGTAAAAGCACACCCTTTGACTAGTGTCTGCTCTGATAGACACCTTGTTTATGGAGGGAACAAAAGTATATGCAGAATTCAAATTTGTGAGCAGTAAGTTCCAGAAATGTGTCAATACATTTTCTCCCTGCTTACGCAAGTAAAATTTGACCCTCTGCAGAAAGCTCGTGTGTAGGTCTAGGGAACTGGATCTCCGAGGCAGAGAAGCAGAGACACGTGAGTGGAGAGCAAGGAGGGTGAGGTGGAGATGGGGTTAATGCACCAGGAAACATTTGAGGTATTTGCACCCTGACACTGAAATAAGGGGTGGGGTGCAAGGGAGATGAGCCAGAGGAGAAAAGACCTCCAAAGGGACGTGACGTCACCATGAGCAGCCTCCTTGACTGTGAACTTTGGACCAATGGACATTGGCTGCCACCTGGCTCAGGTGCCACTTAAACTCAGGAGCCAGGATCCTGGCTACTTGGGGTTAAAGACACAGCACCATCAAGCTATCACAGCCACTGCAGCACAAGTTCAATCCCTGACCAGGGAGCTGACCCACAGGGCACAGAAGACCTCTCCTGTCTCGCCTGCTGTTCTCCGCAGCTGTGTATTTCAGTAGATCTGCCTGTTCTGCTCTCCACTGTCTCCTCTCACTCCCTGTGCCCCTGGATTACACCACAGTTCTTGTATGCATAAATACATAAAATTAAAAAAAAAAAACACAAAACTCAGAAGCCTCACACATACATGTATCTTTGGTAAATGGCAAGACCAGGCAGGAGAAGAACATGTTGGTACACAACCCAACAGGTACAGGAGAAGGAGAAGTCATAACTCTTGTTAGTGCTTGGGACACTAACATCACCAAGAGCCTTACCTAGGATTAGAAGTGGCCTTTTGTGCCTGGTGATGACACCTGTCCTTAATCTCCATGCTGCCAGGGCTGAGGGTGACCTCGAGGCTGCCCCCTGGCCAAGCCAGTGGGCTGGCACCTGAGGCCTGAGGGCACAGAGAAAAAGAAAGTGAAAAAAAATGGCAGCATGCCTTCCCTCCAGGGTGCCACATTCACGTTGGCATCCAGCTCTTGAAGAATCCCTGGGGAGAAGTGTCCGAGGTACCTGCAGGAAGCCAAGGCTCACAGAAGTTTCCCGAACCTTTGGGGCTGATATTAGCCAGCTTATTGCCCAGGAGACTATACAAGAGAACTTAAAAATAGCATCTTCTATAATTGCTTGAGTCTCTGGGTGTTTAGTAACCACGTCTGGCAGTCTATACCCAAGACAGGCTGGCTGTGGGGAAAGCCATTGTTAAAATAAAATCATTAGCTTAATAGGCTTGATGAAAAGGGTAGCGAGATGGGAATTTCCTCTTGCAATATGTTCTCCACTCAAAACAGTCTCTGAAACCAGTAGGCCATGTTAATTATTGACTAAAACGCCCTAATATCTCTCAAGTTGGTGTTTTCTTTTTCTTATGGACCTAACCAAGATTACCTCTGAAAATAGCTTTGAGTCAAGAATTTTCAGCATCAAATAGGGCTGTCACTTCACTCTTTTTCTTTCCTGATTTATTTATTATTTGTTACATTCCTTAGTGATTCCGCACACACAGAGCCCACACCACACCCACACTCACACATGTGCATACTTTGTCATCTTCCAAGTAAAAAATGTCAGCTAATGAACTAAAAACAAGGAGTTCTGAAGAGAGATAGGAAGGCCAAGTGCTCACTGCTGTTAATATACAAAAGGCTATCAAGCCAGAAATAAGAATGCAATTCAAGAGAATTGTGTCCAGACAGAAAGGACCAGGAGCAGGTGAAATCTGCTGCAGGAGAGTATTCAAAAAACTCATCTGTTGCGTTGGGCAACACCACACTGATAAAGAAATGGGAGTCGTGGAGCAGCCACATAATGCAGGATGCTGCTGAAGAGCAAGACCCTGGCCTTGTTATTGATAATCCAGTCATAAAGCATTAGTCATAGGAGGAAGTAGAAAAAGAGAGGGAGACATCGAAGAAGCAGGGAAGGCTGGAACTGTACTTCTCATCTGCTGATAGCTTGGTATGTAGATCAGGCCCTGACTCCCAAGTCAGGATTTTAATCCTATCTATAAGGCATCCCACTGATCAACTTATAGGGTCCTTCGTTATACATCTGTCCTCAGCCCCCCAGGCATTCCCAGTCACACCTCGTGATGCAGACCCTTCCCAGGTTGACCTAGCTTTCTGCTCTTAATTGATGTGAAAGGTACTTCGTAGGGTGGGGCTCCTCTGACCAGGCAGTTCTGACATTGCTTTAGGAATACAGAACTGTAGGTAATAAAATGGAAGCTGGATAGGCCACCTAGCATTAGCAGACCCACACTAGTCCTTCCAAATTCTTCTCCAGCCACACTCACTCCTGCATGTCCCCATTGGGAAATGGAGCTTATTTCTCTCTGATGACTGCCCCTGGGGTGCTGTGGCCCAGGGAAATCCCAGAGCCAGGGATGCTCTCTGAGTCCCAGTTGATCCAGCAGCTTCCCCTTTTGTGCTTTGTGAGTCCTGCCAGGTATGAAGCCAACTACCTTGCTGGCAAGGCCTGGTGGAGAGGTTGTCCTGAGACTCCATGGAGAGGGAGAGAGGTCCAGTGTTCCAGTGCTGGTCATCCAGACTACTGGACCCAGCTACCATCTGGCTGCAAACACACCAGGGAACAAAAACACAGCCAGCTGGAGAGACACCTGGTCAACCCCACGGAATCATGAGAGAGAAAAAGGGCTATTGTTTTAAACTCTAAGTTTAAGTATAGTATCCTCTGTGAACATCCTCCATATGAAGAAGGGGTAGTTAGTTGTCCATCAAAATCCTCAGTCCCTTCCACAGTTTAGGGCTGTTCACCCTAGCAGGAACAGAGGGCACACTTGTGAGACACAGCTTCCAGCTACTGCCCAGCCTCGGCGCTCTGAGCTGGAATGTGCCCTTCTTTGGTGTTATATAGGTGTTGTCTTTTCTCAGTTAATGGACTGGTGGAAGTGAGACAGAAATCAAGGCCCAGGAGGAGAGGGCATTTTCCCAAGCTGCTTCTCTTCTAATTAATGGGCGGCATGCCCGAGGGGCAGCTGCCGGCAGCAGCTGCCTGTGAGTCCTGGTAAAAGCGAGGGATGCAAACCAAGGTGCCAGATGCTA
Source organism: Condylura cristata (assembly GCF_000260355.1). Lineage (NCBI taxonomy): Eukaryota > Metazoa > Chordata > Mammalia > Eulipotyphla > Talpidae > Condylura > Condylura cristata. Next base: position 10,119,294 of record NW_004567114.1, read on the forward strand.
GCCAAACAGCCACAGAATGTCCAGAAGACAGGTGATTATCTCACTGGCTGCACAATATCATCTTGCTGGTCAGTGTCTAGAGACAGAATGAGACCCTGATCACAGTCCTTCCTTAGGAGGAAAGGGAAACAGTCTGGGCTGACATTTCTGCAGCCGGGGCTTAGATGCCAAGCAATAGGCGAGGCTTCTCCCTCTCAGCGTTCCCTGTGCTTCTGCAGAAAGGCACTGGATCCCTCAGCCTGATTTTTGGTCACCTGAAATCTGTCGTTCCTTTTAATGGCCATCATTGATCTCAGATGTTATTAATTCCATTTAGCCCTTTTTAAATTCAAGATTAGAAAGACTATGGCAAAGCTAACATGGGCACACTTAGGGAAGAAAAATCCACTTGTACTTATTGCTTCTGATAGAAGTGGAAATGTACCAACATAAATGTTTGATCAAGTACATTTCCTCCCCCCTCAATACGCTGCAGCAAGAGCATTTAAAATGTCCGTTCTCTTTGATTTTCTGCATCACATTTCACCCAGACTTCTCTGCAGCGTCAACCTAAGATCACAGTAAACTATCTCCTTCTTATTTAATAAGTCAGGATTTAAGGCCTTAGTTGTGTCTGAATACTCCAAAAGCTTGTGGAGAGAGTGGAGAGAGAGAATGACTTTTAAGTACTTGGCTATTGTTAATCTTGAGACCAAATCAGCTCCTGTCACTCACAAGGCACATAAAGGTGAGCACCAGTTCGTGGCAGGGATGTTGTCTTCTGTGTCTACTGAAGGATACTGAAAGTGCTGGAGATGAAAGGACTTCTCATCCCGGAGACTTGTTAAGCACCAGAACAAACTTGTGTGTTGATGATGATGATGATGTGTGTGTGTGTGTGTGTTCTCTAGAGTGGTTTGGGAATGGCAATATTTGAAGGCAGGTAATCACTGCTTCCTGATGCCTGCTATACTTACTATTTATTTATTTATACTTACTCTTTATTTATTTAATACAAAGGTTAATAGACAGTATTTGCTTTATTTTTAGTTTTTTTTTTTACAAAAACAATCTACAATTTATTTTTTTAAAGGAGTTATATATAAAGCCTGTTCGTGTGTCTCAGATAGTTTAGATTATAAGATTTTTTTGTCATTGGGGGCAGGGAGAACCGTCAATCATTAGAGCAATAAATATCCTCTCTCTCCACTGGAGCGGTATATTGGCAGTGACCCCCTCCTTCAGCGACTCTCTAAATATTCTACCTTTGGAAGACAATATGTCTGCTCTGAAATATAGATACACAAAATATTTGAACAGCTTCGGAGGGCAAAGTCCAGGTGTGAGCGTGATAGACTGTCCTGATTTTTCATTATTTCTCCGTTGCTCCGCAATGTTCACTGCCGCGGAGGCGCTGCTTGTCTCACGTGATCACATCGCTGTCTCACGTGACCATGTTGCTTTGGCCAATAGGAAGTGAGCAGTCAACAAAAACCACGCCCAATTTGAAGTTTCTAATGTGCTTGCGTGGGTTGACCCTGGCATTAGGGTCTGGCGCTGAAAGTACCAGTCGGAGGTAACAGCAGCTCTCTTAGGCTAGGTCTTGAAGAGTAGATTCAACTTGGACTTGAAACCTGAGGCGACCCATGACAACCAACTCACAGACCTGTGCAAACCAAGTAAATGCTTGGTGCAAGTCATTGAGATTTTGGGGAGTTGCGTTGTTGCGTTCGCTCAGCAACAGCAACTCATATAGGCGCTTACAGGTAATTTTTAAAGTGTCTTTTCTCTTTTTTTCAAAGATTTTATTTATTTATTCATTCAGAACTGGGATACAGGCCAGAGGTGCAGGGGCGATGAGAGGCTTCACCAGAAACAGAGTGGGAGTAAGGCTGAGGGGAGCAGCGAGTTTGACAGGAAAGGTCTGCCAGCCATGTGGGGCACCTCCCTGGCGGGGATCAAACTCATGCAGCTAGTTTCCTAGTGCTGTGCTTTAACCTGTCGTGCCACAAGGCAGGGCACCCAAAATCTCTTTTCTTTTGACAATGTTTCCACCTTTTTTACAACCAACTTGTTATTTAATATGTGCGGCAATAATTATTAAGCACTTAATGAAAATCTGTTTCTGTGCTAGACTATTGGGAACCAGGTGGTAAAAAATAGTTTAAATACCTGACTTCTTGGAACTTAGGTTCTTACAGAGGAGAGGGCATTCACCTAATCATCACACGCATCGATGTATCCCCCCAGACTGGATAAGCACTATACATGGTAAATGCCTGGGACTAGAAGCTTGTTGTGACTTAGAAATACTAGGAAAAAATCACTATGATGTCAACATGAAGCTGATAATCTGGAGAAAGGAGAGGAGGCCACCGGTCGAAATGGTGTCATAAGAAAAACATTTTGAGGAAAAGTACCTTTGTCTTTATTTTTCAGTTCTGCCTGTCTACCCTAATGTTAACAGTTGTCCAGCAGCATCCTTGGTGCCTTCTCACAGTGTGTGGCTGCTCCTGGGAAGTGGTTGTATCCGGGACCCATTTCCCAGCTCCTTACATATCCAGAGGCCATTGACCTTGCAGTGGGATGGAGCCCTAGTTCTGGAACTGGGCTGTTAAGGGGATGTGCCTTCTCCACCTGGTTCTTTCCCCTCACCCCTAGCAGAAGAAACTGATGTCAGTGGGTCCTGGAACCTCACCCGGAAGAAAGTTGTCCATCAACCTCCATGGATAACCAGCTCACTATTATGTGAGCAAGAAATAAGCTAGTATGTCAAGTTACTGAAATCAGGAGACCTATTTGTTAGAGCAGCTGAGTTATGCTGACTAATAGAGCACAGGTGATTGCCTGATTCACCCATGCACATAACCAGTCTTTGAACTGGTGGAATGTTCGCTCCTTGTGCACTAAACTGTAGGCCCGATTTACTTTTTTCACCACCTGGTAGGACTTTTATTGTGTACATCCTGCTTGTCACAACTGATGGGTGAGTTTGGTGGAACTGCTTGCCTTTATATACTATTAATTTTGTTTGCTTCTCTACTTCCAAGAATTCTTCTGGGCGGTGCTGACATTTCCAGCATGAGCAATGTTTTACACAAATCAGAGGTGCTCTGCTAGAATCTGAAACACATTGCCTTGAAAGAAATGCCATATTTACTCACAGAAATCTGAAAGGCCACATTTGTGAGGGTGGATGCCAGACAGGAGAACCTGATTTGGGAGGCAATGGGGAGCTAGTGTAGAGGAATGATATGACTGAGGAGGAGTTTTAGGAAGATGAATCTGATAGTGGCACACAGAAGAAATGAGAAAGAAAATAGCTCAGAGGCAAAGGGACCAACTGTTGCAATCATCCAGTCATGAAATAAAGAGACCTGGCCTGGGAGGGCACCCCTGGGAAAGGAGAGAGGCAGGTGAGAAGGTGAGGTCTGAGAAGCCGAAGAGCAGCCCCTGACTACTGTGCAGCTCATCGGATGCCCTAGCCAAATTCCAGCCACAGACCCCTGCCTGCACACAGCTCCACTGGCACCATCTTCCTCGCCAACAACCATATTCCGAGTTTTTAAAAGAATGTTCATCAGGAGGGAGAAAAGGAGTAATTGCCCCACTGATTAGAAATGAGACAAATGAACTATTTTCCAAAATCATTTCTGGTAGCCGATGACTCTCTGAGAGGGGAAGGTTGCACATCTCAGCTCGAGGAGACATTACTGAAACACATTTTTATGCTGGGGAAAAAACAAAACAAACAGGCATGCTTTCTTCTCCCTGTTCAGATCCCACTCACATGGCCCCTCGAAGGAACTTTCCCGACTTACCAGTGGCAGGTGGTTCCTGCAGTGACTCTGGTTTTTTCAACTCTGTCCGAGCCTCGAGTTTTCCTCATACCCTCATGTGGGTGCTCGCTTGTTTGCTGTCAATCTCAGAGGGCACTCCGCCAGGCTGATTCCCCACAGTCTCTGCATTCAGCAGGAGCTCAAAAGATACTTGTATTTCATTGAATGATCAAACCCAGGACCAACAAACACCTAATGAGTGACCCCCCCCAAATAAGCTCAAGGAACGGTCCCTCCCCCTGTGGTTATATTTAATTAAGAAATAGATTGTGTGTGGGAGGGGGTTGTGGGGAAGAAATAGAGTTCACAATTGCAACTACATTTTCCTAATGATGGTGAAGAAGCCAAACATGTCTACAGTCATCTCTGGGGGAAGAGATCCCTGAATGAAGTCATGAATTGTGTGTGTGTGTGTTTCTGTTACTCGTTGGCCTTTGCTCTCTTCTTAAAGTGACAGGGTCTTCTGGTACTGCCTATCATGGGGTTAGGACACACTGAAAATTTAAAAATTATTAACTCAGGACAAGTAGAAACGAATTTTCTCACTCTGCTTACATTGCACTATTCACTGGACTCTATCATCACCTAATGTCAACACCAATGAGACAATTAATAGGCATACGATAAAATGGGTGCATAGATGAATAAAATTAAAATCTTATAGGAAAAAAAGGTAAGAATTGAGCCAGGCTGTAGAAATCACCAAGTAATGTTTCCAAAAAATTCAGTCACTTGCATCTCCCATGGTAACTTTGGGCATGCTATTTGCTCTTGCATGTTTCTTCAGACAAACCCTTCTCTGACTTAAATGGATTTATAGTCTATGAAAAATTTGCATCATAATTATAAAAGGATAAATGGCAAGGGTTGCTACTAGGGGAAAGCAATCCCTACCCCTTCAAAAACCAGTGAAAGAAACTTGGTTGAGAAAATTGTCTCCATGTGTTGAAGTCTTAACCCCTAGGACCTCAGAACGTGACTGTATTTGAGCATGAGTTTAGAGGTAATCAAATTAAATTTGGGTTGTCAGGTGGGCCCTAGTCCAGTCTGACTGATGCATTCATAGGAAGAGGGGGTGAGGACAGGTGAGGACCAGTTGAGTATGCACAGAAGGCAATCGGAAACGAGGAGGAGCGCGGTCTCGGGGAACCTACCCTGCCCCACCTCACCTCAGACTTGCAGCCTCAAGACTGAGAAAAGTCATCTCTATTGTTTAAAAGCACAGTCTATGAGATCTTGTTACAGGCTAGGTATTAACTTCCTGGGGAACGTGCCCTCAGCTGGAAGTCTGCTTGAATTTCCTTGACACACTTGATGATAAGAATGTGTTAAAGAGCCTCCATCAGCCACAGAGACTTTCTCCTTAATAAAATCAGAAGAATTAAGTAGCTGCTAAAGGAAACACCTTTTTTCACAATGAGGTATCTATCAGTCAAGTTGGAATATGCTCTATTTTTAAAAAGAACTCAGTGTCTTAGCACATTAAAAGCTGTGTGTTCTGAGCAGGTTGGTGGGGTTTCTCCTTCCCCAGAAGGTCGGGGTCTTGGGCTGAGGCCGGCACTAGCTCTTGGAGCCGACCCTCTGTGAAGAGGTGAGCCTGGAGTACCTTGCAGAGTGGAAGTGACAGCCATCATGCCTGCTCTTGTCTCATCGCCAGCCACATGGCTGCGCCTTCTAGCGTGAGGGCCAGGAAAGGTCAGCAAACAAATAGCCTCTTTGGAGAATGTTTCTGCTATTTAATGCTTTGAAAATCACCTCAAAGATGTATCCCATGCTTTGAGGGAAAAAAAGACCCAGGCCAGTCTCCTACCTGCATACCTGAAGTCCAGTGTAGGCGCCTACCTGCTGCCCTACACGGTTGGTGGTGGATTTGCAGCTAGAGCCCCGCTCTGTGGCCTCTTCTCAAGCTCTCGGCACTCAACTCTGTGAGTGCACTGGAACAACTTGGATGTCCATCTTTGCTGCAAGAAGCTCTCATTGTTCCAGGAAGATCCTCATGGGATGTATTCTAAAGGCGGACCTTGATACTGAAGAATGTGAGCACAACCCGTCCCAGTTTACATTCCACCCGGAACACGTAGAGCCCTTTCCCATTCGTGCTGGAAGCGAAAATCCATCTGCAGAATCAGTGTAAAGTCGGATGGCTCAGTGTTGTCTGGTTAGCATCCAATTATGTACGGTGTATTTATTTTAAATTTAGAAGACGCACACAAGAGATTTCCAGGAACAAAATGAGAAGAAATTGGCAGTGCACTGAATGGAAAAAATTAATGACTTGAATTATACAGCCTGTGACTCGAAGCCCACAAGAGGGGCGCAGGGGAGCCAGGGAGAGGCTGTTCCTCACGCAGTCCCCTAGATGGCGCCGATTGGAGCACCCTCCACTCGGGTGTCCCGTCTTATCGTGACGGAGAGGCCAGGGAGTTCAGGTCGCCAAGGTGTCCCAGCTCCAGGAGAGCAAAGGCAAGAAATGGCCCCAGCTGGACTCGAGCAGCAAAACCACATTGAGGGAACAGATTCGCCTCTTAAGTTTAAGTTTAATCGCTGTCAGTTTTTCTGGGCAAAGGGGAGGTGCAGGAGGGTGAAGGAATGGAGAGTGGACTTCCGGCATCTC
>NW_004567114.1:10127250-10135158 GCF_000260355.1 Condylura cristata
TACAGAACTGGGGTACAGGCCAGAGATGCGGAGGGTGAGAGGATTCACCAGGGACAGAGTGGGGGGCAGAATAGGCAGATCTAGGAAGCACACTGCTGAGGGGAGCAGCGGGCAGGTCAGGAGAGGTCTGCTGTGCCATGTGGATCTCCTCCCAGGGAGATGGGGATCAAACTCATGCCGAAGTGGCTTAAGCTTCTTAGTGCAGTGCTTTAACCCGCTGCGCCACCAGGGAGGGCCCTTATTTCTTTTTTATGCAACTACTTTTAGATATTTTGTACTTTTATGCATATTATAAGTTTATACAAGGGCAAACTTGCTTGTGTACCATGTAATGTACTTAAAAGTATAGAATATACATAGGTGTATTATACAGTGTAAGTATAGTGTCTCTAAGTATATTCTCTATGTAAGTACATGGTATACTTAGGATACATACACACACACACAGATGTTCATTGGCTGCATACATTGATGAGAGAGAGAATTGCATCCATTTGACCCTGTCTATGAATACTCACAAGCTGAATACTCCCATGCCAGGAGAAGCAGAGGGTGCCAGTGCCCCAGAGACCCCGCTCCTGCCACCTGCTTCCAGCTAGAGCGCACTCCTCACTGCTGGCTGGAGCGTTTATTTATCCACTTCCTGCTTTATCTGATTGGATCCCATAGTTCATCCTCCCTGTGTCTGAAGTCTTTTCCTTCAACATCTTACGTGTGAAATGCATCCCTGTTTTGGGTGTCGTCATCACAGGTCATTGCCTATGGTTATCTTGCAATGCCATCATGTGTCTCTGTTCTCCTGTGGGTGAACTTCTAGGTTGTTTCCTGTTTGGAGTGAGCACATGGTCTCTGTTCTTGAGCCAGATCTTTGCGAGGCCCAGTTACTCTGCAGGAGATGCTGGACACAGAAGAGCTGCCTATTCGTTCAGCAGACACCTGTGCAGCACCTCCGTGTGCAGGTGGGCAGGTTCGGGGACCCAGCAGAGAGCAGGGTGTGGGGGCCCAGCCTTCGGGGAGCTGATGGTCTGTAGGGTGTGTGGCCAGACAGAAGAGCCAGATCAGAGCTCAGCCGTGGGCGAGAGGACCAGCAAAGGGAGGGCAGCCTATGAAGGGGGCTGGAGAGAGCGTGCCCAAGGTATCAGGGGCTACCTGTGCAGCCGCTGGTGCGTTTGCAAACGGAACATTCCTGTTAGTGGGCCCTGGCGAATGGAGCGGGGAGGCTACCACAGTGGTGCGCAAGGGCTGCATCTGGAGGGGTGCAGACTTTGCTTGAAGACGGTCTTCAGGTGAGCGGCATGAACTGCCTGCCTTAACACTCCCCTCCCGCTGTTTGGGGTGGGTGGAAGGAGGCAGGCAGGTGGGTGGGACACAATTGATCAAGACATGTGAGTCAAGAAATATGAAATAAAGTATCACGTCTGTAACTATAGATGCACATAAATTAAGAAAAAAGTGGAGGACCCAAGCTCCCCTCAGCGCGGGTGCTGCTGCCATCTTGGACATCACCACAGACCTGACAAAGCCACTACTTGGCAGAAGCCAAGACCAAAGGGTCTTTTGGGCACCCATTGCTTGAGGGATCCTACTTTTATACATTCGCCATTCTCCTGTGCTGTTTAGTCTGGAATCTTCCCAAATAAACTCCCATCTGACCTTCTGGTGCCTCTGGAGCCCTGTCTCCCACAACTGTTTGCTCCGAGGCGACTGGCTTGGCGGCTTCCAGGCAGGGAGTCTGGAAAAAGGAAGGCAGCCTCTCGCCTCCTGGGGAATGGCAGCTGTCTGGCCGGGTTTCCTCCGCCTTGCTTATTCTGCATTTTTGGGTGAGCTGTTTTTGTTTAATGTAAGCAGAGCAAATCCATCCATAGCAAAATCAGAGAAAATAACTTGTTGATGTGTAAACCAGGATGTCACAAATAACCCTGTTTGTTTAATTATAGCAGCCTGCGCCCAGCATGCAGGGAAGGGGTGGTGGTGGCGGTGCTGGTGTTGGGAGGAGGGGACCCAGGACGTGACGCCCTTGTCTCGAGGCCTGCAGATAGCCCTGCAGGAGGATGTGCTTGCTGGAGCCATGCAGATAAACCGGGGCACACAGGGAGCATGAGCCAAGTTCATATGAGTGGGTAGAAAGCTCCTGGTGCTAATGGAGCCTGTTGTAGACTCGCTAAACAGGAAAATGAAATCACAGGTGGAAGGATAGCAAGGATATGTGGAAATAATACGGGTCATTGCTTCATGAAGAAGTTTGTCCTTCCTCCAGAAATGCATCCATCTGGTAAGCACAGAGGACCCTGGGCCCAGAGGGGTCCCCCACTTGTCTTTGCCTCCTCTTCCATTTCTGGGAGAAGATGGCACCCAAGGCTTCAGAAAAGCTGGTGTCAATTCAATGAAGCAGGTAAGGTTGTCGCTTTGGTGTAGGTAGGCCTGGGTTCAGGTGTGGGCTGGAGTCTCCCGTCTCTCATAGGTGACTTGGAGGCTCATTCATCTCATGCTTCCCTGGATATGTCGGGGTGATCCGATTCAAGAATGTAGATGCTACACCTGACACAGGTGAACGTCAGTGAATGTAGATGCTACACCAGCCTCCGCCACCTGCCTCATCTCCCAGTAGCAGTCCCTATGCCCCCTGTTAAGCCTTTTATGGAGGAGGCGATAGTAACCGGCTTCACATTTGCTTTGCTTGGGAGGAAACACGTTGGTTTGGCAATTCAGACTTTCTAGAGATGACAGAACATGGCGTTTACTTTCAGGAACTGAGGGACTTTGAGAGAAAGAGATGGGGGTAGGGCACATTATCACTCCCTGAGCTCAAGGTACATTTGCCTTCCTGGGTCTTTTCTTCATTAATACAAACAAATGAAAACTCATATTTTATAACTACGTTGGTATAAAGATGAATATAATATAGCTTAGATTCACTATTCTATTTTCAGAACAATTATTTTTATTCTAATTGCAGAAGAAATTAAACATTAAAATAATTTTGCCACTTGTGGGCACAGTGCCTGTTGGTAGACAAGAGTTTGGAGTGTGCAATGTAAATGCATTCTTGACCTACGGGAAATTTTTATACAAACAGAAAAGTGTGTTTTTCATAAGCCTACCTTTATTTGAAAAAAAGAGAGCTCTTTCTTCTGATACTTTCTCTGGTTTTGTTTCATGGTTAAAATGTCCTTTCCTTGGGAAACGATCATGTGGGCAGTCACTCTGTTTTATTGTATTTGTATTTATTCTTTGATAAACCTCTCTGGGGTCACTGTTATTTCAGCCCAAGTTCTTTATTAACAGCTTATTTGTTGGGTCCCTCCTCCCCCAACTCTGTCCTTTCTCAGGACTTTTGACTTAGAACGGGCCACCCCCACTTCAAGCTGGACTGACCAATCAGAGAAGTCCTTTTTCTTTTTCTGGGTACTGATTGGTTCAACGATGATGAACAGCTGTTTAAGTCAGGCCCAGAGGACCCAAACCTGGAGGCTTTGCTGGTGAGGAGGAGGAGGCCCTTCCAGGTAGTATTCCAGGGTCTACCTGCGTCCAGACCCTTAGGGGCCACAGAAAGATAAATAGCCACGCAGAGTGAAGCCTTTATAGGGGGAAAGCGATCAAAGGAAGAGAGAGAAGTGGAAGGGAGACAGCAGACCGACAGACACACACACCATCCTCCCCCACCCCAACATCATTTGAACACCTGGACACCGATGTGCGGAACGCATGTTAACCTGAGGTTTTAAGTCACAAAAATCAATAGTTCATCTTTTTTTTTTTTTTTTTGGTTTTACCTTTGCTTGTCTGTTTAAATGTAGGGTTTTTGGTTTTTTGGTTTGTTTTAGCAATTGAAACAGAGATTCTGTCGAACACAATTGGCAGCCCAAAGTTTGTTAAAAAAAAAAAAAAGGTTTATTAAAGATATATACCAACGTCAGGGAATGTTTGTTTTATGCCTCAGGGAAGTAACAGAAGGTTGTTTCCAGGCTTTTCCAAGGACTTTCTCCACTTGACTGAACTGCTCTGCTGTTGCCCTCTGTCTCCTCTGATTTAACTTGTAAAATAACTCGAAGAATGCCTTCATCATCAGCAGGCTTCCTTGTAGGTATTCTTCTGAAGAAGAAAACATGGCCTCTTCTTTGTAATCAGGACCAGGTGGGGCGCATCTCCCCGCCACTGGCCTTGCCTGGCTCTGTGGGTTGGATAGCTTCCTCCCAAGAGGCCCAGCTATGGCAGTGTGGGGCCCCAGGCCCACAGCATCAAGGGAAACCAGTTGGAAATGCAGGTTCTCTATCACAGGGAACTAGGGTGTGTGCTACAATCTGACACTGCTTTAGGTTTTCCTCTTTCCGTTATATCAGACACAACTGTGGTTAACGTCAAACCTGCATTGCCTTTATGGCATCACTCTGGAGTGTCTGCTTTTTCACTTTGAGGATGGGGAACAGGAGAGCCTAATGAGGGACATACCTGGCAGGGGCTCTGGTTGCTTTCTGTTCCTCAGAAACAAGACCATGCATCTGTTTTGATTTCTAGAATCTTCGAAAAAGTAGAAGCTTTACCTCAGAGCCTGTCTGTAGACAAACCTGCCATTCCTTTGCCTTTGGGGTCTCTGTGTTCCTCCCCTGACATGCACAGGTGCGCTAGGCAGGTGGGAAGGCCCTTCTCACTGGTGTGGTCCGCCCCTGGGTTTCTCCCCTAAACGTCTTCTGGTACCCTCAAAGTTGGTGGGTCTAAGTATGAAGCCATTGGGCTAATTTGTCTGCAGACTGGGTTGCCCTTTGCCCTTTCACCCTCATCACCACTGCATGTTACCTGTGCCACCCTCACATGAGAGAAATCCTATTTTACCTGTATTTAATATGTTATTTTCTTGATTACTTTTAGGACTGAGTTATCACTTCCACATTTCATTGGACTTGTTATTACTTTCTCTTCTGTGAATTGTTTGATTTTCCATTGGAATGTCTGTTTCTGATTGATTTTATATTTCTGACAAATGAACTTGAAGCTATGAATTTTCCTCTGGTTACTGCATCGACTGTCCATGTAGTTTGTTTGCATCATGTTGTCATTTTTTTTAATAGTGATCTTTTTTTTTTAAGATTTATTTATTTATGCACACAGAACTGGGGTACAGGCCAGAGGAGAAGGGGCAGTGAGAAGATGCACCAGAAACAGAGTGGGGAGCAAAACAGGCAGATTGACGAAGCTCACTGCTGAGGAGAGCAGCAGGCAAGACAGAAGAGGTCTGCGCCATGTGGGTCACCTCTGAGGCCGGGGATCCAACTCGCACTGAAGCGGTTGTGGCTAGCTTGCAGGGCTGAGCTTTAACCTGTTGCACCGCCAGGGAGGGCCCATCTTGTCATTTTTATTCATTTATTCATTGGTGTTGATGTCTTCCCCCCACCCTGAGTAATTAAAGAGTACTTCTTATTTTCTCAGTCCACTGTGTCTCTTATGTTGCTTTTATTACCCATTTCAGTCATGATGCTTTATATGGTTTTATGCATTATTGTAACTTTATTTATTTCAATGATTTATATGTTTTAAAACTATGGTATTAAGCTCCAGACAAAACATGTATAACATCACAATGGCTTGAATCTGCTCTTTACACAGACTTGTTTCTGAGTAGTTAGTATCTGACATAATATTGTCACATTTATTTTCATTTTGTCAGCACTTTATTGTATATTTTTAGCCATCCTTTGTTTTCAAACTGTTCTAATTCTTTTGTTTCAGGTAGAGCGCATATAAATAGAAAATTGGATTTTTAAAATTCTCTCTCAATATTTGTGACTAAGTGTTTACTGATATATTTGGTCATTTCTTTTTGTAGGTTCTTTTTGTTAAAATTTCCTTATTGTTTCTTGATTTTGATAGATCTAACATTTCCTTTTTCTCCATTAAATAGACATTGCTTCTAACTTTTCTTCAAGCACTTATTTACTCGTTAGTTGGCATAATCTGAATTTCTTATTTCCATCAAACTTGAGAACTAGTTAGTCCCTAATAGACACCTTAGGAAGAAAGCCTCAGCTCTTTTCTTTCTTCTCATCCAGGCTCCTTTCCCCACCCTTGAGTTTTGTTGAAATCTTTTGGAATATAACCATAGCACTTTTCCCCTTGACAATTCATAGTCATATTTTCGGTTATTTGGGCCTTCCGGTTTTACTGGTTTCTCTGCATACCACTGTCTTGGATCTTCCTCTTTCTTGGATTCATTTTCACTAGTGTTGAAGTATATTCTCTAGAGATTCATCCAAAATGGGTTCATGGAGAGAGATTAACTGAATCGCTGTCCATCTAAAAATTACTCCCATTGTGTAGTTAAATCATTTTTTTTTGCTTGGATATAGAATTCTACAGTCAATGTAATTTTCCCCCAAAATGAATGAAATGCTATATGTCCATTATACCTCAATAAAAGTTTAACAAATACAAATATAAATTATTAAATTCTGAATTTCAGAACATTTTTCCTGCAGAAATTTAAATTTATGTTGTGTTTTGCTTTGTTTTAGATTTAATGTTGTCATACATGATCTGATTTAAGGTTTATTTATTTATGCATACAGACTGGGATACAGGCGAGAGGTGCAGGGGCCGTGGTAGGATTCACCAGAGACAGAGCGGGGAACAGAACAGGCAGATCATCGAAGTACACTGCCGAGGGGAGCAGCCGGTGAGACAGGAGAGGTCTGCTGCGCCATGTGGGGATTGAACTGGGGATTGAACTGAGGCTAGCTTGCAGTGCTGTGTCCTAACTTGTTGCACCACCAGGGAGGGCCCAACTTATGTTTTTAAAAAAATACTTAGTATGCTTGAGAAGTCTGATGTTTTTCTGTTTTTCCTTCTTCCTCGAGAGTTAATCTATTGGGATTTTTTCCCTCTGGAATTTATTCTTTCTTCTTGGAAATTTTACTGACTCCTCTTCCACTTTTCTTTTCAATATTCTGTGAGTCTTGTAGATGTCAAGACTCAAGAACGCTTTAGCTTTGACATTTTTTGGGGGGGTATAATTTGATAATTTTTCTCTCCATTCTCCTTCCTGAGATTCTTTGAGACAGACAGAAGACTGACTACTGATTCTGTTTTTCTGCTTCACCTTTTAACCTCCCAGACCAAAGGGTCCCATCTGGATGTTAGCTAATTTATTACTTGGACCCTGATAAGGTACTTAGCTCTATTTCTCCCCCAGTCCTTTCCATTATCAATAATCTGGGTGAAAAAAAAATTCTGGCTGGATCCACGTTCATAATTATTTCCTCAAATTTTCACAATTCAAATTAGATAACAGGTGACAGACAATTAAAGAAAATTACTTGTATTACTGGGATCGCTACTGATTATAGCTCAAGTACCTAGTGAGAAGTGGCACCAGACATTTGAGAGGAAAACCTCTGGAATGATCAGTGGTGGGCTGATCATGGGCTGCTGGTTATGTTCAGTTTCTTACTCTGGCTGCTAGTGACAAGGTCAGAATGCATGAAGCTGTATGTTTATCACATGTGCACATTTCTGACTGAATATTATATCTCAATAAAAATTAAAAGAGAACCTGTTGAGCTGGAAGCATAGGAATGCAGTTACTCTGAGGAATGCTCCATCGCCATTGCATTTTTTAAAGACAGTTATGAATTGCATGCTGTGTGGCAATTTATTTCAATGGTCTGGTGGTTCTCAACTCTGACTGCACATTAGAATCTCTGGGGATGTGTTTTAAAAATACTGCTGTCCGGCCCAGCTCCAGATCAGCTAAATCAGAACCTCGGGGAGCAGGACTCCAGCATCAGTATTTTTACAAAGCTCCCTGATGATTCTAATGTGCAGCCGGGTTTGAGCAAAAATGGTTTAGAGACAGAATTATTTTGATCGCCTGTGTTCTGTTTAGATTTGCTCAGTGATTTCAGATTTTTTTTTTTT
>NW_004567114.1:10136932-10164484 GCF_000260355.1 Condylura cristata
TCAATAACATGCGACAATAACATGGGGGTCAAAGAACAGTCATGTAAACACAAGGTAGCAACACAAGGCAGGAACACTTCCTGCCTCCTGTCTTTCTGTTCCAGCACCCATGGCTCATTCTTTCTGTTTCCACACAACAGTGTGCATATGATTCTGTGGGGGAGGTGGGGAGGTCTGTCCAGGCAAAGGACCCAACAAGACCCAACCAATCAGCAAGAGACAAGACACAGAGACACCCAACATCAGAAACCCCCTCCTTGCCAAGTACGTCCATATAAGCACCTGCTTCTCAAGCCTCAGTGGCCACTCACAAGGGACATTTCTCTGCTCAGAGAGCTTTCCTGTCCTTCCTCTTATCTACAAGACTCTTGCTTTTCTGTAACTTTGGTCTCAACCTTGAATTCTTTCCTTGCTGAAGACAAAAACCAAGAGAGGCTCTGGCGTCCCTGGATCCTTGAGCCTGATTCATTCAGAAGCAGAGTCCAGTGAACCCCGTGCCAGGCTCCGTGCCTAGAGCCAGCAAGGCTTCTGGAAGGGTCTGCTGAGTGTACGACAGCAAAGAAAAAAGAAGTTATCCACTATATTGCTTAAAACATTAGGTCTGCGTGACACTTGTCAAAGCTCTGCAGGATAAAGCAGCGAAAAAGACATTTTAAGAAGTGGGCCTTAGACAAATAGTAGGGCTCTTTACCCTGCCAAGAAGGAAATGCTTTTCCCTAACCTGCAGCCCTCAGGTTAGAGATGTTCTCTTTGTTGTTTTAATGAACCCGCCAGGGTGGGAAAACCTTTGCTGAAAAGGTTTGCTGGAGTCTGGAAGAGTCTGCTGGGCTCCTGGCACTGCCATAGATCTGTGGCTTTAAGTCCTATTTCTCCTCTTAAACAACCGCAGAGTTTACTGAAGGTAAATTATTTTCAGTGCTGCCTTCAGGGCCCGGGAATGTGGTGAATACTTTACCTACTGTTAACTTGCAACGGGGTCGGTCAGGGTCAGCACTAGTGTGTTAAGACAAACTGGCTTGCACTTTCTTATTGACAGTAGTGGACACACTGGCTATAAAGTCATTTTAAGGACTCTGAGTGCTCCCCTGTATTTGTTTGGTCCCCAGGCAACCTGCAATTCCTCCTGTGACTTAAATAAAGCCTAAGGGGGCAGCAAGGAGTGGAGGCAGCAAGGGCTGGACTGATAGAGATGGAGTTAGTATCACACTAAGCTCCTTACCTGTACTACTGCAAATATTGAAATTTAGTCACGAGAAGGCTAATAACTCAGTGAAAATCCCAAATACTTGTGTGTGCATGTCTGTGCATATTTATGTGTGTTTTGGGATGTCACTTATGTTGTGATTCCTCTTTATTTGGAGTAGTAGATTGAATTATGGCCCTCGATCTCATAGTATAGCAGGGACATAGACCCTGGTAGTTTAGATTTTAAAAAGGCATCTTGCAAAAATGATTCAGGATCTTGAGATGAAAAGACTATTCCCTACATTTTCAGGGTGAACCCTAAATTTAGGAATGTTCACTTTTATCAAAAGAGGTCTGGGAAGACTTGCACCACAGAAAAGTCTATCTGGCCACAAAGGCAGAGATTTGGGTGATGGGGCCACCAGCCAAGGAATGCCAGGAGTCCCCAGAAATGGAAGACACAAAGGTTACATGCCCTCCTAGGGCCAGCAGGGGACACATATCCTGCTGACACCTTGATTTTAACCCAGGGAGACAATTTCAGAATTTTGGCCTGCAGAACTGTAAGGGAATACATTTCTGTGTTTTAAACCAGATTTGTGGTAATTTGTTGCAGCCTTAGGAAATGAATACATTTGGTATATGGCTCAGAACTGATAATATGCATTATTCATGCACTCAACAAATATTTGCTACGGTACAGGCACATCTGAAGCATGGAGCGGGCAGGATGTTCATCACCCCATCCTACCCCTCTCGATCAAAAGCAAAGTGCTCCAAATGTGCACATTTTTCCGAAGCTTTATAGTTTGCATGTAGCTCTGAAAGGAGTTCATATCCCCCCAAAGTTAACCACTGACATAAGCATTTTGATGGATAGTTTACTCTTTGACTGAGTGTCCCTCCAAGCCCTGTGATCCTGCTCTCCTCCTATTCAACCCCCAAGACCTTGAAGACCAAAATAAATAAATAAATAAATAAATAAAGCTAATTGCATCTTTTGCCTCCCCTGGATAGAATAGACAGACATTTAAGTATCGAGTCTTATTGTTTCTATTAAAATTTAGAGATCATCTATTTTCACAAATATTTGCTGAGCACTGTCTATGTACCAGCTACTCTGGCCCCCTGGGGATATAGTGGGAATAAAACAGACCCCAACAGCCCTGAGCATGTGAGACTGACAGTCTAGCTTCCTGAAGCCAAGGAGAGCACAGGTCAGTATCAGGTGATGGGTGTTCAGGGGGAGAGGATGGGGACAGAGGCGGGTGTGGGCATCGAGCGTGCTTCTTCATCCACATGGAAGTCAGGGTGGGGGTCGCTGCTGGGGTGACATGTGTGCAGAGACCTGGGAGAGGTTCTGAACCATAAACTCCCAGAGGAGGGACTCCAGGCAGGCAGAGAGGGGTTGCAGGGTGAGCAGCAAGTGGACAAACTGATTAAAACTAGTTGCTGATCTAAGTTATCTAGTAAACAGGTGATAGACCATGCAGATAAAAGATTTTCTTATTGATGTACTGTCTCGGTGACACACATTACATGGTGGATTGTCACCCACAGGAAGCAAGGGATGCACTATCAGCTGATTTTTATGTTTGTTTTCAGTTTTCTGTGGAGTCTCTGGGTCTGTCTCCAACTTCTCTCTTAAACATGGACAATGAAAAAAAAAAGGGACAATGAGCCACTGTCCCTTCCTACCTGGGGCTTCAAGGCTACTCCCACCCGGGAAGTGTGGCTGGCCAGGTGACCAGACACAGTGACCTGGGGACGCCTCTGCCTTGGAACACCGGTCCCTGGGACATGGAGGGGGTGGAAAACGTCACTCCCTGGAGGCCCTGGCCAGCAGAAATGAGATTTCCGGGGCCCTAGTCCCTGAAATGTTGTTACAACGTTGTGCCCAGCAATTTGAAGGTAATAAAACTCTGATTCAATTCCACAAATGGAGACAACTGAGAGTCAGTGGGGGCACTCAGAGAGCCAGACTGGGAGGCAGAGCTCACCCGGCCTGTGTCCCAGCTCCACTTGCATTGTCTTCTTCGAACACCATGGTATCGATATTAGGGTGAACAATGTACCCCTGAATCCATGTCTGCCAAAAACCTCAGCATGTGACTTTATTCAGAACAAGGGTCATTGCAGGTGTGATTAGTGGAGAGGCGCCATCTTGATTGGGGTGAGCGCTAAGCCCAATGAGTAGTGCTTTACAGGAGGAGAACAGGCACATTCAGACTGCATGGACGAGGGGAAGCCCCCACAGGGCCATGGAGGGCTGCAGTGAGGATGGCTGCAGGCTCCAGAAGCCACAGGGATTCAGAGACGAGGCCCAGTCGCACGCACGCCATGATTGCAGGCTGCAGCCGCCACAGCTGGGCGCAGATGGGGCTGCTCGTCCATGTCACGTGGCACAAACTTCCACAGGCGTTTTTGATAAGGTGAAGGTATTACGTCAGCCTGGGACACCAAGCTAGAAACTTCAGCAGCTGGTGTGGGCCCCGGAGGCCCCAGCAGACATAGGTACAAAACAGGCCAGCACCCAGCGGACTCCCTGAAAACAGTAGCCCGAAGGCTCGGCACCTATCCAGGCTGGTGGGCCGGGCCCAGGGGCCCAGCGGCCAGGGCCCGCAGCTTACATTCTGGGGGGACCCGACTTTGCCCAAATAAAATGTGCAAATTGAATGTGTAGGAGGATCCTCTCTCCTCTGCATCCTTGCGGCTTCTGGTGGTTACGGCTGCCTTTGACCATCCTCGCTGCAACCCTCCACGGTCACGTGACAGAGAAAATGATGAAGAGGCATGGAGACCATTGGAAAGTACAAGTTCAGGGAACGGGGCCTTCCTGAGAAAGGGCTGCCTGAACAGACCTGACCCCTGACGCCCAGAGCCCCCCTCCACGTATTAGCTGGCGTTAGGAACAGCAGTTACGAAGCAGGCAGGTTGGGCAGTGCCGTCAAACGCAGCCTCTGTGATTAGGAACAAAGGCCTTGCAAGTCTTGTGAAAATCAAGATGGTGAACGTAAGGAAGATGGGCTACTGTCCAGATTTGGCTACTGTCCAGATTTGCCAGGACGCTGAATGGAGAAAGCCCCAGGCCCACCGGAAGCGGCCCCCTACCTGAGGGCACCACACAGGGAGCAGAGAATAGACTGCCGGGTGGACGGTGCCCCTCCCCCAGCCTGGGAAAAGTGCCTGCTGCGTCCCTGTTCTCCGACCTCAGTCCAGCTCAGGCTGCTATCCATTTTATTTTGGGAAATGGCAGCCCCTGGAGATGGCCTTTCAGGAGAATCTGGAGATGCAAACCAAGCCCTCTGGCACCCCCTTTCTGCTCAAGTAGTACCCAGTCATGCCTGGGTGTGATCATCAGCTGATGCTGAGAATGTTACTTCCTGTGCCTTGGTTTACTCATCTGCAAGTTGGAGCAACAAAACCTACAGTGAAGGACTTTTAGGGGATTGGATGAAATAAATCATTCACAGTATGTACTAAATATATCTATTAAGCAGTCATCCTGTGTCAGGGGTTAATTATACTACTTAGATACACAAGTTGAATAAAATGCACAGAGTCCCTGCCCTCCACACCTTCCAGTCTAGGGGGAGAGCAGATTCAAACAAGCACATCACAACCCAGGTCCGTATGGGAAAGCAAAAGATGGAGAGAAGAGAGGGTGGACCGAATTTGGGCTGGAAGCAGGAAAAGTTTCTCTGTGAACACAGAGGAGGAGTCAGCTCTTGGCCGTTTTAATGGAACCCCATTAAATATATAAATTAATGGAGGGATAGTTGACATCTTTACAATATCGTTTTGTTTTATCCAAGAATAGAAGAGGCTTTTTCTACTATCTCAGTGTTTACGCTAAGGGAAATTCTATTTTCTGTCTAATTTTTGTTCTTTGTAATGGACTAATTCACTGACAACAGTAACAAAAATAATCACATCACCAACCCCACCCAGAGACACCCCTTCTGTCCATCAAAAACCTGCCTCCTGCCTCTGCTTTGGAGTTGGGCTAAACACTCTGGCATGCCATGTGTTTTATGATCCCTTGACCTTCGTTTTTCACACATAGCACTTTCACATGTGGCTATCAAATCAAATATTGAATCAAATATTGTCTAGTTTGAATGTCAAATAAATAGACCCCCAGTCCATGCTTTCTTTAGAAATGTGCCTTGTTCACTCCATCCACACCAGGTCAATGAGGTCCACACTCCCTGATGGCAGTGGCGTGGGGTCTGAGCAGTCCCGAAAAGCCCTGCAAGGGTTCCACGTGACTCCCGTTGTACAAGTCTGTTTATTTACTGAGTTAGAATTACTGAAGCGTAGCAATGTGCCACTTTCCCATGAAAGATAATCCCAGACTGTTTTCCCAAAATTGTTGAACCGCTTGTAGCATCCTCATCCCTGTGTCTTTGCCAACACTTAGTGTTACCATTTTTTCTATTCTTTGGTACATGTGATATGAAATGGCAGCTCCTTAGGGAGCACCCCCCAGGGACTCAGGCTAACCACCTTTTCAGAGGTATATCAGCCTTTGTGTTCTCTTCTTTTATTCTGTTACTCATTAAAAGTTTGAATTGTTTATTTTATAAGTATTGACTTGTAGGAGACTCTGGATGCTCTGATTCTAATCCTTTGTGAAGTATATGAACTACATTAGGCATGTTTTAGTTTCTCTAAATAGTCTATTTGATAGGGAAAGTTTCTCCAAATCCTCTAACGCAAAGCACAAAACAGCTCTAAAAGCTTCCATAGTGGCGGAGCCCAGGAAAGGCTGTAGCAGCCTAGGGCTCTATTGGATCCTGAGGTCCAGAGGGAAAAAAAATCAGTAATACTAACCCTGTCTTTATTTACAACCTGGATGTTTTATTTACAGTACATTGAATTTTGATTTCTAAAAAATACTGCATTCACAAATTATTAATGTAGGTTCCTGATTTCTTTCTAGCTCCTCCCCCTGAAGGTTTGCACCTTAGTTTTAATTCACATTTGTTCCCCTCTGATCTGTGGGTCTGTTTGGGTCTGTTTTCTCTAATTACCGTTTTGGTAGACTTTGCTGGCAAAAGTGCAAACTTCATCTGGACGGTCAGGATTTACCGAGATAACAGGAACATCACCTCCCAACCTCTAAACTGCCCCGCCTTGCAGCGTCTCTCTTCGCTGCCAATTGCCTTCTCCAAGTGAGAAAGAATAAACTAATTTCATACCTATTCAGTCCAATAAAGCTCATTGTCCTACCCCTACCTCCAGTGATAAGCAACAGGAACAGTTCATTTTCCATTGCTAAGCAACCAAGAAAACAGCACGCGGCATCTGTGCTCGGCCTAACCGGCTGATAGGGATCAGTGTCTAAAGTTCTTGTTTGCATTTTGAAGTCAACAATAATTGCTGTTCTCTATTAGTGCTCATTAAGTTGGTTTATGGCTGGACTAACTCCAACCTCCACTCGGCAGTTTGAGTGTGCTGTCCTCCTAGGGAAAGAAATATTTGGCAATAAAGCTCTGTGCTGACTTCCTCAACTCATTTGCCCTGGATGGGCTGGGAAACTATGGTCACCATCGGCGGTTCCCTGGCGGCAGAGAACAAGGCCTCCGTTGAAGGTTCTGGAAGAGTGGGGTGGGGAGCCCGGCGGAAAGGAAGGCTCTGCTCTCAAACTGGCCTCCTTCCACGCCACGCTGAAAGTAGGCCAGTGGAGCAGAAGTCTATTATGTGGCATAGCTAGGGCGGGAGTGGCGGCCTCGTTTCCCCAACGCCAGCGCGGCGAACGTTTGGAAAGAGCCTTCACGGCCTCTTTCCACAGACCTGGTGCCAGAAAGCGGCATTAACCGGACCTGATCCGGAGGCCGGGGAATGGGTCAGACAGTGGCCCCAGTGTGATGGCAGAAAGTTGCAGCCAGCTTGAAAGGGGCGCCCCTGGACGCCATTTCCCAGGTGTTGACTCACCCGGGCTGGCGGGCGGCTGAAAGGCTGCCAGGCCCGAAGGAGCGGCCGGCGCCTGTGTGACCTTCCCTCCATCCCCAGTTCCCAGGAGCTAGGCCTGCTCTGAAAATAAAACCGGAGAACAGCTTTAAGCAATTAATAGGGATGTTGTTCTCCTTTCTAGACCCCATTCCAAAACCCCCCTTCCACACGCTCAGCGCTTTCCAGAGCAAGAGCGGCTCCTGGCACTGGGCGGCTCTTCCTTCCTGCTGGGAATTTTTGGGGGTCCAGATGCATAGCAAGCCCGCTCGCGCCCCCTAGTGTACACAGGCGCCCAGCACCATGTTAAGTTGCTTCTGGGCGAGGCCAGGCCTGAGAGCTGGGTGCAGAAATGTATCCCAGGGGTTGAGGGCTGGGTGGGGTAAAAGGAAGCCATCTTTATACTCCTGGTTTAATTTACCACCCGCGAAATTATCCTTCTGGAGTTCCCTCCCATACTTTCTTCTGACTCTCATCCTTCCTCCTTGAAGTTCTTGGTGGCTCCATTATTGAGGGGAAGTAAGGACCATGTAGTCCAAATACTTTTATCTCATAAAGAAGCTGCATAATAACCTGAAAGGTCCAAGTTCGTTTGTTTTGCTACTGTTGATAAATGTGCATTTACGCCTTTTGGAGACTGGGACATCCCTCGACCGGGATTCCCAGGCAGCAGGCAAATATGGAAAGTTGAGGAAACCTGAATAAGATGACTCTTGTGTTTTCTTTTCTTTTTTTTTCTGTCGATTTTTGTTAAAAGGAAAGCAAGTGAAAACTTAGATAAATGTCAAAAATAATCTTGTCAGAATATGCTAAGGCAGGATGAACACAAGAACTAAGGAAATCTATTAAAGAAGAATTGACAAGCACCTACCTAGGATAAATAGGTTTTCTTGCCTAAAAGCTTGGGACTTTGACCAAGCGGTCACCTAAAGAATCTTTCCATATTGACTACTTTTATTTAAAAATCAAAAACAGGGGCAGCAGATAAGTTTTATATTTATTATATATTAACTTTAGTCAACTGAGGAAATTTACACATGGTGGAGAGAGTTCCTGGAGGTTCAGGTGAAGAAAAAATGTCATGATTGATGTCTGTCATGAGCATAGAACTTAGCAGTGGTGGTATTCATGCTAACCCAGCAAAAGGAAAAGAGAGTGTACTAGAAGGATTATAATTATATGAATTATAAGACTTTTTAAAAGATTTACTTATTTATGCATACAAGAACTAGGGTATGGGCCATTGGTGTGGGGGGTGACAGGATTCACCAGAGACAGAGTGGGGCGCAGAACAGGCAGATTGACAAAGTACACTGCTGAGGGGAGCAGCGGGCAGGTCAGGAGAGATCTGCTGCGCCATGTGGGTCAGCTCCCAGGCTGGGGATTGAACTCATGCTGCAGTGACTGCAGAGAGCTTCATAGTGCTGTACTTTAACCTGTTGCACCACCAGGGAGGGCCCCAGAAGACATCAAGACAGCTAAACCATCTCACCTTTCAGTGCTGCTCAAGGATGGTGAGGATGATGTGGTTTTTCTAGCTCCCTGTCCCAGGTCAGAGACACTCACGTACACATCTTCTGTAGCTTCTCAGGTGACTTGAAGGCCAAGTGAAATAAAAACAGGAAGGTGGTGAGAATGCATCTGATTATCCCCTTCCCTGATATAGCAGAGAAGTCACCCACCTGAATGTTGGCCTCCTACCATACAAGGGCTATGAGTGTACAGAGAATGGGGGCACCAAAAATCCCAAATTTGCACGCTCCTTAGTTAATCAACCTGCACGAGGCAATTAGGAAAGAGTGTTGTTGTCCGCACACCAGCTAAAAAGAGATAGAAGGTTGGTGGGTAGAAGGCAAAGTGGTCAGTCTCCTCCTGTTGATCTCGTGGGCATCTGTGGACTGGATCCTTCCAGTCAGCTGCTGAGGGTCCAAATTGTCTGGAACTGTGCACTGTGCCCAGACCCCAGGCTGCCGAGAAGTACCAAGGAGTCCTGGTATGTCCCTTCCAAAATATCCTTTGACCTTTCCACTTCTCTCATTGCCACTGCCCACTTCCATCCTGGCTGTGGTCACTGCAGTGTGGACAATGTACTCACCTCCCCAAAGTCTTCCCTGCACCTGCCTCCCCAATCCTCAACCCCTTGGTTCATTCTCCCTTCAGAGTCCACTCTCCAAGCAAAAATTAATGGCTTTCTGAACACAAATCTGACTCCATCATATCCTGAGGTCTCCCTGGGGCTTCCCATCTTCTTCCTGAACCCTGCACTGTGGACCACAGCCTCTCCTGCCAGCCCCGCTCCCCTTTGCTCTGTGCTGAGCCTGTAGCCACACTGGTCTGTATGGGTCCCTGCAGTGCTCCTTCTGCCCTGGGGCCTTTACACAAACCCTGTCCCCCTGAGTCCCTCACCTTCTCTCTCCTTCTTTACTTTGCTAACACCCCATCTCTTAAATGGAATGTCACCTTCCCAGGGAACTGGCCAGGTCGGGTCCTGCTTGTTATAGGTTCACACAGCACTCAGTTCACCCATCACAACTGTAACCAGTAACTTGTCAAATTATTTTCATAGCGTCTATTTTCAGCTGGACTGGAAGCTCCACTAGAAGAGGTCTAACTCTTATTGCTGCAGTATCTTGAGGAGTTAGCACAGCCCCTAACACTGCTCTTGACAAGCAGCAGGGCTTAATGTTTGCTCAATACATTATCAAATGGAAGAGAGAAGTACGTGTGTATGTGTGTATTGGATGATGGATGGATGGGTATATAGGTGGATGGACAGACAGACGGATGACTAGCTGGCTGAGATTAAAGATCACTTATATGAATGTCAAGTTGAAGAGTGTGTCCGCTAATCCTACACGGCCTATTGGGCCATCATTGTGGCCGACAGTTCTGTATTCCTAAAGCAAGATCAGAACGGCCTGGTCAGAGGAGCCCCGACCCTACAAGGCGCCTTTCATATCAACTAACAGCCAAAAGCTGGGTCACCCTGGGAAGGGTCTGCATCAGGATGTATGACCGGGGATGCCTGGGGGGCTGATGACAGATGTGAAACAAGGGACCCCAGAAGCTGATCGGTAAAACACCTTGTTAATAAGTATGAAACGCTGACTTGGGAACCAGGGCTGGATCTCAATCACAATACCGACCCATCAGCAGATGAAAAGTGCCAGAATGGCAGACTCATGCTCCCTGATACAGTAGATGGACAGCTCCACCCTGCCCCTTTCCCCTTTTCTACTTCCCCTTCTCCTTTTCTACATCCCCTTACAATCAATGTGTATGATAATTCTATCAATAAAAAGGCCAGGATCTTGCTCTTCAGCACCAGCCTGCATTATGTAGCCTGCTCCACGTCTCCCATTTCTTTATTGTTGCTGATGCAATAATAAATTCTGCAAATTTGGCATCATCAGGAAGGGTGGGAGTAGGACGAGAAGGATGGCTCATATGGCTGCGTGGGAAGTTCTAGATCATGACTTCATTTCCCAGGAATCTGAACTTTGCTTTCCAAGACTTCCAGGAATAAGTGCCTGGAATTCCATTCTTGCAAATGTTACTTTTAAAGGAAAAACTGCAAATGAGAAAAGCACAGAAGGAGGGAAATCAAAGTTTCAACATTCATTCATGTTGCAGGCAAAGTCATGTGAAATAAGTCACTTCTGTGCTGCCCTTGAGCCCTGACAACCACAGAATCGCTGAGCAACATGCCATTGTGCCATGAAAACTTCTGAAACCTAAGAAAATTGGTAGTTGCACAGCCTATATATATATATATATATATAGGCTGTGCAACTACCAATTTGTGTATGTATATGTGTGTATGTATATATGTGTGTGTGTATGTGTGTATGTATGTATGTATATGTGTGTATGTATATGTGTGTATGTATGTACATGTATTTAAGCCAGTTCCCAAAACTTTTAGCCACTAATTGGCCATGTAAATTACTGCCTCATATATCAGTTGCAACACAAGGGAAAAAGAAGATAAAGTTGGTTTTGGCTCCCTAGGGAGCAACAGGCACCTAAGGCCAGTGCTGCCAACTTTTTGGTAGAAGGACAGTGAGTTTGGTGGTGGGAGACAGATGTTGAGTTCATGAGCTCTCAAGTCAGACAAAGCTGATGTGAGTCCTGGTTCATTTCTTCTGGCTGCGAGACTTCTGGGCCATTTGCCTCAATTGTCTGCATCTGTACAATGGGAGCAATATTGAGTTCCAGGAAGCGGAGAGAGACAGCAGGAGACTAGGAGAAGCAGGCAAAGCCCATTCTGAGCATCTAATGAAGACTTTTCAGAAAAGGGGGTGCTTGCCCCTGTTGGGAGTTCTTAGCAGAATAGTGTAAAGTGTTTCTCTGACTAGTGACTGAACTGATACCTCGATGCCATCTCCCCTCCCCAACCTTGGAGACAAACTCTCTCCCCGGCTTTTGCCCTCTGTACCTACTTGTGGATGAAGTCATTCCCTCTCTCCCCACCCAGGGGCCATCCACTCAGACCACAGCTGCAGTCAGAGAAGGGCACTGAGGACGTGGTAAGGGACCCTGCCTTTGCCCACCTCAAATATTCCATGTTTCCAGAATGGCCAGAGCTCCAAGAGAGGGACTTCTTTAAGCCTTAGTCATCCAAAGAGCATATGTGAATGAACATACAAGGATTAAATAAAAGAACATTCTAGAATGTGGAGGCAGTAGTCATGAAGAAAACACTGTGTCCAGCAACTCCTATTTTAAATACTTTCTTTTTAGTGAACAAAGACCCTTTTTAAGAGGAACAGGAGTCTTCTGGGGTAACAGTGTAATATTCAGGCTATGTGTTTGCTTGGAGAAGATGGAAATTGTTCTGGCCTTGACCTACTGAGAAAAAACTCCGCTGGGTGAACCTGGATGTCTGGGGTGGGGGTGGGGGATGATGGGGGTGAACCTGGCTGCCTCCAGGCACAGGGCGCTGCTCCTCTGGTTTCAGGGTACCACTGCCTTTAATGTTCTCTGACTCCTGGCCGGATAGTTTTCTGAGTCAAACTGACAGTTTTAAAGCAGCCACAATAGGCCTGTGTCAGGTGACCCCCCAGTACCCCAAAATGGTGGTTTAACTGAATGACTTATAAAGAAAAATGATAGCGGAAATTCTAGACAGACATCCCGGATCTGCTGAGCCCCCTCCCAAACCCAAGGTCAAAAAGAGCAAGTGGCTGGAAGGCCTTTCATCCTGCAAGCCCACCTTGAGGTGGGTCTGCGTTAGCAACGTTCACCATCCCCGCGTCCGGCCTCTGCAGGACTGTAGCCCCGTAGCTGAGGGGCAGGAGAGAACAGTGGGAAGCAGACTCCACCTCTTATTTTCTCACTAGAAAAGGCGTAGTCTTTAGAGCGACTTTCTGAAAGCATCAGCTTTGACCTGGATTCTTCACTAGTGGCAATCTCCAGCTCTCCACACAACAGATTTGACCTCAGGGAAGACGGCAGGTGAGGGGGAGGTGGCTGGCAAGGATACTACGGAGAGGGAACACGGGATGGTTTCCAAGGCCTTCAAGGGACCCACACCCTAGGCTTTAGAATTCCTAGGAGACAGATCCCTTCCTCCTATGAGTCTATGCCTGTGACAGCC
Organism: Condylura cristata; assembly: GCF_000260355.1. Classification (NCBI taxonomy): domain Eukaryota; kingdom Metazoa; phylum Chordata; class Mammalia; order Eulipotyphla; family Talpidae; genus Condylura; species Condylura cristata. Next base: position 10,149,672 of record NW_004567114.1, read on the forward strand.
CGGAGCTGTGACTTGCATCTCACCCGACTGGCGTTGGCACCCTGCCCACAGTGGGGTGTGAACCCCACTGAATGTCATTCTGAGGAGAAGGGTTGGCATTTCAGGCCATTTGCTGTCCTCCTGGCTGGGAGGATGGGTGCCCCAGCCAGTGGCCTTTTCGACTGAGGTTCTCCATCCCCAGGCAGATTCTCTGGCTCCCCCTGGGAAGGGCTGCAAGAAAAAGGGCTTAAAAAACCACATGGTCTTGCACTGCCTTGTAGACACTGTTGCACTCAGGAAGCTGCAGGGCACTTCCAGGATGGCTATGTCAGGCCAGGCACTCAGATATTTAGTGGCCAAGTAATTACTGTAATAATTAATTTCTGTTGCTTCATCCAGGCATCGGGCATGTCGCTTTACACAGGGGAGAACGCTGGTCCCTGTGTGTGTGTCTGAGACACAGAGCAGCAACTGCATTCAGTTAAGACTGGAGGTCAGCTGGTACAATAAATAAGATGCTTTTAGTTTGGCTTGTAGTCATAGGTTGGGGGTGGGGTAAGCAGAAGGGAAATAAAGAGAAACAAAATTAAAAGCCCCAATCTTCAAACTTCGGAGAACTTTTCCAATGTTGGTCTGATCATGTTATTACTTGCAGTTTTGTCTTACCCCCAGTCCTGTCCTGGAGAAATCTGCTGCAACCCACACATGCAACCTTAAAATTTCTAGCAACCATACTTTTAAAACAAAAAGATACAAGGTTGGTAAGATGATTTTTTAAAAAATATTTATTTATTTATACAGAACTGGGTATAGGCAGAGGTGCAGCGGTGGTGAGAGGATTCACCAGAGACAGAGTGGGGAGCAGGACAGGCCAGTACCCCAGGATGAAACCACAGGGTGGTTTCCAAGGCCTTCAAGGGACCCACACCCAGGTGTCATAAGCATAAATAAACAAATCTTTAAAAAAAAAATTGGGGGCCCTTCAGTCTCACTTGCCATATTTCAAATGCTCAGCAGCCACACAGAAGCCATCTGACTGACCAGCGCAGACAGCCACATTGCTGGACATATTTTCTATGAGACCATCACTTACACAGACATGATAAAATTGTCATAAAAGAAAAAGAGAAAGGTGGCTTATGTAGTCCAGGACAATCTGATTTCACTCAATTATTGGGCACCTTTTTATAAAGGGGGAGCTAGAGATCACATCTTTCTTGTTCTTAAGCCTCCCCCATTATATTCATCTGTGTTTCCATTTTCACCTTCCCAAGTACATTGTGGGAACCCCGTAACTTGAATGGATGCCCACATGAGGTCAGCAGTTACAGAAAAAGAATTGTGACTCTGAATCCAAGAAATTTGCCATTAGAAAGAGGCCATATGGTAGCAAGACAGTGGGCGAATATGGCCAGGCTGATGTCAGATTCAGCACGAGGACATGTCAGAGGAGAGGTCTTTGCTGGTCAGCTTATTCAGTAGGACACTTCCAGTCAGGGCGCCTCGAAATCCAGGGTTGACTTGGGATTGGGGGGCCTGGAGCTGAGGTCTGGAAGGAGGCTGGGCTCTGGCGCCCCACTGAGCATGCGCGCTACTCCACGTTCAGGCCACCATAGCGGCCTCGCTGTGTCCAAGGCCCACCCAGAAAGGGAGCTGTTGCGCTTCTTGGGCCATCAGATTTGCCTGCTTCTTGCAAGGTCTCTATTTTCCCTTTTTGTTCTCTCTCTTAGACTCCCCTCTCCTCACCCCTGGAGTAGTGGTTCCTAAGTGGCTGCGTGGCGTCATGTGACTAGTTCTGGCCAATGAGCTGTGAGGAAAAAACGAAGGCCGTCAGGTCACTTCCGGGCCAGAACTCTTCCTGGCCTTCCCGGGTGGAGATGGTGACTACAATGGGTTGGGCTTTCCTGCCCGTCAAGGGGGATGGAATCACCTCATTGTGGCTCTAATCATACTCCATAGATGTCGTTAGGACGATGTGCCTCAGCCTATTGGGCTGACACGGCACCTCCACTGACAGCGGACACAGTCTTCTCGGGGTGGAGGGACCTGGAGGAGGAGCCAGGAGAGTGATGGCCTCTGAACAGGCATTCAGAAGCCCAGAATGCCTTCCCTGATCATCTAACTCAGGGAAAGTTAGCAGACTGGGGCCCAGGGCGAAGATACACCCATCTCCTGTGCCCGTGGGTGAAAGACAGTCATTGTTCACTTTCACTGCTGCACCCTGGAGGGCAGTGGGAGGCAGTCATCTACTTCTTCCCCCAAGAAGGGGAAAGATGAAGAGGATCGGCCAGGCCCGGTTCTGTTAAAGAAAATGCAAGGCTGGCCCACGCTGGTGGCGCAAGGCAGCGCTGCAAGCTAGCTGCAGCCACTTCCAGCGAATTCGATCCCCCAGCCCCGGAGGTGACCCACAAGGCACGGCAGACCTCTCCTGTCTCCCTGCTACTCTCCTCAGCAGTATAGCTCGTGGATCTGCCTGTTCTGCTCTGCACTCTGTCTCTGATGAATCCTCTCATCCCCCAGTTCTGTATGAATAAATAAATACATCTTTAAAAAAATAGAAAAGGCTTAGAGCCTACGCACATCCTGACTGACCCTGGACCTACACCCTGCTCCTCCACAGCCCTGCATTCTGCTTGTCAAGCCCTCCTTTCCTCCGTTCCTCCCTGCACCCCCTCCAGACGGTCCTTGAGTCAGATTTTACTTCTAGATGAAACAGGTCTCACATGTCTAGTCAGCCATTTGACAAACAGGCACTGAAGACTCCTGTGTGCCCTTCTTTGGGATACAAGACCAAGCCAGATGTGCTCCTGCCCTTCAGGGGTTCCATCTACCAGGGGAGAAATATAAGTAAGGCCAGTATTCCTAAGCTGACTTGCAAATGCTAGGATAGACAGACTGCTGCCCCCTAACCACTCCCCCAAACCTGAGAAATCAGGGAGGGCTTCCCAGTGGAGGTGAGCCAGCAGCAATTGGGCAGAGTTAGAGGCAGTCCAGGCACAGGGAGCAAAGAGCAGGAGGGAGCAAAGGAGAACAGGCTGGGTAGGGCCCGTTCAGAGGATGCTAAGTGGCCAGGCTTGGGTGGCAGAGAGGGTGTAGGCAGGCGGTAAGATACTAGGCTGAAATGGAAGGAGCAGGACCAGGTCACCAAGCGCCTGGTAACCATGGCAATAGTGATGAGCACTGGCAAGCGAGGAGCTACCACAGAGATTTGAGCAAAGGAATATCTTAGTCAGATTTGTGTGTAGATGGGGAAGAGAGAGAAGCTATTTTGTGAGCTGCCAGGCAGCAAAAGACCTTTTTGATGGGTTTGTTTGTGTGCCTGTGTCTTTGTTTATGTTAAACACAATTCCCCCCTGGCACAGGTAATAGGAAAATACAGACTCGGGGGCAGAGCACAGAATGAGGCTGGAGGGCAGTGAGATGATAGAAATTTCTTAACAAATTGGGGTCATTTGGTTTGTTCAGAATAAGGGGCCAGGGAGCAGCAGGAGGAGTGGAATAGTGTAGAGAGAAAAACCATAAGACATAAGGAGCCAGAAGGAAACTAGAAGGGCAGCTAGGAAGTGAGACAGATTGCTAGGAGACGAACGAGGTAGCCGAGGAGGAGGCAGCCCAGAAGCGAGGACTTCTGCAAATAGGGATGGCCAATATAAAATGCAAGCTAATTAGCATCACCTCTCAATGCACCCAAGCCCCCTTTAACCCACCAGTCTTCACCACAAGTGACTTCTTTTGTGTTGAGAGAAAGAACAACGATAGGTCATGAGATTCAAAGAGGTGCCAGAGAAGCTGGGAGAAGGGGGGAAAGTCAGGAATGGAAGGGGGGTGATAAGGGTGGGGGTCCCCCACAGAGGATTACTGGACATAGTGGGTGGGGCAGGTGGTTTTCCACCATGTGAGAAATGGGTTTGCAGCCGTATTTCTTGAATGTAATAAAGTGATGAGAATGTGGGCAAATAGCACTTGGTCTATAAACCATACTCTGAATAAGAATACACAGAGTAAAATGTATTTACTTTAAAATACCTCAGCATGTGTGTATTAAGTCAATACCAAGTGTGGAGAGGATAATCAGTAAATCTGTAAAGATCCTAAGTTTCAGTGTTGCTTTCTAAATCTTCCTCTGAAAGTTTAAGAACTATTCCTTTTCTGTTGGTTAAATGAGTGGTGTTAAAAGCATGTGGGTGGCCAGAAAGGAACACACATACATTCTTGTAAGACACTAACATTAGAATCAAAAGCTTTTGGTCTTGAATTTTGGTTTTATCCTCTTCATTCACACACACACATACGCGCACACACACACATACACACACACTTTCTGAGGATTCTGGCACCTTATCAGATGAAAAAGTTTGATTCTGCTAGATAACAGTACATTTGCCTGAGACCAAGCTAAATTAATTAAGGTATGCTGCTGTAACAGAAAGTACACTTCTTCAAAATACTGTGGCTTAAAGAAGTTGGTGACTATCTCACTCATTTCTAAGTAGCAGATCCAGCTCCGCTCCATGCAGTGATTCAGGGATTGAGGTTCCTTCCACTTTGTGTTTGGTAGTCCCCTCGGGCCTACCTCTACAAGATCAAGGCAGTTATAGGATTTCCACTTTCCCACGGGAGGGCAGGAACAGAAAGAGATTCAGCTTGCCTCTCAAGCTGGACTATACATTTCAAATTGTCTTTGAAATTGGGCAACATCCCAGGAAATCTGCTGGGAGCTGCATGTGCTACTCTGTTCACACCTCAGTGGCTCAGACTTTGTCACAGGTCCACCCTGAGTGCTAGAAGGAAATGAAATCTCCAGCTTCACAGAATTCCCTTCATTTCTACAGGACTCTTCCTCCAGGTTCTTGGAGGGCTTAAAGAAACAGAGAGCTGGGACCTCACAAGCCTTGAGCCTGTGGTAGAATTGGACTCATGGCTGCTTTTGGTGTAGCCTATTTGTCGGGGAGGTTGTGGAGAAGTCCTGGCCACTGGCGATGTCAGCATCCCTGGGTGCATGTTAGAAATCCCTGGGTGCATGTTAGGACACGGCTGGACTCTGTCTCAGTCTGTCCTTACAGCACTCTGGGTGATGGTAGAGAAGCCCCTTTACTGTCTTGACCTTGGCCTTGTGCCTAGATAACCTTCCATGGCTTGTTAATGCTGGGAAGAGGCTGGCGGGCACCCTCTGGCCATTCCCAGATGGTGACTGTGGCCCCACAAGTCAGTGGAGCTGTCACTAGTAATCACACCCATCACTTAGGAAGAGACAGTGCAGAATAGAGGGTGGAGTGCACCCCACTAACTAAGGGTCTATGTTCCCCGTTACAGGTTGTGTATAGGTGTTGTGACTGTAAAAACAGAGAGGTGTTTGAAAGCCAGGGCTGTAGCTGGAGGGATCTGTGGAAGAGGTTAGCGCCGCACCCCCAGTCTTGGGCGGATCACCCCTGGGAACCGAGGAGCTTTGCCGGATATGAGCCTCCTTCCCTCCTTTGTAACAGAGCTAGCCTTGACCCTAGCAAGACCACCAGGATGGGGCTGGGGATAAATCTCTGTGAGTTCTTCCCTGCCCCACAGTCTTACTCTCTTTCTTTTGAGGACTGGAAGTGGTTTGCCGGGCACGTAGCTGAGACCAAAGAGCAGGATTCCTAATTCTCCGGTTCCCAGTTTCCCTGTTTGTATGCCTACCAGGCCTTTAAAGCACAAGGCTGGGGCGTGGGAAGAGAATGGTGGAAGGCCCTTCACCTCGCCATCCAACCTTGCAGGCACCGGGGTGCTGGAGTAGCCCCCAGAAAAGCGCAAAGGAGCGCATGGCTGAGTGGGGTCCAGGCCCTCCGCGCTCTGCCAGCGGGCGGTGCGGCAGCGCCACCGTGTGGCCGCGCGACATCAAGGCGCTGTTGCTCTTCAGTCTGCTGGGCTTTGAGCCGCGGATTTGGCCAGGCTTGCTTCCAGGGAGAAGACAACCCGCCACACCCACCCCCCAACTCCCGCCACCGCCACACACACACACACACACACACACACACACACACACACAAGTTTTCTTGCACATTCCCTCTCGCGGAGCTGTTCGCGCCACTTGATACAGAGTGGATGGAGCAAGGGCGGTGCCCCCCTCCTGCGTCCTTCAAGAGGTGCAGTGGACACCGAAGGGGAGACTTCCGGAGGAAGTTGTGGATCCTAACTCCTGGGTGCCTGTCTGGCAGCCTGCTCTGTGTCTCCTGGTTAGAGCACACCGATCTTGTAAAACTGCAGTTTAGGTCTCGCTTTCTCAGCAGAAGTTTGTCGTTGGTGGGCAGATGGAAGGAACCACCCCGGGTCCAGGTTCTTCATTGACTTTTGGGACCTGCAGTAGAAGGAGGAATAGCGGGCAGCTCGCAAGGGGGAGAGTCAGGTGGCCACAATTAAAGGTGATGGCAGCGATGGCCCCCCAGGTCCCAGTGTGACACCGGGTGCCCGGTCCTTGATCCCCTAATTACTCCAGCGCCAACACACCAGATCTTGGGGATTTTCAAGCACTTGGCTGTGCACTCGGGAAGGATGAAAGAGGAAGATAATTCAGCAGCCTCTCGGATGTGAAGGGAAAGAGACAGAGGAGCGACTTCCATTGCCGGCCCACGGTTAATTACCCAGCCTTCTGGGAGGGTTCCAGGGTCCCCCTTGGGGGTGGTGATCACGATTAAATCTGGACATTGCAAGTTACTTCCAACTTCTGATTCTGTTCTCCCATGTGACTACTAATAGCAAGAAAAGTGTAACAGGGTGTTTGGTCCCCAGGGAAAGGGGAGATTCCAGGTTCCCTGCCTCACCAGGAAGGAGGGTGGAGCTGACTAGAGTAAAGAAGAACCTGGAGAGGAGACTGAAGAGGAAGGAAGCAGGATGGAGCCAGAAGGAGACGTGAGGGAGGCACATGGGGCAGAGAGAGGTAGAGAAGTGGCTCTTGGTTCTTGGTCTTGGGCTGGTTGAAAAAGAAGTGGGGGAGAGACTTGTGGGGAGGTTGACTATGTTATCTTGATTTTGACTTTGCTCTTTTCCACCCAGACTTGTCTGGCCATTTCTGACCCTTTTCTACAGGTCCTTGCCAGAAGGTGCTTTAGTCTTATGGAGGCTTTCAGGCCTTGCTGGGCCAATCCCTTTTGGATGGACTTTTACCCATGAGGGGATGGGTAACTTAGGGTGCTTGATTTAGAAATTCTTTGTTTTTTCTGTATTGCACACTCATTGTGTTAAACTTCCTTTCCACTAAAGGTCTTATGTCTTGTCTTGATGTGGCAGATGGCAGAACCAATTTAGAGCTGGCAGGTTTGAGGTTCAGTTGTAACGAAAGCACTTTTCGAATCTAAACAGAACCTGTAAATTAACTTAGTGCTTACAAAATGTGAGTGGTAGTGTTAGCCTCACTGCCCAGATAGGGAGACTGAGGCACCTATAGTCACACAGAGGAAGGGATAGAGTCAGAATTCAATCCCAACCTTCCTGGCTCCAGATGAGTCATCAACCAGGGCTACTAAGGAAGACCCCAGAGCTATCTCAGGGGTTTTCTGGAGCCAGAGAGAATAAAGATGTGCCGTCAAGGACATTCAGGCTTTGCAACTGTTCTGTCAAAGTCCTGGTATATAGAATCAGGAGATTTCCTTGACACCATTCAAAAGAGTGAGGAAAGAAAACACTTTAATTCTTCCTCATGCCTGTTCTAGATAGTTCTCTATGGTAAGAAAGTTATTATCTGTGCCTGGAAGTTATGCTACATTCTACACAGACCCATGTCCAGGTGTATACCCAACCATTTCACTCTTTTTATTCTTCATGGAGTTATGTTGCTATCTTGAGAAAAGATGCCCATTCTTTCCCAGTTTTTAGAACAACACCAAAGTTTCTGGTGTATTTTCATGTCCCATGCCATGGACAGTCAGAGTGGGCATTTCCCAAAATGCTACCTCGATACAGCTGATCCCATGTGCTTTTAAAGGATAGTGTGACTCTCCACTTGAGTCTGGGTTGACTTCTCTATGTCCTCCCCCTTTGAACATGGGTCAACTTTTGTGACTGCCTTGACCATTTACTTGTGATAGAGGGATGGTATCTGGCTTCAGGGTCTCCTTGCCTCACTTCCCAGGACACTCACTCACTCTCATGCTGTGGAGATGCCAGTCAAACACATGAAAAAGCCACATGTTGGGATGCTAGCAAGCATCCACTGAGATCCAGGCTGACAGCCAACATCCTTCTCCAGCTATGTGAGCAAATGACTAGAGTCTTCAGGTATCCTAGCCCCCAGCTTCCAGCCACCACAGTTGACACCACCTGGAGCAAAGATGATTTTGCCTAAATCAAAGATCCATGAGCAGAATAAGAGCTCATTGTTGCCTTAAGCCATTAAGTGGTTTGTTTCATGAAAATAGATACTTGGAAAAGGCTTTTTGTACTTTTTTCACTATTATGAACTGCTCTGCCATGACTGTTTTTAGGCCTGTGCCCTAATATACATAGCTGGAGTTTTCCCTAAATTTCTAGAAGCAGGATTGCTAGACCAAAGTGGCACCCTTAAATGGAATACTATACAGCAATTAAAAATGAATCAGTTGTATTTCCATCTAATAACATGGGTTCTATCTTGAAAATGATGCCAAACGAAACAAGCTAGTTGTAAAATGCTACAGTAACATTCTGAGAGCACTCACCAGTGCTCTCATTGGGGTTATGGGCCCATGAATGCATAGTCATGGTGGTTTACTGACATGTCATCATCACTGGACAGCATATACCAAAGTGGTCCCAATAGACTGTGCCCAAGATATGTCATACACTCTCCTCACCAGGGTTGTGTGACTATACCCACATGACATTCACATGGTGACAGAAGCACTATTTCATAGTATGTTCTCAGAATATAACTTATGAGGCAACACAACTATAATGAGAACATACAGGAGAGCCATACATGACTGAGTGTGATACATTAGTCTTTTCCATAACATTTTATTTCTTTTCTTTTGTTTTTTTTAAAGATTTATTTATTTATTTATGGATACAGAACTGGGTACAGGCCAGAGGTGCAGGGACCGTGAGAGGATTCACCAGAGACAGAGTGGGGAGCAGAACAGGCAGATTAACAAAGTACACTGCTGAGGGGAGCAGCAGGCAGGTCAGGAGAGGTCTGCCGCACCATGTGGTCACCTCTGGAGCAGGCGGGGATCGAACTCATGCGGAAGTGGCTTTAGCTTCTTAGTGCTGTGCTTTAACCCACTGCACCACCAGGGAGGGCCCCATTTTATTTCTTATAAAACAAGACAGGGCCCTCCCTGGTGGCATCACAGGTTAGGACCCAACACTAAGAATCTAAAGCCACTTCGGCATGAGTTCGATTCCCCAGCCCTGGAGGTAACCCACATGGTGCAGCAGATCTCTCCTGACTCATCCGCTGCTCCCCTCAGCAGTGTATTTCATCAGTTGGCCTGTTCTGTTCCCTATTCTGTCTCTGGTGAATCCTCTCGCTGTCCCTGCACCTCTGGCCTTTACCCCAGTTCTGTATTTATTTATGTAAATAGATCTTTAAAACAACAACAAAAACACAGCTAATGGCCTGAAGTAATGAACAGTACTGACATCTGTTCATCTGGGTGTTGGGATATATTGGTATTACTACTTTTCCTTGAAAAATGTCTTACATGCATTATGTATTGATGTTTTTATGATGTGAATATTACACTGTTTAAGAATTTTTAAAACTTCTACTCTAGTAGAATGATTTTTATCCTTGTGATGCTCTATAATTGAGCACATACTTGGTTGTTGAACAGTAAGACCTTTGGTGTTTGATCAGCTGATCATTCAATTCAGACCACCTCCTCCCTGCCTCCCCCCCACCATGGCCACACTGGAGGACACCCCCTTTCAGAAGCAAACATGCTCTTTTGCTTCCTGGCTTTTCCAGGAGATAGTCCCTCTGCCTGGAATAGTAATTCCAAGGAATAATAATTCTAGGGAGCCAAGAACAACCAGAAGTCTCTGGAAAAAGATAACAATAATCCCAGTGACTGAGCTTTCACAAGTCATTCCTGGCCTGATGTTTTACTGGCTCCCTGTGCTAATGAGGTCAGTGTACCATTTCCTGGGTGGGTTTAAGTGCCAGACGTCAAATCAAGTCTTTATGCGTTTCATCCTTTTCAAGTAGATTCTGTTATCATCCTTTTTTTTTTTTTTTTTTTTTTGTAGCGAGGACATTGGCTTAAATGTTTCTGTTATCATTATGGTGGTGATGATTGTTTTCATTATTTTCCAAAAATCTTGGTGGCAGCTGAAGAGTCAACCCCCAAACCTGTTAAAGAGTCCACAGCCTTGGCCATGAAATTGTCCTGCCTCTTGTGAGAACGCTGTTCTTTTTAATTTCCAATTACAGATCAAGAAAGAGTTTGGGAGTGTTTCTCTACCTGCTTCTCGATTTGCTGGCATGTCCTCCTCCAGCCAGCCCCTCCAGCGAGCCATTCGCACCTCTGAGGAAAGCCATCTGTGTCCTGCCTTCACCGCTGGTGCTCTTAGCCAAGTTCCTCAAAGACAGGCTTCAGCCTGTGTGTTCCCAGAACCTAAAACTACATACACCTGGAGCATTAGGGGCACCTCATGTTTACAGAAATGGATACAACGCACACCTGCCTTGCTCGGTTCCTGAGCAACATGCACATTCTTCACTCTGGAGCAATTCCTATCCCCTGTGCTCACGGGACACGGTTTGTGTAAAATAGCTCATGGTCATCCTGGCCACTTCTCGAAAACAAACACACTAAAAGAAGTCTTGCTCATTTTGCCCAAGAAACCCAGCCCAAAGAACTCAGATTCGCAGATACCCTGAAAACTCCAGGAGAAGAGAGCAGGAGAGAGTGAGTTATTGGACATTTCAATATGCCAGGGCCTACACTAAGCAATATACATGCAATTCACTTTTGCAAATAAAACAAACTATTGCTTTTGTTTTCTCAATGAGCATCAGGTTCCAGCATAGTCCCAAATCAGAATTTGTAGGGGGAGGCTTGGGAAGAGGATAGGATGTCTCCGCTGAAAAGCTTTGTCATGTTATCATCACTAGTAAGAGAAGACTCTAGCAGGCAGCTTCTCTGAGCTGAGGGTGGCATTTGTCATATCCCCAGGCAGCTGTGGCAGTGCTATTTGATAATGCCACCATGCCATGCTTTGTCAATATCTCTTTTCAGGCTTCATCAGGGAGTGACATGACGTGTGGAACGATCTGCATTGTGACATTAGACACTGACAAAGTCCCTTTTATCTGCCTCACTTTTGTCATGAAGCTTTGAGGGAATGTTGGCATGGGGCCATTGTCTTCTATTCCGACAACACATTCAATTTACTCATTTAAAGCCTCCTGGTGTGCTGTGCATAGGATACTGCAAAACCACAGTTGAAACCAGAGTCAGGTGACCCCAGAGCTCTGTGTCTCAGATTCTTGTCTAATCTAAACATTAGTGCTGAACATCCTTTATATAATAGGGGCTGTGGTGGTGGGCTGGCCGAGTGTCACATCAGACAATTTTGCTAAAAGGCAGAGCTGCCTAATAAACTGTTTACCGAGTCTGTGCTATGTGACAAGCATTTTACCTGGTACTACAAAAGATTCAAGAAAAATCTAAGGATTGATCACTGGCTTCCAATAGTTTACTGGGTAAATTGAAACCTGAAGAACTTACAAAGTAGGTTGAGTTTAGGGTATGTCCACCCAGGTTTAAATGCCCATGATCATAAAATTGAAATTAAGGTTAGTAGAAATTAAGGTTAGTAGTCAAGGTGGAAAGAGATCAGTTAGTTATTCTTACTCCCCCTTTTCCTCCAAAGAGCAAAGAAAATCAATCTGCTGGCCGCACAACTCAATTCTTGATTTCCTTAGTACTTATCATCCACAGTAGCAAGAATCCACCATCAAACCTTAATGCAGGTCACTAGAATGCAGTTCAACTAGGATCCAAGTGAAAGACCAGCTGGAATTAAAGGGTGTTTCCTCTCAGATGTCCCAAAGACAGCAAATAGCACAATTTAAGTGTCCCTTAAACGTCAGTTGTGCATTATAATGATCCATGGATCTTCCCCAAGCAAAACTGGCAGAGAACTCTAGGAAATTATAACTCCACTATGTTCTCCATTATGTCTACAGAAAAACCACTTGTCAAAATCCAACATTCGTTCATGAGGGAGATATCTAAAACACTAAGAATAGAAGAGAACTTCCTCAATCTGATACTGTACATATATATGTGTGTGTGTGCTTTATATATATAGGTATACATATATATATAAAGCACATACTATATATATATATATATAAAGCCCTTACAACTCAGTAGCCATAAGACAGCCTAACTTTAAAATGGGCAAAAGATCTGAATTATCATTTTTCCACGGAAGTTATACAAACAGCCAACTAGCAAAGATGCTTCCTAGCATTAGTCACCAGAGAAATGCAAGTCAAAATTACAGTGAGATGCCACTTCACACCCTTGTGTGTGACTCTAATACCAAAGACAATAAGGATTGGCAAAGATGTAGAGAAATTGAAACCTACATCATAACTGGTAGAAATGCAAAAAGGTGCAGTTATTTGGAAAACAGTTCGTCAGTTTCTCAAAAAGTTAGACATAGAGTTACCACTGGGTCTAGCCATCCCACTCCCACGTATGTGTCTGAAAAATGAACATGTGTCCACACAGCAAGTTATACATTGATGTTCAAAGAAATATTGTTCATAAGAAAGCCCCAAAATATATATAACCATCAACTGATGAATGGATACGTAAGATGTCTCATATTCATTGGAATATTGTTTGGCAATGACCAATACATGGTACAGCATGGATGGATGAATCTTGAAAGCATCAATCCAAGTGAAAAGAGGCAGTTAGAAAAGAACAACTGAATGACTTCATTTACATGGTCCATCCAGAACAGACAACTCTATAGGATTAAAGATATTAAAAGTGAAGATGAGAGCTATGGGGTACCAATGATCTTCAGGGTCAACAAAATGATTTTGGTGACAGTTGCATAATTCTGTGAATGTATAAAAAAGAAGGAACTGTTCATTTAAATTGGTGAATTGTTTGGTTTGTGTCTAAAGCTGCTGATGTCGGTAAAAGTTTGAAAGAACTATCAGTGAGACGTCACAGTCTCTGGGAACAAAAGAAGCAGATGCAAATTAAGTAGACCTTTTATTCAGACAACACAATGTGATTTCAGAAATGAAGTCTTAAGAAGAATGTTTCTTAACTTGCTCAAGCCTTACCCAGTCAATAAATGTCAGGGTCAGGTCTTAGGTGCAAGACAACCACTGTAATGTCGCCTTTACAGGATGTGGTGTCTAAACAGACCAGCTGCCTACCCTTTCTCCTGGTTCTGGCAAATCAATTCCTGCTCTGGGCCAAACAGGTGAGCATGATAGGGTGTTTGCTCCCTAAAACACCTGTGAGAATCAGTCTGAGCTCTTTTACATGTCCCACCCCACCCTCGTAAGAGGCTCAAGCCATGCAGCAGGTTGACAGTCTAATTATGCCAACAATCAGAAACTTCTTCTGTCTTTAATCTACCTTGACAAGCCAGCAGTTTGTCACTTCGAGTCCTCTTAATTGGCTGTATGATTGACATGAGTGTGGTGGCTTTTTATTTTAAGAATTGAGGAGAGTCGATGGCTTCAAAATTAGCTCAGTTATATGATGCCAGAGACCTAGTTTGCACCAACATGCAGTCACTCTAATCCTAGATAACTAGCAAGAATGAGAGGGAGGGAACACCAAACAACTTTCTAGTTTATTATTTACTTCTCACTGAAGCTTTCCTTGGTCCTGTGTTGACCTGACAAACAGGATCACAAAAAAGCATGTTTGTGTCCCTCCAGATTTATAGACTGACATACTAACCCGAAAGCAATGATGTTAAGAGGTGGGGCTTTGGGGTGGAGCCCTGGTGAATGGGATTTATACTATTATAAAAGACACCCTGGCCCTCCCTGCTGGCGCAGCAGGTTAAAGCACTGCACAAAGAAGCTAAAGCCACTTCCGCATGAGTTCGATCCCTGCCTGCCCTGGAGGTGACCACATGGCGCGGCAGACCTCTCCTGACCCGCCCGCTGCTCCCCTCAACAGTATACTTTGTCCATCTGCCTGTTCTGCTCCTCACTCTGTCTCTGAAATCCAAAAGAGAGACCTCCAGAACCAGAAAGAATCAGTGACAATAGGAATGTGGGACTGACAATAGGAATGTGGTTCCACATTCTCATTGTCACTCAACTACCCAGTCTTTGCTATTTTTGTTATGGCAGCTGGAAGCAGCTGAGACAATGCCCTATTTTGTCTTTTGAACAGTGCGTGTTGACACCCCATTTTGTCTGGACTCTCAGAATGGTTTTGGTCACAGGTAACAAATTTCAGTAACTTGTTGTGGTGCTTCGTATAACTGAGAGGCCCAAGAGTTGAGCTGCCTGGAATCATAGCTGGATTCAGGTGCTTTAACAATGCGGACCCAGGTCTGTCACGTCACTGTGTTTTCAACCCTCAGTTCTGACTTTATGTTGGCAGGCTCTACTTCATGGGGTAGGCCAGACCATCCCTGGCGGCAGTAGCCTGAACCTAAATGCACTCCACAAGAGAGAAAGCATCCCTCTGAGGCCCATAGAGCAGAACAGCCTGGAAGTCTGACGGTCCTCTCCGCTCCCGCGCCTTCCTCTGGACCAGTCGATGGATGCTGGAGAATGGAGCGCTGTGATTGGCCAGTGCCCGGTCACATGACTGGGAGTCTGCAGAGCCTGTAGCCACATCAGAGCCAGGAGAAATGGGGAAGGTGTCTTTCCCAGTGAC
>NW_004567114.1:10164584-10211014 GCF_000260355.1 Condylura cristata
AGGGGAGGGCGGAAACCAAGTATTCTCCACAGACTTAAGAATAGAAACTTTCAAATCAAGTCACCCTGGCAGGACACGTGCCGGCTTTTACCTCTGAATAGCCTGGCTTCAAGACAAAGTCTTTAATGGCAAACGGCCGCCCTGAGTTGTCAGAAGGGAAGGTTCTGATGGTGTGACAAAGTGGCTGAGGGGCAGAGATTGCTTTGCCTCCGGGCACTGGGACCTCACGGGTCTGAATCTCTGGATCGACTCTCACCTTTTCCTGGAGGCTGACAATGCAGGGAGCAACTCGGACAGGAGCTGCCAGACCCAGCGAGACATGGCCGTCCCCCTGGGGGCCCTGGTGGATCTGCAGCCCCCGGCAGCCCCGCTTTCTTCAGCTCCGTCTCCCCCGGCAGTTTGCCTGCTCCAACCCAGCCTCCACCGGATGCTGGAATGGAGGCCGGAAAGCTTGGCCGTTTTTCCATTTGTGTCTTTTGTAAGTTGGAAGGGAATTTTCCTCATTTGGAGATTCTATGATGTCCCTGCTGGGGCCAATTTGCAGACTCTCTAAACTGGAAGGGGAGAAAAAGATGTTGGGTACTTGTTTTTGTGCAAAATCCATCCTTATTTAATCAGGGACTGCTGCAGTTCTAAAAACTTCAAAGAACACTTGGGTTTTGTTCATTGAAAGCTCCTTATGTTGGTTTCTGCAGCTTCTGGTAGAAAGATCCTTGGAAGTTACCTGGTCCATTTCCACATGTGAAACTGAAGTCCTGCTACAGCATTAAAAACTCACATTCCTCAAAGGTTGGGGAGCTCACTCCCTGGTGGGCCACCTTTGTCACTGACCATCTCCAGCAATTATGATGTTCCTCCTATGGAGGACAAATCTGCTCTTTTGTCTTTGTTCTGTTACACAGAATTATGTGGTGACTTCCACTGTGACCATTTAATTATTGTAGCCATTTAAATCTTAGAAGGTTCCCTTGCCTCACCTTCAGCTGTGTTTATTTACTGAACTTGGTCTAGTATGAGCTAACTGCTTGACCTGCTTATGCTCTCTCAACCCTGACCTTCAGAATCATTCTGCCCACTGGCAAGTGTGGGAATTGAGGCACAGAGTATCCCCCCACTCCCCAGGCTGGCATCTGACTGGTCTGATTCCAGCTCTCCAGCTTTTTAAAGCAAGACTTATAAATTCAATTCACAGCATCATTTAATATTATGATGGTATTGCCCATATTTTTAAATCCAGCAGGGCTCAAGGGAGAGGTCAAGTGTTATCTACAGTCAGCAGAGAGGAGGTGGGGAGACCTAACCCGGAGGTGATAAGTAGGCAAATGTCAAACTGGATCCCTACCCCCAAGCCCTCACTGGTGCTTGGGGATCGTCATGAGGGTGAGGAGAATGGCTACTGCCTGGGGAGAAGCCACCATTGGGGGTGATATAGTCAGAGGCCCCAAGACCTGGATTTTATTCTCTGTTCTATCAAAGAATCAAGTTAAGTGCCACATCTTGATCTCCCCTCCTGAGAAATGGGGATGCTCTTTCGTGGACATGCTGTTCCAAAAAGTTGTCAGAAGCTGATTAGCTAATAAAAGATGGGGATTGAAGCCCCTGAGAAAAAAAAGTGTAAAGAAAATTCTAATTTTTACTTTTGGAGAACTACCCAACTGGACCAATTTTTGATGACAACATAGCAGATCCTCATGGAACCTGCCAGAAGCCTGTGGTGTGACGGCGCTTTCAAGAATACAGACCATAAGCCAGCGTCTCCCATGAGGCAGGGAAGGGAATGGGATGAGCAAAAGCAGCATTTAGCCTAATGATAACGCCCCATTTGTGCAAATAAATGCATCTTGCCTTATTGGCTTCTTTGAGGAGTCGCTGAGAGTCCATTTGAGGATAATTTGTGACTTAATCTATGTGGCTGGAAGAGCGAATATCTGAGCTCATTACTGTATTTGTTCTCACTTCTCCCACCGGACACATTTAGCTCGGTGTCTCCTAACTACAGAGCATCGCATGTGCGAGATTTATCTCACCCAAACCTCATTTTCACTCTGGGGCTCCAAGGCATTGCACCATGAAGAAAGCACAGATCTCTCTCTGCCCAGCCCTGCCATTGCCCCAGGGATCACCTTTTCAGTGGAGATTGTGGATTTTGAGCACAGAAGTTTTAAATTTTGATGCAGTCTAATTTATTTGTTTCTTTTATTGCCTCTCCTCTTGGTGTCATCTCCAAGCAACCTTTGCCAAGGAGAGAATTGTCCTTTGAACAGTCTATCAATTCCCAAATTCTGTTCCAGTCTCTACAGGGCTTGATTCTCTTCACTGGGGGGGTGGGGTGGGGGGTGTTACATCTTTATTTACAGACTTATCCTTTTCATAAACATCAGCTCCTAAGGTGATCCAGCGGTCAGGTTCTACTCTTTCAGAATAAGAAATGCCACCAGAATATCTTCCATCATAAAATTCTGCAATGCTGAGCTCCCACAAGGTCCAAGGTTAGTCCCTATTTAACTCTATCCTGACTAGTTCAGGCCAGCTTCGGACTTGTGGAAAACAGGGCCCTACTGGCTTCTCTTGTCCCTGGCTCCCTGCTCACCTCAGGAGAGGGAGGAGACACGCGTCACTGTGCTGTGGACTTTTCCTCAGGAGAGGGAGGAGACACCTGGGAGAGGACAGCCTTGCACCTTGGACCAGAGAGCACTTCTGTGGGAATGGAGGGCACTTCCAATCCCTTCACTGGCACATCTAAATACTCCCTGAAAGAGTTAATAAACGTGGGAGATGCTGTGACCACTGTATCCTGGAAGCCTAACATGTCTCTATGACAAAGGCCTGAGAAATCCTGTGATGAAGACAGCAGCTTAATGTGCCTGACAGTTAACACAGACTGGTCTATTCAGGGAAGACCTCCTTTCCAGCATGCCATCCTCATGCCCACAGGTTTATCCTGAACCCCCTGGGCAAACTCCGACTTACAGAAAAGTGAAGGTTGGATGAGCTTAGCCACAGCGACTGGCATGCCCAGTAAGCTTCCTTCCTGATGTCACAAACACACCTAGACCTTCTCGTCTCCCATGCCCTGCATACTTTATTTAGTTGAGGGAATTTCTCCCCCAACTCCAGCTAGTGACTCAACTTTCTTCTCACTTTTGAGTCATAAAATACTGCAGTGTTGAGTTTTCACATGGTCCAAGCTTAGTCCTTGTTTAACTCTATCCTGACTAGTTCAGGCCAGCTTCGGACCTATGGAAAATGGGGCCCTGCTGGCTTCTCTTGTCCCTGGCTCCCTGCTCACCTCCTGGCTCACGTGTCACTGTGCTGTGGACTTTTCCTCAGGAGAGGGAGGAGACACCTGGGAGAGGACAGCCTTGCACCTTCTGGGCGATTCTCTGGGCATGGCGGTGGTCAAGGTTGGCTCTTGTGGGCAGATGTACACTTCTGGTCTCTCCTGAGAGGCTCTGCTGAGCCCTGTCTGCGGATGCCCCATTGGACAGCTGGTGCGTCCCTATTCCCAGGGGCACTTCCTGAGCTCCATCTGTTGTGTCTTTTCTTCAGAAGGTGGCACAGCCCTGGGGAGCAAGTTACCCACTTGCCTGGACAGCCTCTGGTGGCCAAAACTCATGCTCTGGTGCACTTGACTCTCTGGCATAGCTGTCTCTGGTGCAGGGAAGCCCTCACTCACCCCTACTCTGACCATTTCTCTGGGGACAGCAAATGCCAACACGGGTCCCAGCCAGAGCAATCACCCTGCCCAGAATTTACTGGGTTGGGTGAACACCTGTCGGATGCCAGGTTTAGTTAAGATTCTTGAGAGTGTGTAGAAACCTGTTCTCTTGGGCTTCAACATTTCAAAGTCCCGGGCTTGGGGTCATAAGATGACATTTGTGTGACATCTGAGTCCCTTGGGACTCAGACAACCACGAATTCCTCTCCCCACTTCTTTTTCATCCTTGGTCTACTGAGGCATCCAGGAATAAAGTATCACCATAGGTCATTAGGTGACATCCATCTCGCTCACCAGCTGGCACGTGAGAATTCATTTCCTTTTGGCTTTGCTTATCTTTTGAAAGTGGCTGCTAAGTTTTGGGATCTGGACCCCCAGCTGGGAGTGGGATTCTGATGACCTGGCTAGGACACTCCAAGGAGAGCAAAGTCACTGTACAGCAGCTTATAATTCAGAGATGGTAACTAGTCCCTGAAGTGGAGATTGTCCTTCTGGAGAGAAGAGGACATCTCTGTGGAAGAATGTTAGATTGGGAAGCTCTCTGGCAGCACATTAAGTTTCCAAAACTGAGCTGAGCCAAAGTGGTGTCTGCACCGTGGTAGACTGGTAGCTGGTGAGCAGTGCAGCCGCTCCCGACCCCCATTGTGGGTGGGGCATGGTCCCCACGCCATTGGCAGTGAACTTGGTCATGTGACCTGCTTTGGCCAATGGCGTGTTAGCAGGTGGGCACGCACAGAGGCTTCACTGTGCTTGTGTTATGGTGTGTCTGCCATCTGAGCTGCGTAGTCACTTGCCCAAAGACGTCAGGGTAATCCTGTTTCTCGATATTTGCTTTATCCATTTATCTTATTTGAAAGGCTCATTTGGAAGTGAGGAGACCTGTTGCATCTCAGGTTCTCCCTCCAGCCAGCTATGTGATCTCAGTGATGTCACATCTCTTCTCTGGGACTTAGTGGATTTGTCTGTATACTAGCAGATTTGAAACAGCATAGAGCAAAGCCCTGATAATCCCTGGCCAACCCTGCTGAGCCACTGCTGACCTGCAGAGCTGTGAAGCAAGAAAATAAACCCTTATTGTTCCAAGCCACTGAGTTCTGGAGTGGCATATTTACATATCACATGGCACATTTGTAGAAATAACTGACTGATACTCATGCCAAGGTGGAACTCAAAAGGCTCTGAGTGGGCTAGAGCAGGTCCCTTCCAATCAGAGGGTTTTCTACTGGAAAAAAAAGAAGTGTTTATCTTGGTAAAGGGCCATTCTGGTGGCCGTAGGATAAATAAGGTGGGCAGTGCTGATTGCATCCCTGAATAACCTGGGCAGCCCAGGCCCCAGTGTGCTCTAGCTAGACGGAAACCAAGTTGTCCATACAGAGACTTGCCTCACCCTTGCCACCAAAAATTCCTGCCACAGCCCAGATACTGTGTGGTGGAGGGCAAGGGGGTATTTCAAAGGTCCTCCTCATTTCACTGTTCCTCAGAAAAATTACTTTTTTTAAAAGATTTATTTATTTATGCTTACAGAACTGGGGTACAGGCCAGAGGTGTGGTGGGTGAGAGGATTCACCAGAGACATAGTGGAGAGCAGAACAGACAGATGTACTGAAGTACACTGCTGAGGGGAGCAGCAGGCGGGTCAGGAGAGGTCTGCCATGCCATGTGGGTCAGCTCTCTGGAGAGGGATCGAACTTGTGCTTCAGTGGCTTCGGAGAACTTCATCATGTGGTGCTTTAGCCCATTGAGCCACCAGGAGAGCCCACAAAATTACTTTTGTTCCCACCTCAGGACCTTTGCTTATAATTGTTTCCTCTGATGGAAATGGCCTTCGCTGAGATCACCTTGGTTGTGTTCTCATGGCTCAGCACCCAGGCTGAATATGCCCTTCGAGAGGTTTCTCTGGTGACTCTGGCTAGAGCAGACATCTCTTGCCCTGATTCCCTCACTAGCGCACCTTCCAGGCTTATGGCTACTGCACTTACCACCATCTGCGCGCTGTACGTGTCCTTACTGACTTGTAGCCTTTCAACTCCCACTGAAACGTAAGCTCCCCAGGAATGGAATACTACCTCTCTCATCACTGTGGTAACCCCAGTTCCTAAAGTGGTGCCTCAGACAATGGAAGCACTCAGTAATTGTACTTGTTTTTTTAAATGATGCCTCCATTTTTATCTAAAGATTTATTTATTTATGCTTACAGAATGGGGGTACAGGCCAGCGGTGTGGTGGGTAAGAAGATTCACCAGACACAGAGTGGGGAGCAGAACAGGCAGATATACTGAAATATACTGCTGAGGGGAGCAGTGGGTGGGTCAGGAGAGGTCTGCCACGCCATGTGGGTCAGCTCCCGGGCTGGGGATTGAACTCGAGCTGCAGTGGCTTCAGAGACTTTAACACATTGCGCCACCAGGGAGAAGCCTAACTATGCTTTTAATTGAGCTAGAATTGGCCTAATCAGTTGTATTTGTTTCAGGTGTACAACATAATGATTTCATAGTTGTCTATACTGTGAAAAGATCACAATAAGTCTAGTTGACATGCATGATTATACATAGTTACTTTTTTTCTTGTGATGAGAATTTTTAAGATCTACTCTCAGTAGCTTTCACAAACACAATGCAGTGCCATTAAGTATAGCTATCCAAGCTGTACACTAAACAGGGCATGGAAATATTAACAGCATATTTTAAGGAAGTAGTTACAGGTGTAGTAGGGGAGTGAGTATGAACAGCATCTGAGTTGGTAGGAATTTACACGCACGTTTGAGGCCCTACATGGAGTACAGTCAGAGGGGATACAAGGCACGAGAGGAAGTTTGGAGCACAGCAGGTGGAACCCTGAGGCCCTAGCAGTTGGGGGTGTGCTTTTGTTAGGAAGTGGGAAGCCAAGGCCAGCCCAGAGCAGGGGTAAGGCGGTGATGTTCCCTGTGGTACTGCTTCTGGAGCAAGATGCCCTGGAGATCAGAAAGTCATTCGGGAGGGAGGTTCTTGTGAGAGTCCCAAAGGGACGCACAAAGGCCTGGACCAGACCTTGGGAGGGGTGCGGGGGGATGAGCCAGGGACTGGGTAGACCACAGGCAGCATCAGGACTGGCAGCAGGAGGAGTAGGTACTGACCAGGGCGTTTCCAGGCATCATGGACCCGGGGAGGGGCTCCAGAAGGAAGAAAAAATCCAGGGGGAAGAATGGGAATTCAGAGTGGTCGCCTTTGTCAGTCTAAGCCCCCAGTCATGGGAAATGTGAGGTCTGCTTGTGCCATTGACAATGAACTAGAGAATGTACCAAAATAAGGATGCTGAGTGGAAAGCACGACGCCTCTCGGGGTATGATCTCATGTCTAACAGCGCAGACAGTGCAATTGAAATTCAGTCTCGGAGTAGAGCTTCTTCCCCTTTCTGGAGTCTGGGCTTTTGTAATTCACTCTTCAAGCCCAAGCGAGGCCAGGCTGTGCCCTCACTTGGTACGTGGAGGGCAGTGACAGAGGAGACAGGGTTAGGAGTGCATCTCAATAAAGGCAGGGGGACTTTTGGTCTTTTCTTTGCTTTTTCTCCCAAAGAGCCTCCTTGGGTCTGAAAACATTCAGACCTTGCTCTCCAGAGCAGCTGTGAAAAATGTCCAGTTTTTATTCATCTTGGGAGGCAGGTTAAAAATAGCTGAAATGCAGATTGGAAATGAAAATAAAACAGTAGGATCATGATTTTTTTTTTAATGTCCATCATTGCAATAAGTTTATTAGGCAAAAAGTACACACTGTTTTGTTTAAACATCACCTTGAGAATTCTGGTGGGCAGTGGATGCTCCCAGGTGGATGTGGAGCCTGGAGTTCTCTCCTCAGCCACGTGTGACCACTGGCAACACTATTTTATCCTATAAAATTCAGTGACTGTTGGGCCCTCCCTGGTGGCACAGCAGGTTAAAACACAGCACTAAGAAGCTAAAGCTACTTCAGCATGAGTTCGATCCCAGCCCAGGAGCTGACCCACATGGCGCAGCAGACCTCTCTGACCTGCCCTCTGCTCCCCTCAGCAGTGCACTTGTCAGTCAGCCTGGTATATGGTTGTTCATTATTATTATTACTTTCTTGCCTGGTCTGTTATACTCCTGCTATGAGTGAAACCATCTGGTATTTTTCCTTTTCTTTCTGGCTTATCTCACTAAGCATGATCTTTCCCAGCTCCATGTTGCTGCAAAAGGCATGTGTTTCTTTTTTTGGTTGCTGAGTAATATTCCACTGTGTATATGTACCACATCTTTTTAATCCAGTCATCCACTTTTGGGCATTTGGGCTGTTTCCTATTGTAAAGAAAGCAGCAATAAACATGGGGTGCAGGTATCTTTTTCAATCAGTGTTTTTGTGTCTTTTGGGTAGATACCTAGGAGTGGGGCTGCTAGGTTGTATGGAAGCTCTGTGTTCAACAGTTTGAGGAACCTCTAGGAGCTTTCTGAATGGGGCTGCAGGGCTGGCATTGGGGTGAGGCAGGTGAGGTGCCTATAATTAAGTAGTGCTTATTCAGGAGGAGAGTAAACTTCCCCTATCCTTCTGGGTTCTGCTCCAGCCTATCAAGCAATCAAAAACAGCTCAGCATTTTTTACCAAGAGAGACCTCAGCTAAAATATAGGTGGATGTGGACCTCTCTATGGCCTATGGGTTAAGTCAGAACACTATAGCTACTGTGGCCTGAGTTCGATCCCCAGCCCTGGAGGTGACCCATATGGCACAGTAGACCTCTCCTGACCCACCTGCTGCTCCTCTCAGCAGTGTTTCAGTAGATCTGCCTGTTCTGTGACCCCACTCTGTCTTTGGTGAGTCCTCTCACCCCCTGCACCTCTGGCCTACACCCCAGCTCTTCCATGCATAAAAATTAAATAAATAAATCTTAAAAAGAAAATAAAAATATACAGGTGGATGTTCTGAAGTACTATGAATATATAAAGCAACTCTTATCAAGTCATCAAATCTGAGACTATTACTATGTGGGTTTAATTAAAACAGAAATACAACTTTTTATTTTGAAAGCACTTAGCTGATGTTCATTAACCATCTGGGACTGATTTGTTGGCAGGCTCTAGGGACTTTGAAAAACAAAATGAAATTTAAATAATTCCAATGTGATTGTATTTTTTTATTTTTTACATTTTTTTTTCCATCTCAATTGTAATCCCTGGGGGTTTCCCATCACCAAGTCACCTGTGTGCCATCACCATAGTCACGTGCACTTCCCTCCCCACCCCCCCTGTTTTTGATCCCATTCCCCACTCCACCCCCACAAAATGTCTCTGGTATATGGTTTTTCATTATTTTTGTTATTTTCTCGCCTGGTCATTATACTCCTGTTATGAGTGAAACCATCCGGTATTTTTCTTTCTCTTTCTGGCTTATCTCACTAAGCATGATCTTTTCCAGCTCCATCCAAGTTGCTGCAAAAGACATGTGTTTCTCTTTTTTGGTTGCTGAGTAATATTCCATTGTATATATGTACCACATCTTTATAATCCAGTCATCTACTTTTGGGCATTTGGGCTGCTTCCATGTTTTTCCAATTGTAAATAAAGCAGCAATTATAAACATGGGGGTGTAGGTATCTTTTTCAATCAGTGTTTTTGTGTCTTTTGGGTAGATACCTAGGGGTGGGATTGCTGGGTCGTAGGGAAGCTCCATGTTTGGCAGTTTGAGGAACCTCCAAACAGTTTTCCATAGTGGTTGTACTAGTTTGCATTCCCACCAGCAGTGCAGGAGAGTTCCTTTTTCTCCACATCCTCACCAACATTTGTTGTTGCTAGTTGTTTGAAGATGTGCCATTCTCACTGGGGTGAGGTGGTATCTCATTGTGGTTTTAATTTGCATCTCCCTTATTACGAGTGATCCAACGTGATTGTATTTTGAGACTAAGGGTTGGACTTTAGTTAGGATATTTTTGAAGACTCTGAAACCAACTCAAACTGGCTTGAGTAATAAGGGAAATTCTGGGCTGATGCGACTAGGGTCCAGGTCTGTATTCAGACAGTTTGATTTTAGCTTCTGACACATTCCTTGAAATTCCATGCTACCCACCAAGTTGGCTTCATCTCATGTTTCCCACGATGGTTCTCACAGCTCCAAGTTTCCCCTCATGGTGACAAATGGCTGCATGCTCCATCCCCTCCAAGCTGCCTCCTCCTGCTCAGAACACTCAGCAGGAGCCTCTGGTGCGACCATCACCCAGTTCTGAAACTTCCACTCCATCAGGGAGTACCACTGATGGACTCAGTCTTATGTGTGTAACCATGTAAGACTCGGGTGGTGGAGACAGGAGGTGGGAAGGCTCAACCACCTCCTTGGGGAGGTTTTGGATCAGCACACAACAACTGGAAATGGAATGAGTGCTACCAAATAAAACTAGAAGTCCTTCCAATGGCCTGGAGACAATGAGCCAATGGGACAGCTCCGAGACAGTGGACAGTAAGCTCATGAAGGCAGTTAGGCCATCACATCCTGGACTAATGTTCAAACTGGCCTCCACTGTGTGTGTGTGTGCTGCATGCACTCCCTCCTTGTGTAGAGTTTGTGATAGTCATGTTGCCCTTCATGTCTTCTTTCAAGAAATACCTTCCATTCAGCTGCAAGGAGTGCAATTAGCTTTGGAGCTAAAGCTACTTTCTTCTTGGGTACTCCAGCCAATGCATGAACCTGGAGTGGGTACCACAACTGCCATTTCTGCCCATCACAGACCTCCTCCTCTAGAGGGCCATCTTTGCTCTGGGTCTCCCTGTCAAGGTGGCCAAGCCTATCGGATCTGCTTCACAGTCTGAGCCATGATCCCTGAATCACTGTGTGGAAGGCCCTCCCTGTCCAAGAGCAACCTTATTGGACAGTTAGGTGAGCAAAAGAAAAAAACTTTGATGGTCCTTCTTGTCATTCCTACACTAGAAGATACAGATTTTTAAGAAGAAAATGGTTTAAGAAAGAGCATGGCTGTTGTTTTAGTTCAGATTGCTGCACAGTAAGTCTATTTTTGGGTGCTTATAAACAATAGAAATTGACTTCTCCAAGTTCTCAAGGTGGGAAGTCCCAAATCAAGTTGCTGACAGATTTGATGTCTGGCCCACTTCCTAGTTCATCTATGGTTGTTTTCTTACTATGTCCTCACATGGCAAAAGGATATAAAGGTGCTGTCTGGGGTCTCTTTTATGAGAGTGTTAATCCTGTTCACCAGAACTCCCCTCTCATGACTTCAGCCCTTCCCAAAGGCCCCAAATTCTCATACCACCACAATGGGGACTGAGCTTCAACACATAAATTTGGGAGTACACTTTCAGTCTATAACAGCCCTCTTTATGTACTAGCACTTAACAAAAATACAAAAGAAGCCAGAAACCCCAACTATATTTAGTACTTTAAAAACCATTTTTATAGAAATGCAACACATGGAAAAGAGCGCAAAACATAAACCACAAAATCAGCGAACTATTACAAAGCTGAACACCCCTGTCCTACCCAGCCAGTTAAGAGGGAAAACATTTTCCCACCCTAGATAACCCTGCCTCCACCCCTACACAGTCCCTTTCAAATTCCCCAGTTTCATAGCTTAAGTTGAATAGAGAAGACAGGCTTCTCCTCTGATCCCATTAGCCAACAGAATCTTTGAAAAACAGAGAAAGAAACTTCCTCTTAATGGTGTTGTCTGTTGACTTGAAGTCAACATGTTTATCTTTGTTTTCAAATTCCAGAACCATTTAGACACTGCATAAGGAAGCAGGGAGGGGCAGAGGCAGAAGTTAAATTTTGTTCCATCCTTGTTCAGGAGTCTCGTCTTGGTAAGCAAGGAATATAATTAAAATGGATTACAGACTATGAAACACAAACAAGAACAAAATGATTGCAATGTGTGCAAGCCAGTAATTAAAGCTTTCAAAGAGGAAAAAGTCACCATCACTTAAAATGTTTATCTGTCAAGGTTAGTAACAAATATTGACATAAGAGCATTTTTCTTTTATTTTCTTGTTAGCGTCAGGCTCTCAGCAATTAGTGGTGTACATTCCTGGATCAATATGGCCTCTAGTTAGATCCATACATTTTAAAATTAGTTGGTATAATAGCAGACGTGTTCTATAAGGCAGACACACTGGCAGCACCATTCAATCAGTGCTTATTAGGAGACAAAGAACAAGGCAGGAGCAGAATCTCCTTTAACTGGTTTCATCTCAAAGATAGTCTTAAGAAGATCATTAAGGAGCGATTTCATAATGGCAAAGTGTTTGCTCTCTCTGCTATTGTAAAAAAAAAAAATGTAATCCACACAATAGAAGATTTCTGAAAAGTGTGGTGCAATGATTAGAAGTAGGAATCTTGGGGTCAGACTGCCTGGATTCTAGTTCCAACTCTATAACTTTTTTTTTTTAAGATTTATTTATTTATGCATACAGAACTGGGGTACAGGCCAGAGGTGCAGGGGCGGTGAGAGGCTTCACCAGAGACAGAGTAGGAAGCAGAACAGACTGATTGATGAGGTACACTGCTGAGGGGAGCAGCGGGGAGACAGGAGAGGTCTGCTGAGTCATGTGGGTCACCTCCGGGGCCAGGGATCAAACTTGCAGTGAAGCCGCTGTGACCAGCTTGCAGTGCTGAATCCCACCCTGCTGCACCACTAGGGAGGGCCTTTATGGGATTCTAACTGTCTGACTCTGGGCAAGTTGTTCAAACTCTCTATCTCTTCATTTCCTGATCTGAGATGACAATACACAATATCTACCATTCTAATATACCATAAATTATAAATGAGGCAATAAATGCACATGTTCTATCATGTCATACAAGGTCAGGATGTGTTTGCAACTGAATTAGTCAGGATAGACTAAGTATGATTCCATAACACTCTCATCCTCGAATAACAGGGGCTCTACTCAAGAAACCATTTCCCACACAAGTGTGATACCACAAGGGTCTGTTGGGACTGGAGGGGAAGAAGTCCACACATGTGTCTAACAAATTTCAGTGTTGAAAATTATTCTACTGAGCACCAAAGAGTCTGGAAAGTCTTAGGGATAAGTAGACTGGTTATTACATCTCTGCCACATGTATTATCATCACCACCATCACTGTTCATGTTATAGGTTCCACACAAAATTTACTATATGAAATCTGGAGAGTATCTGTGAACTCTGATGTGGCTGAATCCTCAGAGAATCACTCATTCAGCAACTATTTATTGGATAGTTATGATACTCTTCCAGGGGTGGGACTGAGATAAACTTGACCAGGTAAGGACATTGGACTTTCCAGGACAAAAGTACTGTAACCAAGTATTTAAAGCAGATAATATCTAAAAGCACGAGGTTCTAGCAATGGGCATAAGTGGATAGGGACACAGTATTTGTGCTGAGACCTGAATCAAGAAGGAGCCAGTCGGCAAAGGGAAACCTGTAGGTTTCAAAAGTGATAAACAAGGACAGTGTGACTGGAGGTTAGAGAGCAAGAGGGAAAGAGAGAAGGATGCAGAAATGGCTTATGTTTGGCCCCAGGGGCAGGGAAAGGGGTTTGGAATTCAGTTGGGGTGGGTGGGCAAAGATAGAAGGAGTGTGAGAATGGGGGCTTGTCAAGTAGGTGTTAGGTAACTAGAAGTTTCTGTGAATTATAGGACCATGTTTATTAGGTATGGTCTCTTTCAGCCACCAGGGCAAACTTATAGCATTTTCATGAGTATTAAAGATTACAAGGTACACAATACCCATCATAAAAGATTAATTATTTGACATAACTAGGATTCCATGGGTAAGACCATTTCAGTATTCATCAGCTCCACAATATCATCAAAGAGTCAGGTTCTTTCCACAATTCAGCTATGATATCCCTGGGGTCCTATGATTTTGAACTTAGACTGGCCTCCTCATGTTCACAAGATGGCTGCCAGAGTTCCAGGCAATGCATGTAGATCTGGCAATGTCTAATGACAGAAAAAAAACACTTCTTCCATAATATACTTTTTGGGTCTCATTGACAAACATAGGAGTCACATATTCTAGTTTCAGGGAGCCTGAAGAAACAGATTTCTATCATTTGTCAGCCTTTACAGTCACAGGTGGCTATTCAGCCAAGAAAGAGGGGAAGGAGAAGTGCTTTGGAGAAGCCATAAAAAGGTGTATTAACCCACTGGTGGCACAGTGGGTTAAAGTGCAGTACTAAGAAGCTAAAGCCACTTCAGCATGAGTTCAATCCCCAGCCCCAGAGGTGACCCACATGGCGCAGCAGACCTCTCCTGATCTGCCCATTGCTCCCCTTAGCAGTGTCCTTTGTCAGTTGGCCTGTTCTGCTCCCCACTCTGTCTCTGGTGAATCCATTCACCTTCCCTGCACCTCTGGCTTGTACCCCAGTTCTATATGTACAAATAAATAAATCTTTTTTTTTTTTTAAAAAAGGTGCCCTGCCCTGTGCTTGCCACCCACAGAGCTCAGAACATGGTAGTCTCTTATTCTCTGTGCTTTCATTCCACCAGTACAAATCTACCCCATCAGAATTACCTTTAGTAATTCTAACTTCCATCCCAGCTATATATACGTGCCTGCCACTGTATAAAAATCTTGCTAGATCCAGAGAGATCATTACACTGGGCTATAAATATCCTTAGGTGTTTGGCTTCCTCTCTCCCCTTGGCTAAAGCTAAGAACTAGGGATTAATGCCAGATAGCTTCACCTCAATAAAAATATCCACCTCACCCACTTTCCAGCATTCAAGCCATAGGACATCTTTGTAATGCAGGTCCCCAGGGCAGGCTCACCATCTGGAGAATTCCCACCTGCTGGTGTGGCCTTGTACTCATTACTGAAATCCAACAGAGCAATAATGAACCATTCTCTGTGGAGGTCACACTCCCCAATTAACAACATATATGTCAAATCCCATTAGGGGTAACTCCAAATCACCTTTCAGAATCGTTTGTTACCAGGAAATAGGCCTCTATGGAATTTAGCTGAGCTAACTTCTGAGAATTAAAATGTTATGTTGTATATACTATTAAACTACAGAAAACTTGGGAGATGGTAAAAAGACAAAACCACCAATAATTTCACTGCACAAACACAACCACTGTTCTTATTCAGGTGTAATTCATTTTCAACAGACTTGCTCCATCCAAGTGTTTTTATACGGCTGTCATTATAGCATGCATGCTGTTTTCATTGTATTTTTCGCTTAGACCTACAATGTATTTATTGCCTCTGTACAATGGCACCGGGCTTAAGATGAGATGGTAGGGCTCAGTGGAATACAGGGTGTGCATGATAGAATATAGACAATGCAATGAAAGTGTATGGCAGGGGTTATGGAAATCCAGTAAAGGAACCCCCCCTACCACCACCACAATGTAGACTTGTAAATGGTGCTCAAGAATGACTTCCTGGAGGAGGTCCTCTGTACTCTGAGACCCAAAGATGCAGAGGACTGAGCTTACTGAAGAGGGGCTGGGGGCAGTTAGCTCTACAGAAGGAAGTATTTTTCACAGCAGGGTCAAGACCAAGCTGAGTAACTGCAGTACATTCTATGAGAGTAGTTTAGCAATGTGCAAATTTTGACTATTATGGGTTGAAGTGTATGTCCCTAAAATTCATATATTGAAGCCCTACCTCTCCTTTCATTGTGACTAGTTAAGACCCGTAAGAAGCCATTATGGTTGTAAGAATTGGTCCCTACCTCAACAAATCTGGAAGCAAGAAAAAGGAAGAGATTTACTCTAGTGTATTTACTATAATGTAGACTTATATGACCATGGAGGCTTAGTTCAGAATCTACAGAGCCACTGTCCATTGGATGCCATTGTAGAACCAGAAAGAAATCGATGTGAAGACCACCAGGACAGAAAATGATCTCTCACTATGAGGAGAGTGCATCTTATGTTCTAGTCAGCCCTTCAACTGATTGAAAAGGGTCTACCCACATGATAGAGGGCTATTTTCTTTACTCAGTCCACCAATCCAAATGCCCAGTTCACTCCAACACCATTCTCACAGAATTACCTAGCAAATGTTGACTGACTATATCAGTAGTTAGTCTGGACTGGGCACTGCCAGGTCCAATCAAGTCAATACCTAAAATTAACCATCACAGATGCCACTATGAGGAAAGGCAAGAGGACAAGTGAGGGAGTTTGGTAGGGGCCAGAGGCCATTGCCTTATTAGTCAAAATGAGGGATTTGTACTTGATCCTGAGGGCAAAGAAGAGTCACTGACCAGTCAAATGTTCTGTGCAGTGTGTTCATTGTAAGAACAAACATTGAGGCTGAAGAGTAGGATACATAGTCGGGCTGGCCCTGTAGAGAAGGAAAAGTCAGGCAATAACACAAGTCTACCATTCCCATCCTGCACAGTCCCAACCCTGGTGCGAGAGCCTGTTGGCACTGTGCTGCTGTACAGAGCAGCTATTAGACAAGGCAAGATGAAGCCATGGAAACCAGTTAGGAGACTGTGGTAGCACCATGAGCCTAAGGAGTCTTCATGATTTGGTAGCTTCCTCCTTAGTGGCAATGATTTCTTCACCATTTTCCTGCTATATTTACAAGCAGACTGACACTGTAGTGGGATTTCATAGAAATAATTTTGCTCTATATTCAAATGTCCCCACTTGACACTAAAATTTGTCATCTCACTGGGGCACTTTTTTTAAAAAATTTTGTAACAGTTTATTTTTACATCATTTTGTGCATTTTTTTTTCCATCTCAATTGTAATCTCACTGGGGCACTTTTAACAGTTATAAATGATTATATGAGGAAAACAGGCAGATTCAGCAGCTGTCCTGAGCACCCCAGAATGAACAACCATCTTCCCTCTGCCTTTTCTGTCTGGATGTCAATTCTGCTTTCCAGGGAGTTTCATTTCTGGAAGAACCAGAGCCAACTGCACATGGTGTACTTGCCTAGTGTCAAAAAACTTCAGTCTCTTTCTGTAGATTGAAACCCTATAATTTCTGTGCTTCAGCAAGAAAATTGTACTGTCTATATTTATTTATATTCCCTTCACATCTTCAGCAGCAAGAGAGAGCTGAGAACATTTCATTCTCCTCCCACTAAGTTGCTATGATTTCACAAAGTTGGCTTTTTTATTTTATTTTATTTTATTTTATATTGGGATGAACATAGTCTCTCCTGAAGTTTTTTTGTTTGTTTGAGGACAAGGCTTTTCAGCTTAAGTGAACAGAGGGGACAAGCCTTGAGGACAAGGCTTTTCAGCTTAAGCGACCAGAGGGGAATGAATAAATGACTGTTTTTCTCCTGGGTTTGGAAGCAAATAGGAAGAAAGAGTAAGAAGCCAAGTTATTAAAATATGTGGTTGCCATATTTAATGTTTCTAACTGTAGATGACTCCACTGTCCTTCTAAAAATAGGAAACTTACTCTGGGTCACCCCTTTGTCTCTGACTCCAGTGGACTCGTATGGAAAATAAATGCCAGGATGGTTCAATTTCATGGCCATTCTCCTAATGTTTGAAGGTGCCAGAGACACTCTAAACTTGAACGGATGTTTAAAGGGAACTCCAGTTTGGCAGATGGAAGTTAGCCCTCAAAGAATGTGGGAGAGGCTGAGAGAGCTCACTCATCTATGCCCTAAGCTTCTTTCTGGCTCCCACACTACATTTCCCATGCTCCCTTGGAATTAGGTCTGGCCATGGAAACAAATCTTCATCAATCATGGACCCCCACTTTGAGGCATGATCCAAATAAGCCTCCCACAATCCTTGCTCCCTTCCCCAGTCTGTTGGCTACCTGCAGAGGACTCTGAGATCTTACAAGTGGAAGCTTCCTGAATGACAGCAAGGAGGATGACACCCTCACCTGGTCCACACTGGGGCGGTGTGTTGGGGAAAAACAGATTCATTATGTTGAGTGACTGAGAGGTGAGGTCTGTTTATTATAGAGCAGTCTCCCTTGATAAACACACAGGTACCTCCCCCCTGTTAGCTCAGCCAAAGGGATCTGAAAGAGCACTGATAGCAGAGAGATTTGCATGAATGAATATTTACTAAGCTGCCTTGCACTCATTTTGCTTATCAGAGTGATGTAGTGGAGATTCTACCACACGCTGACAGTTTTAAGGAGTGGCAAAATTTTCCTTCAGAATAGAAGAGCTTCTATTCAGCAAATTCTTGGTGAGGCATTTGGTGGTCAAAGACTTCCACAGCACAGCTCCAAAGTCATGACATGAAGAGAATTAAAATTCCTCTTCTTAACAAAATAAAAAAGAAGGAAGGAGGGAACGAAGAAGGAAGGGTAGAGAGGAGGGAGGAGGGAGGGAGACAGGAGCAGGAAAATGGGAATGGAGAGATAGCTGGGAAGAATAAGTTGGAAGAAGAAGGACACTCAGCAAGATGACAGGGACTGGTGAGAAAGGTCAGGGATTCCAGGCAGTGGAAGCTTAAAGGCTTTTTTTTTTTTTTTAGAAAAGGATATCTGCTATGGTGTCTGCTATAGCTAAGCCCTCCTGTCCTCCCCCAAAGGACCAAGAAAGCAGCCACTCACTGGGCTTTGAGTGGGTGTGTCATTGTGGAGGGGAGGAACAAGAGTGTCCCACAGTGAAATGCCAGTGTTGAGGAGAAGCGGTGAGCCCCGAGCCCAGCCGGGACATGAGACAAACCCTTACCCTAAACACACCACAAAGGAGTGACTCTTACTGTGAGATTTTATGCCTTGAGAGTCTGAAGACAAAGTGGGTTATAGAAAGAAAGATGCAGCTACTTAGCAGCCAGGTAGAAACCGCATCACCCTGCAAACCCATCAATGCCTAACCACACAGAAATGCTCCAGCACACCAGAAGGGTCGTGTGCAGGGTGGCCACCACAGGGCGCAGGGGAAGTGGAACCAACTCCCCACGGCAGAGGTCACTGTTAGCCAGGAGCCAGCCCACCCACCAGGGCAGATACCGAATATCTCCGTGAGCTGCATCCCTTGGCCCGTGTATGCTTGTCCTTGAGAGTAGTGACTGGCCTTCTGGATGGAAGGACAAGCTTGGAGCTCAGCTTGTCAGCTGCTTCTGTCAGGGGGAGGTACAAAGCACCATCTTGCTGAGAACTAAATCAGGCCTTTCAATTCCTGGCCTGTGTTCAGGCTGGGCGTGATGGGGGCAGAGTGCTAATGCAGTTGGGTAGCGCATGGGGCCCAGCCACCCACCTGCTGTCCCTGACGCGCCAGCTGTGGTGCCCTCCCCGTGACCCCACAGTCTCACACTGGATGTTCACTGCTCTCTCCCTTGGCACTTGGCCAGCCTGAGAGGAAAATTCCAACAATAATCAGTATGAAGGAGGTCACAACTCAAAGACAAGGACCCTTGAGTTCAGTACTTTTCTTGCCCCATCTGGGACGTGCTAGGGGCCCAGGCTATTTCCTGGATGAACTTGGCTCAGTGAGTGTCCACAAGGCCCCAGCAGTTCGTGGGTGCTCCACAATTTCTATCTTTTCCTTCTACCCACCGTTGCCAATCCTATCCCTATTTAATCATCGATATTAAAGTCCCTGCTCTCCTGAAGACCCCCTTACTGCCACATAGGCTTGGGTGTCTGGGTTAGCTCTGTTTCCCTCCTGCCAGGATGCCAGTGTGGCTCAGCTGTGCAGAGAGCCAGATGTCCACGCAGAGCCTAAAGCAATTGCAAGTCTCCATCAGTTTGGGAAACAGAGTTCTCGGGAGGAGACCTCCTACACAGTTGGTAATGAAGTAACACTAGCTAGAGGGCTTTGCTTAAACACAGAGCAGGATCCATTTTGTTTGTTAAGAGTCTTGCCTCGTGTTCCATCACTTCTCTCTCATTTGCCCCTTTTGCATGTTGTCCCTGACGAGGCTCCACAGCTGACTGCATTCTGGAGCTGAAGCCCTGCTGCTTGGGAAGGGAGTGGGGGAGCAGAAGTTCTCGCTTTGCTGGCAGCCTCAGCCTGGCTGCAGGTTGGCCTTGACGGAGCCTCACCCCCGATCCTGACACTCCGGTCGCATTTTCAGAGAATCCAAGTTACTTGAACTCTTTGGTGACTGCCCATCTGTAAGCAGCGGTGGCAATTCCTATCTTGTAAAGGTGTCATAGGAAAAAATTAAGGTTAAGTGCTTGGCCCAGTGCCTGGGACTGGAGAGAGACAAATATTCAGCTCAAGTAGACGACATGTGAGAGTAGTGACAGTTACTCCAGAGCTCATTAAGTTCAAACGGAACTGAGTCCATTTAACAAACTGGACACAGGATGCTGACCAGTTGGCCCACCAGAGAGCCGGAGAGGCTCATGGTTTCCGGTCTTCACTTCCGGTTTCCTCCACAGAGCCGCCATGCGGCTGGTCTGCTCTAGCTTCGATCGTCCATTGTTTCCCTATTTGTGAGCCCACAGAGGGCTTGGTTTTGCTGTGTCATTGCTGCTTGTCCTCTCAGATACAGGTGAACGCTGGACTGGCCCACCTCTCGGGTATGCTCTGCCCCTCCCTCGGCCACCGCACCTTCCTTGAGCGCGGCGCTGGCTCTCCAGGACTCTGTTCTCATCCCCCCCCTTCTACCTGCTTGACTAAATCAAGGGCCCCTTGCAGGCTTGCCCACCAGGTGACACGCCCACTTAATCATTTCTCCTGACCTCTGGCCCAGGATTTCAACTTGGTGTCTTGAACCTAGGAGAACTTCCCACACCACCTGTGTGAAATGGAACTGATGAAGCCTCCTCTTCCAAACAGCCTTCTTTTTCTGTACTTCTTTTTGTTGGTCAGTGGCTCCACCCATCTGATCACCCAGACTACACATAAGAGATGCCACGCAGGCTCTCATCCTCCACAGCTACTCAAGTAGTCATTGTTGCCCCATTGGCTCATAGGCGTTTCCCAAGTGCACCCAGTCCTCCCCTTAGTAGCTCACATTCAGCAATTGTGGCAGGTCCTCTCTGGCTTCCCTGCCTCACCCTGCCAATATTGTCCTTTCAAATATTCTGTTTCCATTTTTACCTCATCTTTCTTCTACTGGAAGCCCACCCATGAGTCCTACAGCCAGTAAACTCAGCTCCAAGCTCCCATCACAACAGACAAGCTCCTCTTCTGACTTCTTTTTAAGATGCCAGTTCATCAGTCCCCACACCACCCTCTCGACTCAGGAAACTGAACTCCTGTTTTCTGCTCTGTCTACCGTGCGCCCCTCCTGCATTTACTGGGTTCCTCATACTCTTCACTCAGGGTCTACATCCTTCCTTCCAGAAAGCCTTCTTTCAGTAGCAGCTGACTTAAGTTCTCCTGCTTCCTACTTAGTGCTCCGAAATCTCCTTGTGCACATCCATGGTGCGCTCCCCAGCACATTCTGAAATACCTATTTTATTGGTCTGTATTGGACATACGTCTTTCTTTTTGACCACCTCACAGCTGAACCCTCTTCTGGTGCTTCGGGCATTCCCATTTACAAGCCCACTACAGAAACAGAAAATTCCAGA
Source organism: Condylura cristata (assembly GCF_000260355.1). Classification (NCBI taxonomy): domain Eukaryota; kingdom Metazoa; phylum Chordata; class Mammalia; order Eulipotyphla; family Talpidae; genus Condylura; species Condylura cristata. Next base: position 10,185,700 of record NW_004567114.1, read on the forward strand.
CACCTGTTGTCTCGCTAAAGTGATGGCTCCTGACTTCTCTCCTCCAGTCAGATGCTTTTCCCCAGGCTTGACCCAGAAATGAATGCACAGAGAAGCAGGGCCCTGGGCAACCCATCCTGACGTGGGTGGTTATATCTCTGGCAGTTGCTTCACTGGCCATGGCTGGAGTCCTGCATGGGTGATACCAGCAGGGCATGCTGGAGCATGATTTCAATCTTTAGTTTGATTTTGCAACTCATTCTGCAAGAGCTTTACATAAATACCTCTTCTGCTTTAACTTAGGACTGGGTTCTGTTATGCCAAGAGTCCTGATTATGTTTCTCCCCATTAAAATTTTTAGTTCCTCTGTGGCAGGAGTATCTTCACTGCCTTTGTCTCTAGCCCTACCACACAGTGGGCATTCAGTAATTGTTGCATTTGTGTACAGACTGCCAACAATATCTAGGTCCATCTCAAGGAGACATTATGCAGTTTAGCAGTTTCATCCTTTTGCTTCCACGGAGGCAACAATCAGGGCAACTAGTAATTATCTGTCTCTCTCACACACACTTGCTTCCCTGCTCAAGAAAAAAAAATCTGCCTCCATTACCTCTATTCTGCAACCCCTGCTTCTTCTGCTAAGTTGAAGGTTTTCTCTCTGCATGAATTACACTCATGCATCGGAAGCCATCAGATCTGTTGCCTCGGTAATACCATCTTTCCTTCCTCCATTTACCTGGGAAAGAAAGTTGGGGTAGGCTCCTTTGTGGACCCTGCCTAATGTACCCTATGCAATATTTATGTTCTGCACATAACTGAACTTTCCAAGCTGTTCCCTATTTATGCATTCATGAGCAAGCTCAGGATAATGTCATTTCATCAAATGGAGCTGAACCATGGCTCTGCTTTATGAGGGATTACAGGCTGTTTTTTCTTTATTTCTAAATGTGCCAGCCTAAAAAATGCCATGTTTTCTCAGAGACAGCTGATTAAACACCTCTGAGTATCTGTCAGTGCAAACCGTGAGATCATTAATTTCTACTCTAGAAAGAATTACTGGAGATGTATGAGTTAGACGGGTGTTGTTCCTTTTCTCATTTGAAACAAGAAACATTTACTTCTTTGGGGGAAAATGTTATGAATAATCACCCTAGTGGATCGATGTTTTCCAGAGTGACATTTATGGTGTCACCTTGGTGTTCATCTATTGGAAACCTCAAAGGGGATAGTTTAGTCTTCAACAGCAGGAGTCCTGGTGTGGAACAGCTTCCAAATTTCCCTGGTCTTAGACACTTCTGATCTTCTTACCCTGTCTCCCTTTCCTTCACTCCCTTTCTCCCTTCTTATTTCCTCATAACTCACTGTAGTTTTGAAAGAATTTTGGCATCTTGCTGAATTCTTGGCCTCAATTCGGAAATCAAGGGGTTGTATTTCCTGGAGGAGTTTGCCTAGTGAGTTTGTTTTGAATGCTGGATCTAGCAACTTTTAGATGAAGTGCCATCTAGAAACTTTTCAAACAAATGAAAAATTAGGAGGAGACAATTTTCCTTCTGAAGACAGAGGTTGCATTCACTAAGTTGAACAAAGTGATTTTTCAAGTGGAATGTGTTTGCGTGATACTCATTATAAAAGTACTTCATGAAAAAATACCCATGAATTTTCTTTCAAGAAAGTATTCTGCTTTTCATACAGCATTGCAGTTGCAGCCTATTAAAACTATTCCCATTCCCCAAAAGTACTTTCCTGTGGGCTCTATAGTATATTTTCCTTTGAATAAATAAAAGTAGGGACCTGTTGATTTGCATTATTAAAACCATGCAATAAAAACAACCCCCCAAAAGTCATAAAACAAACAACTTGATTATTTCATTTGTGCCTCAAAATAATCCCATGAAGAAAACAGGATCCTGCTTTCCAGATTAGGAAACAGTCTAAGACATTTCCAGAGGAACTGACTCAAGCTTGCGTAGACTATAGGTAGCTTGATTCAATACACGATCACCTTGCACGTGTGCTCAGAGTGAAGGATACAAAGATGAATTAAATGCAATGTCTGTCTTCAAGTCCAAAGTCTAGCAGTTGTGAAGATAAACATTTCATATTGGTCTTTTGACTGTCTCCTTTTGCTGTATTAGATCAAAGGTTGGGGGAGGCATATTAGGAAAAATGATCAGGATTGAGAAATTTGCTTCCACCCAGCAACTTTCTATCTTCTTTCTCCTTCTTTCTCCTCAACATCATCATGCTTTCCAAGGTTCTCTCTCAGTCATAGCTCATGTTCATCCCCTTATGCAAGTGTTCCTACAGATCAATACAGGGCAACCTGTATGGTAAGAAATGTATTTGGCGTTGTTGGAGGCTGGTGAAGCTTAAGGAGTGCTGTAGCTACTGTCCATGGTGCTTAACAATCCCTACTTGCAAGGATATGGGGACTTCTACCTCTGGGTCCCTAATGATTCTTATCAAATGTTCCCACTGCTGTTCATAGGTTTTCTTCTAGTTCTTATTTTGAGGATAAATTAGTTCCTTCCTATGTCACAAATAGGACCCACAACTCACATGTCACCCTTTGTGTAGGGCATTCAGATGGTCTGGATTTGAAACCCAGACCCACCATTTGCTTGTGGAATTCTAATCAGCCTTGGTGTACTTCAGTTTCACCATCATTTAAGTGAGGACAGCAGTAGTCAATAGCTTTTTGAATTGCCTTGGGGGTTAAGCTCTTTGATAATATTTTATGTGCAGAAAAATTCAACAAATCCTTCTCAGACATACTAAAAGAAACAGTTCTGAATGTAATAATGTAATTTTAGGCAGCACAACATGTTTTCAATGGAGAGTTCCCTGTCACTGGGTAGTTGAGAAAAAACATGGTCCTTTTTCTCTGTAGCAGGGTTGAGTCAAGGAAACAGAACCCATACTCAGTATTTTAACAGAGAGTGCAACATAGTGAATTTACTAAATAGCTGTTGAAGGAAGGATAATGCTCAAAGGGAACACTGAGGAACTCAAGGTAGTAATGGAATGAAGCAGCTACCGGTACCCAGAACTAGAAGCAGCTACCAGTACCCAGAACTTGAGCAACAAGGGGAGAAGTGGGGGCCTCAGACCCTTGAAGATCGAAAGAGGGACCCTCTCCTACCCCCCAGTGCTTTTGTTACATGAGAAGCTCATGAGTGGGGAGTGCTCAGTAAACAAAGTCCACTTGACCAAGAAAGAAGGGCTCAACCCCCGGTCCTCGACCCTATGAAATGTCCCTTGAGTATGATATTTTACATGAGGAAACTATGAAGAAAAATTACTCAGATCTTGGGAAAAGGCAAAGAATTTTGGATTTGGATATCCTCTGATGTCGTGTTGTGGCAATGCAAGCAGATACACACAAAGTCTGCCTACTTCTCTGAGAATCTGTACCTCTCTTTCATCTGTAATTCACTATTAAATGACATCCTAGGCTGTACAAAGTCCCATCTTTGCTTGAGAAAGATTGATAAGCTGCAAATAATTTTGTTCAATGAAGATGAAAATTATTGCTGTCCAGGGAAACGAGAACCCCAATGATTAAATTTTTGTTGGCCTGTAGAACATTCAACAGCTTTGTGTCTCGTTTAGGAGTATTATTTTAACATTACTTTCCTGACAGACTCAATATCTGTTTCTAAATAAATACCTGAATGCTCTTGGAACCAACTTTACTGTCATATACATTCCCTTCTCAATGATTATATAGTCAAGGTTCTCCAAGGGAACAGGGTGGGAGGTTGGAGAGGGAGATGAGGTTTATTATATGGAACTGACTCATGTGACTATGAAGCTGAGAAATCTCACCCTTTGTCATGCTGTCATTTGTCTAAACTGGAAGCCCAAGAAAGTTGGGGTGTAATTTAAAGGCTTGAGAACTGGAGAGCCTGCAGTTTAGATTCCAGTGGAGCATTCCCAAGGAGAAGAAAAGGCCAATATCCCAATTCAATCAGTAGGGTGGTGGGGAAGGGGAGGAAGAGAGAGAACCCTTTCTTCCTCTATCCCGTTTTTTCTATTCAGGCTTTTGGTGGACTGGATGAGGTGCACCCACATTTGGGGAGGGCCCCCTGCTTCACTCAATCTGCACATTCAAATGGTAATCTCTCCTGGAAACCTTCTCACAACAAGTTCAGAAATAATGTTCAGCCAGTTATCCTATGGATATCCTATGATCCTGTCAAGTTGACACATAGAATAACTATCAAATGAGTCAAATAGATATTTTACATATGTTCACTAGACCCCGGTGTGAGAATCCTGTTGTCAAAAATTACATTTGACCAGAGCTGGAATGTAAAAGAGTAATGCATTTGGCCCAAGTCACACAGTGAGAAAGGTAACTGTCAGGGTTTCCTCTCAAGGCTGGTAGAATCCAAAACCCACAGTCTTGGTGCCTTTACTCCAAAAAGTTCTGTTTTTGGAGAAATTTTAGAGAAATTTTAGAGAAATTATACAAGGAGTTGCTGCCCAGCATTTGCTCAAGTTTTACAAAACTGGGACTCAGCAGGCGTGACAAACCAGCCTAAACATACAGAGTAGATTTATAGAGAGAGCTAAGCCGGAAAAGGTCAAGTGTTTCTGTGAAGCAGTGGGGAATGAGCACAGTAATCTGGGCATGAGGAGGGCGGTGGCAGTGCTGGTGTAGCCACAAGTTTTAGGACAAACATCAGACTCCAGCTGTTAGAGACTTGGCCAGATGGCCAGTGACCCGTGCTAAGCCCAAGCAGCCACATGCCCTCCTCCCTGCCCTCCCTCCCACAGCTCCCACCCCAGCCTACCAGGTGATTGGGCCATGCAAGCCCATCCACCAGGCCCTCCTTGATGAATCTACCTTACCTCAGGATATTTCCTATATACCTACCACCCTCAGGTGAATTATCTCCCTAGAGGCCACTCTTTGGGTCATTGCCTAGAGTGGCCCCATCCACAGGAGGTGTATGTGACCTTGGAAAACTTGGTGGGAAGGAGGCAGTCAGGTACTTTGTTATTCAATACCTATGCTGGTCCAGGAGAAACTGCCTTAAGCCTTTGCATTCATGTCAAATCAGATCAGCCTAGTGCACTGCTAAGTGATGAGCAAACCTCCAGTATGATCGCCACTACCCACACACTTGTCATAACATTCTCCATAGACAGGACGTCAGTCCAAAATGGTGCGCAAACAAGACCAAGACCAAGGTTAGGAGAAAGGGAGGGAAAGTGCTGGCCAGAGCTGGACCTGACCCATCACGGAGGCTCAGCTGGCCTGGCAGTGAGGCTGGCCACAGTCATCCCCCACTCCCCTAATGGAACATGGCTGGGCTCCGGGGACACCACCAAGGTCCCCCAACTTCTGAAGCTAACTGTCTAGTGGTGTTAGGAGAGTTATATTGATCCCCACCTCATGTATGTGACCATTCCTGGACTAGCTACTGGGGTCAAGGAGCAGAGCTGAGTGCCAGGTGAGGAGATACAATATGGCAGCAGGTGGGCTCAGGGGAGATACATGAAGAAGAGTGCATACTTGCTACTTGCCTTTGGACTTGCAGTGGGGACTTGGAGGAGACCTGTGGAGGATAGGCACATGCATTTGCCTTTAGTCGTGATTCCTGGCTCACAGCTCCCCAAACTCCTGCGCGACAAACACAATGGGAGCACCTTTCATATTTGGTCCCTTGTCCTCAGATCTGGAAGTCACTAGGTCCATAAAAATGAAGTGGCTGTATTGTTCATAACAAGCTTCTGTTCACCATACTGGGTTTAACTTAATAAGGTGACTTTCGGACAGCCCTAAGATGGGACCTGGTTGCTAGTGGAAACAATCATGTGATTATAGGGTTAGAACTTTCGGTCTCACCCCCAACATCTAGCGAAGGGAGAGGGGCTAGAGGTTGTGTCACCTGCCAATGGCCAATGAGTGAATCCAAGTGCCTGTGCTACGACGCCTCCAACACCCCTACCCCCACCCCCAGAGTAGGCACTGGTAGGACTTCTGAGCTCATGAACATGTGGAGCTTTGGGGCAAGTGCACTTGGAGAAGGCATGGAAGTTCCACAGACTTTCCACAGACTTATCCTGTGTATATCTTCCATCTGGCCTAAGCTATATCCTTTTATAAAAAACTGGTGGTTAGGTAAGTAAAATTCTCCGGGTTCTGTATTCTCTATGTCTTTCTAACAAATAAGTTAACTCTGAGAGGGGGTCATCAGCTAGTCAGCAGAACATGTGGCAAGTAGGACTTGTAACTGGCATCTGAAATGGACAGCTGAGCCCTCAACCATGGACTCTGACATGTGCCCACATAGCACATCAGCACTGTGCTGAATTGTAGGGCTCAGCTGGTGTCAGAGAGCTGCTTGGTGGTATGGGGTAACTACATTACAGAGCGTAATCTCCATAAGGAGAGAATCCATGATCTCTGCCCTATCTAATGAAGGGAGGATGAAGAAGACATCTTGGAGAAGAGTCTTGAAGAACGGACTTGGGGAAACCTTGGAGGAGATGCATGGAGCAGAGCAGAGACATGGGCAGACAAAGGACACCTTTACGTCTCAGCTTGGCATTTGCATTAGGAATTGGGGGGAAATGGGAGGAGACACATAGAGTTGAGACATGTAGAGAGACACTTGGAAGAGATGTGGATGCGAGACCCATGGGGAGGCTGGCAGTGGCGGCTTTAACTTGATCTGTGCAGTGATTTTGCTCCGTTTGTCCCAGACTTGCTCAGCCCCTTCTTCCCTTTGCTATAGTTCCCTGCCAGAAGGTAGCTTAGCCTGTGGCGATATTTTGGGCTTCAGTGGGCCCACTCTGGACTAATCCTATTGACTGTGCATTTACCCATGAGGAGGTGGGTAAACTTGGGAGTTTCTTTAGGAAGCTAATCTTTTCTTCTCTCTGCACACTGATCCTAGTAAAGCTCTTTTCAAGTAAGGTTCTTTCACATTAAGAGTATGTTTTATCTTTATGTGGCAAATGGCAGAGCTGCTTTGGAACATGTAGATGTGGGGGTCCTGATGTGCCTTCCCACTCTGCCCACTAACACCCCAACATTAAAATTGGGGCCCAAAACTCAAAATGATATCCAATATATACTAGTGGAGAAGACAATCACATCAATGGCTACTACAACACCTATTTGTAAAAGGGATGCCAATTATACCAACTTTTATACTGCTAACCAATTATACCTACTAGTCCATGGAACGTGCCATATTTTGTTGGCTGTGGGATGAGTGCCTTGACAGGCCAATCCAGCTATGCTGGGTTTGATGCCCTCTACAGATAGGGAGATGGACATTTGGGTGAATCGTCCTCCTGGAAATGCTGTTCTTTATCTGCTGGTTTCCTGTTACCGTAAATTTGAGTGTGTCCATTAGGGGTGCACTCATCTACAAGGAAGAATGCCTGGCTAATTGTGGCTTAAACAAGCATGAGTTCATTTTTCTCACTGAATGATATATTTAGAGGTAAGAAGTCACCCTAGTCAATTAAATAAAGGTCAATGGACTTTGACCAGAGGTGCTGCTGCTGCTCCAGCCATCATGTCAGCCTCCAAGGTAGGAAGAAGGCAGGAGGGCTGTCCCATCTATTTTTTCCCTTTCATCATGAAATGTAAAAGTCTTCCCAGAAGCCCTCCATGAACATCAACAAGTTTAGATCACAGATTTAGAAGGAAGGCCTGAAAAATTGCCTTAGGGACTGGGGTGGAGGGTGTGTGAGTATGGTTTTCAAAAGGAAATTTAGGGGTCACTGACTGCAAAGAGAGGAAGGAGTGCAGGGCAGGGAAAATGACGGCTATTACTTGCCATAGACTATTTCCGGCTTTGGCTAACCAAGGCCATCATTGCACATCAACAATACTAAGGGCATAGAATTTTTTCACTCATCTGTGGGCTTAAATAAAATGATAGTCTCAACAACAACAATAATATCTCAGAGGAATTTTGGAAAGTGAAGTGAATGGCAACAAATGTTTAAAACAACACCTCCTGAGACAACAGACATTGGCAATTTAGGATTTTATCCACAGTAGCTAAAGGTTGACAGGGAAGGCCAGCATGCTGACAGGGGCCTTGCCCTCTCCAACGTAAGGTCATTTTTTTCACGCAGATTCCCAGGGACAGATCTGCCAGCCACCTGGCTCTCTCCCCTTTCCTCCCTTCCCTTCCCCCAGCATGAGGGGTTCCCACTGAGGCTAAAAGCGTCTGATATGGCTCTCCCAACACCCCCCACTCCAGTTAATATCCCTCCCCAGGTCCACCACTGAAAAGGCTTAGGAGAGATTATTAGATGGTAGATGAGTTCCCTTCTTCCCAGGCGGATTAGTTGACTCACCCAAGAGTCCAAAGTCTCGAACAGAGCTCCCAGCCAGGGGCTCCCGGTGCTGGTTCTGGGAGCGCCTCTGGCAGGGTGGAGCCCAGTGAAGTGGGCAGCAGCTCGAAGTGGGTTACAATTCTAGGGCAGAGGAGCATTTGAGGGAATGGCAAGCAGCTGCAGCTGTTCTGGGCATGCCCCGAGGGAATGAAGCTAATAGAATAGACATTGTCTTTGGAAACCAAGTTAATTTTTGAAGCAAAAGCTAAAACGGGTTTCCCTCCTCCTTTGTCATGGACACCCCCCCCCCATCTAACCTGAAATAATAATAGAAGCCATTAGGAGCTGGTCTGTTATGCAAATCAGGGTGAATGTGCTTAGTAACAATGGCCAATTAAGGGCTTTGACTATTGGCTCAATTGAGAAAGGATGCGTCAAAGGCAGAAGTAGCTGGGCAGTTTCTAGAACCTGTGGCCCTTTAAATATCTCACCCCAAGGAGAGCAGAATTCTATTTTAGGACTCATACTCAGGATTTTAATCTGTTTTCTATTTTTAAACTTTAAAAGAAAAGAGGAGACCCTACAAACTAAAAGAAGCCATTATCTTTCTAAAGTAATTTCAGCTCTGAAAGAAACAATTCAATTTAGCTTTCTAGGTTGTTGGCTTTTTTTTTTTTTCCTTACAAATTAGAGCAGGTGATAACAAGGAGAGTCGGGAACTTGATGTCCCCGGTGGGGGGAGAGCAGGCCATATGCATCAGCGAGGCTCCCTCAGTGATGTCCCCCACAATCCCAGCACTCCTTCTGTATACTCTTCCCCTTGTTCCTGTCTTTAATCTGTTCTGATTCTGACTGCATTCTTTTGCTACACTAGCTTCTCATGATTCCTCTGCTTACAAAGCCCACTGAACTCCATGCTGTCTTCGGGATCACATGCAAACTCCAAAGCCAGGAGGCACAGGCTGCTGTCCCCAAGCTCCTGGTCCCAGCCCACCTTTCCAGGCCACCGAGACTGTTTGCAGCAGCCGTTGGCCATCACCTACTCCAGTCAACTGCCACACCAGCCATTGCCTCCTGCAGCTGACCTGTGTTTACACTTGTGGTAGAGATGAAGAGTAGAATGTTTGGGAAGAAGACACTATAAGACCCCAAACCTGGCTGACACAAGGTGGAAATGAAGGTAGAAGTGATTAGCGTGGTCATTAAACCAGCTACAGAAATGCAAACCCCATCTGCTGTACAGCAAGTATCTCACTGCTGTAGGAAGTATTGCGAGGGGCAGAGAGAGGTGGGAGATGGAGGCCATTGTAGAGAATCCCAGGTCCTTAGAAATCAACCTACATGCACCCTGGATGTAATGTGGTTAACAAAAGTTAACAACTGCACAAGTTGTCCCCTCCCCCCCCCCCCAAGAGAAGACTCTATCAGTGCAATCTCTGCTCTGGCTCAGGGCAACAGCCCTCCTGCCCGCTGGTGCCTATGTGTGGGATCCCTGCCCTCCTTATTGTCAGGAACATTGTCTTGGTGCCCAGAGTTCCTGCTTGTCAGCCAGGGGTAGGATCCTGCAGGAGGCCTCTCCCCAAGGGTGAGTTCCTGGTATGAGGAGCAGACTGGGAAGCCGGTGCCTGCTGGAAACAGCAGGCAGACATTAGAACAAGGTCATAGGCTTAGACTGGCGGGAATAATGGAGGCCCCCAGGCAAGGCTCTGGTCCTCCAGCCCAGCTCACACCCCCCAACCCATCCCCCACGTTGCACACTCCGTCTTTACTTGCCCCACTTTTGTGCTCAATGCCAATAAATACGAGACGCACATTGCATCCAGGGTGGTCCCCCGAGGCTTCTCACGGCTCCACATGGACTTGGAGTGGTCTCTCTCATCCCACGCTGCTTCCAGTGCTGCCATCCCACAGGGCACACCTGTGCAGTGCTCCTTCCTGACAGTGTTTCCCCTCTGCAGGGCAGCAGCCCTCCTGCCCGCCTGAGACCTGGGACTGTAACAGGGTGGTCCCTGGGAAGGAAAGTTCCAGGTTCCCTGCCCTACCCAGAAGGAGGGTAGAGCTGAGCAGAGAAAAGGAGAGAAGGAGTCTGAAGAAGAAGGAAGAAGATGGAGATCCAGGAGACCTGAGGAAGCCACATGGAGGAGAGAAACATGTGAAGAAACTGTGCTTGCTTCTGGTCCTGGACTAGGTGAAACCGATGTGGGTGGGAATCTGTGGGGGTGACTATGGCAGTGTTTATCTTGATTTTGATTGCGCTCTTTTCCTCCCAGACTTGTCTGGCCATTTCTGACTCTTTTCTATGGGTCCCGGCCAGAAGGTGCTTTAGTCTTGTGACAGCTTTCAGGCCTGGCTTTGGGCCAACGCCACTGGGTGGACTTTTACGCACATGGGTTGGGAAACTTCAGGTGTTTGATTTAGAAACTATATTCTTTGTCTTTTCTGTATTAATTGCATTAAATTTCTTTTCCATTGAAGCTCTTATGTCTTGTCTTGATGCGGCGGATGGCAGAACCTATGTAGAGCAGGCAGGTTTGGGGTTCAGGAGTGCCCCTCTCTCTCTGCCCTGTAACAGGACCAGACTGGTGCTTCTCTTCACTGACCAGCCTCTGCAAAGCAGCATGGGCAATCCTGGGTCTGCCCGCCTGTACCCATGCAGGCCTCCCTCTTAACAATGTATCCCTCTCGGCAGCTTTCTGCCCACTTGGGTCTGAGCAAGTATCTTCACCTTTCTCTCCCTTTTGTAATGACTCTGCCCTTTTGTATACAACTAACACCTCTGTCTTGTGGGGAAACTTGCTGTTGTAGCTAAAAGGGGAGCTCTGGTGAAGCTCCGCCCACCCCAGTGAACCCAAGATCCTTCCCCCCACCTCCCTGCTGTCCAATCCCAACACCTCTTCTAAGCCTAACACTTACCCTTGCCCTTCTCCACACTTTGTATGTTCCAATCATCCCATTTTCCAGGAACAGCCTTTCCCACTCCATTGGCTTGGGAAGCAGGTCCTTATCTCCAAGTCTCCAACTATATGTCACCTTTTTTCTGTAGCCTGCCTTGACACTCTCTAGACACCCACATACTTGGAAGCAGAATGATTTGGGGTCAGCATGCTATTTCATGCTTACCTTTGCTGTGGTGGTTCCTGCAATGTGTATTTATGCAGCCTCAAATAGGAGAGAAAGATAATTGGGTTCCTAAGAAAATTTACTCTATCAGAATTGAATTGTAAAACCAATCAGTTGAGTGAGAGATAAAGGGGGCTGAGGTTAGGGTGTTCAAGGTTTGCAGTAATAAAGTTAGTTTCCCTGCAGGGCTTTCAATAATAAATGTGCTTTATGACTATCAGAGTATTTAACTGCAAGCTAAAATAGAAAATTGCTTAATCAGGCAAGACAACAATGAACCCCAAAATCTCATTTCCCTATAGGCTGCACACCTATGCACCTTCAAACCTCAGTCATCTTGGAACTCGCTCTTGCAACTTTGCTGGCATCACAATTCATAGACCTTGTAAACATAAGAACTCAGACATACTCAGGTGCACAAAGAAAGCTGCACTCACAAGTTAGTCCCAAAGCTTTGTTTTCAGTTATCATTGTCTTCCTGCTCAGAGAACTAATCCCCAGTGAGGAGTCTATTGTTACCATGGCAACCAAGGTACTACAAATGGTGTTTCTTAATTCAGTCACCTGATGGTGAACATCAAATCCAATTAGGAAAATTCTCCCAGTTGAAGAAAGACGTCTGTTGACCACTCGAATACCTCCTGCCCAGAAGAACACCAAGAGAGGGTTGGTCTCCTGCTCAACTTTGCCACTGCAATGTTGTCCGACATTGTTGTGCATTCTCCAGATAATTTGGTCTTGACTTTGACAGATTTCATTATCATGAAGAGTGACTAAATAGAAAACTAGCCCCTCAACTACATAAAAGTCACACTTCCTGAGAACCATATTAAACCTTTTACATGAATTAACTTGTCCAACAAATCTGTAACAGAATGGTACTGACTCATTGTACAGTTAGAGAGGTCAATTCTTTGTCCCACAAGCAAGTAAATGGGAAACGACATACGTTTTTAAAAATTCATTTAAAGTAGAATTTCATAGCTCTCCACCCTAAACAGAAAATCTAAACATTTATTGGACATTCAAAAAAAATCGCAATTCCTTTATTTTATAGAATTTAACTGTTCAGTATTAGGCACTCAAAAAGTGCTTTGCTTCCTAACTTGAACATTCTTTTTTTTGTGATAACATTGTACATGATTCAGGGGTGTCTTCAGATGGCTATCATCACACCACACCCACCACTACTGAGGCACCTTCATCCTTCACCACAGTCCTTTGCTCCTGTCCATCCCCTGCAGCTTCAATTCTGCAGTCCAATTTCTGGGGTTTCTTTTTGTTAAATTTTGTCTGTTTCTTCACTTTGTTTCTTTCTATTTCACAAATGAGTGAAAACCAGTATCTGTCTTTCTCTTTCTGACAAATTTGTACACTCTTAAATTGTAATGACCATCACTGTTTTTTTGCTTTTAAGATTTATGTATTTATGCATACAAAAACTGGGGTACCCACCAGAAGTGCAGGGCAGGGAGAGGATGCACCAGAGACAAAGTGGGGGCAGAACAGGCAGACTGACAAAGGACAATGCTGAGGGGAGCAGCGAGCAGGCCAAGAGAGGTCTGCTGCACCATATGAGTCAGTTCCCTGGCCAGGAATCAAACTCAGGCCACAGTGGCTGCGGATAGTTCATGGCACTGATACTGAGCCCCTTGCACCAGTAGGTAGACCATCAATGTTATCTTTATAGAAAACCAAGGACCTTGAGTATTCATCTGTCCAGTGTAGTATGGACACAGGATGTTTTCTAAGGGAAATTATGGCCAGGCCAGAAGCACTCATCTGTAGTGAGCATGACAAGGTAGAATGGTTCTATTTTTTTTTTAATTTATTTATTTATTCATACAGAACTGGGGTACAGGCCAGAGATGTGGAGGGTGAGAGGATTCACCAAAGACAGAGAGGGGAGCAGAACAGGCAGATCGACGAAGTACACTGCTGAGGGGAGCAGCGGGCGGGTGGGGCAGGTGGGAATCGAACTCATGCAGAAGTGGCTTAAGCTTCTCAGTGCTGTGCTTTAACCCGCTGCGCCACCAGGGAGGGCCCAGAATGGTTCTATTTTTACAAAAGGACATTGTCCTACCTCTGGAGCTGGTATGTGATTCTGAGCTTCATTCTCTAGTCCTTGTCAGAAAGCCCTCCAACTCCCTACTACTGATTCTTATCAAATGTCTAGTTTTCATAAATAAGATCTATGGAACATGTTCTGAAGGAGTGCTGTAGCATAAATTTAGGTTGGAATATTGTATTAAGTCATGTTTCTGGTTCTGGAGATTAAGAGGAGAATCAGAAGTGGGACAGAAAATGCTCTGTGTAAAGAGACAACCTTGGCCAACATTAAGAGACCAGTAGTCTCAAATCCCAATGAAGGGAAGCTTGCCTGGTCCTGAGTTCTCCTTGGAAATGCGTGAGCCTTTTTTTCTTCGAACTCCTGGCTTCTGAGTTACCGTGACTGAGGCATAAGACACATGCTCTGTGCAATCTGTTTAAGCCTTGAGGACAGTGACAATATTCTTCAGAGAAAATTCAAATATATAGTCTGATGAATGCAGGGAGGACGGGATGTGGCATTTAAATCAGACCTTCGAGGATGGGTGTGGGTTGCTTCTGTAGGTGTCCATTGCAAGTTTGATGGAAAGCGTTGGCCCTCTGAGCCTTGACCCCACAAATGGCATTTCCATGGGGGTGGGGCTGACTTTAGCCCACCCACATCATTCCCAGCTTTGCCTGCCTCTGGTATCCAGCAGTGAGTCCAATTTCCCTTAACCATTTGGAAAAGTGGCAAATTATTGGGAACAAATGTCCCTTCCAGCAGCACGAGAGACACCTGCTTAGTGAATCAGCAGTTATGCAGATGGTGTGATGGAGAAACCAAGCAGGAAGGATCTGGAGTCGGCTTGTCCTAAGAAGCAATGAGTGCCAGCGCCCCTTCCCCCTCAGAGCCTGCCGGCTGGACCACATGGCTTTCCGCACAAATGTAGGTCAATGAAAATGCTTTCAGCAAGCTGCTCTTTCTTGTTACCAAGACACTGGAAAACCTACAGTGACCAGGAGCAATTATTTCCAAGCTTTAGCTCCTCGCTTATAACAGAGAATCCAGATTTTTAATGCTGTGTTCTATACTCAGAGTCTTGTTTATCCTTTGTGTTTGCCCAAATAACCACCAACTTTGTGTGTGTGTATTGTGTATGGGGTGGGGAGTGAAGTTGCGGGGGGGGGGAGAGGGCAGGAAAGACAGTGTGAAGACCTGTTTTTAAAGGCACTAATTATAATTTTATGATTTACTCTTGCAGATATTTAAAAACATACTTGCTTATAGAAAAAAATCACAATATTATCACATATGCCTAAAATTGGAGACTCACTTGGCCCTTGGTTTGTTTGAGAAAGAAAAATATCTGTTCTACTGATTGAATTTATCATTTCGCAAAAGTACTTCTGTTTAATTCATGAAATTCAATCACAGTCACGCTGGGATTTATTGCTTCTCATTAATACTCCCTTTGAAGATGAGTGGAAAGACCTAGGGTTGAGAGGAAAGAAAGATTCTTTCCAAAGTACTGTGAGACTTAATTTGGATTTTATTAAATCTCATTAGTTCCTAATACAGAATTTATGAGACTTTGGACAGAAAGTAGGCTGCTCTTTATCTTGCTGTAATTTGCAAAAAAAAAAAAAAAAAGTGAATTTTCTCTGAAAGTGACGGATATCAGTAAGTTTTCTGGGATGTCCCACGCACTTGATAGAATATTCACTAGACACATTCTTTTGCCTACAAGAGCTAAATTATTTTCATTAAAGAAGACAGGGGGGAACCACTCCTTGACAATACTTCCCTACTTTTACAATTACTGTTACGTATTTGTTTACATGCTGTTACATATTTGTTTATATGCTGCCCTTCCAAACAGGACTCAACTAGCCTACAACAAAGGACACATCAATGCTAGTGAAGTTAAATATTCGTCTGTCCAGACAGGTTGTCACTTAATTTGGAGACATTCTTGGAAAGGGGTGAATCTGATATTGATTGCTAAAGAATTATTGGAAGAGTTACATAAAGATAGTGTAACAATTTTGTTAGAAAACCAAAATAAGAGTGACTTCACAACATAAGTTTAATTCTGATTCATCTAAGAGGAAACGCTGGCTAGGCAAGCCAGACCTGATAGGGTGTATTCCCAGGTATCAGTATCTCCAGGGGTATACTCTCTCATACCTCTGAAGACCATGATTCCAAAATTAAGGTGATGGCGGGACTGTAATCCTTCCAAAGACCTTGGAGGAGAATCCATTCTTTGCCTCTTCCAGCTCCTGGAATGGCTACATCATTCCAGGCTCTGTCTCCATCCCCACATCCCCTTTTTGTGTCTTCTTTCTTTCTCTTCTAAGACATTTGTCTCTGGATTCATAGTTCATCCAGGGAATCCAGGATTATCTCATCTCAAGATCCTTAACTTCAAGGCCTTTGCAAAGAACCACTTTCCAAAAATGGTCACCTTTATAGGTTTTGGGGGGTTAGAACATGGATACATCTTTTGGGGGGGGGCCCAACCATTTGATCCACTACACAGAGGTTGGATTTTGATCCAGATGATGTACACAGCTGGAGATGTAAGAGTGGCACCTGCTCTTCTGAAAATAAGACCAGAGCCTATGAAAATACAAAGTAGGGCATACTCAGCCTCATGCTAACCCACTGCCAAGAACCCCTACTTCCAAGTTTCTAGGACTCTTACACTGAAAAGCTATAGGAGAGGACAATAAAATGTGTGTTTCCTGTTCACCACACCCCTTTGATGCCCAGGTAGTCCCTTCTCCTTAGAGGTGCTGAGAAAGGGCCAGCACAGAGCTTCATGTCACAGGAAGACTAGAGAAAGAGAGGTAGACAGCAGCTCTCTGAAGAGTGGGGTTGAGGCTAGAATTTGACTCTGATTCACAAGTTGGCATGACTTTGATTTTCCCGGTGGCCATGTCCCATTAGAGTTAGCTTGGTAACAGTGTTGCTCAGCAGGGTGGCAACTTTCCCAGAGTGTTGCCTGCAGGTGTGCCCCCAACCCCCTCCCCCACGTGCCAGGCGCTTGCTGAGTCTGGGGGATACAGGTACAATTCAGTCATGCTCCCTTCTGCCACGGAGCTAGGAAAAGACAAGCTAGTGATCAAATAGGCATGCATGATCCAGGACAGGTGTCACTGTCCTAGACGTGTGTATCTCGGAGGAGAAAGGAGGACGGAGGATGACGGGAAGATCCAGGGATGCTTTCCAAAGAGGTACTGGATCCTTTAGCCATGATGAAACAGCAGTAGGCAAAGCAGCTGGAATGGGGGCCCTGATCTGTCTGACTCCAGAAACATTCCTCATGTTCTTTCCACTCTACGAAGACATTTGGGCAAGGGCAAAATTAATGAGATGGAAGTATGCACCCCAGGTGGTCTGACCTAGGCCTAATTAGAACTTCCAAGGCCTTAAGGGGTAACTGTAGCATTTGTCTGGGTCTTCTTGCCTGAAATATCACCTGCCCCAGCAGGCTGCTAAAGATGGAAGGAGAAAGAGCAAAACGCTCTAGAATTCTCTTTCAGAGACAGCCTACAGTGCTGGTTTTCTGCCTTTCTGCCTGGGAAGCAGACAACCAGATGGTCAGTTTCTCTTTCCTTTATAAAATATTGTAATTGCATATTTTCTCCAATACGTTAATAGTTTAACATTCAGCAGTTTAGTCTGACTTCTGTCCCTTTGATTACTAGAATAAAACTGTGTGAAATTTAGGATAAAGGCCATGTTCTCTCTGTTTCCTTGACCCTCCCCCCCCAAGAAGTTGAACCCCAGATCCCTGCATATGGTAGGACACGGCAGGATGCAATACAATTCTGTTCAATCAAACTGAGGTCTTGCACACAGGTGGTGGGAATGTAAAATGGCACAGCTGCTCTGCAAAACAGCATGGAGGTTCCTCAATAAAATAAAAATAGAATCACCATATGACCCAGCAGTTCCAATTTGGGGTAAAGATCCAGAAGAATCGAAAGCAGGGTCTTGAAGAGAAATTTATACTATGTCATGCTAGTTAAGCTGCATTCATAGCAGCATTATTCACAATGACTAAAACAAGGAAGCACCCCAAGTGCCCATTGACTGATGAATGGATGAGTAAAGTATGATAGACGCATATAACAAAATATCATTCAGCCTTAAAAAGGAAGGAAATTCGGGCCCTCCCTGGTGGCACAAGGGGTTAAAGTGCAGCACTGTGAAGCTGGATAGGGCCACTGCAGCCTAAGTTTGATACCTGCTGACCCACATGGCGCGGCAGACCTCTCCTGACCAGCCTGCTGCTCCCCTCAGCAGTGTACTTCATCAGTCGGCCTTCTCTACTCCCCACTCTGTCTCTGGTGAATCCTCTCACTGCCTCTGCACCTCTGGCCTGTAGCCCAGTTCTGTATGCATAAATAAATTTTCAAATCTTTCAAAAAAATAAAAGGAAGGAAATCTGCAATGTGCTCTTAATACATAGCATGGATGAATCTTGAGGACACTGTGCTAAGTGAAATAAGCCAGTCACGAAAAGACAAACACAGTATGATCCCACTTATTTGCGCACCTGGAGTAGTCAAGTTCTTAAAGGCAGAAAGTAGAACAGGGCTTGCCAGACACCTGGGGGCTGGGAGAGGAGAATGGGGAGCTATTGTTTAAGGGGTGAAGAGTTTCAGCTGGGGGTGATGAGGAGTTCTCCAGCTGGAGGGTGGTAACCTCTGCACAGCAAAATGGGTGCAATTAATAACACTTGACTGTATACTCAAACATGGTTAAGATGGTAAATATTACATAACGTGTATTTTAACACAACCGAAATTTATTTATATATATATATATGAGGAAAGAAATGGTAGAGAAGCTCACATAGCTTCTTCCCCTTGGGGTTCTGTTGTATCTTTGTACACATTTCAATCTTCATCAGAAATGCAGAATGTTCAAAATAACTTGGGTTCTTTTCAAATGTCCCTCTGCAAGGTTGAAAAGCAGTCAGAAATCAAGTTGTATTAGTTTTATCATAAATTCAAAGCAGTAAAAACTTTAGATCAAATAATTTGGTAATTATTATCTGAATAAAAAGTTGTTTTACTAAAATTCTAAATTTATTTTAGGTCATTGAAAATAAAAGTTTCCTAGTGATAGTAGAGTTAACACGACAAGCTCCCATGGCAAGGCTGAGTCTCCTTAAGAGGTGGATTGCATTTCTAGTCTGTTGAGTGTTGAGAGAAGGGGGCAGAATCATTTTTTAAATAATAACTTTTCTTAATCCTGATGTTTTTCTCCTCCTTCGAGCAACAAGTCTATCCCAAGAAGACTGACAATATCCCAGGAGCTTCCACCTGCTTCCACCAGCTTTGGTGTCTAAAAGCCTCAGCCCCAGCTAGGAGGCTGAGGAGAGACTGTTCTGAAGTGAATGTCCACATGTCCCTGCAGAATTCATATACTGAAATTCTACACCCTAAGGTGTTTTACAAAAGTGGGACTAAGGGGTGGTGAGTAATGAAGCCAGTGTGGGCTGTTAAGTTAGTCCTTGAACCGCCACAGATTCTTGTCCCACGAAGCTGTAAAAAGGAATTTGCAGACTTTTTGCAGAGAAGCAAACTTTATTCAAGAAAGTAAGAAAAGTTTATTCAGAGGAAAAGAACAAACGCAAAAACTCCAAGGCATGTTGCCAGGGAGGGCAAAAGACAACGTCATGGGCCTTGTCTAAGGGAGAGTGAAACCCTTTTTTCTCTACTCTAAAACCTCATCACCCTGTTTTGTGATGGGCGCCTCCTCCTCATGACGGGGCTCCATCGGGCAAATGTGCCCATTTTCCCAGCTCTTATCTTAGTTACTCATTTTTCTCCCTCTTTCGCCTGTCCAAGGTCTCCTCAAACATACTGCTTACTGTCTT
The DNA here is from genome assembly GCF_000260355.1 of Condylura cristata. Taxonomy (NCBI): domain Eukaryota; kingdom Metazoa; phylum Chordata; class Mammalia; order Eulipotyphla; family Talpidae; genus Condylura; species Condylura cristata. Next base: position 10,205,040 of record NW_004567114.1, read on the forward strand.
AATGAGCCCTCTGGAATTTCTCTGCCCTTATCTCAGAGCTTCCCTAACTCTCCTGAAGTCCCTGCCTGCACTGTCTCTGAAGCTGCCTCCTTAACCCCAGCTGGCCCTGGAGGGAGAAGATCAGGAAGGTGGAGCCCTCTTGAATGAGATTGGTGCCCTTTTAAGAGCCAGGAGAGACTGGCTTCCCTCCTCGGCCCTCCACCCTGTGAGACCCATTGCTCCCTGGAGGAGCATCCTCACCCAAAGCCAACCGTGCACCAAGCCCCTGCTCTCAGAGATGCTGGGTTCCAGAACTGCCAGAAATAAACTCATGTTGTGTGTTAAGTCTCCCACTCTGCGGTATTTTCATGACAGCTGACTCAACTGAGTAAGACGAGGATTCAGTTATATTTGGAAGAAGTAGGGGCTTTCCCTGAAACCAAGCGAGTGTTCTTTGGATACGGGAAGGAAATGGAGGGAAAGTTGAACGCACAGGTGCTGGTCAGTGCCTGGACAGAGGCTCCTGTCCTCAGCCAGCAGGACCCTACCTGGGCTGGGGATGGCTTCTTTGTGAGTCTAGGCAGCAAGCTGAGCCCCCCTCAACCCACCCCACCCCAAAGCCTCTCTCAGACAGGCCTCGTGCTGCTCCATGCGCCCACAGACCACCTTTCCAACGAGGCTGGAGGCACAGCATGGACAGTAGGTGGGTGTTTGTTTTTTTGTTTGGCGAGATATGCTGAGCACCCAGCGTTAAACTCCCCAATGTTAAATATGTGCAAGTCACAGCTCCCTCATGCTACCGAGTATGGAGAAGGCAATAGCAACGTCATTCCTAGGGCTGCTGGGCACCATGTGGAGACAAGTCCTATCAGGAGCCTTAAAAGCACACAGACTGCTGGACCCTGTACCTGTGCATCGCCAAGTTGATCTTAAATAATCCACTTGGTGCTAAACACTACATCAAAGACAAGGTAATAAGAATGTTCCGTGCATTATTGTCTATAATGGAAAAATACAGCAGGAAACCACCCAACTGGCCAGTCGTAGGATTGGTTCGATCACAGGAAGACGAAAGTCCTCCTATCGTCTGAGCTGAAGTGACCTTCCCTTCCTGCTTAAAACCCTGGGCCAGCAGGCTCCACAGACAGCAGCATTCAATACTCACCCACCCCTCTCCCACTCAGACCTGTGCTTACTTAGTAAGTAAGACCTTATGGGGACTCCCCACAGCAGCCTGGCTGTTGTACTTGTTAGTTTCACTGCATCCCAAATAAATATTATGCAAACTGACACAACAGGTACAGAGAGAAAGAGATGCTGCTATGAAAATCTCCTTGAACGCCAAAAAAAAAAAAAAAAACAAATCAGAGCTGCTCAGTGAGGGCTATGGAGTAAGGTGTGAGGATGGGAGGCCTAAGGATTTGCACCAGGATGGCTTGGTTGCACCCTCCCTCCAAATAGGGCGTGAAAATGCATGCCCCATGTTCAAAAACAGTGAAGAATTCCGGTTGGCATCAGCAAAGCATTAAGCCAAAGCAGTCCTCCCGCGAGTCTGCCACCCCCAGGTCAAACACGCCTGCAATTTGTCTTGATGCACTTCTAAGGCAATGGAAGAGAGGAAAAGAGAGATATAAGTCACTGCGGATGAGATAAAATACAATTTAATCAGAGGTGAGTCACAGAAAGCGAAAAGGGTCCCCATGTAAATTAGATCTGCTTCCTTTCCAGAAAGACCCCTCCTCTCCTCTAGCCGCCCCCTCGCCCTTCCTCAGTCCTGGTTCCACCCACACGGCTTCCCTGGAACTGGCTGAGCTCCTTTCTTTGTTCTCTTCTTTTTTCTCCCCGTTCCTTCTGTCAGGCCCACCCTCCCAAATTCTTCACACATCTGCTTTCTCCTCTTCAAAGAGCACCTGCTGTTCTCTGTCCCAGCACCCCCTTTAATTCTCTGAAACCCTAAAAAAAATCATGATCTGCCATCTACCCCTTGCAGGGAAAGCATCTCCCTGAACACAGGTATCCAGGCACCCCTGCTCACCATCGATCTCCAGCACCCAGAACAAATCCTGAGATGACCCCTCAGAGCTTCCAGAGGGAATCAACCCTGCATCTTGAATGTCAGATCCTTGGATACAGGCATTCAGGCACCTATGCTCACCTCTCATTTTCCAGCACCCAGAACAAATCCTGCTATGTGAAAGTAAACGTGGCCGGCCCTAGAAGATAGGCGGGCCCTCATTCCTGGCACCTGTGAAGTCAACCTATGTGACTAAAGGAGTCTGCAGCTGTGATTAAATTAAAGACCTGGAGGTGAGGAGATGATCCCAGATTATCCAGGTGGGCCCTTAATGCCTGAGGTTTGAGCTGATAAGGAGATTTGACATAGAAGAGAAGCTTCCACGTGATAGATACCAAGCAAATAAAATCAGGGATAGATGTACACACTGACTTGGAAGCTGAAGATGTCACCAGCCAAAGAACACAGCCGCCACCAGAAAGTAAAAAAAAAAAAAGACAAGGAAGCAGATCCACTCACTCCAGCCGCCAGAGGGATGCAGACACCTGATTTCAAACCAGAGACTCAGAGAGACTCCATTCACCAAAATTGTGAGAGGAATACTTGGTGTTTGGAGGTTTTACCAAGTTTGAGCACTTTATTGAAGCAGTCATAGGAAGCCGGCTTCGTGTTCAATGTAAATATACTGAGCCATTGCTAGGTGGATCTGCTGTATTTATTCAGTGAACATTGCCCTGGGCTTTCTGGGGTCTTGCAATATGCAAGGGGGTAGCTGATGGTCCTCACTCTGCAGATGTTCAGTCTTACAGAGAAGGATCAGAAAACCTGGAAATAATCAGGTAGAAGTAGAAAACCATATAGAACAGGAACACAGCACACTGAATTGACAATGAGAGCCAAAAAGATGTCTCATTTCTCATCACCTTTCTTTATGTCAACACCCTGTCTCTGCCTGTGAATCACCCCAATGTGTGGTTCCTTTAGTTGGGGACCTGTATGCTGTTCTCCTTCTTCCATTCAAAGCACTAACATGTCTACACGTGTCAAATCAGGTATGAGAGAGAAATCCCTGCCCCAAGAACAATTTCCATGCTGATGGCTAAATTAGACACACTTTGCTATACATTGGGAGGTGAGGTACACCTGACCCTGGCTCTTTAGGGGTTACCTGCTCTCCCCAAATTCTAGCCATTTGTAGGTCATCTTTAATGTTCCTTTTCTTGTAGCAGCAAAACTCTAAGCCTCATACTCTTCCTACTTTTTGATCTCTGTAGCCAAAGCCCTACCCCCTTTTCCATATGAGTTTTAGTGTTTTCTGTTCTATTCCCTTTAAAATTGTCACTGGGATTTTAATAGGAAATGCATTAAATCTGTACAGTGTTTTTGACCTTTTGATTATATTAATTTTCTCCATCCATGAACATAGAACATCTTTTCCTCTCTTTCTGCCCTCTTCTATAATTTTCAAGAGCGTCTTATAGTTTACATTGTATAAGTCTTTTACCACATTTCTTAAATGTATTTCTAGATGTTTGATTTTCTTTGATGTGATTGTAAATATGATTGTTTTCTTGATTTCTTTTTCTTCTCACTCATATTTGTATATAGAAATGCAACAGATTTTTTTCTTTGTTATAGTCTGCCACCTTACCATATTCATTTGTTTCTAACACATTTTTGAGAGTATTTAGAGTTTTCTATATATTATTATCTCATCTGCTAGTAATGGTAGTTTCATTTCTTTCAAATTTCTTTTATTTCTTATTGTCTAATTGCTCCAGACAAAATTTTCCCGTTTCTTGAGATACCAGTGATGCTGGATTAGGGACCTACTCATCTTAATTAAGTACAGCTATAATGGCCCTGTTTAGCTCACATAAATAAGTACATCTTCAAGATCATGGAGGTTAGCACCTCAATATATCAGCTTTGGGGGGAAACAATTCAACCCAGAAGAACCAGGGAATCTTCTCCTGTCAAACACAAGATGAAGACCCACTGACTTTGGCTACTTTGCCCTTGTGTGGCCACCTCACAGCAAGTGTCTGGAGGACCTGCCATTTGTCTTGGCTTTTTTCACAAAGGTTTCTTCAGCACTTTCACCCTTGTTGTAGGGAGCAGAGCAAGGTGCTACCCAGAAGCTGCCACAATTCTCATGCATTGCAGGACTTGGCATTGAAAGCTGAGAGGTGAGCCTTTGTGCTACTGAAAGAGCCATGGTGGAAGCTCTTACCCTGCAGGGACAGCTCACCATTAAGCTCAAATTTGAAAAGGCAACTCCAGGGGCTTTTCTGACTCTACCTTCCTCTTCTGAGCAGCTCTTCCCAACAGCCACCGCCTCTTGGGAACCTGTGGTCAACTCCTGTGTCCCTTCATACTCCTTTCTGTCCCACATGCCAGCCACAGCCTTTTGGCTTCTCTGCTCCTACACAGGAAAGAAATGGCAACAGGGACGTGACTCCACCTTGCCGAACCCCCATGTCCAATCCAGAGCCTGGCCGGCAGGCTATAAACCATGGGCCAAGTCCTGCTCACTGCCTACTTTCATATGGCCTGAGGCTGAGGATTCTTGCACACTGGGGTACAGGCCAGAGATGCAGAGGGTGAGAGGATTCACCAGAGACAGAGTGGGAAGCAGAAAAGGCAGATCGACGAAGTACACTGCTGAGGGGAGCAGCGGGAGGCAGGTCAGGAGAGGTCTGCCACACCATGTGGATCTCTTCAGGGGCAGGCGGGTATCGAACTCATGCAGAAGTGGCTTTAGCTTCTTAGTGCTGTGCTTTAACCCACTGCGCCACCAGGGAGGGCCAGGGTTCTTGCACACTTTTTAATAGTTGGAGGACATCATTTGGAAAATATGTCATGGCACAAGGAAATGACATGATTCAAATTTCCATTCCCTAATAAAGGTTTATTAGAACACAATATCTACCATTGTGTATTTACATTTCTTCCATTGCTTATTTTCTCCAATTTTATTTAAGTATAAGTGACAAAATTATAAGACCTAACAGTGTGCACCATAGTAATTTGATAAACATTATGAAGGATTCCTCCCATCTGGTTCATGAACACACACACATACACACACACACACACCTGGTGAGAATCTTTAAATCCCATTCACTTAGCAAATTTTCATCACACAATACAGTATTGTAGTCACTACATCATTATGGTAGATCTTCAGATATTACTCATCTTCTAGCTGGACGTTTGTATCCTTTCACCTGCATCTCCAGCCCCCAGCTCCTGTCGGTGGCTTCTTAACTCTACAAGGACAGAGCAGAGTAATTGTGATGGAGACCATCTGTTCCACAAGCAGGAAATATTTATGACCTGGCCCTTTACAGAACAAGCATGCCACCCTCTCTGTTGCCCTCTCGAGAGACTAACATTGATTGACAACAAAATGATTGAAGAAATGGTCTCCAGTGCTTGCATGGCTCAAGCTGCCTTGTGCTATTAGCTATTTTTATATGTGAGGTGCTGGGGGCAGGGGTTGGGTCTTCTTTTCTTCTTTCAGTTCCTATGCAGGGTCAGCAGGTCCAAGAAAATGTCGATGCTAATTTGCTGCCTCAGACACCAACAAGCAGAGATGTGCTGGAAAGTTCTTAGATGCTGGTGCTCCTGCATGACTACATCAGCAAAGGCATTTAACCTCAACATCCAGCCCTTGGATCCTGAGGTGCATCCTCTCAGCAGAGAGGCCGTCCCTCTACACCCAACAGGAGGGGACATGAGGTCAGCAGTTCTGCTAGAAGCTCTGGGAAGGTGACAAGATCGGCAATTTAACAAAAAACTTGACTTTTGTAAAAGCTAAAGGGATAGTGGGGCTCTCCCCAGTGGCGCAGCAGGTTAAAGCACAGCACGAAGACGCTAAAGGCACTTCAGCATGAGTTCGATCCCTTCTTGGAAGTGACCCACATGGCTCAGCAGGCCTCTCCTGACCTACCCGCTGCTCCCCTCAGCAGTGTGCTTC
>NW_004567114.1:10211951-10256263 GCF_000260355.1 Condylura cristata
CAGGAGAGGTCTGCCACGCCATGTGGTCACCTCCAGGGCAGGCAGGAATTGAACTCATGCTGAAGTGGCTTTAGCTTCTCAATGCAGTGCTTTAACCCGCTGTGCCACCAGGGAGGACCTACAATTTTTTTTTTATTCATTAGCCTTCAATGAAGTTGAAATCTCAAAAAAGAAAGGTAATGAACAGGACATAGTTTTTCATACAATAAACTTCATAGAAAAATATCTATAAAATACATGTAAATTATACATTTATATTTAGAGGGAGAGAGAGAGAGAGACAATAAATATTATGGTGAGAGAAGAAGTAAGTAGGACAGGGTTAGGGTATCTGGAAGTACCATGGTCAGGCTGCAATTTGCAACATTAAACAGAGTGATCAGGGAAAGCCTCCTGGAGAGGGGGAGATCTGAGCAAGTACTTGGAAAATCATAAAGATGTCTCTTGAATAAAGAGGTGGTTGACTATGAGCAAGTCACATACAAACACTGACCCTCAATTTCCTTGTCTGTGTTATAAAAGACACTTGCGTTTCATGAAACCACAAAGCTTGGCACATAGTAAGTACTTAATAAATGCAGATTATAGAGAGAGTAATGGTGGCTTTTTTTTTTTTTTTTGGTAGAGGTTTGCTCATTTAATCAAGACACATGGCCCCTAATCCCTCCCAAGCCTCTGAGGACAGTATGCGTCCCCATTAGCACATGAACCAGTATAGAAGCCAAACACTAGGGACACCAAAGTCCTCTCCAAACTTGACCCAAGCAAAAGACATTTGACTCCAAGAATATATGTGAGACACAAATCTCAGAGGGTAAAAATCAAGGTGAAGACCTGGCTGCATTCCTTCTGGAGACTTGAGGGAAATCTTCATTTCCTTGTTTTTTTGCAGCTTCCCGAGGCTGCCCACTTTCCTTCAGCTTCAAGTCCCTCAGTGGAGACCTCGCTCTTTTCGTGCCATACTGTCCCACCTTCCTCTTCTACCCCCCTTCCCACTTTTTAAAAAAGATTTATTTACTTATGCATACAAGAAGTAGGTACAGGCCAGAGGTGCAGGGGGTGAGAGGATTCACCAGAGACAGAGTGGGGAGCAGAACGGACAGATCGACTGAAACACACTGCTGAGGGGAGCAGCAGGGAGACGCAGGGAGACAGGAGAGGTCTGCTGTTGCCATGTGGGTCACCTCACTGACTGGGGATCCAACTCTAACTGTGTTAGTGGCTGCAGACAGCTTCATAGTGCTGCACTTACCCCCTTGTGCCACCTGGGAGGCCCCTTCCACTTTCAAGGACCTTGGGATTACAGTGCCTCCTCCTGGGTAATCCAGGAGACTCCCTGTCTGCTTGTTAGCAAACTGGACCTGCCTTCAGCCTTCATTGCCTGCAGGCTGACCTGTAACACATTACAGACTCTGGAAATTCCAGCATGGGCACACCTTGAGGTGGTGTGGCGGGTGAGGGGGAATACTGTGGGAAGAGGGAAAAATTGTTCTGTCAGTAGTCACCCGTCGGAACTCCCAGTTATGCTCCAAAGCTAAGGGAGCCAGATAAAACTAGATAAGCAATTGCTAATAAAATGACAGTGATCAATTAAACAATGAACCCCTGACTGATCTGAAAATAACACCTTGCCAGCTGTTTCGATCTTCTCCAGGAAACAGACCTGAAGAGATGGAACCGTAGAGCTGTGAGTCCTCTAAAGCCCTTTGTTAAAGTCAGGAAGAAAATTCCCTACACTGCTGCTTGCAAGCCCAAGAATGCTGACTTGAACTGCTGAACATTCTTTAAAATCATTCATTTGTGGTTTTTAGAACACAGTTGCCCTTGAACATGGATTTGAATCAAAAAGGTCCACTGACAGGCAGGTTTTTCTCTAGCGGCCGCTCCACATTCATGGGTCCAGTCAACCAGAGGTCCATGGGTTGAATCCACAGATGCAGGCTCTCTGAATGGAGGGAAGACTGTAGGGGATCTGAGCACCCACACATATTTGCATCTGGGGGTGTCCTGAGACCAACTCCTTGCAAATACAAGGGATAATTACAGTTGGGTTTTGGGGGAACCAGCAGTTGGGTGGCTGTCCTCAGAGTTCTCCAGGGATGTGGCTCTTGCCCCTTACCACACCCAGCCCTACCTGTGACCAGCACAGGCTTGAACAGAGGGGGGCTTGCACAGCCATGGAGTCTGGCAATGCAGAGCAAGGACACCCCAAAGATGTGCATCAGATCTCCTTGCTCCCCAAGCAGCGGGGAGATGCAGCAACCACATCTTACCCAAACTTGCTCTCAGTAGTTCTGAGATGAGTTTCTGGTGAAATGGAAAGTTCTAGACTGCGGGAATCCTTTTCCCTTCCTAGTCGACTCAAGCTAATGGATTGAACTCTGAGAACATAGCTGAAAAGGAGAAGGGAGGGCACTCACATGAGCAGGAGGAAGGGATGGGGTGAGGGAGGGAGGAAGGAAGGAAGGAAAACAGGCACACTTGAGTCAGGCTGAACCCCAAAGTGACCCATTGCCTCTTAGCTAACACCTCCTCAGACTGCACCCATCTGGTCTTAAGAATGGGGCCTCATTAGCAGAAATGAACTCCACCTCTTGAACTTCCACCCAGAACTCAGGTAACAGCACATCCCATGCCCCATTCTGGGCATTTCTGCTGACTCTGGATCCTCAGCTAGATCTTTGGATGCCCAGTGCAGGTTCCAGCTGGGTAAGAGGGAGGTTGGACTCTGCTGCCTGGAGGGCCACTAAAGGGGTCCTGTCCCCCACTCCCCAACACACACACACACACACAGCTGTCTCATGGTGACTGGCATAAATGCTGGCGCCTCAGTTCCCCACATCTCTAGGGTCCCCCAGTGCTGTGGCAGAAAGAGGGAGACGTGCTCCATGCTCTCGCCTCACACTGAGAGGGATGTGTGGCGCCACAGGAGGGTGAAAGCAGCACTCTCATCGGCCACTCAAGGCTGAGGCTCACGCAGGGCACAGAATCATGCTTCTGGTGGAGTTAGGTGTAAACTGTCCACACACTGTCCACACCGACGGGTGAAAAGCCTGAAACCGGCTCTGGGAAGCGCGGGGACCACCTACCTGCTGGAGGTCGGAGATGCTGGGGGGATATTTTCATTTTGTTGATATCTGACATACATCAGGAAAGAGCACAAATCTTAAGTTGATGCACTAACAGTTCCGGTTTTTTTTTTTTTAAGATTTATTTATTCATACAGAACTGGGGTACAGGCCAGAGATGCGGAGGGTGAGCAGATTCACCAGGGACAGAGCAGGGAGCAGAACAGGCAGATCGACGAAGTACACTGCTGAGGGGAGCAGCGGGAGGGTCAGGAGAGGTCTGCCACGCCATGTGGTCACCTCCGGGGCAGGCAGGAATCGAACTCATGCGGAAGTGGCTTAAGCTTCTTAGTGCAGTGCTTTAACCCGCTGCGCCACCAGGGAAGGCCACAGTTCCGATTTTTATTACCGTAGAAACAGCTGCGGCAGCCTGTTCTTGAACTTGGTTCAATGGACCCCCATGGCCTGGCGTCCTCCTCTCATCCTTAACCAGAGAGACGCCTCCATGTTGCCTCACAGAACGTCAGTATCAGTTCCTGGCTTTTCTTTGTGCTGTGGAATTTCTGTGTCCCAAGCTGTTAGAAGCACCTCTACACCCACCCGACAAGGCTTGGGTAAAAGATGCTCTATCGGGGCAGTGGCTTCAAAGGGGTCGCTCAGACGCTGGGTTTGATTTGTGGGGCTGGAGGGGAGCCTGCCAGTTTTCTGATGATGAGGGATTCTAGGATGCAGAGCGCCAAGGCACCCCTCCCACCGCGGACTGAGAAACGCCCAAGAATCTTGGTGGTAGAAAAGGTCAGCTGGAGGAGGAGGACCGAAAAGGAGCACCAGAAAACCCAGGGGCTGGTACCCCGGGACCTGCACATCCAGTGTCCAGCCTGGAAGGCAGAAGCCAGGAGCTGGTGGTGGGAGAACTGCAGGGCGTGGTGCCTAACCAGCTGACATTAAAATGCGAGAGTGGGAAGAGCCTCCACAACAGTTCTTTCTAACCTCACCATTTTTTTTTTAAGATTTATTTACTTATGCATACAGAACTGGGGTACAGGCCAGATGAGAGGATTCACCATAGGCAGAGTGGGTGCAGAGCAGGCAGAGCTATGAAGCACACTGCTGAGGGGAGCAGGGTTAGGAGCGGTCTGCCGTGCCATGTGGGTCACTTCCATGCGGGGATCGAACTCATGCAGAAGTGGCTTTAGCTTCTCAGTGCTGTGCTCTAACCCGCTGCGCCACCAGGGAGGGCCTCTAACCTCACCTTTGATGGAGACAGAAGAGCTCCTCCTCTGAGTCCCCACGTGCTCCTCAAACTTTTTTGCCTCTTCTCTGGGGCACTTCTTTATGTACATTTAAATGTCACTTATCTTCTCTGTAAATGGTAAAGGTGCCCACAAGTTTGTAAAATGTGTGTGTGTGTGTGTGTGTGTTTTCCTCTTGAGTCATATACCCCCAAAACAACCCTGCCTATAAAGGGCATCGGTGTTTGTAATGGCATCGATGAGGTAGCATCTCAGCATTCTCAGCCCAGGGGTTTAGAATGCAAATTAGCATCCTGTTAGCAATAAGCAAAACCTGTTTAGCTGCGGACTGTCCCTCCCAGGGCAGCATTATGCTCAGGCTATCAACTGATCGATAGCCTTCTATTGAGATTTCAAAGAAAAAGAGATTCTTTGAAAGCTTAGCGATTTCGGGCGAACAAGCAGTCATCCACCACTCCGATCAACGTGGGGTCTCTTCTGTTTGGGTAGATCATTCTCTTTCGTTGTCAGATTTTGAAGGAGAAGTCAAGGAAATGAGAGGGAGGAAGGGAGTTGCCCCCACAACTGACAGCAAATGAACCCACCCCAGTCATTGTAAGCTCAGAGTCATGACCAAATTGCTCTCATCCGTGGGATTCATTCATTCTCTTAACAAATATTCACTGAGCATGTACTACCTGCTAGGCGCTGGAGACCTGGTAATTGTTAATCCGGGTCTTTGGAAAAGTAAATGCCAAAATAGGATCAGCTGTGCAAGAGATTGTTTAGGACACTTGTGAGGGACAGTGGGGCAGGAGCCAGGTGGAGGCTGAGGAAGTCCTCAGGCATCAGTGCAGGCGGATGGTTCATGAAGCCAGAGGAAAATGTGATGGTTAGTTTTTTTGTGGTTCGATCTGGGTAGGCCACAGTATTCAGCTACTGGGTCAAATATTACATGCTTCTGTGAAGGTATTTTTTAGTTAAGATTAAAATTTAAATGTGTAGAATTTGAGTAAAGCAGCTTACTTTACTCCATAATGTGAGTGGGCCTCATTCAATTGGTTGAAAGCCTTAGTAGAAAAAAATTGACCTCCCCAAAGAAGAGGAAATTTTGCCAGCAGGCAGCCTTTGGATTGATCTGCAGCTAGTTTAGTTGGTGGAAGACATAATGTAAATATGAAATCATGAACCCATCTCTATTTTAACAGGAACAACTCATGATCATTTTATTTGAGCATGTAGTGATTTGAACATCCAGGCTTCCAGTCATAAAGTAGGGGCCTGGTGTATCTTCATCTTTGTCTCCTTGTATTCACAAAAATATCTGTGGCGTCTCACACAGCTGTCTCCAAGGATGCCAGCAAAGACCTCTTCCTGGAGATTTAGTGTCAAAAAACTTTTATTTTAGTGGTTGCAACTGGGTCATGTATTTGTCCTTAAACTAAGTACTGGTGAAGGGGATAGAACTTTACATGGACTCCTATGGGTGGATAAAGAAGCTGTGGTATTTTTACACAATGGACTACCACTCAGCTATAAAAAGAAAAAAGATGAAAAATTGCCATTTGTGATAAAGTGAATGGCACTCCAGGGGATGATGTTAAGCAAAACTAGTCAGAGGAGAAAGATACACATCTGACATATCATTATTTTACTCATGTGCACCAGATAAACGAAACAAAGGTAACAGACTAAATTAAACTAAAACAAACCCTAGGCTTCTGATGCACATTTGAGGCTACAGAAAGGGGTGAAGCTCAAAGGGGAATGGGGGCCCAATGGATAGTGGGGAATCACGGGGGCCTTGTTGGTATGGTCACATATATAGGAAGAGGTGTAACTCTACCTCTCTAAATCATATACCATATGAACTCAGGAGAGACCAGTGTTATCAATTTAAAATATGATACAAAAAAAATAATTTTATGATGGGCTTCATCTAATCAAGACCTGCCCCCTGTTTCTGTAGAGTCACCAGAAACACACAAAGTATGGGAAGAAGGGGACCCTGGGTAGGCAGCCAGCAAGTGTCTCTTCTAGACTCCAGTTACACACAGACTATAACTTTCTCTGAGAATTATGGACTTTTAGTAGGAAAGGTCTCAATGCACAGAGCTGTATGTAAGTGAAATTTTAGTTTTCATAAACTTCACCTACATCCAAAGGAATCTGAAAACCTCGATGAAGTAGGAAGTTTTAAAGAGTTTGTGATTACCAAAATATTTTCCCTTGAGCAAAACCACAGGAAATGTACTTTAATCAGGGGCCAGGTGCAAGCACCAACCGAATTCTTAGACAAAAAGGTTTTGAATATGATCGGATGCTGCTGGTTTCTGGAAGCCTCTCCTGGCGATATAGTGGTACTATTTGCTGGCATGTCACAGAGAGCAACTTTTAGCCTATGGGTCATAAATATATGACCCATCTCTGAAGTGGTAGGCTGCCTCGAAGGTAATTGATTTGTATGTGTGCTTCAGAAATGTGGTAGGTTATTCAAGAAGACAGTAGGGAAGACAGAGCTCCAGACATCTAAAAATGCTACATGCCAGCAAGAACTGAGTGAAATTGCATCAGAGCGCCTAACATTTGCAGCTTCTTCCCAGGAGGGAGATGAGACCTTCCACATCGGTTGCTGCTACACTGCTTGGATGATCTAGATTTGAAAAGAGACAACCATCTAATTTAACAGGAACAATAAACATTTAACCATGAGGGAAATATTTTTCAGATTTTGTGATTACGGTTCCTATCATAATCACTACAAAAATCGGCAGCTATATGATTTAATACTATGAGGTGTGTTCTAATGATATTAAGAACAGAAAAGAAAGTGATTAAAGACTGAAATGGACACATATATAGCCACCATTAACTTGGAGGCAGAATGACACCATGGGAGTAAATTATCAAATTCCATCCAGTGAATAAGAGTTCTTTTGGATGACCAGAGTGAGTATTGATTCCATCCTTTGACTTTGATTAGCCTTCTCACATGCTAATAGATATAATTAGCAGCCCCATTATTGGCCTCACAGTGATGTGCCTGGCATTTAAAATTAGGAATCAGGATACAGAAGAGAATTTCTTCCCATGGGGTAATAGGCCAATGACATTGCTTGACCTTTGGTTTTGGCCACTTAACACACTCAGTGTTCTAAAGAGTCATGAAGAACAATGACAAAGACACCACTTATTGGCATGGGTGGAGGAAGTACATTGACATATTAAGTTTCTATTATGTGTGTATACTAGCTCTTCTTGATACTATGGTAAATAAATTAAAATGTGGTTCCACTTCTGATAGGGCTTACAATATAGTGAGGGGGATGAAGCATTGATCAAAGAAACCACAATTAAATGTAAAATTCCAAATATAATAAGGCCTCTCTTTCAAAAGAGGATTAACAGGTTGAGGAATGCAAATAGTAAGAAAATCTAACCTTTCTGAAGTGGTCAGAGAAGCTTCCCTGAGGAAGAGACATTGAGCTGAGACTGAAGGAAGAGAAAGTTCTAATTAAGTGAGAGGGGAGAAGTTTCTGGCAGAGGTGGAAGAGAACACACACAAATCAGATGCTTGTGGTTAAGGGCGATGCTGTTGTTAGTGACAAAAGACCTCCCCCCACCACACACACACACATACACACACTCTACTCAAATAATGACAATTATTATTTTTTTATTTCTTTCTGTAATTAGCATCTGGGATGAATAAGCAACTCTGCTCCATTAGGTCATTCAGAGACCCAGGTTCCTTCCATGCTGTGGCTCTTAGGAAATTGGGGCAATTTTCATCATTCCCATGGTCAAAGCTAGTTCACCTCATATCTCGTAAGTGATTAATCCAAGACGGGTTAGTGGTGAGTGGCTAAGAAGCACCACCGGAAAGAACTGCAGAGTCAGAGCAGGTGGCAGTGGAAGCAAGAAGCCCTCTCACAAGGCTTCTGTGGGAGTGGGAACAAGCTCTACACTCAAGGGAAGGAAAGAATTGGCCATTGGGAAATGACAGCCTTTGCCATGAAGCAAAACAATCCCAATGCATGATTATATTGTGACTGAACTAACAGCAACAGTTGCATGTTAGCTCTTATCGTTGGTTCCATTGAAATGACTGCACATAAAGGCCATTTCATAATTTTGTCAACTTTCTGGAGGAGGCCTTGTCTCATCACGAATGAAGTCATAGGGAAGAAGAACCCCCAAAATAGTTCTCCTTCTCCAGAGAGTTTTCTGTCAGGAACTGTGCTGTGTACTTTGCATACACCATCTCATTCAAACCTTATAATCCATTTGACAGATGATGGAAATGAGACCAAGAGAAATTAAGGTTATGTTAGTACGCATAACTGGCATGAGACTGATTAGAATTCAGATCTATTCCAAATTCCATATTTTTAACAGGTACATTATGTTACTGCTCATAGAATTATGACTCAGAGAGGAATTTTTAAGAACTGAGACATATATAATTGCTAAGTAATCTCATTTTGAGTCCTTGGCAATATTCTAGTTTGAACACATTGCCTTTTTTTTTTTTCCTTTCCTCCTTCCTTCCCCTGTTCATGACTAAGCTTTCCTATTATCATCTCCATGAATGGTTTACAAGCTATGCTTATAAAATGGGCTATACCACATACTGGAACGTGGAATGCTGATTGATTTTTTTTAAAGTGAAACACTTAGATCAAATTACTTCTAATTCACTGAATAAAATCAATAAAGTATGTTGAAAAAAATTAGGAAGATATCTTCATGATCTTGGGGGAAGCAAAGACACCTTAGACAAAATAAAACAAAAAACCACTAACTTTAAAAAACTGATCACTTGGACTTCAGTAAAATTTAAAACTGTAGTGAAAGCAAACCACAAGCAAAACATTGAAAGAGTGAAAAAGCAAGCCACTGATTGGAGAAGAGAGGTATAGCCAACAAAGACTTGTATCCAGATTATTAAGAATACCTAAAAACAATAAGAAATAGAGGAAAATGGACAAGAAAATAGAACAGGTACTTTATTTTAAAAATACCTAAAATAGACAAAAAAGATAATGAGGTGTTTAATAGCATTAGTCATCATGGAAATGTAGATTTAAAATCATAGTATTACCACTATCAAAATGAGGTACCACTATTCTTTTTTTTTTTAATAATATAATAGTTCCTTTTTGCATCATTTTGTGTCTTTTTTCTATCTCAGTTGTAATCCCCTTGGGCTTCCTACCACCAGATCACCTGTGTGCCATCACCATAGTCCAGTGCACTTCCCCCCACCATTTTTGATCCCATTCCCCACTCCACCCCTGTAAAATATCTCTCTGATATATAGTAGTTCATTATTATTATTATTTTCTCCCCTGGTCCTTTATGCTCCTGCTATGAGTGAAACCATCTAGTATTTTTCCTTTTATTTCTGGCTTATTTCACTAAGCATGATCCCTTCCAGCTCCATCCATGTTACTGCAAAAAGACATGTGTTTATCTTTTTGATTGCTGAGTAATATTCCAGTGTGTGTATGTACCACATCGTTTTAATCCAGTCATCTTCTTTTGGGCATTTGGGTTGATTCCATGTCTTTCCAATTGTAAACAAAGCAGCATTACACATGGGGGTGTAGGTGTCTTTTTGGGTAGATACCTAGGAGTGGAATTGCTGGGTCATATGGAAGCTCCATTTTTAGCAGTTTGAGAAACCTCCAGTTTTCCATAGGGTACCACTATACTTTTAAGGGGCTAATATTTAATACTATTAGCAACATCAAATATGGGCTAGAATGTGGAACTGGGTCTTTCTTTAGTTCCTCTTGGGAGTACAAATTGAAATGACCAGTTTAAAAGAATTTTATCAGCACCCAATAGACCCAAACATATATATACTCTAACCCAACAGAGTTATATACCCAACAGAAATGAGTGTGTATAGTCACCAAAAGATTTATACAATGATATTCCTAGCAACTTTATTTGTGGTAACTAGTAACTGAAATCAGCCCAAATATCAATCAACAGAAGGATAAGTATATTGAGTGCAATCCTAGTGTGGAATATTGCTCACCAATGAAAAAGAACAAACTATTGGCATCACATCAATGTTGAAAGAATGAAGACACAAAAGAATGTGTGCTGTATTTGCATTTATATTGAGGTAAAAATAAGTGAAACCTCAGAACAGAGGTTATCCTTACAGGGTATCTTTAGCGGATAGGTGTGATCACTAAAGGAGGACTTAGGAAATACTAGAAAAGCTGTGCAGTTAATATTCGGGCACTTCACTTGAGTTATTCCTCAATTTAACTTCAAAGGTATCAAATCACCTGATAAATTTAGGGAACATAAATGCTGTGGACTCATTAGGATGAGTGAGGCTGAGGCTGATATAGAAGACTGACTTTAGAAGTATTATGTGTGGTACCTAATAGAGGGCATAAAGTTGTCTCCACTTAAGGAAGACTGCCTTCATGGCGATTGCATTATCATGCAGGAAACAGAAACAAAAATAATCTCAGGCATGATGGGAAAAATCACTATAGTAAGGTAAAAGGATAATAGTGACAAGAATTGTTATTTTCATTGAGAGGACTGGGAAGATCACTCTAACTGTGGTCCAGAAATTAGAAGAGCTGAAGCATGTAGCTTAGTGAAACACTGAACAAGTGTTTATTCCCATGTGTATACCTGGGAGAAGAAAATTTGAAGTCCAGGGAGTAGGATATGCAAAGTTCTTGGGATAGGCTTGGAAAATTACAGAAGCCATTGTGACTGAAGGGAAGAGACAAAAGAGATCATATCAGAGACACTTCAAGGGGGTTATTGCAAAGGCTCCTTTGGATGTTGTAAGCACCGGGAGTTCATTTTATAAGCAATGGGGTGTCATGGGGATGGATAGGAAGAGCGATCTCCAAACCTGTCAGACAACTTCAAACCTCTGGGCTTAAAAAATGCATTTTAAATTTAATAATTTCATGTGAAGTGTACAAATATTTGCGCGCGCACACACACACACACATTCCATCCTGAATGAAACAGCAGGATCTAGTCGAGGTTCTCCGCAACCTTTGGAAGCAGGAGCACATGACTAGAGAAGTCAATGAGGGTATGGCCATAAAAGACCTTCAACAGAACAGCTGAACTAGGATGTGACTTACTCTGATTTCTATTCTAGAAAGGTCACTTTGGCAGTTGTGGAGAAGGACCTGGAGGTGGAGAGCAGGGAAAAGAGGAGACTGCTGTCAAGTAAGCCAGGTGAGTGACTTTCAGGATGCCTCAAAGTCTTCCTCAGGACATCTAGGTATCTACTTTATTCTAGATGGGCAGGAATGCCAATCAGCTAGAATTTTTGTTAACGAATGCCAATGCCAAAGAGTGTCATCCATAGAAATCTCACAGCAAGTTGACAGCAGTCTCCTTCATTCCTTCTTATAGAGCTTCCATGGAGGAGAAATGAACAGCCCTCTGCAGAGACTTACTTCCTCCCTTCCAGCAAAATGGCAACCAGTGCAGAACACTGCAGAGCTGAGAGGGTTTGGCTGCTATTTTTGGTTTAGTTCTGTTTCCCAGTTTATAGTCATTCCCATGTCGCAAAGAAGAGCTGGTTTATGGGTACATAAATGGAGCCCAGCTGTGAAAGAGACTCATGGAAAAGGGGGAGTAGGGAAAATCAGTCATTATCATAACATCTCATTTGAATTGCATTCTGGCGTGTCCAAACAACTGAGGAAAATTGAGATTCAATTCATTGGGAGGCAAGTGGAACTTTCCTACTTGCAAAATGTATCTATGTTCGGCTGTAACTGCTCACTGGAAAAATCACGGAGGACACAGTCATTTTCATAGGCCCCTCTGGGGCTTGTACACAAGAATGAGTGAGCAACAAATTTTGACGTTTCTCTGGGGCTGAAGGATACCTTTGAAGCCCTGGACAATGGCAAAGAAACAGAATATCATTTGTTACTCTCAAAAGCTGTTGAAATAATAAGAAAGGCAACTGCTTTGATTTGAGAGGCTGGGAGCTCAACAGAGAATCAGGAGGTGGGAAGATCTGGGTGCAAATCCCAGTCCTACCAGTTATCAGCTGAATGACCTCGGGAAGTTTATTAAGTCTTTCTGAGCAGTTTTCTTTCTGTAAAATAGGGATAAAATGCTTACCTTTCAGGGCTATCGTGGCTATTAAACTAAAAAGCATCCGCCCATAAAGAAAAGCTATTTGCCAAATATGTTACCATCCACAGGATGCTTTTAGAGTCATCGATGTATTTACTCATGAATACCAAAAAATAATGTTAGAAACATCATATTAAAATGGTCAGTTTGAACATCCATTTGCCATTAACCCCATGGACCACTGTCCTGGGACCCTCCTCTGCCCCAGGCTGGCCCAGGAGGTTCCAGGAAACGGAGAGTCCAACTCAAAGGAAGTCCTGAAAGCTATGGTTGCATTTCAAAATAAAAAGACCAACAAAGAGTTTTGCCTCTTTGACAGACTATCCAAAGGTCAAGTGCTGCTCTTTTGTCTGGAATTAGTCCAGGTGTTAAATCTTGTTGAGCAGCAACTTGGAGTCTTTGCTCTACACATCTCTTTGGTGATCAAAATGTGCAAAATGAATTAAACATTTTTACTCACTTTTTTTTTTTTTTTCATATGTTCAGGCTCCTAGAACAAAGTACATAGCCTGGGTGGCTTAAGACAACAAACATTCACATCTCACATTTCTGGAAGGCACAGGTCCGGGGAGAAGAGCCGGCAGCATTTGGTGTCTGGGCAGGTCACCTGCCAGGCAGCCTGGGACAAGGGTTCTCTCTAGGGGCTTTCACAGGCACAAACCCTACTAATCTTCCTGAGGTAATCACCTCCCAAGACTTCCACCTGGTCATACCATCATCTTGGGGGAAGGATGTCAGCGTATGGGTTCAGGTCAGAGCACAGATAACTTCCTGAGGGAACCCAGATGTAGGCTGGGGTCTCCCTGCCCCTCCAAGAATGCAGAGACCTGGCTCATGTCTCTTGTTGGAAAAGGGCACAGCCATTGCTGAGACGTCTGTGGACCCCTGGGGGTCTGGCTCCTGTAGTGACCTGCTGCCTCTTCTTTGACGCTACTTCAATCAAGGCTTTGTCACCACTTATACAACATACACACAGAAACACACACACATCCTACCTACATCACACACACATCACACATCACACATACACACACCATGTGACACCACAGAAAAACACACACAGCAGAAATGCCACACATACACATGCCACATACCACACACCACACATAAACACACACCACACTCACACCCCATGCTGGGTCCCAGGGCAAATTAGGGCTAATGAGGCAGCTGCAGGGACCGCACAGGCAGAGACTTCAGGGGAGTTAAGGAGGCTTCTGAGAGGACAGTACATTCTAAGGCGTGCTAAGCAAACTGCAGAGATGAGGTCAGAAACCCCGGAGGGCTAGTGGGGGCGGTAACTTTTTTTTTTTTTTAATTTATTTATTTGTGCATACAGAAGTGGGGTACAGGCCAGAGGCTCAAGGGTGGCGAGAGGCTTCACCAGAGACAGAGTGGGGAGCAGAACAGGCAGATCTATGAAGTACACTGCTGAGGGGAGCAGCGGGCGGGCCAGGAGAGGTCTGCCACGCCATGTGGTCACCTCTGGGGCAGGCGGGGATCGAACTCATGCGGAAGCGGCTTTAGATTCTCAGAGCTGTGCTTTAACCCGCTGAGCCACCAGGGAGGGCCGGAGGGGGGGGCGGTAACTTTTAAGGCCACACTTCAAGGCTAATGGGGCTGTAAAGTTTAGAGACCTGGAGGAGGGCGGTAAGGATATAGTCTAAGATAAAAGCTGGGGAAGTGGGCGCGCCTGCCTGGGGGACAGCACCGGAGAAAGTGCCCGTCACAAAGTAGGGTGATGACATTTTAGAACGGAGGTAAACATCTCAATACCCCTAGACAGGCCCATTCGGCGTCTCTCACCCCCCTTAGCATCGCTGTGTTGGAGTCTTTGCTTTTGTTCTTTCTCCTCTAAGTAAATGTTCTTTACTCTCTAAATAAAGGTTTGTTTCTCTCCTATTAGTTTGAGGGCTTGTCTATAAATTCCTCTTTACAGCGTTGTGGGACAAGAAGTCATGGTAGTTTACAGGGCATGGGGGTAAACAGCAGCAGGAGCTGTAATCACCGCAACGGCACACACTGGCTTCAATCCCACACACACCAAACACACACATACCAGCACACCACATACACACCACACACACTACACACAGCATGCGCACAGCACAGAAACACACACACCGCGTACACACACCACACACCTCACATGTGAGCACATGCACGTACCCCATACACAACATACCACATCTACACCACACACACACACACACACCACACCACACACCATGTATACAGTACATACCTCACATCTATACCCAACACACACACACCACACCACAAACCCACTTCTATACCACGTGGTACACATACACACCACACCACACACCACGTATAAAATACATCCTCACATCTGTACCACACACACACACCAATACCACACACACACCCCACACCACAAACCACGTATACAATACATACCTCACATCTATACCACACACAAACACCACACCACAAACCACATATACAATACACACCCCACATCTACACCACACATTCACACACACATGCACCCCATACACACACACCACACACAGTCCCTGATACCGTGCATTTTGTGGGTCTGGTTGAACTCACTGAGGTTTGGACGTCAAAAGGATGAGGTCCCAGGTAAGGACCTACCTCCTACTGGCTTCACACTAAACTCCCTTCCTCCCGTGTTCCTCATCCCACCCCCCATGACCCTCTCCAGCGTCCTGGCCCTGTGTTGCCAGCACAGCAGTCTAACCAACAGCTGTTGTAGCTGGAGCATTATTTCCCCTTCCTACATCCCCCAACATGCCTCATTGCCTCTGAGGATGGCAGCAAAAACAAATTGCTTACACTTATTAAATTTAACATGTTTCTTAAAGAAAGGTCATCAAGAAAGGAGATTTTCAAAACAAAAATAAACTTCGGGACTATAGGATGAGTTGGTGGTTACAGGGAAGGGCCGTAGGGCAAATAAATAGACACAATGGGAACAAAGATAAGAAGGGCAGACTTGGACATTTAGCAGTGAATTTAAATTAGTACACAGTCATGTTGATTTGCAATGACACGGAGACTTTTATGATGTTATAATGTAGTGCTACTTCAATGATAATAAAAAAAATCACTTAGTCAAAAAAGTATAAGTAAAGGGGTCTCTGCTAGGAGAATAGAAACCATTACTCCAGGGCACTCCTTGGTGGTGCAGTGGGTTGAAGTGCAGCACTACAAAGCTAGCTGCAGCCACTGTGGCACGAGTTTAATACCCAGCCAGGGAGGTGACCCACAGGGTGCATCAGACCTCTCCTGTCCCACCCAGTGCTCCGCTCAAGCAGTGTATTTCAGTTGATCCACCTGTTCTGCTCCCCACTCTGTCTCTGTTGAATCCTCTCACCACCCCTGCACCTCTGACCTGTACCCCACTTCTGTATGTACAAATAATCATTAAAAAAAAATTAGCTAGAGCAGAGGTTCTCAAAGTATAGCTTCTCCTGGAGGAAAGGCTTCAGCTGGGAACCTGTTAGAAATGCAAATTCTCTGAAGCAGAAACTCTGGAGGTGGTACCGCAGCCATCTGGGTTTTAACAAGCCCTTCAGTCATTCTGAGGTGGTCTACAGTCTGGGAGACACTGACCTAGAAAGAGAATTTGGGCTGTAACTCAATAGGTTCCCAGACCCCCATGCCCATTTGCACCAGGCAGTCAGTATTCGAGGCGGTTGGGCAGCAGAAACAAGATGAGACATCAGTGAAGTGGGCTGATTTTGCCACAGGAAAAGGAGGATTCAGGATGGTTACCTTTTCCAAATTTTTAAGAGAAGACAGAAATTTGCATGTTGATGTGCAGTCTCCAGGTGAGTAAATGTTAGCCGGCAGTCGCTGTGTCCCTGCTCTGCAAATTCAAAGACTCCTCCAGGCTGCCTCCACCCTCTCCCCGTGGAAGGACAGACTCACGGGTTTCCAAGCCATGCGCCTTGGTCTGCTGCTTCCTGTCGGACTGTTAGAGCACACTTGGGAATGGAGAGGAGAAAGAAATGGAGACTCAGCTATCATGGATTTAGAACCAAGCATTAAAATGGGTTTTTCAGTTAATACAGGACTCCAGAGTAGCGAGCCAGTGAGATGTGAGATATTGTTTCTGGACAGTCTTTTTATTTCTGTCTGTCTTTTCTCAAAAAGTCACCGGGAACCCATTTCGTTCCTTGCATCGTGTTAGAAGTCGAGCCTATGGAATCTATGTGGTGTTCTATGTGGTGTTCTGCTGTTGCCGTGGCAACCATTATCTTCTCTTAATTCCTTTTCTTTTCTAAAAATAAAGTGCCCTTTCTCAAAGTATCTATTTCCACGTTTGTATTTAAATCGCACTTTCCACAGAAGCTCTGGCTCCTTGTGACCTGAATGTTCCTTTTGTTTTGCCTGAGAAGACACGACGATAACACACATTTCTGGGCCTGAGTGTCAGTCATTGCCAAGTGTTAAATTAGACTCGGCAGAGCCTCAGACACACGCGCTATGAAAAGACCCCGGTGATTTCACAGAGGGGGTCGGTGCCAAGTTCCTGTAGCACAGATGCCACTTGGAACAGTTTCTCCAGGTCCTGGGTTTTCATCTGCTGCTCCCACAGACTGTATTTCCCCACATAAAAGAACTGTGGGAGAGGCAGAGATGGGCTGGGAGCCCAGAGCCCAGATGCTCTGATGGGCTGTCACCCCCTCGGATCCCTGAGTCCCACACTCCCTCCTGGCATCCTCCTTGCTGGATGCGAGTTCTTCCATCTCTGAAGGACTCAAACGCAAGCAATGAATGGGTGCATGAAGAAATGTGTCTAGCCAAAGCTGACCCTTTCATTGAGACAGAATAGCAACATCTATAAAATTGAACTTCAGGTCCCACCACCCATTTGGGTGTCTACTTATCCTCCTCGACCCTCAGAGCTTTCATCACCCCTTCCACAAAGTTAGGTGAAGTTTGACATTCAGATGCTGCTGTTGAGGCATCTTGTAGGGTTACCAACACTTTCGTAAGCAACACTGGGGAGAATAGAGCACTTACTCCACAGAACAAAATACCACTGATGGGAGTTCAGGCACTCGTCATTCACTAAATGGGAGATGTGCTGGGGCAGGGGCAGAAGGGAGAGGGGCATCTTCTTAGTGATCTCTCAGTCATAGCTTACAGGCAGATGCCAGGGTCACCTCAGAGTCTGCCAGTCAGGATGCTGATAGGAAATACCAAGGTCCTGCAATTTCGGTGCTAAGCGGTGCTAATAATGACACAGGGAGCCAACTGGCTGTCCTTGGATTCTGGCTCTGCCTCTTAGCTGTGTGGTCTTACACTTGTCACATAACCTCTCTGTGCTTCCGTTTCCACATTTAAAACACAGAGGATGACCCCCATCTCATAGGTGTGTTGTAAGGATTACATAAGTCTTTATTCAGAGGGTGAGGACTTAGGGTTTGGCACATAGAATGCATTCTATAAATATTTGCTAGATGTGACCCCAAAAGATTCTCAACCTAGTTTTTTCCTCGTTTCTCCATTTGGTCTTCTCTTTTCCATTCCGCCCATCGTTTTGATTGCCTGCAGAAAAAGATGCTCCTTCCTCATGCCCTTGCCACATATATGTCTTTCAGGCTGCTAATAAAGCTGACTTTCAGACCTCATTTTCTACGGAGCTACCTCATACAGAGACCTTGTCCATTTGTATGACTTGGAAGTAATGCAACACAACTTCAAAGCCACTTGGAACCATGCCTCGCAGCCACGCAGCCACGCAGCCCATTCGCTGAACCTTCCAAAGTGGGTTGGAACAATGACAAATTATTCGACGGCATGAAACATGTTCCTTCTGATTCTCTTAGGATCTCTGGGCTAGGACACTTTGGGGTGCGGAGGAGTAACTGCGTAGATAAAAATGACCTCTAAAAATGCTGTTTCAACCCATAGGTGGAAAGTGAGTGAAATTAAATGTCTTCATCAAAATGATTTAGCTCTTGCCAATGTCTTCTCTTCTCTTCTAATTTAATCAATCCCTGTTTGATTTTTAGATAGGTGTTGTGCACAAATGCAGCTGGCACCCAGGCTTTTTTCTTTAAAAAGCCATCACAAACCCTCCAGAAGCCCTGTTATAAATTCTGGTCACTACTTCTCCGCCCCCAAGGATGATCTTATTTCCAAGGGTACAAAATTGTTTTAATAGTTTTGAGACATCATGGAAATGGAGACTTAGGGAGTGTAGAGTTCTGTACCTGTTCTCACTCTCGCTAAGTTCGTAAGATTGGTCCACTATTACCATCTGTAGCTGGTCACTGTCTTGGCTGAGTGAGTAGTATTCCAATGTGTGATCATGCCTTCTGTATTTATATATTTGTATCGTTTTCAGTTTGGGGCTATTGTGAACAGTGCTGCTAGGACCTCTATGGTACATGTCTTTGAAACGCTGATCTGTCTTGGATCAGTTGTTTCTTCTCACTCCTTTCTGAAGAGTCTCCCCCCTTGTCATAGGGAGGTTGAGTCACCAAGAGTGGCTGAGGAGCCCAAGAGAGGGAGAGGAAAGGTGTCTGCCTGACTTCCTGTTTCTATCTTTCTTCCTGCCCAACCATCTTCCTCTGCCCCCTTGTTCATTCCAGAACTCTTCCCTATGCCACTGGGTCTGCCTCCCTGAGCTTCCCTGTGACTTGCCTTGTGCTGAGGGGCCATCCCATCCTCATTCTCCCACCTGCCATCAATGTTCCCAGGACCTCAGGTGAGCCCTTTGGAGCAAATCCAAGCTTCCACTGCCTGCTCTGAGCTGCCCTGTCTTCACCGGAAACCATGAAGTCTTCCGTTGTGAGTCTCCTGGCCTTTCATCATCCAGCTAACGTGTATGAACCCCTTTCCTTAGTCCTGAGTGTGGGATCTGAGATGAGGAATCTAGATTTGAACTTCAGCTGTAGGTTCTCTGTGTGTGGCCCTGGGAGAGAGAGTTGATCTTCTAGGCCTCAGTTCCCTCAACTGTAATAACAGTGCTAATATCAAACTTAATATGACTGCTATATTAAATAACATAATAATAGTATTTATTATACATATATGTATATATATATATATATATATATATATGTTGCCTCTAAAGAGAACCTGCCGCTTAGTTCATCTTCAAAGTCTAAATACAAATTGCCTTGAGAATGACTATCTAGATGTAATCACAGTCTGATTCCTTAGCTCTTGGTTGAATACAGTGTAAAGATTGAAGGACTGGGAAATATTTGCAATATACAAGTCACTTTTTTTTTAAAAAAAAAAAAAAGAGGCAATTGCTCATTTGTACGTGCATATGTACATTTTAGAAAAAAAGTAGAGGAAGACACTAACAGCAAAGGGAAAGTTGGACCCTCTGAATAGTGGTTTTGAGAGTGATTTTCACGGCATCTCATACTTTTCTATAGCCTGTCACATGGCCATACACATACACATATAATGTAATCAGAACTTGTAAATGGAAAAGAAATCAAATTAGTGGAAAACAATCTGAGTCTGGGGCCAGGAAACAATGAAGACTTGCAGGTGTTGCTTGTTTCCTTTTTTCATGCAAAATGGACGTGGGTTGCTGCTATGCAATGGCACGAGGAGGAATATGTTCACGCCCAGGTGACTCTGGAGCGCCTCTTGTTACTGGCACTGTTTTGATGGCAAATGCATGAATGTAGAACGTCCACCCTGAGAAGGGCACAAGGGCACAGAGAACCATCACAATCAGGGAAGATGCTGGCCTAGGAAGGGAGAGCCCAGATGGACAGTAAAGCAGAGAGATGATGAATATCAGAACTGGCGCTTATCTCTGACCACCTGCCTCTCTTCTGAATGTCCCCCTTGAAAGAGGCCCGAAGGAGTGCAGATGGAGCTGCTTCCAAAATACCTAGGAATGGGCCCTACCTGCTGGCACAGCAGGGTAAAAGCACAGCACTGAGAAGCTAAAGCCACTTCTGTATGAATTCGATCCCCGGCCCAGAGCTGACTCACATGGCGCGGCAGACCTCTCCTGACCCACCTGCTGCTCCCCTCTGCAGTGTACCTCGTCAACTGGCCTGTTCTGCTCTCCACTGTGTCTCTAGTGAATCCTCTCACCGCCCCTGCACCTCTGGCCTGTACCCCAGTTCTGTATGCATAAATAAATAAATCTTTAAAACAAAAATACCTAGGAAGAAGGATGCAGTAGTCCACAAGGTCAGCTGTGGTGATGTGTCACCTGCAGGGGCTGCCTTCACCTGTCAGTTATTCAGCACAACAGGACCAAACATGTGCTTTTGAAAGATTTTTCTGACTGCTGCTGGAGGAAATGATCTAGAGCTTTATGTATGCATATAGAGAGATATCCAAAATAAAACTTGGCTATAAAAATCGAGATGTAGAAAATTCCACACAGAAAGCAGCCCTTTGTGTAAAACTTGGAACACAATGCCAAACAGGACCATATGCTGCTGGTAGATATATATGTGTATCAAGATGTTCAAGATGAACCCGATAGATACATTTGTGTTCATTTTGTAAAATTTCACATACATAAATATTTTGATTAAGTCAGCTTTCACTGTGTAACAAATAACCTTAGTGTCTTAGTGGGTTACATAACAAAGAATTTGTTTTTACTCAGATTCCAGAGGACTACAGTTTGACCCTGACTCTGCTCAATTCAGCCAGGTTCTGTCCGACCATGTTAGGTTCATGGCCTGTCTTCAGGGAGTTCACGGGCTAAGGAGGCAATGGATAATTATGAACAGTTGGTAAAATCTACCATATATACCACGTTTATGATGGTGATTACCTCTGGGGAGGAGGAAGGGATGAGAACTTGCAGCATAAAGAGGATGCTATATTGAACAGCAATCTGGAGGACTCTTACTTTACATCCCCAGATGCTTTGTTTTCTACTGTGGGGTCTGACCTGAGAGACCTAACTCCCTTCTCCGAGGGGGATCCTCCCTGTCAAGATACAGGAGAAGCAGCCACTTGAGTAACTCAAAGATACTGAAGGAGGAACTGAGGAAATGGGAATAGGCGTTCAGGTAGGAAGAGTGCCCCAAGAACCCAAGTCCACTTATCATCTGATTGAAGAACAATCATGGTTCAGAAAGTTGTCCCCCCAATCCTGTAATGTGTGGAATAGCCAGAATACCGAAACAATACTAAAGCAACGAGCCTAAGTTTTGGAAAAGCAGGCCAGGTAACAGGGACAAAATCAGCGGACATTGGTAGCCTTGGAGAGCTCTGCAGGCCCAGCCAATCAGCAAGAGACACAACACAGAGATACCCAACACCCCCCCAACCCACCCCCACTCCTCTCCCGCTGTAACTATATAAACACCTGATCCGGCCACCTCAGTGGCCACCCACTTGGGACCCCTTTCTGCTCAGAGAGCTTTCCTATGCTTCCCATCTATCAATAATTCTCTTGCTTTATAATCTTGGTCTCAAGAACTGAGAAAGAGGCGACCAGGATCCTTGGATTTCAGGCATGCTCCGAAATCTCAATTCATCATCATTTCATAGCATAAGACAGAGCAATCTCTGTGCCAGGTGGTACATCTGGGAGCAAGCGAGACACCCCCCACACCCCCACACTCCTCAGTCCTATACATAAGAAGCACCTGACACTCGTGCCTACTTGTGCTTCACGCCTACTGAATGCATTTCCCTGTGACTGTTACATCAGAAACCTACACATGAGGGAAAATGGACCACTCAGTCCTGTCTCACAACTGCCCTTAGTGGGCCATAGCCACGACATGAGAACACCCTGCAAGTATGAGGCCCCAGGAACAAGTAATAGTCACCTCTGCTTGGAGTGGGAGTGGAATGCAGGTCACAGGCAGGGTGCCGAAGTCATTTGGAGACTTGAACGCAGCTCTGGGTAGGCAATCTGGGGACAAGCTTCCTTCAGCGCTGTCTTCTCTTTCCAGGGCCATGGCTGCCGCCGGGGAGCCAGCTCCACAGGACAGCAGCGCACAGCCTCGTGAGAGAGCCCGGCCAGCCCTGTTGATTTCACATGTCTTTTTTCTATTTCTTCTGAAGTCTGACCTTGACATTCATTGAAGTCTTTTTTCCTTTGGATCAAAGTTCTCAGAGAGGAGAGAAGAGAGACGTCAGGAGAGGCACCCACTATGACTGATCATCTGGTTCAAGAAGGCTCCAGGCTTGACCCTGGCACAGCACGGGCTGTTAAGTTCTGCCCTAAGCCCCTGGGCCCTGTGTGGCTTCAGTAGAGCAGCCGCAGAGGCGGGGGCGGCTCCTAGGAGTGGGAGCTGATTCTGGCCAAGGTAGCAAGAGAAGGCAGGTAGGAGCTCTCGGAGAGCAGATGTGATCATGGGCACAGCTTCCCGTCCCCTGGGCCCTCAGCACCCTCTTCCCGCTCCCTTATTCCATTTGGATCCATTGTGAGCTTTTCTCTCCTAATTCCAGTCTATAAGGGCCAAATTTTCAATGAGTTGGCATTTAAATTGTGCTTGTACTTTTTCCACACTGCAGTTTGTTTTTAATAGCTTGATTAAATAAGAAAGTCAGCTCAGGTGAATCACCTTGCTTGGAAGGGGGTATTAGGCTACCGAGGAGAGGGAGGGGCTTTTTCTCCCTGAGAGGTAAAGGTGGCCTATCAGCCTGAACTTTCATACTGGGAATACCAAGTTTCAAAACAGAGAGCCAGGACTGTGGATATACCCCGTGTCCAGTGAGGGAGGAGGTGTCAGGACTATGCTTACCTGAGGGGTCTAACCTCCTGCAAAATAACCCAGAAAACAGAGGAAGGGGTACTGAAATGTTGGCATCCCTAGACTGAACCTGACAGTAGCCCTAAACCACCAGTCCTGCCTCTTCCACAGTGCCCCTCCCCCGACCTCCACCCCCACATTCCCACTTTGTCCCTTCCAGGCTTAGATCCCCCAATGCATCATCGTAGCCATCACCCCCTCCACACCCCTCTCCATTCTCTCTCCACTGTACTCTTCGCGAAACCCCACCCCCTACTGGTTCTGCTCTTGCAGAAAAGTCTAGAGTTGTGCTGGCCATTCATGTGTTCAATCCTCCTCAGTTCCCAAGGGGGCTCTCAGGACCCACCCGCCTCTGAGTAATCACACATTTCCCAGGTTTCTCAAATCTTCTGTCTCCCTTCTCCTCACTCTCTGCTGAGGACCGGGTTTGCATCCCTGAGGCAACAGGTGCGCTTACAGGAGGAGACGCCCGGCCCCACCCACACATCTCTCCAGGTGGCAGGGTCTGTCACACATACCCACGTCACACAATTTCCTCCTCTTACTCTGGTCTCTGCTGGCCGCAGTTCATCTGAAGCCAAATGTCCCACCCCTCACCTCCCTGGACGTTTTCTTTTGGAAGGCTGTCTGCTGGAGTTGTGACTGAGGTGGCCGTGGCTGTCCGACACTGACTCTGACCAACAGGATGGTGGTGGCAGTGTCCCAGAGACCTGGTCACTGGAGGTCTCATCAACCAAGATGGTTGATACGGGCAGATGAAGCACAGAAGGCAACAGCCTGGGAGTGGGAGCTGTCTTAGGCAGCCGGAGCTGCTCTGACAGCCTTAGGTTAGGGCCTTGAGCGATGTTATGTCCACTTGGCTGAAAGTTGGCGCCCTGGTGTGTCTTCTCAGAAGGCCAAGAATTCCACTCCACCCTCAGGAGCTAATCCCTCGCCTGAGCCATCACTTCAGGACTGAGGACTTCCATGGCAAAGGCAAAGCTCAGTGGGTTCTTCCTAACCACTGCTGGAGTCACACGCGCAGCGCTGGGACCCCACTCTGGCTCCCACCCTGCCCAGGTGTGGGCTCACCTGTTACATCTCCCTTCCCCACCAGCCCTCGCCCTCCACGGCTTCCCCCGGCAAGGTCCACAGCATTCAGGATGTTGTTTGTCTGCTGAGTTCTCGCCAGCGTTCCAGAATGGACTGGCAAGACCAGGCCTCAATCAGTATTTGTGGAAGGAGGAAGGGGTGAGGGCTGTGCTATTCTGGGCCCAGACACCCTGTTTTTATGCAGCAAGGAGCAGTGAACTAAAGAAAAGGAAAAAGAAATACCAAAAGAGCACTCTGCCAAATAAAAACTCTGTGACCCAGGGAGCAGAGTCACACCTGGCAGGAAGTTTGGGGTAATGAGCACAGCTTGTTTCCAGAACAATCCAGTGGAGGACGAATTGGTACAAGGTGCTTGGGGACCATCCATGGAGCCAGTGATGGAGCCAACACCAGTGCAGGGCCCGCGGCAACCTGGCACCACAACAGCTTACACTGAGCAGATGGCAGCAATGGTGCCTTGCGGGACAGAGCTTCGGCTGAGACAGCCTCGGTGGTGATGCTGCCTCCTCCAGCTGGCAGATCACAATGGAACCGACAGCTTCTCTGGATGATGGCAGCAGCACCCTAGATGGCAGCAGACACAGTTCTAGAAGGTGCCAGAAACTTCAGCAGATGAACTGGCCCAGGAGGCAGGGTAGCACTGGCTTTAAAACTCCCCAGCAGCAGTTATGACCAACCAGGGCGACGGAGAAGACCCCATGAGTTGACGTGTGGGCCCCAAGAAGGTGTGCTTGCCAGCCCTCAGAGAGACTCGCAAAGTCCCAGGGCAGTGATGGGAGGGTGTCTGCAAAAGCGCCCAGACCCCAGAACCACAGAGGGAGCAAAGGTACACTGTCTCTGCAGATAGGCGCCGGTGCAGACCGCTCACGCTGCACCGACACTGTCTGCAGTCCTTAGCCCAGCATGCTGTCTGCCTAGCGAAGCTGGGAGGAGGCCAAGGCCCCAGGTCCCCTTAGGGTCTGCTGTCAAGAAGCTTTCTCCAAGGGGAGAAGGTGGGGAGAGCGGAGGTCTTCTCCGCCTGTCACTGGTTAAGCAGCGGAGGACTCAGCCCGGGGCAGGCGCATTCTGCCTTTCTGGACTGGGGACAGATAACATCCTCCTCCCTGGTGCCCACTCCCCCAGCCTTTCCAGGAACACTGTGACCTAGTTCTGCTCTTCATTCCCCATTGCCTAAAGCGTAAAGCAGTTTCTGTCTTCCGACTGATAAATTCTGACTGATATGAATGTGCACGGTATAATGGCTTATGCTTTTTGAAAATCTTTTGAATTATTTTATTTAAATTCTATAAAAATCTGTATGTTTGACAAGATAGGCATCATTGTGAGCATTTTGATGGGGGGGTAGAAAAACACAGAGGCTAGCAGGCGCATCATCAATAGTTCTGTTTCCTTCTAAACAGGTGAGCCCTTTGGCTGACTTCCTAAATCTTTCTATGTCTCAGTTTTATCTCCTGTTACATGAAGGAATTGGACTAACTAAATTGCCTTTCAAAGTTTTTACTGTATCTCACTATAAGAAATATGTTTGACACCACATCTTCCACAGTGCTTGTATATAAAAAAGTAAAGCTCTAGGTTCATGAACTAGAATCTCTGAGAAGCACAGTGTACTCAGAATTTTTTTTCTATTTATTCTATTTTTTTAATTCTCTGGGCAGTTGTTGTGAATGTGTGTGTACCCCAAACTCAAATGTTGAAATCCTAAGCCCCAATGTGATATTTGGAGGGGTAATGACATTGGGAGGCAACTCGATCACGAGGCTGGAGTTTTCATGAATCAGACTAGTGCCCTTATGGAAGAGACCCTACTGGGAAAATGACACAGAGGGGCTCCAGTGTACTGCAGTGATGATTACTGGTGCTTTGCTGGTTGGCATGGTGCGATAACATGCATTTGAAGAGGTGTGAACCTGTACTCTTAAAATACATACAGTGATGTAAACCAAAGATACCTCAATAAAATATAAATTATAAATAAAAGACCCCAGAGAGCTTTCATGTGTTCTTTCCACCATAGGAGGTTACAACCATAAGACCAAAAGTAGTCTGCAATCCATAAAAGCTTCTCACCAGATCCCAACTGGTCTAGCACCCTAATCCCAACTCCCAGCCTCCAAAACTGAACGTACATTTCTGTTTGTAATAAACAGCCCTGTCTGCAAAGTTTTGTTATAGCAGTCTGAATGGTCTAAGACAATGACCTATTACATTGATTTCACAACCTGCAGACTTAATGAAATAACATAGTATCCTCAGTCGCAGTTCATCTGTAAAATAGGAGCAATAAACTCTAAAATACCTCGCTTTTAGAGTTGTTGATGAACTTGAGTAAGGATTATTTCTAGCTCAGGTTTAGTCCAGAGTTGATGCTAGTTCTTATCCCAGGACCCAAGTGGTAGAACTAGATTAGACCTAGTCCTCTGATTACATTAAAAATGTAATCAAAGGATATAGAAACTAGCCAGGGCTGGGAGAGGAGGAAACCAAACTGTTTACAAGAATACCAACCCCACCAAGTAGTTCAAAATCTTACCTTTAGTTACCAGGAGGTCATTGTAGAAACATTCATGTGGTGCTAGACACACTTAAGGGCCTGCATGTGAGTGAGAAAGAATGCAATACCACCATAGCAGTGTGCTAGTATTAGTGAAATTGAAAATGCAGCTTCATTTTCAATGCCTATGCTCCACCCCACTGGGGTACTTTACAAGTTCCTAGTTGCCGAATACCTCCCATCTTAAAGCAGTGTTGTTTCAATACCTTTGCTCTCCAAGAGGTGGTGAGCAAATTGGATTTTTATAAATCAGCTCTCATGCCCCCACTGGCTTAAATTATAACTTGCAGAGATTTTTTTTTTTAATTCTGGATTTGTTTTCAACCTCAACACTTAATTGAAAGAGTCTCTGCTTCCTCTATGCTGCCTGCATCAATCAGAGCTCTTAGTTGAGAAGGCATTCTAGTAATCTAGTAATTTACACAGAAAAAGGAACTTGAGAGAGGACATGAGGTCACTTACTCCTGGAGGGCTAGAGTCAGGCTGAGAGTCCATGAACATGTGAGCTCCAAGGCAGGGAAGCTACAGCAAAGGCATCAGGCACAGTGATTTCCACTGTGACCCCCAGTTCTGGGTTTCAGACTCCCTCTTTGTTAATGGAAGGTGGATGTCCTGCTGCCCCCAACTGAAAATTGGGATCTGAGAAACAATTGTTTCTTCATATTGCTTTCTTCCAAATTCTAGTGTCACATGGGTTTACCGAAATGGAGATGTCAATATCACATGTCTGTACCCTAGCTGCAAGGGAGGCTGGAAATGAAGGCAGCTCCCATATCAGTCAGTGAGGGTAGGGACTTATTCTTGGGAAATGCTCCCCCAAATGCTGGATGGTCATTAACCCCTACCATTATTTCCCACAAACCATGTTTACACAGCCCCTCTGTCTGTGTAAGCTAAGGTCTTCAGAGCAGAATTAACTAAAGACTTAATTTGTTTCTGTCATGACATCAGATGCATGTGGTGCTTTGTGGTAGTTTACATGTTGGAAAAAGTAGTTTCATACATAGAGTTGATATTTGAAGGGACTTAGAATTTAGTGGAAAAAAAAAACAGGCAACTGGATGACTTAGGGTGCAAAGTCACAGTGAAGCAGATCCTTGACATTCTGGAGGACACTATTTGGAGATCCTTGGGGTCTCCAAGTGTGTAAAATGGATGTGTTTCTCATTCTTATACATAGTCTCCTTGCCTTTTAATTTATATTCTCTCTTTAATCTGCTGTCCTTTTTTAAAGCAAACCAACAACAACAAAAAGAATTAGTTTCATTTTTCTTAGAATATAACAAGCAATGCCTAGAGATCCATGAAAGCCAGCTGAGATAAGATTGTTGGTAGAGTGACTCCAGATGAAAGAACTATGCTTGAAGAACATGGTTATTCTATATCAAGGGAGTAAGATCAGGGGAACTTCACAATTCCAAACTTCTCTTCGTGGATTATCCATAACCCTTATCAATGCTTTGACCTCATCTGTATTATTCTCGTCTTCCTTCACTACCCTTCAGTCACCCTGATCCTCTCTCTCTAATGCACAAATTTCGTTACCTCAAGGTCTTACTTCTTACTGATCCTTCTTCCAAGAGTGATCTTTGCTGTCTAGCTAGTTCCTTCTCTCACTGAGATCTTAGATCAAATATCACCTTCTCCCAGAGAGGCATCTCGAAGCAAGAAGGTAAATAGCCACCACCCCACCCCACCACTGCTCTTTCTTTATTCTTTAAGAGTACTTAACCATTATCTGTAATTGCCTCACTTATTTGTTTCCAATTAATTGCTGATCTTTTGGAACCTAAGATCCATGAGCAAGAATCATGTCTTACCAGCTCTCTCTATCCAAGATTGCCTGTGCATACTTTAGGCACTCAAGTATGATGGCTTTAATGAATGAACTAAATATTAAAGCATAAACAAGAGTTTGTAAAGAAGAAAATAGGGATAAACACTCTAAATTGAGAATAGTGTATATGTCAACACTGAGGAAGTAAATAGCTTGATCCTTTGCTGAAGAAGAAAGGGCAGATACTGGTCAGGAAGAGTGGAACTTATTTCTACAGGGAGTGAGAAGCAATTAAAACGTTCAAACCAGGCCCTCCCTGGTGGTGCAATGGGTTAGGATGCAGCACTGCAAGCCAGCCACAGCCACTTCAGTGAGAGTTCAATCCCTGGCCTGGAGGTGATCCACATGGCGAGGCAGACCTCTTCTGACCTGCTGCTGCTCCCCTCAACAGTGTCCTTCGTCCATCTGCCTGTTCTGCTCCCCACTCTGTCTCTGGTGAAGCCTTTCACCGTCCCCGCACCTCTGACTTACACCCCAGTTCTGTATGAATAAATAAATCTTTAAAAAAAAAAAAAAAGGTTCAAACCAACAACTAAAGGAAATACATTGAGATGGGTACATGATGGGTAGATTGACCTAGAGACAAAGGTGGTAGAAGGAGGTGATAACATCAACCTTGAATTGGACTGGTACTTTTAAAACATCAGATCAGTATATGGGATTTGCAAGCACTGTGTAAGATAAGTGAAGGGAGAGGGAAAATAACATCCCAAAGTTATGTTACTGTGCACTAAAACTGAGAAGGCATATTTCACAATGATGAGTAAGGGTCCAAGAGACATCTCTAGAATCAGTGGGATTGAGTGACAAATCAGCTATTGGGTCAAGAAAACGGTCGGTTCTGGGGAGAACCCTCTTGTGGGCGGCAGACAACCAACTTCAGGTTCTGTCCTCCCCTTGCAGAAAGAGAGCAAGAGTCCTTTGTGATAGGGCACAAACCCCATTCATGAGGGTTCCAACTTCATGACCCAATCACGTCTCCTAAAACACCCCCCTCCAATTACCATCACTTTGGGACTAGGGTCTCATTATACAGATTTGGAGACACATGTTGTCCATAGCAGTGGCCTGGACCATTCTTCTCCTTCTCTGGCTCTTGTCTGACTCATTAGCCAGATTTGATTTCTGTTTTCTTACTTGGAGAATGTGAAAGAGTGGAAATAAAGACATAAGCTTTCTTCCAAATATAAGTAGTAATTGCAAGTGCACTGCCAGCGGCTCCTGAGCAGACACCCCTGTTTACAGAATAAATGCCAACAAAAACAGTTGCATAATAGGAAAACACTCCACTCCAATGCACCCGACAATCTTGTGGCTTAACCCAGAGTAACCCAACAAATGATGGGTGAGAATAGATACCGACATATCCCCAGGAAGTATCTGAGTTTTAGCACAAAATTCATAGGAAACTTCCCCAGGATAAAAAACCGGGCTATTATATAATGGTTAGAAGAGACAGACAGAAGAAAAATGCTTTTGTTTTAAAAAAAAAAAAAAAGTGCTTATTGGTGCAGTATGTGATGGGATATGTCCTCCTGAATTTAATAAAGTAAACATGATCTGGATCAAATTATGAGGCCATTTGCAAAATCAAGTTACCAGGGAGCGCATTACCATGACCCGTGTTACCAGGAAGCACCCCAGCATAAACAATTGTCTGCATTATCCCTGAAGGTTCTACTTGTCGGGAAATAAAGCTCTGGAGAGTCTATTATGTGATAAAATCTGGGGCAAAGGAGAAACTCGGTGACCAAAAGAGCGAAGCAGGTGGAAGTAGAAGAGAGCTGTAACCCTTGGTCCCAGAATCTGACCCCTTCGCATCACCTCTGCATGGTGTCGCAATCACATCTTTATTTTTCCCCATCCCTTGCAGCCCATTATCATCACAAAAGACAGAGGGGCCCTTTTAGAACCTAACTCAGGTTGCATCTAATCAAAACCCTTCAGGGATTCCTCACCTCCTCAGACAAAAAGCAAAGTCCTTGCACTGGCTTATCGGTCCTAATGAGCAGTCAGTATCTGCCCGCCCCACCCCCACACACACACTCACAACCACAGACATACACACCCACAGACTCATACTCACACACGCTCACAACTGTAGACACGCACCGACACTCACCACCCAGAAACACACACCCAAACTGGTTGTGGGTGCGTTAGGGTTCTACATGTACTGGGAAGGACACAAACATCTGTCCATTGCAGTGGCCTGACTCTCCCCGCCCTCTCCTGGCTCCACCTGTCTCATGAGCCACGCACTTCCTTCCCCCCCACCCCTCCAACCCCCACAGAGACATGCACAGCCACGCAGCTCACCTCCCTCTGTATTACTCTCCTCCCTGAGCCCCAGCCATTCCCCTGGGCTTGCTGCTCCTGGAACAGCACCAGCCCTGTTTCTGCTTTAGGGCGCGGCCTGAGATGTCCCTTGTTCTGGAAGCTCTTCCCTGCAGACCCCAGCAAGCACGCATCTGTGCAGAAA
Organism: Condylura cristata; assembly: GCF_000260355.1. NCBI lineage: Eukaryota > Metazoa > Chordata > Mammalia > Eulipotyphla > Talpidae > Condylura > Condylura cristata. The sequence goes on from NW_004567114.1 coordinate 10,243,080, forward strand.
GGTCACCTGCTCCAGAAGGCCTACCTGCTCCTCTCTCTGTGGGGTGTGAAATTGTGTTACAGGCACAAGAGTTTGCCTGGAGGAAGTTAGGTCTAGTCAAGAGGCAGACGCCTGAGGTGATGATGGTCTTGGTCCCAAACACCACTTCCCAGAATAGGGGAGCAGAAGGGACTTATGGGGAAGAGTTGAACTAGGGAGGGAATAAGGCTAACGTAAGGATTCCAGAGAATTAAGTGGGCACGGGTTCCAGATATCATATTCATGCTCCTTATTTTCACAATCTTGGTCTTGATGGTGTCTGTCATGGTGCTAGTGGATGTGTCAAGAGGACATGACTTAGTCCTTGTCTTATTTCTGTCTGAGCCCATTTTGCCTGATTTTCTAATTTTGTCTGCAAATAGACAACCAGAGCAAGGATCTACCATGTAAGGACAAAGAACTATGATTATTGGGCAGGTGACAGTTGGACCTCAAAAAAGTAAGTAGTTATGGAAACAACAAGTAAACCAAATTTGAGGAAAAATGAATACATCTGCTTGCCCTACACACTCCTGACACCCCCCCCACACACACACACTTTTTCATGTTTTATTTTTCCCTAATATGTACTGTCTTCTTTATTGGTATATTTGTTATTAGCTGTCTCCCCTGCCAGCATATACCCCATAATTACAAGGACTTAGTTTTATTTTTCCACCACTATATCCCCAGAGCCCAGAACAGTGTTTAGCACTTAGTAGTTGCTCAATAAATATGTGTTGGAGAAATGAATGAACATCTCAGGGGAGAAATACAGCCATGTAGAAAACAGAATGTTGTCTGTGTCTGCAAAGCTCTAAGTCCCTGGGCTCTCGGAAGGACAGTGTATGGACAAAGTGCTCAGGGAAACTTGAAAGGGCCAGGCATTCCTCCCAGTCTGAGGACTAGGAAAATGTTTGAGGAGAATGCAGAAAAGTGATGAAAGCAGAGAGTTTGGTGAGTTCTGGAAAGTGAAATCTACACCTTGCTCAGGGACAGAGCCCAAGGGAAGCCTCAAGACTACTGAAGGGGTTGTTGGGAATTGTCTGTGCACAGAAGACCCAAGAAAGCATCTCAGAGGTACAAGCACCAAGAGGGAGTGGAGCAATAGAGAAGGGTTAGAGCCAAAGATAGCCACAAGGACAGAAAAGAGGGAGGCCTCAGTGGCAACCTGTGGAATCAGGTTGCCCTACACCTGGCTGTGGGTGGCCACACCCCTCCCCCCAATCTTCACACAACCATGAGAAAATGGCGTGCTCCCTAAAAACAGCATCAATTTTCCCACTGTCCCCTTGGGATAAGAAAGGGGAACACGGCCCTCCCTGGTGGTGCAGCGGGTTAAAGCACTGCACTGAGAAGCTAAAACCACTTCCGCATGAATTCGATCCCTGCCTGCCCCGGAGGTGACCACATGGCACGGCAGACCTCTCCTGACCCGCCCGCTGCTCCCCTCAGCAGTGTACTGCGTAGATCTGCCTGTTCTGCTCCCCACTCTGTCTCTGGAGAAGCCTCTCACGACCCCTGAGCCTCTGGCCTGTACCCCGGTTCTGTATGTACAAATAAAATTAAATCTTTAAAAAAAAAAGAAAGAAAGAAAGGGGAACACAATAATAGTAAAGGGGAGATCATAATAAAGTTGAATTAGGTAAAAATAAAAGTATAGGCTTTCCAGGTGGCACAGCGGGTTAAAGCACAGCACTAAGAAGCTTAAGCCACTTCAGCATGGGTTCGATTCCCAACGGCCCCAGAGGAGATCCACATGGCGAGGAAGACCTCTCCTGACCCGCCCGCTGCTCCCTCAGCAGTGTACTTCATCAATCTGCCTGTTCTGCTCCCCACTCTGTCCCTGGTGAATCCTCTCACCCTCCGCATCTCTGGCCTATACCCCAGTTCTATATGCATAAATAAATAAATCTTTAAAAAATATAAAATTATATTTTCTACACGCCAAAGTTCTCACCTGTCTCATTTTATATCATGTCAAAAAATCACTAATATTTAAAGAAGAAGAACGAATTACAAAGACATTTTTGTCATGTGCCAGGGAGAGTCCAACTTTGTCCCTGGAGGTTCAGGACAGAGATTCTGTGTCCTCTGCTGACCTCTGTGCACTTTTGTCTGGAAATTAGAGACACTTCAGGCAGGCACAAGGCTGAGTAATTGCCATGGCAACCACAGTCTCACCACCTGAGGTTTTTCTAAGAGCTTTATCAAGAGTGAGTTGCACACAATCTCAGCAGATGGAAAATGGGAAATTCCTATTTTCTTTCTCTTCCTTTCTCATGTTTTGATGTTAAAATTCTATATGTGGCCTATCCCTTCTCTCAAATTATTCTGGATGACTTTTTGTTTCTTTTTATGATTTGCCATCTGATTCCTGGATTTTTGTGCTTGATGAGGTGAGGGGCTGAAGTAGATTTAGCACAAGGCAGGTCCTGTGGGGTCACCCCTCCCCCCATGTTGCCAAGGCTGGAAAAATGACAGTGTGTCCCTGTAGAAGCCACTCTGGACCAAGCGAGACTGTAACCCCATCACTCAATTGTCTGTTGGGGACCACGGCTGAGACAGGAATGCTCTCATGTCAGGCTGTTTCTGGCCTTGGAGTTGTGTTTATGAATAAATGATGATTTATTGCCACTATGAGCTGATCTTCATGGTTCTTTTCCTCTCTGGTCAATCATTTAAAGCAGAAGACAATAAACATGAAGTCGTGTGGAATATGTTCAGGGATGGGTTCTTTGGTTGCTATGGTGACTACTCAGCTATGAGTCAACGTCCCTTCTAAAAACAGTTCTCCCACCTTAGGGAGCCTAAGAATCAACCACAGAGCATGTCTAACATGTCTATTCCTGGATATTTTCCCCAGGATCTGATTCAGCAGGGATGAGATAGGGTCGAGGACTTTGTGTTTTTAACAAGCATCTCCGGCTGATGTACCTTCCTCTGGGTCCATATGTTCACTGCAGACAAAATGTATGGGTCTCACTTCTACACTAACCGTACCTGGCACGCAATAGCCCTATTCCTCCCAGTAGGCTTTTTCCCCTATCATGTGGACAACAATTGAAAAATGACTCCTAAATGGCAGGGTTCGTCCTTTGAGTCACAGCTTTTTATCAAAATACCAAAAAAAGAAGGTAAGTAGGTTCATTTTCTCCAGCTCTGCATGTGCCCACATGCACCTCCATGCACCCCAGGCTTTCCAATTTTCAAAAGGGAATTTCAGTCTTTCTTTGATTAGGATGTTTTCTATTGTTACTAGAACCCAGCCACCTCAGGCACAAGAGCCATCAGCAGCAGTTGTGGCAGTTGCTCCTCAGAGCCCTTTTATACAACTGCATACTTCCTGGATCATGGAATGTACCAATCAGGTGCAAGCTATGAGCTGATTGGTGCTAAATGGTCCAATCAGTCACAGGATTAAAATATGATCCAATCAGACATGTGGGTGTGGCACCCTGAAAGAGAACAGAAGCCAGGGTCAAAGGGAGATAACGAACAGAGAGTTCCAGTCTCCAAAAAACAGGGCAACTGGTTCCAGCCTCGGGAAAGAGACAGACAGTTCCAGCCTTGAAGAAGTCTCTGTTCTTGGCCTCTGAAGAAAGTTGAAAAGAAGCATTCAGCAGCCAACCTCCGAGGAAGGAAGGGAAGCCGAAGCCCTCTGTCCGAGACTGGGCCTCCATTCCTGTCTCTGGCACTACCTGGAAAGGGCACCACATGTCCGGGCCTGGTGTCTCAAAGAGCTCTTTGCGGTTGGTTTAGCCCAACAACTCACAAAGAGCTTTTAACACTTGTGTCTCTGACATTGCCTCTGGGGTACCAGTAGTGACCAAAACTGTTACAGGGCACCCCAGTGTGAACTGGGCTGCCTGTCTGTGGGTCTTCATCTGTGTGCTCAAAATTTAGTTGTACTGCAGGCACACACAAAAGGGTCAATAATGGGTTTATTTACAAAAGGGGGGGAGAAAAGGAACAACCTTTTGAGGGAAAGAGAGAGAGATACAACGTAACTAGAATATCTTACCAGGATCCACTGACTTGGAGCTCTAGTAACAAACTAACTGCTAGCCCCCAGCCACACACAGTCCAGGGGAGCTGTTGCCCCAGAGAGAGAGAGCTGTAGCCTCTCCCTTGAACCACTGAAAATCACTCCCTATTTATCCCCCAAAGTCCAGAATGCCTGCTTAGCTCCACCTTTGGGTCTTCGCAGTTTTCTCCTTGGTACTGCTGGGAGTTGTAGTTTCCAATCACTGGAGTAGGGGGTGGAGTCCACAAAACTCTGCAGAGTTCCTTTAGGACATCCTTCCCCTTGATATCACTATTGGCCAGTGCTGTTCAGCACTCCTGGTGACATTTGGTGGCCACCACTGACACTATCTGGGTGAGCTAGTGCACTTGTGCCTAGAGTAAGCTCTTCGTTTCCCCTGTTTGCAAAATAAACCCTGTGGTTGTTATTTCTGGAGCCTGAGACCTCTTGCAGTTGTGCTTGTGGATGAGAGCCCATCTGTCCTCTTCTCAGGCACTGTCCTTTGTTCAGCTGTAGCCCATAGCCTCTATGGGTGTTGTATTGCTATAGTCCTTGGTTTTGGTTTTTGGCCTTTTGGGGCTTGTTGCAGCTCTCATGTCTCAGAGTCCCGGAAGGTGGATAGAAAGAACATTTCAGCCTATTGTGGTATCCCATCCTCCTCCTGCCCTACCTTCTAGCCCTGTTTATGATCATGGAAGACTAGCATTCTGCTCAACACAATCTGCCTTTGCTCCCAAAACAACTTTAAAATATTCTTTCAGGAAGGGCTGACCACAATAAAGGAGATGGGAAGTGACAGATTCCTTCAAGAACTAAACCATCTCACCCCATGGACATCATCTCCTGTACCCCATACACATTACCCAATTGAATAGTCATGTTTAGAAAATAGGATCTTCTTAAGAATGACATAAAAAAATTAAAATATTTTTTTAAATAAAGGTAAAAAGAAAACAGGGTCTTTGCAAATGCCATTAGTAAAGATGAGGTCATATTATGTTCGAGTGGACACTAAGTCCAATGTACAGTTTCCTGATAAGATGAAAAGACAAATGCAGACCCACAGGGAAGGTCAGAGACAGTGAAGGAGAGAAACTGGAGAGAGTCATTTACAAGTCAAGGAAAGTTAAGCGTTGCAGGCCACCGAGGAAGAAGCCTTAGAGCATAACCCTGCCAATACCTTGATTTTGTACTTTTAGCTTCCAGCACATAAGAGTCCCCGAGTAATATTATATTGTGGTAAGACAACACTGGTTTGCATTTTGTACCATGAAGTCACAGGTCAACCAAAGCTTGGGGCTTCATGAGGGGAGGGTGAAGTGAAGGAAAGAGAAGACTGAGCACACACACTGGCTCAGTAGCCAAGCACCCAGCAAGGTGTCTGACATGTATACATCTACTATTTTAATTAATACTCAAATCAGAGCCCTTTGAGATAGAGTATCAGTTATGATGCTTTCCTAGTCTGTCCAATATAATAGATAAATTAATAAATAGAAAAGGCAACAAGGTAAGTAGATCTGTTGGATAATAAGGTAGATAAAGAGATATGTATATTCAAGAAAAAGAAAAATCTTAAATCTTTCATACAAAAAATGTACTTTTTTTTTATGTCTAGGGAACACAGACAAAATGCAAGGTAAGTCGCCCTGAGATTTATAAGCAGATGCTGCAAGTGTCAAAAACAGATGGTGAACAAAGAAATTGGTAATCACATAGATAAATCTAAACATGCTCTAGCAAAAAAATAAATATCACATGACTATTTTAAAAGCTAGAGAAACATGGTAAAACTGAAGTGCATATTAGCATGTAAGACTGCTGAGTTTCAGGAAAGGATGGAAATATTAAGTTAAATAGATACTTAGTTGAATAAGCCTCTTGATCATGAGAATAGCTACTAGAAAGACAGGAGACTATAAAACTTCCAAATCACTAGAGAGAAACGAAAGAGAATATTTCCCAATACTTTCCAGGACAGCCAGGCCCAACGCCACATGAAATAACCACATTCATTTTGCTCAGTCAGCGAATTTGATCCTTCTGGTTCCATTAATTGTGGTGGGTGGGCTGGGGTCAGGGACACGTTTAAGTTATATCTGTGGCTGGGTGACTTTCCCAAGAGATATTGTGGGGTCTTCTGGTGCCAGAAAAATATATCTATTACCCATTGTCAATTGATGTAGCTCATATGGGTCCCATGATGATAAAAGATAATCTCTGTGTTAAAAGTGAATGGAAGTTTTTAAATCTCCCATACTGTATCTACATAGGAACTTTCAGGATCTCTGGGTCAACTTGCAATAAAAAAAAAAAGAGGGCCCTCCCTGGTGGCACAGCAGGTTAAAGCACAGCACAGAGAAGCTAAAGCCACTTCTGAATAAGTTCGAGTCCTGCCTGCCCCGGAGGTGACCACATGGCGTGGCAGACCTCTTCTGACCCGCCCACTGCTCCCCTTAGCAGTGTACTTTGTTGATCTGCCTGTCCTGTACCCCACTCTTGTCTCTGGTGAAGCCTTTCGCTGCCCCTGAGCCTCTAGCCTGTACCCCAGTTCTGTATGCACAAATAAATAAATCTTTTAAAAAAAGAATATGATCCTTTCTATGATATATACACCTACACATGGAAACACACACATGGATGCACAAAGAAAACACCCCACAGAGCGCCAAAGGTGCAATCTGTGTGGCACCATGTGGGCAGAAATGGATATGTGAGCAGAGCCAGCACAGAAAGTGTCTCCAAACACTTATTCATCCTCCTACCACTTTCCAAAAACATTGTGTCTCACTTACAGCTTTGAAAATGTAATTAACACTTCTACACATGGGAGAGTAAGTCCTGAGAATTTTAACGGGACAAACTAGAGACAGATTCCCATCTTAATGAGCAATGGTTTACAGAGGATAAACCAAGCACATTATTTTCTCACCTCCTAGGAACCTGGACACCAATGTAGATTTAGACCAACCTTTCTTTGAATCCCAATGTCACTGCTATGTATCTCTCCAGAGATTGGAAAATTAAACCTGACTAAGTACAACTTAAGCAACACCATAGGAAAAGCCCAAAAAGCACTTTGAATAGACAGGACCGAAAACACCCTGGCTCTGTAGAATGGTAACTTCACCAGCCGCTCTCTCGGCTTTGGGGTTGACAAGGGAGGTGCCCCACCAGAGTGGGTGTCTTCAGGCATGCATTGAGGGATACCCTGGAACTCCTCTCACCCCCAAATATTTCCAGCATATGTCTGTGGTGATGCCTGAAACCCCATGTGAACACACTCCCTCTGCTTAGGAGGGAAAAGCTGTCCACATTAGACAAGCATCTGGCATCCTCTTGAGGGAGAAGATGCTGAACTGGCAAATTTCAGTGAAGGGAACTCAGCTCAGAATTGAAGACGTTGCTGAGCAGAGCATGGCCGTACCAGAGGATGGAGCACACAGAGAGAAGACTGGGTGAGCCAGAAGGGAAATGGGGAGAGGAAAGCACTAAAGGCAAATGATACCCTCCTAATTCACCTTCCCAGAACTGAGAAGACAGGAGAGAAGATGGACACGGTTAGGAAAACCACAGGCTAAAATACAAACCCTGTCCTGGAATAGGACTTTAATAAAAATGTAAGGGATATTTTATGTTAAAACATTTTTTTTATTGCAAGTACCACATGCCTTTTTAAAAAAGATTTGCTTATTTATTTATGCATACAAGAACTGAGGTATAGGTGGGGAGGGGGGAAGGGGTTGGTGAGAGGATTCCCCAAAGACAGACTAGGGAACAGAACAGGGAGCTGTACTGAAACACACTGCTGAGGGGAGCAGCAGGGAGACAGGAGAGGTCTGCTGAGCCATGTGGGCCACTCCCTGGCTGGGGATGAAGTTCGTGCTGCAGTGGCTGCCAATAGCTTCATAGTGCTGCGTTTTAGCCCCTTGCACCACCAAGGAAGGATCCCCCCTCACCTCCACTCCAGCCCCCATGTGACTATTTTAAAGAGAAAAACCAGGAAGTGCCATGTCAAATGCAATGGGTAGCAGGGACCTCTTGGACAGCAACCAGAACTCAGATTTTCTCAGTTCAGTCTTCTCTCCTGTTTCACTTGACAACTGTAAAAGCTGTCAGCTGATGAGTTTCAAGGCGATGAAACTGCATAGACCAGTTCTGGGAAATCAACATCAAGAAGAGTTCAGAACTAAGAACATGTGTTCTTTATAATCAAAAAAATTTTTTTAACTTTTTTTTTTTTGAGATTTATTTATGCATACAGAAGTGGAGTACAGGTCAGAGATGCAGGGGCAGCAAGAGGATTTACCAGAGACAGAGTGGGGAGCAGAACAGGCAGATGGATGAAGCACACTGCTGAGGGGAGCAGCGGGCGGCCAGGAGAGGTCTGCTGCGCCATGTGGTCACCTCCGGGGCAGGCGGGAATCGAACTCATGCTTAAGTGGCTTTAGCTTCTTAGTGCAGTGCTTTAACCCACTGTGCCACCAGGGAGGGCCTACAATCAAAATTCTTAAGAAAAAAAAAATCCAGCTGAAAGGGGAGGATAAAACCAAACTGAAAGCCACTGTAAGTTAAGGTCAGCTTGCAAGGAATGTAAATTAACCCCTGGCTAAGTCAGGACAATGTATCGAAGACTAGCTCCGTGCTATCTGAAGTGTCTGTGGTTCCAAACGCCTTTCCCTTGTTTGCAAAGTTTAAATACCCAGCTTTGAGTTTGTGTCTATGTCATTAACTGTCTGCGTGGTTGGGGAAATGGATACAGTGGGGGAAGAGCAGGCCTGTCTTTAAGTCCCCAATCTGTCCCTTTACAACCATCAGAGCAAGGGCGGATGGTTTAATCTCTCTGAGTTTTGTTCTCCTCTGTCAGGTGGAGATGCTTTCTCAGCCCCGTGGGGTTGCTGAGTGGCCCAGCCCAGAGGGTGATGATACTTTGTGACTGTAGAATTCATGGAAAGATCGGGGCTCCCGGTGATGGAAGATCCCCCCAGGCCTGTGAACCATTTATCCTCTGCCACATCTTCATGGTTTTTTAATTGATTGGCAGCTGCCACTTTATTTTCTATTTTTGCCAGTTTATTTGTTATTGACTAAAAGAAATGGCCACCAAGAGGCTGATTCCAGGCTGTGCCTTTTGCTCTCTTGGTAACCCGGGTGAGTTCTGTAATCATTCCAAGGAGAGCCTGGAACCATCGTAGTACATTTGAAAGGCTACAAGGAGTAGGCACATAATACCTAATAATTATTTGTCAATACGATGTTCTCTCTTCCCACATCTGTTCACAAGTTTTTCATAAGCATCTCAAAATGTCATCTGGATTTTTCAGTTTAAAGTCCTCATGCAGGGGGTAGGGGGAGATAAGGGAGATTAGTGGACTCTGGGTGATTTGGGGGTTGGTGCACTATGGTGGTGATAATTGAGGGGGGTCTCCACATGTTACTTCGATTAAAAATTAGTGAATCAATTAACTTACTTTTTTAAGATTTATTTTTATATATTATGTATACAAAAACTAGGGTGTAGGTCAGAGTTGGGCATATGCGTGTGGGTGTGAAAGGATTCACCAGAGACAGAGTGGGGAGAATAGGCAGATGGACTGAACTCCACTACTGAGGGGAGCAGCCGGTGGGACAGGAGAGATCTGCTGTGCCATGTGGGTTAGTTCCCTGGCACGGGAGAGAACTCCTATTGCAGTGGCTGATGGTAGCTTCATAACACTGAGACTCTTAAACCCTGCACCACCAGGCAGTCCCAGTTAATTTTTTTTTAAATAAAATAAAGTCCTTTCTCAGGGGGTTGGGACACCCTTTACTCCTGTTGTATTCCTAGATACAAGGCTATTTAGGTTCTTTAATACACTTCGAGGAAGCTTCCATAGTTGGTACTTTTCAGGAATCTTGAGGAGAAAACACTCTCATACCATCTAGTAGCTTGGTTCTCAAACTTTTAGAATACAACAGAATCACCACACCCTTCACACCCTTCCCCTTGATATTCATTCCTTGTGTTGTAGTAAATATGATAATGGAGGAAACTTCAGCCTGGACTAAGTTTTATTGTTTTTCTTTCCCTCAAATTCCTACTTCAAGAAATGCAAAATTACCAGACAACTAGAAGACCTGACTTTGTAAAAAGACAGCAATCTTGTTAAGAAATCCATTTGTTGCAAATCGATTTGTTGCTGATGAAGCACCATCTGTGACATTTGTGTTCTTTGCATGAGCTATGACTATCTAAGCACATTTCTGTGCTTTTTAGCACAGATGGGGAAGAGACAAGGGTGTCGCCAAGCAGAAGTGAGCGTCAACTATCTGATCATCACCCTCTGCTGTTCTGTTTAGAAAATGTCCTTAGGAGCCAAAGTGAATATATTCATTTTCACACTATTCATAAAAAAATTGATTTTTCATTAATACCTACATCTGCTGTTTCATTCTCAGACTGATCTGAAACTTGACCTCCAGACCGAGTCTTATAAAATATTTGCGTCCTCTTCAGGCCTCAGGTAAAATGTAAATGGCTGCATTTGGGACTCAAAATCATCTATGTTCCTGTCCTTCGAAGTTTCCAGTCTTAGCTCTTAGGACCCAGGCACTGCCACTGCTGCCCAACCCGCCCAACCAAGCCCACCCAGCCCAGGTCACAAATGCATCACCCACTGGCGGTGCCTGCAAAGCCTGGCAGTGCCAGGCTCCTCTTGGGTTGTCAAAATCCTTCTGGTCCTTCAAGGCAAGACACTCCAGCCTGTGGTTTTCTCCCACCAGCTTTCAGTGTGTGCATTTTAAAACATGCATCCCGGGCTCCGAAAATCTCACAGAACTTATGGTGTCTGTAAATATAGCAGGCACTTCAGCTAACAATGAAATTTGTTATTTTTAAACTATGACATTTGTTATTTTTTAAAATAATTTACCTACCGTGAAATTGACCTTTTGTAAGGGTGTCAAGTTCTATGAGACTTTTTTTAAAAAAGCAAACATTATCATTGAGGTATAACTACATTTAATAAACTATATATTTGTGATGATTGACATGCATACACTGAGGGAATTTACCACCATTAAGATAATGAACATATCCATCACCCCCAAGTTTCCTCATGTCCCTCTGTAATGCCTCCCTCCTGCTTCTCTCTCTACCCCTCCCCCACTCCTATCCTGGACAATCATTGATCTGTTTTCTGTCAATGTAGATTAGCTTGCATTTTCATTTTTAAAAGATTTATTTATTTATGCATACAGAACTGGGTACAGGCCAGAGGTGCAGAGGCAATGACAGGATTCACCAGAGACAGAGTGGGGAGCAGAACAGGCAGATCGATGAAGCCCACTGCTGAGGGGAGCAGCGGGCAGGTCAGGAGAGGTCTGCCGCGTCATGTGGTCACCTCCGGGCCAGAGATGGAACTCGGTGTGGCAGTGGCTGCGGCTAGCTTCATAGTGCTGGGTTTTAACCAGTTGCACCACCAGGGAGGGTCCGGCTTGCATTTTTTAGGATTTTATATAAATGAAATAATACAAGCACGAACTTCTTTTTATTTGACTTCCATGCAGTGTGACTAATTTGCTCTTTATCCAGGCTGTGCAGATCACAGTATCTGGGCCCCTTGGGCTGCTGACTAGTATAGCGGTGGATGTGCCATGTGGCTGTGTCCATGTGTTGTCGATGGACTGTTGCTTTGTTTCCAGGTTGTGGTTATTACAAATAGTTACTATACACACCGTGTCCGTGTCTTTTCTTGAAGACATGCACGCTTTCGTTTCTCTTTTGTAAATGCCAAGAAATTTGGAATGACTGAATCCTATGGGAGGACGGCGTTTAACTTTTTAAGAAACTGTCAAACTGTTTTCCCATCTGGCTGTGTAAATTTCCATCCTCACCACGAGGAACAGTTCCAGTTGCTCCACATGCTAACGACACTGGTTTGGTCTAGCTTTTCAGTTTTAGTCAATCGATTTTTAATTCAATTTGCATTTCCTTAATGAGGAGTTATGTTAAACATCTTTTCATGTGCTTTTTTGTCATCCTTAGAGCTTCTCTGGCTTTATCAGAATTTTCCCAATATTTAAATTGTGTTATTTTCTTTTAAAGATTTATTTATTTATTCATACAGAACTGGGGTACAGAACTGGGGTACAGGCCAGAGATGCGGAGGGTGAGAGGATTCACCAGAGACAGAGTGGGGAGCAGAACAGGCAGATCGACAAAGTACACTGCTGAGGGGAGCAGTGGGCAGGTCAGGAGAGGTCTGCCACGCCATGTGGTCACCTCAGGGGCAGGCAGGAATCGAACTCATGTGGAAGTGGCTTAAGTTTCCCAGTGCTGTGCTTTAACCCACTGCGTCACCAGGGAGGGCCCTAAATTGTGTTATTTTCTTTGAGAGTTCTTTGCATGTTTTGGATGCAAATCTCTTATCAGCTATAACATTTTCCCCAGTCTATAGATTAATCATCTTCCACTCTTTTAACAATGTCTTTGAAGTGCAAGTTTTTAATTTTCAAAAAGTCCTATTTATCAATTTTTTTTTCTTGGCATGTGCTTTTGGTGCAGTATCTATGAAACCTTTGTAATACAAGTTCATAAAGATCTTGTCTTAGGGTTCTTCTAGACATTTTCTGCATATAGGTTATACTTTTAAACCTATCATCCTTTTTAATTTTTATATACAGTTCAAGGTATAATCAAAGTTTTTTTTGACATCTATTTCCTCATACTGAAGATATTATCTTTCACCATTGAATTGTCTTTGTACCTCTATTGAAAATAATTTTGCATATGCATGTAGCTGTCTTTCTCTGTATTCTGTCCCACTGATCTGAAGCACATTGGTTTAGATACTAAAATCACACTGTATTAATTATGGTAGCTTTAAAATAAACATTGAAATCAGGTAATATTAGTTCCAAATTTGTTCTTTTTCAACAGTTTAACATTTTTTGGTTCTTTGCAATTCTATATTAATTTTAGAAGCAGCCTGTCAATTTCTACCACCAATAATTCTGGGATTTTGACTGGGAGTATGTCTAATCCATAGATGAATTATGGACGCTATAGTATCTTAACAATATTGAGTCTAACAACTCAAAAACATAAAGTCTATCTCCATTTATTTGGGCTTTTAAAAATTTCTCTTGGCGGGCCCTT
>NW_004567114.1:10256363-10264227 GCF_000260355.1 Condylura cristata
TATAGTATCTTAACAATATTGAGTCTAACAACTCAAAAACATAAAGTCTATCTCCATTTATTTGGGCTTTTAAAAATTTCTCTTGGCGGGCCCTTCCTGGTGGCACAGCGGGTTAAAGCGCAGCACTGAGAAACTAAAGCCACTTCCGCATGAAAATCTAAAAAAAAAAAAAATTCTCTTGGCAATATTTTATAGAAGCCTTGAATTTGTTTTGTCAAATTTCTCTCCAAAGTACATGTCATGTTTTTTGATGTTGTTATAAATGACATTACCTTATAATTTCAATTCCAACTGTTAACTGAAAAAATTTGGAAATACAAATGACTTTGTATATTGTTATTCTATCTCCTATGTTGAGAAACTCACTTATTAGCCCTAGTAGTTTTTTTGTAGATCACATAGGATTTTCAATATGGATATAATCACATCATCCATGAATTAACATTACTTTACTTCTCTCTTTCCCATCTTGAGTGTTCTCGCTCTGTCACACGAGTTAGAACATCCAACACAATGTGAATAGGCGTGGGGAGAGCCCACAACTTTGCTTTGTTCATGATGATTGGAAAAAGCATAAGCTGTATTATTAGTCTTTCACCATTGAGAATGATGTTAACTGCAGGCTTTTTATAGGTGCCATTATCAAACTAAAGATGTTTCCTTATATTCCTAGTTTGCTGAGTGCTTTTTTTTTTTTTAAAGATTTATTTATTTATTCATACAGAACTGGGGTACAGGTCAGAGATGAGGAGGATGAGAGGATTCACCAGAGACAGAGCGGGAAGCAGAACAGGCAGATCGACGAAGTACACTGCTGAGGATTTATTTATTTATTCATACAGAACTGGGGTACAGGTCAGAGATGAGGAGGATGAGAGGATTCACCAGAGACAGAGCGGGAAGCAGAACAGGCAGATCGACGAAGTACACTGCTGAGGGGAGCAGCGGGCGGGTCAGGAGAGGTCTGCCACGCCATGTGGTCACCTCCGGGGCAGGCGGGGATCGAACTCATGCGGAAGTGGCTTTAGTTTCTCAGTGCAGTGCTTTAACCCGCTGCGCCACCAGGGAGGGCCAAGCTGAGTGCTTTTTTTTAATTAAAAAAATAAATAAAGGTTTGTCAAATGCTTTTTCCCAGTCTATTGAGATGACCATATGCTTTTTTCTTTTTTGTTTGTTAATATGAATTATATTGATTGATTTCTGAATATTTTAACAACCTTGTGTTCCTGATAGAGCTCAGTGCTTTAGGTTTTCCCCTAAGTATTACTTTAACAGATTCCTACAATGTTTTGTTGTTGTTTTCCTTTTCACTCAATACAAAATCTTTTCTCCTTACCCACTCAATTCCTTTTTTGAACCTGTATTTTTTTTTTCATTTAGTTTCCAGCTATTGGGGCATTTTCAGGTATCTTTCTGTTATTGATTTCTAATTTAACTCTAATTTGGTCATAGACCATACTTTATATGAATTAAATCTTTTTAAACTTGTTGATTTTGGTTTGATGGCTCAAATTTGATGAATGTTTCCCATGCACCTTTAAGTTGTTTCACATTCAAACCAGCCCTTGAGAGCTAGCCGTAGATCTGAGGGATCCAGAAGGGAGCCCTGGGGGAAGAGGAGGGTGGTAGGGGAGGGGGAGATAAAAAATGCTTTGGTGATGCCAGAGCTCACCACACCTGGGGGGAGAAAACATATACTGCCAAAATATTAAGGCAATATTAATGCAAAAACAATGGTACTTCATTTCAAAAAGTCACTAATTCCTATATTGTTATTATTTTTTAAATTTGTATCTTGGTGGTAGGTAGAAATGTCAGTTTGATGCTGTTGTCAAGCTTTCTATGTTACTTACTGATTTTCTAACTACTTTGATCTATCAATCACTAGAAAGAGAACTGTTCAAATTTTTCACTGTATTTCTCTGCATTTGTTTTTTAAGTCCTCTTGATAAACTGACTGTCTTAATCACTATAAATGGACTTTTTCTAATCCTGATAATGTTTTTTTTCCCCTCAAATCTATTTTATCTCTGGTTAAGATAGCACCTCCATCTTCTTCAGTGTTAGCATGGAGTATCATTTCCTATTCTTCTAATCTTGTCATGTATTTTTATTTTACATGCATTTTTGTAGATAGTGTGTACCTGGATCTTTCTTTTTCACCCAGTTTCAATATCTCTACTTTTTCACTGGGTTACTGGCATGCATTGAGCCCTTGCCATGGACTGAATTAGGTCCCCCACCATTCATATGTGAAGCCCTAACTCTCAATGTGACCTCCATATTTGAAGATATAAGTAAGGTTAAGTGAGGTCATAAGGGTGGGGCCTGAATTTAATAAGACCTGTCCTTATAACAGGGAGACATACCCAGAACTACAACCCTCTTCTCCCTCCTCCCTCTCGCTCTGCCATGTGAGGACACAGTGAGAAGGCAACCATCTGCTGCTCAGGAAGAAAGAGTTTACATCAAGAATTGAGTTGGCTGGCACCTTGATCTTAGACGTTCACCCTCCAGAACTGTGAGAAAAATAATTTCTGGTTTCAGGAGCCTAGTCTGTAACAACAGCCTTTAAGGCATCTTCTTTACCACCTGTATTGAACAATTTCATGTTGATAGGCCATTGTGTCCTTCTCATCATGCTTCTTGTGTGTGTGTGTGTGTGTGTGTGTGTGTGTGTTGGTGGGGGAAGGGGGTCATTCCATTTCTTCGATCTGTGGGTTTCAGTTTTCATTAAATTTGGGAACATTTTATCCATTGTTCCTTGAAATATTGTCCTGGTCCTCTCTGTTTGGAGATGATTGCATGGACAGTAAGATGTCCAGGGTTGTTTTGCCAGTCACTGATGCATTTTTCATTTCTTTTACTGTCTTGTGTGTGTCCTTTTAGAGAGTTTCTATATTTTATGTCTCAATTATAGACTCTGAGCTCCTCAGGGACAAAAAATCCTTACCTTGAGATGAGAAATAAATAGGACAGATTTGGAGAGGCTACTAATGAGTGCTTTTTCATTCACTGAATTTTAATTTCACATTCAACCTGAATGTGACTGAGATGCCTAAGTGGAGAGTCCAGCTCATAGCTGAGAATCAGCACAGGCATAAGGAGAGGATGGCCTGGGGCAGAGTAGGGGCCACGCATGGGGTTGTGGTTGAATGTTCTCTGAGAGGAGGAAAGAGAGTGAGAATTCTGAAGGGTGAAGAATGGAACCCTGAACAGCAATAAGATTTAAAGGACAAGAAAAAAAAAAGGGGGAAGTAAACTGTTGGGTAATTTGGAGGCTTTCATGAGACTGAGAAGGAACATGCTAAGGAGTATGAAGAGAAACCCCAGGGAAGGCACTGAAGAAGTGAAGCAAGCAGTTTTGAGAGAGTAATCAGTATAAACGCTGAGAAAGGGCAAGTGATAGGAAGCCCCAAAATTAACCACTGCACCATTCCATGCTCATGGATCAGACTTAGCATGTTAAGACGACAGTATTCCCCAAATCAGTCTACAGATTCAACATAATCTGCTCATGGACACAATGGTTCTACTGGGGATGGTGAAATGTTTTTAAATTGGGTATAGTGGTGGTTGCTCAACTGTAAACATACTAAAAGAGAAGGAATGGTACACTTTAACAGGATTATATGGTATGTAAATGTTATCTGAAAGCTATTATGTGTTTATAAAAGGAACCTCTTCATGTGCTAATTGGAAGTAATGGTGACCTTAATGGAAGCAGTTTCACTGGTGGTGGGAGAAGCCAGATTGAAGAGGGCTGAGGAATGAATGAGAGAAAGTAGGTAGCATACATCATCTGTACTTTCAAGATGCTGTGACAAAGGAGACTGAGTAGTAACAGGGCGGGCTGCGGCTCAAGGGACTGTTTTTTTGTTTGTTTGTTTGTTTGTTTGTTTTTTCAAGAGATAAACAATCAGTAGAGAAAAAGAAATCAAAGTTAGGAATCCAGAGCTGGGGCCAGTGACCATCCTGAAGTGCTGGAGCTCACAGGAACTTGAGTTTCAGACACTGAAAGTCTAATTTCTCACTGATCTAAACAGGAAAGAAAAATCTTTCTCTTCTTTCCTAAGATAAGCAGAGTCACTCTCCAAGAGTTCCCATCATCTACATTTTACCAATTACCCTTTATTAGTGAAGATTCAGATAAGGAAAAGGATCGCATTGCAAGAAATATTGTAGCCCCCAATGATTATAATTTAATCTTTTTAATTCCATTCCACAGCACAAGAAATTGGCTTTAATATTGAGACAATTGACACCATCTCTCAAAAAGCTGTTTTTCATCATCCAAAACAAGATTAATGCCATTTGTATGAAAGGATATAAAACAGCAGTCATTTTTCAAATTGCTAAATATCCCCCATCTGAATTTCTAAATCTAGATAACCATTCAGAAACTCTGGTACAAATCATTGAAGAATCCCAACTTACCTAGTTTCTACATTTTATTTCTACATTTTAAAACTATACAGTAATGGCCTTTTATCTAAACTCAATTTCTGAATTATTTTCCAAGGTTGAGTCCCACTGTAGTAATTCTATCATCCTTGTTTTTCTCAATGCTTATGCTCGATCCCTTGAACATTCTTTTTATTTATTTACGCATACAAGAACTGGGGTATAGGCCAAAGGTGTGAGGCAGGGGGTGAGAAGATTCACCAAAGACAGAGCAGAGAGCACAACAGGCAGATTGGCTGAAATACACTGCTGAGGAGAGCAGCAGGTGGGTCAGGAGAGGTCGGCCATGCTTTGTGGGACAACTCCCTGGCCGGGATCCAACTTGTGCTGTGCTGCAGTGGTAGCAGAGAGCTTCGTGCTGCGCTTTAACCCATTGTGCCACCAGGGAGAGCCCCCCTTGAATATTCTTCAGAGAGCTCCCTCAAATTAATAAAGAGTGGTGGCAGTAACGACATTGAAAGTGTAGCGTTATGTTTATCAATTCTCCCATCTCTAGGCTATAGATGATATTCTGACAGGTGCTCTAATCTTGGGAAACGCCACCCAGAAATGACACAGAATAGTCAGGACCACAGAGGACAGGTTCAGGTGCGACACATTCAGGAAGAATGTCCAGCCTCAGCTATTACTCAGCCCAAGCAGCCTTCTCGCCAGGTCTCACTTTTATCAGCTGGAAGTTCTGGGTTGAACATCTTTTAGCCACGGCTGAAGACAATTAACTTTTCTTCTTTGAGAATGCTGGAGCAGAAGTTATGCAACCCAGAAATAATTCGGTGACAAAGATCTTCTGTGGTTCTGATGCCAGGGTTATGTCATTCTCCTGCCCTTAGCCGCCCTGACTCATTCTCTGCATTGGCGTTTACAGTGAATTAACATAACTTCAAGACAAAAAAAAATCTCTGGTATCATCTTAGGAATGCTGAGTCATTTACTTGTGCCCGATTCCATTTTACTCATGCATATAACGTTCATTTTAAATGATAATAACTTTATTTATAGGGGAACACTGAAAGATGATCGAACATGGTGGTTAGGAGCATGTACTCAGGGTCACGCTGCTGCTATTTGAACCCACGCTTTGGCACGAATTAGCTTTATAACCTTGGACAAATCACTTAGCTTCTCTGTGTCTCATTTTTCTTCTAAGTAACAGGATGTCACAACAACAGGATCACATAGGACTTGCAGCGGAAACTAAGTGAATTAATCGACATCAAGTGCTGGGACCTCTAATGTCACACTCTGTTGGCACAGTTATTACCTTGTATTTTCTCTCCATTTTAGAAGGACAGGTTTATTAGTTAAAGGAGACGAAGAGAGGCACCTGCATAGTCACAGGTGGGCAGGGAGCTGCCTTAGCTCTACTTAAATAGGAAAATGGTTCACCTTGTAAGATTTGAATCTAAATACTGACTGTAGTCTTAGGAAACTGTTAGTGCTCCAGAAAATTCTCACGAATGCAACAGCATGAGCACAGGCAGGAGAACCAGCCAAGGCGAAGCCTCACTAACCGGCCTGCAGCAGAGCTGGGGCTCCCGTCATGCCCAGCGGGACGCTGTTCGAGCTCTGTACAGTGTGCCAGGGACCCACCCCCACTTGGGGGGGCTCGCAGGTTCTAACAACCTGCAGTTCCCTGAATTCACGGTTTATGGATCTGCTGTAAAGCCGTACTGTTTATGACCTCAATGCAGAAACAAGTATGTCTAAAATAGTTTTCATGAAGTTAAAAAATGAAAAAGAACACAGATCCACAAAAGCCAAACTATGAGTCTGAGGGCCGCTCCCAGAACACGCTCCTTGTGTGAACACAGCGAGACACTAAGCACAGAAGGGCGCCAGGGCTCCTCCAGGCGTGGCGGGTGCAGCCCCACCGTCATGGTTAGGGAGAACCTTGGCTGGTCTCCTGCCTGTGCTCATGCTGTTGCATTCGTGAGAATTTTCTGGAGCACTATCAGTTTCCTAATACTACAGTCAGGTTAGGGAGCGGATGAATAGTTTCTTAGGAGAAAATAAACGTTGTATTTTAGGAGCACATCATTGCAAATAATATTAAAACTATGATTGATTTCTAAAGTTATCAGACTTCCAAACAACTTGTCTCATCTGAGATGACCAGAAACTGATGAAAAAAAAACAGAATGATGGTGTTTTGCATACTGATTTATTTTAAAGCACAATATATAAGAAAATGCAGTTTCTCACAAAGCAGTTGATGAAAAAAGTTTTAAGACAATTTTCAAACTCTAAAGTCTTTACATAGGATATATATATTCTAACCATAAAAGTAGAATTTTAAAGTACAATTTTAAAGTGGATTTCAGACCTCTTAAGCGACATAATAGTAGTGGCCAGCTTGAGAATATTAAAAATGTGCATTTATAAAAATTTGAGGAAATCCTTGAATGTTTATGAACATTTTAAACATCTACCATGTAATGTGAAAGGTTTCATGATTTTCTTTAAAAACTTAAATCTTGCCTTTTATAGTATAAAGTAATTATTACAAAGTCTTCATTGTACATTATTTACACTCCCACACATCACATAAGAACCAAATACAGGTTTGTATTATTATGTACATACACACAAAACTTCCCTCCTCAATCCCCCTTCATAGAAACATATTTGGCCCAAGGAACAATCAGATCATAGCAAAATGCTGCTTTAGCTGCTTGATTAGGAGCTGGGTATCCACGTGGTCTGGAAACGCTGCTTCAGACTTCTGGGCAGCAACATAGCTTCTCTGCAGATCTCCAATCTGGAGGAAATGCCAGGATAAGGTCATGGAATAAGAAATAATGAGTAAGGAAGTCAAAAAAAGACATACTATCTGCACGCCGTAGGGACCCACAGCATTCTTAAGGATAAATTGCTTGGTTTTATGCTACTTTGATTTTAGAATCCTTTCACGTAGGATTATAACTCTTGAAAAATAAAATAGTCAATTATATAAATAATTTCTGCTCCATTACAGCTGTCTAGTTATGAATTCATAAACCTGGGGTTTCTTTTCCTGTCACTGATAGTACTATAATAAAATGACATTTGCATGCTAAAGTAGGCAGCTCTCTGCAGCTTAGGGAAACTATTTGCAATGTAGCATAGACAAAGACATATTTTGATTAGTGTTATCTTTTAGTAGAAAATTCAAGCAGAAACTATTGTATTTAAAATACAATAACATGCTTTAGGAGGTTTTAAATGGTGCTGTCACAGTAATGCTGGGAAGATATCTGGATTTAAAAGTTTATAAAGAGTGTCTCTGATTTTTAATATTTCAAATTTTGGGTTAAAAATCCAGTCCACAGGCGAGAAAATAACAAAAATAATGAACAACCATATACCAGAGACATTTTGTGGGGGTGGAGTGGGGAATGGGATCAAAAACGGAGGGGTGGGG
>NW_004567114.1:10265492-10281425 GCF_000260355.1 Condylura cristata
ATGGAGAAAATAAGAGAACAAAAACTTAAAATAGAGTTAAAGTCATTTGAAAACCACCATGTTTGTAAGTTTGTATTTCATGTTATACTCAGAATGCAAAAAAAAAAGTCTCCTTTGTCTAGGGTTAGTCTTGTTGATTGATTGACTTAGTAGGCTTCTAAGTCGCTGTTCTTTAATGAAGCAACAGGAAACTACAGTAAACAAACTTCAAAGCCCCAAGTTCTGTGCTTGGATGAGGAGCCAGCATTTCTCATTAGACTGCTGACCTAAAGTGACAAGCTTTCTGTTCTCTAAAGAGTTTCACATCATTTTTCGTCCCTTATAAGCTCAAATGATCATACATTGCAAAATTCCATGGCAGAACCAGCTCCAGTTTTAGAGTAGCTCTTGTTTGTAAAATACAAATTCATCTTGTTTGCTTTGGGAGACTTTAGGAAGTAAAAGGAACATCCACAGTGAAGTGTCTTGTTTGGTGAAAAGTTTATCACTGTGTCTAGGACACCAGGCCGGAGGTCAAAGTCCTGCACGCATCACACTGTGTTTGTGACCTTGGACAGGACTCACCCTGCAGAGTCCATTTCTCTGTCTCCACAGGAAGAACGTAATAGTGCAACCCTGTATTGTCAGTAAGACTGTATGAGCATAGTTGGCATTTTAAACTTTTTGTTATATAAATAACAGTAATAATACATCCACCACATGCTCAATATCACATTTCCATGGGGGGCTGGCTAATGGCAGCATAATACGTACCACCTGGTAATCCCCACGAAAATACCTGCCGTCAGAATTGCTATTTCCCTGTTTCACATAACGCCCACGCATTCAAATATCAACTCAGCACTGACCATGGACCCAGTGCTGGTTTTGCTGCTGATAATACGGCAGTTAGACAGAGAAAGCCTTGCTTTCACAGAGCTAGGATTCTACATTCTATACTTCAACACAAACAGAGCTGATCAAACAGTAACAGTAGATGTGATAAGTCCTGAGGGCAACTGTAGCCAAAGACCTTCCTAAGGAGGTGGCAATTAAGCTAAGACCTGAATGACAAAAAAGAGTTTCTGAAGGATCGGAAAGAACATGCCAGAGGCCCTGAAGTGCAAGCAGCACTGTGTTTCTGTTGAGCAGAAAGGCAGTTCAAGTGCTGGGATATCAGAGGGAAAGGAAGGGGCAGGGGCTGGTGTGGTCTGGGAGGGAGCCAGAGGCCAGGTACGTGCAGCCTGCAGGCCAAGGCTGGAAGTCCAGACTGTATAAGGTGAAAGAAGCCTATGGCGAATGCTCTGCAAAGCCCTAACAAAACAATCATGTTTTTAAAACTCCCTTTGGCTGTTCTGAGGATGTTGGCAGAGTGCTTTGAAAATGATGACTCTTGCCGATGAAAATGAAAATAAAAAGACCAACGAGGAGCCCTGGAGGAGCCCTGGCAAGAGACAGAAGCAGCCTGGAGGAGGAGGGTGGGCAGGAGTGGAGAAAAGTGTCCAGGTGCAAGATGTGGCTGGGAGGTACAACTGCATGTTGGGGGGCGGGGTGGCAGGGGGAGGAGGTGAGAAAGAGAGGCTTTAAGGGTGTGATGGGTTCAGGACAAGATATACCAAAATCCGAAACTGTGGCACATTCAACATCAAAAGCTGGAGGAACAGAAACAAAAATAGCAGGAGCAAGAAAGCCACGCTGATTTCCTCCTTGGCCTTCTTCCCTGAAACAGGTCATACAGCGCCCTTGAGAAAGGGCCCACGAGGAGAGAAGACTGAGATGCTGAGGAGGTTAAAGGAAACTTGATCAACTCCCAGTTCCTCCTTTCCATGCTACCTGTTACCCAAATTCTGTCTTGTCAAGTCTTCACAAAATTGTTTCTTTGTCTAAAGGAGTATGAGCTGCCTGTTCTCATCTCTGCTGCAAGCTTTCATTCTCTTGTGTACATGTAAACATTCAATTAATACTGCATGCTTTTCTCTGTTAATCTTTGTCAGGTTGATTTTTAGAGCAAGCTGGGGACCTAAAAATGCCAAGAACATTTTCCTCCCCCACACATGGCTGCTGAGGCTCTGACCTGAGCACCTGGATGGTAGATGGGACACTGTGAGCGGTGAAACAGTTCACAAGGGGTAGCCCCAAATGTCCTCATAGAACCAAGTCTTCTAGTTTGGATTCACAAAAGCTCAACACCATGTCCAAGGTCACATCGGTAACAGGTACAGAGCTGGGAGTCACTCCCAGGACTGCTGGGCCATACAGCTTATTTTTAAACTGTAACAAGTTAAAACAGGCATGGTGACAGCTTTTCTTGAGTAAAGCAGACAGTTTCCCTGGCCCCCACTGGCTCACCAACCTGCTCAACATGGTCCCTCTGCATCTCCAGCACCGCCAAGTTGTTGTAGGCCTCGGCGTGGCTGTTGTTGTTCACCAGAGCCAGCCTGAAGCACTGATAGGCCAAAACCGTGTCCCCTATTCCCTGCAAAAGAAGGCACATGCTCACGCACACAAGTGCATACGCTCCCTCGTCCTTTCTTTTTACATATACATCCTTCCTGCTGGCACATAGAAAGGAATCAGCACAGAGAGAGGAATGAGTCCATTCAGAGGAGTCAAGTATGAAGGCCAAAGGCCTTATTTCAGAAGATAAAATGGGTTAAGGTGACTCCTAGAAATCTCTAAATTGCTATATAAAAACACTAACCAGGCCCTCCCTGGTGGCGCAGCAGGTTAAAGCACAGCACTGAGAAGCTGAAGTCACTTCATCATGAGTTTGATCCCCTCCCCGGAAGTGACCACATGGCACGGCAGACCTCTCCTGACCCGCCTGCTGCTCCCCTCGTCAATATGCCTGTTCTGTTCCCTACTCTGTCTCTGGTGAATCCTCTCACCCACCACACCTATGGCCTGTACCCCAGTTCTGTATGCATAAATAAACAAATCTTTAAAAAAAAAAACAAACAGGCCCTCCCTGATGGCGCAGCGGGTTAAAGCACAGCACTGAGAATCTAAAGCCGCTTCTGCATGAGTTCGATTCCCGCCTGCCCCGGAGGTGACCACATGGCGCGGCAGACCTCTCCTGACACGCCCGCTGCTCCCCTCAGCAGTGTACTTCGTCGATCTGCCTGTTCTGTTCCCCACTCTGTCTCTGGTGAAGCCTCTCACCGCCCCTGAGCCTCTGGCCTGTACCCCAGTTCTGTATGCACAAATAAATAAATCTTTAAAAAAAAAAAAAAAAAACAAACAAAAAACACTAACCAGGCCCTCCATGGTAGCGCAATGGGTTGGGACACAGCACTGCAAGCTGGCCACAGCTACTTCAGTGCAAGTTCGATCCCTGGCCCCAGGAGGTGACCCACAGGGTGCAGCAGACCTCTCCTGACCCGCCCACTGCTCCCCTCAGCAGTGGACTTCGCTGATTTGCCTGTTCTGCTCCCCTCTCTGCCTCTCTCTGGTGAATACTCTTACTGCCCCACATCACTGGTCTGTACCCCAATTCGGTATGCATAAATAAATAAATCTTAAAAAATGAAAAACAAAAAACATTAACCAAACCTGCAGTCACAATACCTGACACCACCTTCATATAAAGCTCAAGATTTTCTTCACACTCACTATATCGTGCGACCTCTTTTACAATCAAAATTAAATTTGGGAAAAAACATACCACGGATACATGTCCCAAGTTGTACCAGACATCAGCTGCCTCTTCTTCGTTTTTGGCCAGAGAAAGGGCACGTTCAAACGAGGGCAGAGTCATATCACACTGCTGGGCATAGAAGCAACAGAGCCCCAGATTGTTAAAAAGCTGGCAGTTATAAACACCCATCTGCAGGAGTCGCCTTTTTGAAAAAGAGCACACAAATTCTGGTGTCAGACCAACTTTATAAACATTAAGACATTTTATATATGTATATGTATTAACCACTAGGAATAAACTCATTTTATAATTTTAACACTCCCCAAGACTAGAAAGTAACGTTAGAAAAACATTTTTAAGCGAATGCAAAGGCATGTTCTCTGATGGCACTAGTCATGGGAAAAGTGTCCAGAGGCAAGGTCAGAAACCAGTTACGTAAGTTCTTTCCACAAAGGCTTTGCTAGAAAACCAAAACAAGTGGTCACATGCAGTAAAGCCCATACATTTTTGCTTCCTAAAGCTTTGGTGACCATAGGCAAATTCCTAACCCACCCTGACTGAAAGACTGTTTATTCACGAATCACCTCCAAGCCTTCAGCTGATTTGGACCCCAGTTTTTGGTGACCTGTATTGTGTGGCTCAGCTGTGTTCACCAACCTCCCATAAGCTTCTACCGAGGAAGGCCGGCCCACCGGTAGATCACCATGTCGCCCACTTAGCTTAAAGGCTGCAGCCCAAGAACCCCATTTTTTCTTCTAGGCATCCTTCACTCCAAAGGGCCACGGACAAGCGAGTTCAATAAGCCAGTGAAAATGCAGCCCAGATGGACTGAGGACCCAGGGCCCTCTGGGGTGGGGGGGGCAGAATCAGCTGTACATGCACAGGACACGGGTCATGCTTTGTATTTTATGCTCTAGCATCTGTTTGGAAAGAACTCTTGTTGGTCACCAGTTATCTCTTTCCTTGGGATTGGAGGAACTCATAATTTAAAAATTAAATCTGAAACCTAAGTGTTATTAAATAAGCATGTGCTCAAAAGAGAACCAGTGCACCAAATTTATTTCGACTTTGAAAACATATTTGGGCAAGAGTTGACAATACTTCACCAAACAACCGTGATTGCTTTAGGTCCTCATCAGAATCTGGGACACACTGCTCTTTGCAAACCTGGACACTATGTCCGTTTCACGGTCTTCAATTCTGTTTGGTGGTCTTAATGGAGGCAGTGATGATAAGAAGAATTTCCAGTAACCCACTATTAATGGTTGATGACAAAGTGACTAACTGAAAAAGTGATATGGTGTTTAAAACTCAACTCTCCAGGTGTTTCTGCCAGAGTTCTAAATTACCGGTGTCACTTTAACACCAATAAAAATTCAAGGTATTTTCAGTGATAGTCTCACACAGACATGGCCTATCCTTTATTTCTCGACTTTCTTATCCCATCTCTATTATTGCTCCAGCAATTTTCACAGGAAAGCAATTCTCCAAGTTGAAGGCGAAGCGCACCTGTAAAACCGGAGCGCGATTTCTGGCTGGTCCGAATAAAAGTGGTTGTTTGCGATGCATGCAATGGCTTCCACGTGAGTACTGTCTTGCTTCAACACTTCTTTGTAGTATTCGGCTGCTGACGAAATATTGTTCATTTCCTATTCCCCGGCAAGACAAAAGGACAAGCCTTGATTAATAGTGCCACGAAGTGATTTTTCATTCATTTTAACAATTATGGAGAGAGTATGATGCTCTAGATTCTGTGCTAGGCACTGGAAACACAATACAAACAAAAACATAAAATTACAGTATCAAGGAGGGGCCTTCAGGTAGGAAAGATAAACAGGTGAGCAGGTAGGAGACACGCTGTCAGCCTGGTGGGGTCGCTCACAGGAAGAGGGACAGGGCAGGGTGAGGAGAGGGAGCACCGAGGGGCTGCGTCAGCCAGGGTCCCCAAGGAGTCATGGAGGCGAGTTACGGGGGCCACAGCCTGAATGAATCGAGACACAGACCTGCCCACACTGGGCAGGGGAACAGCAATTGTGGGAGTGTGAGGTGGGAACCCCCTGGTCTCGTGCAAAGAGCCACACAAAGGGGTGTGAGGTTGCATAGCAGGTGAGCGGTGCAGAAGGCATGGGGGCACCTGGCGGCATGGTAGGAACTTCAGGGTTATTTTCCAGGTTGAGGGAGAGCCGTGAGAGTTAGAAACAGAGGGGTACATGACTTGTGTTTACTTTTTTTTTTTTTTTTTAAGATTTCGTTTATTTATGCACACAGAGCAGGGATACAGGCCTGAGGTGTGGGGGTGAAAGGACTCACCAGAGACAGAGCGGGGAGCAGAACAGGCAGACTAATGAAGTACACTGCTGAGGGGAGCAGCGGACGCGTCAGGAGAGGTCTGCCCGCCACATGGGTCACCTCCCTGGCCTAGGATCAAACTCGTACTGCAGTGGCTGTGGATAGCTCCATAGTATGTTGCTTTAATCCATGGCGCCACCAGGGAGGGCCCCTGTGTTTGCATTTTTTTTTTTTTTAGAGATTTATTCACCTTTGCATACAGAACTGGGATACAGGTTAAGCTGCAGAGGCAGTGAGAGGATTCACCAGAGAGAGTGGGGAGCAGAACAGGCCGACTGACAAAGTATACTGCTGAGGGGAACAGGGGGCGGGTCATCAGGGGTCTGCCGCGCCATTTGGGTCACTTCCAGGGCTAAGGATGGAACTCCTGCTGAAGTGGCTTTAGCTTCTCAGAGCTGTGCTTTAACCTGCTGTGCCACCAGGGAGGGCCCTGTGTTTGCATATTTAAGGAATGGGTTGGCAGCTACACACAGGACATGCCACTGGGGAAGAATGGTAGCAGGGAGACCAGAAGTCTCTCTGATCCTCATGAACTAAGCATTTATTAATGAACGTTACCTCTCTTTAGTCCACGCATGTTAACAGTCATTGGGTACAGCGGAAAAACAATGTAAAACTTTTTTCAAAACCAAAGACTGCTGACACATTTGTTGGTGAGTTATGAGTTTATATCCTTTTGAATTTTACACTTTTCATTTGCAACTGCTCCTAATATTACCATTTTAACAAAATACCCACTTAAAAGTATATAAAATATGACTCTCCCTGGTTGTGCAACTGGTTAAAGCACTGCATTATGAAGCTCTCCGAAGCCACTGCAAACGTGACTTCAATTCTCTGCCAGGGAGCTGACCCACATGGTGCAGCAGACCTCTCCTGACTCGCCTGCTGCTCTCCTCAGCAGTGTATTTCAGTAGATCTACCTGTTCTGCTCCCACTCTGTCTCTGGTGAATCCTCTCACCTACCACACCTCTAGCCTGTACCCCAGTTGTGTAAGCATAAATAAATAAATCTTTAAAAATAGATATCATTTTTTAAAAAGTATATAAAATAGTGAATTTCAATAGAAATGGACTTTCTGTATTTTGATATACAAAAGCGTTGAGAAATTTACAAAGAAGAACAAAGAAACATCTTAACCCAGCCCCCCTGTCACGCCCATCTGGACTCATACATCAAAATCCTTCCTGGCTATGGATGGAAATGTTTATGTACCCCAAAATTCATTCAAGTTCTAATTTCCAATGATGATATTTTATGAACCAGACTCTTTAATGAAGCGTTTCTTTCCATTTTGTTGACCATGAAAAAAATACTACAAGATCATCCTTGTATATATCTTGGTGTACTGTATGAAAACATCCTTATGGGAAAGGATTTCTTGAAGTACAATTTTGAACCTAAGTACATGCACATTTAAAGATCTTATCAGTAAATGCAAACTGCCTCCCAGTGGATCCTCTCAGTACGTACTCCCCACAGCAATGTCCATATGTGCTGCTTGTCTCTCACATCCTTCACAACCCTAGAAGCTATGGAACTCATTCTTCTTTATCAACCTGATGAAGTCATTACTTTCTTAGTTTTTACTGCTTTAACTATGACTTACATGAAACATTCAACACATTACATATTTCTATTTCTTTTTCTGTGAATCTCCAACTCCTGACCTTTGCCCACTTTTCTATCTTACTTTTTGTCCTTTATTATTGGTTTTATGTATGTGGTGGCTTGGTGGGAGAGAAGTGTCCTCCTGGACACAGGAAAGCTGGGGGCAGAGGTGTGGTTCAGGCATGGACTGCTTTCTCCTTCCAGATGAAATAAGCTTATGCTGACTTCAGTTCAAAAACCAGGATGGCCCAGTACTATAGACTTTGCCTTCTGAGGAAAAGCAAGACAGCTTGCTTTGCTCTTCAGAAGGATGTTGCTGTGACCATAACACCGCTGACGTTTGGCTGTTGCCTCATCTCTGAAGTGATTTTACTTGCATGGAGAGGACAATGGCCACTGGTAAGAAACCACAGGGTGCATAAAAGCCGTACCATATCAATCCACAAGTGCTCTGAGAAAATAGCTAGTTTCTCTAAGTGTTTACTTTCTTGACAGAATAAATGAGAATTCATAAATATGTGTGCAAGTGTGCTTGTGTTTGGGGAGGAAGATGTAACTCTACCACCACTATGGAAACCTTCTAAAATCCAGCAATTTAAAAACTAGCCAGGCTGAGGGAATTCAAAGCAGCCTTTTGTTTATCCCAGTTATGACAAATACTTTCCTCATTTGATATTTTTACCTTCTGTTGCTTAGTTTTCATTTGTTTTTACTTGTATTTTTGTTTTTACTATATAGAAAATGTATCAATATTTTTTCTATGACAGTTATCAGACCGTGTCAACTTTATACAGGTCTTCACCATTCCAAGTTTATACAAAAAATTCATTTGTATTTTCTTCTGGAACTTCATAGTTTATAAATCTTTCAGTCACCTGACAGTAATGAGTTCTTTCAGTAAAAGGAGTCATTATTCATCCAAGTTTATTTTTAAATAAATATTTATAATCTAATCATTAATCGGTTTAATATCTTTATAACATCACAAATTTTCATATATCTGAACCTATGTGGACTCTATTTTGGTCTTTTAACCTATTCTTTTATCGGAATTGTTTAAATTATAGTAGTTCTGAAATAAATTTCATTAAGAAAATTTACTATAATATCTTTGATTATACAAATGCCAAATATATAAATAACTGTGGCGTCACTGAAGTGATCTTTATGGTGGTTATTTTTAAACCAATTTACAAAACGCTAACTATAATCATATTTTCAATTATTTATATCTAATTGCAAATATCTTAAGAAAATGAATGTCGTAGTTTGCCTCTCAAAAACTGTAATACTCAGAATCACCTCATTAGCCCACTAAACCTACAAATACTCTACAGGACATTTCATTCAGTGGAAAGTGGGCAGCACTTCTCAGACACTCTCAAAATAGTTTTTATACACTGTAAAACTCAAGAAGCACTAGAATACTGTTTTCTAGGATAATGTCTACTAAGTCAAACACCTTTAACAAAGAAAACTTCAAATAATGGCTTGTCTTTTGAATGGTAAACAAAATGCCTCAAGAAAAATTAAAACCACCATCAAATAAATTTAGCAAGGAGAAATCATTTTACTTAGGTTTCTGTACAAAACAAGCCACAAACAATGTATTCGTTTTAAAATAGAAAACGAGAGAAGTGCATCAAGGAAGAGATCCCTTCAGAGAAAAGCACGCTGGGTACACAAACATCTTTAAAAGTATGCACAGTGCAGGCTGTACGACTAAGAGCAAAGTTTACTAGTTAACTCTAAATCTTCTGTCACATAAAAAGAAAAAGAATGCACTGGAAATCTGTCTTTGCACAATACACTTGGGCACCAGGGAAATGAACTATGTAAAGTCAAGAGGGAACACAGCCCATAACCTTTCAAGTCCATGCTTAGTTCATGACCACCCTATTTGTATATGTCAAATTGTCCCTATTAACTTGGATACTTTCGTCTCCACTTATTTCTTGCAGTACAAACTCAGACTCTGATTTTCTCCCCTGTACACTTAAAAAAACACTCTGTTCCTCCAACTCCTGGCCAAACACAAGGGAAGGGAGGAAGGCAATTGACTATGGTATCCACTCCTGAGCCAAGTGTTGTCCCAGTCATAGCAACAGTGGCTAAAACAGAAGCTGGAAAGTAATTCTTCCAACCAGCACCCACACATTAAAGGTACAATACATTAGGAAAGGAGGGCCACTTTTCAAACTCAAGC
Organism: Condylura cristata; assembly: GCF_000260355.1. Lineage (NCBI taxonomy): Eukaryota > Metazoa > Chordata > Mammalia > Eulipotyphla > Talpidae > Condylura > Condylura cristata. The sequence continues at coordinate 10,275,276 of NW_004567114.1, forward strand.
CCTCTCTCTAATGGCCAGGATGAAAACTATTGTTGAAAGCAGGACATAACACTCAGTTTATAATCTGGGAGCTAGCCTTTCAAAGCAAGGAGTCCATCGCCACTGGAAGAACTTCCAGGAGCTGATTCAAAGAGGAGGTCCACTAGTAAGCAAGTTCTGGTGACCTGTCACACAGGTCATATATATGACACATAAAGAAATGACCGTCAATGACTCCGCCAACTTGCTTTTCTCTACGCCTCGCTATATTCCCCAACCCTATAAATATTGCCCAAGCCCTCAGCATCAAGAAAAATATTTTTGTTGGTAGACTCTGCAATAAGCTTTCTTTTCTCAAAAAGCCAGTGGCATAGTTACTGGCTTCCAGGTACATTAGGTAGCACATTAAACAACACAAAGATACAGAGAAACTAATATCGAATTTTTATTGAATAATCAAAGTATTCTAATTACATGTTTACCAAAATTATATTTCAAAAGGGGAAACGGTATTTCTAGCCAAGTCAAGATATTTTTGGTTTTCATTTTAATTTTGTATGTATTTCATTTTCAAAGTAATAACATGATCATTGAGAAAATGTAGAAAATATAGTTTAAAAAAGAAAATAAAAAGCATTCATATTCTACTACCCAACTATAGCAATAATTAATATGGTTCCATTCTAACAGAATTTTAAAACATCATCTTAGCATTTCAAGAAATTTAAAAGAACAGAGATGCTTCTGTTCAATACTTTAAGCTCTAAACAATAAGATATGAAAAAAGTAATAAAATAGCTTAAGAGCTGAAACTGTACAGATTATGATTGTTTTATTACTTAGAACATTTAAGAGAATCTATGGTATTAAGGTATTAAAATTTAAAAGGAGTATTTACCCAGGTTGTTAATATCAAATCAACTTAAAAAAATAATGTCTTCCTACTCACCAGAAATAATCACATAGAATCAGAAATAATCACATAGAAAACTAAGAAAGATTTCATCCATAGTTATACCTAGGAATATATCTATGCAAAAAAAAAGAACACAGCTGTTCTGAGATACTATTCTTTGAAAGGCCAGTTTGCAAGGTTGGCCCTTGAGAACTCGACTAGTTCCCTACATTGATATTAAACTTTCCCCAAATGGGTGACGCACTGCACCCAAACTGTTTTTACAATGTGGCTTATGCTGAACACTGCCCTACTTTTTACGAGTCTAGGACTTGGTACCTGATAGGCAGAGAATGCTTAAATGACCAGCACCCAATGATAACCTTGTATATAGCAAGATTTTAGTGAGCTTCCCTGAGAGACACCGTATATACGCTGTCATAGCTCACTGCTGAAAGAGTTAAGTGTGTTATGTGTGATTCCACCGGGGAGGACTCTTGTAAGCTTACATCTGGTTTCCTGTTCATTTTGCCTGATGTGCCACTTCCTTTTGTTTTGGATTCTTCTAATAAATCATTAAATTTCAAGGTGGTTTTAGGAACCCCCACTCTGAAACATCTTTCTGGAGATAATTACAAAGTACTGGTCCAAGGAAAGGAAAGAAGGCCTAAGTAAATGGAGGGTTGTATCATGAGAGAATGAGAAGACAGTCTATTCCACACCCCGTCATTCAGATTCAATGCAACCCCAATCAATGTACCCACATGGTTATCTTTCTAATAGTTCTTAATAAGTCAATCCTATAACCAATATGGAAGAGCTAAGGGTTAAGAAGAATAACAGGAGGCACCTACCCAGTCCCAGAAATCACTATAAAGGTTAGTAATCAAGCCACAGGGAAAATATCTCAAAAGAGTTTTTTATAGAATTTTACAACTTGACTTTAAAATTTATCAGAATAAGCCAAAGTCTAAAATTGCCAGAGCATTTCTGAAACAGGTGATCAAAATGACTTACCAATAGTTTTATAAAGCTCTAATATGCAATATAATATTGGTATAAGGACAGACATCCCAATAAAACAGAAAACTCTGAAATATATCTACCATATATTTAAAAAATTGAGGTAGCACAACAGAAAGTGCAGCACTATGAAGCCTTCTACAGCCACTGCAGCAAGAGTTTGATTCCCAGCCAGGGAGGTGACCCACATGGCATGGCAGACCTCTCCTGTCTCGCCTGCTGCTCCCCTCAGCACTATGTTCCAGTCAAAGTGCCTGTTCTGCTCCCAGCTGTCTCTGGTGAGTGCTTTCACCCCCTGAACTTCTGACCTGTACCCCAGTTCTTATATGCATAAATAAACAAATCTTTAAAAAAATTGATTATCTGACATTCTAGATGTTGAAATAAGGGTCAATAAATATGGTGGGACAACTAATAATGGAAACTAGCTTAAATCTTGATCACCTGCCATTCTATATGTCTGATATACTTCATAGTAAAAACTTCGTTTGGCTGTGTACATATATTAAAATCTCTTATTAGGTTGGTAAACTACAAGTCATCATAATTTTATATTCTAGGATCCCAAGGGATTATAAACATACTACTTAAAAAAAATTTGTCTTTTGCTTTGTTTATTGCTAGAGTATGAAAATCACAGGGCAATGTATGTATGAGAACTCATTTTTACATTATAAACTTTTGAAAATACACTTTTACTTCCTTATATACTTCTGAAAATAAATTTTACTTCTATAAAATTGGGGTTTCAATTTTACAAGACTTTTTGAGTAAGATGAAGTCTTACCTCATAGATTCTGGCAATTCCACAAAGTAAAGTTACTTCTCCTGGAAATTTATCTAAGCCTTGTTTGAAAAGATTTAAAGCAGTCACAGGTTGATCCAATGAGATGTAGACCTAAAATCAACACATTTCAACAAAATTACTGTTCTCAAAATGACAGTATTTGTTGTAAAGAATTTATAAACTACTGCTCAGCAATAAGTTATATCCTAATTATAGTAAAAACTTTCTAGAAATGTGTACAATTTCTAATAATTATGCTATAGTTTTATTTCCACATGTTGTGTATGAAACATCCATTCATTCATTCATTCATCAAATGATTGTTGTGGGCTTACTAGTATCCCCAAAAAGAACCAATAACTAGTCAAGCAAGAATCAAGAGAAAAATCATCTTTTTAAGATGATACACTAAAACTAGCACAGCAAATTTATACAGCGTAACTTGCACTTTATTCCTTTGTATCATGCTAATTTTTAATTTCATACCACATTTAGCCAAAAGGGGCACTTGCTTTTATATTTCATCTTCTTTTGAACCTCCTTTACCACACTTTTTAAATTTAAAAAAACCTAAAGATACAATCAGATGTCATAACCACCATGACATCAAGTGCAACTTGCAAAATAGTAGCGGTGGAGACAAGAAGTAACTTCATCCCAATTGAAATTGAGATTGTGGGTTACACTATGGGGCAGTGATTAAGTGCTCCAATCACTGGGTTGGACCTGGGCTGGAATCCTGAAAAACTTAGCCTCTATACAACTCCTTTTCTTTAAGACCACAAAGGAAATGGTAAAACCCACCTAGCAGGGTTGCCATGCAGGTTAAATTAAACTGCATTTGGAATGAACCTGTTACCTTACACAAAATGGGTTCTCAATAGAGGAGAAATGTTGTCTTATTAGTATGGCAGAGCTGAGAAATGCACAAAAGCAATCTCTGTTCTCTACATGTGCCTTGATGAGACACAAGTGTGTTGTAGACAAGAGGTTCTCTCTGGGGCCTGTTACCCTTGGGGATGCAAAATTAGTCTGGGGCATTTTCCTCTCTAATGTTCAATCCTTCAAATGGGTGTTCTTATTTTCACGGCAATCAGCTTCTCCTAAGATGGTTCCTCGCCGTATGTTCTCACTTTTTCCCTTGCTAAAAGAAAAGTAAGTTGAAACCTATTATCTTGCCAAATATTCCTAAAGAAACTGGCAATTCTTCCCATGCAGAATTTAAACATTTATTCTAAGAAGGATTTCACTCATATTAAGAATACTTACTTTTGCCAAATAGAGAAAAGTATCTATCATTTCCTGCTGTTTCAGGGCTGATTTGAACTGTTTTTCTGCTTCACGATACATTCCTAACCTAAGATGAGCCATTTGAAAAATTAGACATTCAACTTAAAAATAAATACTTCTTCATATTCCCAGCATTAATTACTGGGAATATGAAGAAACAAATTTCATATGTAAAACAAGCATGTACCAAGTTGATGACATCACACATACACATGTATTAACATGTATGTTTATATAGTTTATATAATTTAGCAAAAGTTGCCTATTTCCCATATCCACCACATCTAATGCCCAAATGTGCAGGGAGTCTGTCAGAGCCCAGCCACAGTAGGACTAAGAGCTGCCAGTCACCAGGTCAGACCAGTTCACACTCAAAGAGCTCTGAGCAGCTGGACATGGGACAAGTGACCCAAATAAATGCTCAGTCTCCATTTTCACTAGGAGCACTGAAGGATGACATCCTTTGAAAACATCTTCCGCTCTGAGGCAAAAGCCCATTTTAAAAAGCATATTGAAATAATCTTGATGTAAGTAGTAATTGCTACTTGACTGACGGGAGTTATACCATTTTACAATTTAGAAATATTTTCATTTCCTTTTTTTGCACTTGATACTAATTGTACTAGTCCATGAATATGAGACTTGTTCCTAGATTAACTATAACTGTCCTAATGTCAGCACCCACCTCTCCTGCTAGAGGAACACGCTGTCAGCACTAAATCAATCACAAAAGCATACATCAGCCTGTGCTTCACACATCTGCCAGGCTTGCTCATAACTCCACATCCCTCACTTTCTAAGAGGCTACGCAGGCATGTAATGATCATGTCTTTATTTTGTGACCGAAAGTCAGAAAAATACACACTATGTTTATTTTGCTACCTTCATAAAGACCTGAAAGAATAACTTTGACCATCTTTTCTCACCCAGGTCTCAAGCACTGGTGTGGTATACCCAAATAACTGTAGGAACGCTGGGCATGAAAGGGATTAAACACGACACAAACACAAAAACGGGCCTGAAGTTAGATGAGAGGTGAAATGGCAGAACTTCCACCCCTTCAAAAAGCCAGATAACTTTCACAAGGAGTACTTACAAAGGGTTATTAAAGAACTCTAAATTGTCTGGAAAACAGGGTCCTTGTACACATAACTCCCATTGAGCACGCAAGTCTTAAGCTCCAGGCTGAAGTTCAGTCATTGAAGCCCATGAGCACCTAATTAATTATCCAGGACAGGTTGTATAATTTTACCTAATAAGCTGTCTCTTTCCAAGGATTTAAGAGATTATAACAAAAGACACATCTATGAATATAAAAATAGAAACAGATTTTTTTAAAAACAACAGAGATGGAAGTACAAGAAATTTTAAAAGGCTAACGAAAAGGCAACCAGAGCTACTGAGCTAACTAGAAACCAAAGAAAGAAGCATCGGCATATGCTTTGTATTACTAAATCTTCAAGCGATCATTTCCAGTACTATCAGAAAAGGAATTTATCACAAGGGTTCTTGTGCAAGGAACTGGAGCAGGCCGTGCATAAGGAAAGTCTAGGAGTAATGAGAACAGCAACTGAGTTCTTTAACAGGCCAGCAGTCAGAGTCCAGAGAGAACGACCACCAACTGCCAACTTTTTCTTTCCACTTGAATTCAATAAACAGTGTCAAGCAGCAAACTTCATGCTTCATTTCATGATGGTAAGGAAAGGCAAAACTGAAGATTAAAAACCATACCCTGAAGGCACCAGTAAAGATGGAGATAAAACATGTTCACAAATAAATTTAGTTGCATTATGGCTAAGGGAGGAGAGAGAACTCCCTTGAGTGCACAGAAAGAAGAGAAGCAAATAAGATAGTTCCAAGGGGAAAGGGACAGGCAAGATTTTGACAACTAGAAAGGATGGTGTGGGCGTAGGGAGACATTTTAGGTAGAAGCAAACTAGCAGCATAAGCACAAAGAAAACTATGTACAAAGCATATGAGCACGACGTGGAGTTGTCAGGTCTAGCTGAAACAGGGATCATAACAGGGATGAGAGAAGTGAGCGATACAGGCAAATCTGGTCAGGGACAAGACCATGGAGCCACTTGAAACTGAACTCCATTCTTAAGGTAATGGAGATTAACCAAAGAATCTGGTCACAGGAGCTCAAACAGTAGTGTGTAGGAAGGGGGGGCCC
>NW_004567114.1:10282305-10297654 GCF_000260355.1 Condylura cristata
GAACTCATGCGGAAGTGGCTTTAGCTTCTCAGTGCTGTGCTTTAACCCGCTGCGCCACCAGGGAGGGCCACCAAATGATTATTAAATAAATGCTTTCTCAAGTAAGTCAAAGATAGCTCATTTTTTTACAGCAAAATCTATCACACACAGAAAAAGTTATCAGATTTGAGATTCTAAAATATGCTGCCACTTCTAAACCTTCAAATAATCAAAATTTTACCTGTAGTAACATTTTCCAATCTGCACTTTCCACCACCAGTCCTTGTACTGAGAATGCTCTGTAGAAAGGGCAGCCAAATCCAAAGCCTTTGAAAACAATTCATTTCAGATTAGGATTTTCTTTTCTAACAATAAACAGAAACAATAAGTAATGAAATAAGCTGTGTCATAACATCGATCAAAACATGCACTGGAAGTCAGAAGCTCAGGTTGCTTGTCTTTCCAGATGGCCCCACCAACTTTCCCTAAATAATCAGTTCCAGACCAGAGGGCTGACAGCAGATGAGAAGTAAACACTGATCAAGGCAAGCAAATGTACAACATATTTCAGTACAATTTTAATTATCAAGTACAAATTTCCTATTTATAAAATCCACCAAAATGCCTCCAAACAGAGTGATGGTCACCTTCACTGGTGGGCAAGCCAGGAACCACCACTGCAGGCCACACTTTAAAGACAGGTTTAGGGAAACAGAAAAAAGATAAGCAGGCAGACAGACAGAGGCTTACTAGGATCACAAAGAGTGGCAGCAGCTAAGGTCAGTGAGTAGCGGCCCTCCTTGGTCACCACTGTCCCATTATTCAGACATCACCTTCCCTTTCAAAAAATCTACAGGTCAGGCTTTTCTCAGCTGCAAGGTAAAAAAGATCTTCATTGCTTTCATATTTCCCATCAGTGACTGATCCCTTTCTAATGTCATCTAGTGTGTTCCTCCTATGTTCACTGAGGATCAGACAAGAGATGACTAAATAGGAGCGAAGATTTTATACAGAGGAAGTGGGAAGCATTTGGACAAAGAGGAAAGTAAATCTTACACAAATTGAAGCTCATGTAAAGATGTGGTGAATAAAAATTTAGTTATCAGAAGAGATTTCTGATTCTTTGTAATATTTTTTTTTTCCCTCAAGGTTTAAAAACTTTGATTCTGTATTCAGTATTGTATGACCATGCTCTCTAAAGCCAGTAAATGTTAGGTTATCTCAGACCCTTATTATTGTCCATTTCTTAATATTATTGCTTTTTTGAAATGAATCCTACAAGACTTCCTGCATCTTTACTGCAAAATTCATAACTATTTTCATGTACTTATTTTTCTTTTTTTTCCCCAAGTCAAAAATAAAAATGGATGCAAAGAAAATGAAGAAAAGAGTATAATTTCAACTAGTATTATCTCTGGAAACCCTGAAAAATGTATTTTCAACCAATTCAATTCAGTACCTCGTAAATACTTGAATGTGTTGTTAACTTTATAAAGACATTTTCCAGCAAGTAGATCTTATTCATTCTGATGTTTAATCCAAGACCTTACATTTTCAGAAAATTATGTCTTTTTTTTTTTTTTACACATTCTAATTTCCCAAGTTTAGACTTAGTACTTTTTACAGATTGCTGATTTGCTTTAGATATGGTACTGAAACAAATCTTCTTCCTATGTAGGAGTCATGTCTGTGCTAAGCCAATTTAAAAAATTAATATGAATATTGATATAGAATAAAAATAGCAAAGAAATTATTTCATGAACATTCTCATATGAAGACTGCGGCTACAGTAGATGATACAACTGGTAACAATTCCAAATGGCCTTAAGTTCCCTGAGTATGTGGGTCCCACCCCTCTTAGCCATTTTATGCCACATTACTACACTCCAAAGATGCACTCAAGAATTATTTGTTGTTTGAATTCATTCTTTTCACTTTTTCTGATTTAAATTGAAAATAACTTAAGAACCACACAAAATTGTCACAATAAGATTCCTTAGTAAACACTGTTAATATATCTAAAAGGTGACATAAGTTCTTCAAAGTCTTCCCCACTTTTAAAAATAATGAACATATACTTAAATTTAAGGATCTTTGAATAATTAATTAATCCAATATTTAAATATTAATAAATGTCTAGAATGCCATAAATAAAAGACATAAGTTTATAAAAGTTCATAAGTAAAGGGGAACTTGGCAGGCTTAGACAATATAATGTTTGTGAAAACGACCAACTAGATGTCCCAGTGAATTTCCTGTGTATTAGTACTCTAACCAGTAATACTGAAAACAATTAAGTCACCCTTTTGCTATTGGTAGAGTTGCAACAAATCCAGGATGATGAAATTAAAGAGCATATGGAAATAAAGATTCCAGAATCACCAACCCACATGCCACTACAGTTTTGTCAATTCTGCCAATGTCACCCCAGAAAGGGAGGCTGGAGGGGGAGTTATTAAGAACACAAATGCAGAAGTTTAGTTTTCCATAGAACAGATTACTTTTCCCTAACATTTAAATACCTTACTTTATAATACCCTCTGTGTTTACCTACAGTATTATCTTTAGACAGTATTATCTTTGTCTAAAGATAATACTGTAGGTAAACACAGAGGGTATCACCAGCCCACATGCCACTTGTTTTATCAATACTGGTCCCCAGAAATGGGAAAAGTGTTGACTCAAAAGCAGAGCTATAGTTTTCCATGGAAAAGCAATTCTTTCTTAACATTTAAATCCCATTCACAGTATTCTCTACACTTGTCTATAGTATTCTCCATGTTGTGTGAAAGTTACTTACAAGGAAACTTGGGGGAAGTCCAGAGTAACTAGTATAAATATACCTGTGATCTCTTAAACATGCTAAAAATGATTTGCTTTTCCTTTTTTCTAGCTAACGCTAAAAAATATACAAAGAGTATGAAAAGGCATGCTTATGCTCATAATATAAATCCTCCTTCCATTCAAAAAATAACATTTGTGGTAAACTCTAAATGACATTTTAATGGGATAATATAATCCGTCAGAAAACTATAATTCGTCAAGCCCAAAACAGCAAGAAAACAGGCACACCTGTCTACTCAGTAGTCCCAGCACCCACCACAGTGCCAGCCTGTCAGCACTCAGTAATTATATTAAAAAATAACCTAACTGGAGACTTCTTGGTGGCCTAAGGGTTAAATCTCAGCACTATCACCTGGACAGCCTGAGTTTTACCTAACCCAAGGAGGTGGCCCACATGGTGCAGCAGACCTCTCCTGTGCCACCCACTGTTCTCCACAGCAATGTGTTTCAGTAGATCTACCTGTTCTGTCCCCACTCTGTTTCTGGTGAATCCTCTCACCCCCTGCACCTCTGGCATATACCCCAGTTGTTCTAATAAAAATAAATACTAAAAAGAACCTCTTCTTTCTCCATTGAATAGCTTCTGCACCCTTATAAAAAAGAATTTAAAACAATCAATAAATATTAAGAAGGAAACCATGAACCAACAATTAGTGCTTTTCAGTAATTAAAAATAAATTGCTCTATTTTATGTTCTATAAAAAATGTGTATGCATTAGTAACAAATAGGAAAATAGCAAGAGTGATACAATTACAAGCATTTTAATACATTGCTGGTACTAGTTTTTAACTAAATTTATAAATGAAAAGTTGTTATAACACTGTTAAAATTGGGGGGAAAAAAAAAGCAGTTAGAATTAATCTCTATTAGTGCCAGAAGGTATAGCTATTTTATTTACTGTTGCAATCCATGCTATTGCCACAATGAGCACATTCGAGAAATATTTGTAGAATTAATACATATTAACCTCAGTTTATTTTCATTTTTAAGTAGTATCTTTTAACATCATAAGTATTAATATTTTTTAAAGTTAGAATTTTACTTACATACTGAATAATGTCATTGACTCAACATTACTTTTCATGTTTCTACCTCATTTTTATAATTATGATTTTAAAAGATTATATAAAATTCCAGCATGCAATTTATCACAACTCAAGAAATCATCTTCTATAACATAAGTTACGTTTCAGGTTGTATTGTTATAACAACTAATGCTACAATAAACATCTTTACCAATATAGTACTTTACTTTTTATGGTTTCTTGAGAAGTGAAATTAAAAAAACAAAATGGGGCCTTCCCTGGTGGCGCAGTGGGTTAAAGCACAGCACTAAGAAGCTTAAGCCACTTCCGCATGAGTTCGATCCCCTCCTGCCCCGGAGGTGACCACATGGCGCGGCAGACCTCTCCTGACCCGCCCGCTGCTCCCCTCAGCAGTGTACTTCGTCGATCTGCCTGTTCTGCTCCCCACTCTGTCTCTGGTGAATCCTCTCACCACCCCTGAGCCTCTGGCCTGTACCCCAGTTCTGTATGAATAAATAAATAAATCTTTAAAAAAAAAAATGAATGAATATTTTTATAACTACCTGAAATATATCAGTGTTTTCCTATTAGTGTAGCTTTTTTAATTTCTTCCATTATTTATTCAAATATCATATATGTAAAATTTTAAGTCCAAAAATTTCTTCATTTTACCATTTTTGTTATCAGTGAGAAAATGTATCTCCGGTATGCTTAACTGGCATTTTCTCTAATGTGAACTTTCCTTTAAATCATTTCCATTAAAATTTTCTAACACATCCCATCAGCATTTACTTTTTTACTTTATATTTTAACAAACACTATTATTTTTGACTTTATAAAGGCAGTACTTGCCTGCACATTTTAATTTATCTTTAATAAAATTGTACTGACTTACCACGGGCTTACAAAACTATTTAATGTTAGGATTAAAGCTTCACACCCCAACATATGCATGTGACCTACCCCCAAAGTCTTTCCGCCATTCCCGCTAGTCCTTTGACGCCCTCTGTCCTTTCCTGCCATCCTCCTTCCCCTCTCCCTCTGATAAGTACAACATATTTTTTTTCTTTCTTAAAGATTTACTTACTTAGGCATACAAGAACTGGGGAATAACCCAGAAATTTGGGGTGTAAGAGGATTCACCAGACACAGAGCAATCGCCGTATTTTCAGAGTCTAATAAGAGTCTTTTTTGTTGTAAACACTAATTTTAAAAGTACATTTAATTGGGGCCCTCCCTGCTGGCACAGCAGGTTAAGGCACAGCACTGAGAAGTTAAAGCCACTTCAGCACCAGTTCGACCCCCACCCAGGAGGTGACCACATGGCACGGCAGACCTCTCCTGACCCACCCGCTGCTCCCCTCAGCAGTGTACTTCATTAGTCAGCCTGTTCTGCTCCTACTCTGTCTCTGTCTCTGATGAGTCCTCTCACCACCCCTGCACCTCTGGTCTGTACCCCAGTTCTGTATGCATAAATAAATAAATCTTAAAAAAAAAGTACACTTAATATATCACTCTTATTTTGTCCTACTTTAGGTTTTCCTTCTCTTCACCTTATATAGACACACTGAAATCAGTTAATTCTTTCTTTTCCTTTGTGATTGCTTCGTAAGTCCAACCAAATCTATAAAATAGCCTACTATTAGCTAATTTACATTTGTTTAACTGTTAACTGGTCAAAATTTCAGAAAAAGCAAATTTTCTCAACCGTGTCATTTAATGAAGTATGAGGATCTGCTTCAAAAAGAGTGAAAAGTGTGCCCAAAGTTGATTGCTTCTAGTATATCGAGTCTTTCACTGTATCTACAATTAAAAAATAAAGTTTATAAACTGTTCTCAACAATATTTTGTATCACTTTTCTATTCCTGATATATTTGAATTATTTTTTAAAGGTTTATTTGTTTATTCATACACAACTGGAGTACAGGCCAGAGGCGCAGGGGTGGTGAGAGGACTCACCAAAGACAGAGTGGGGAGCAGAACAGGCAGACTGATGAAGTACACTGCTGAGGGGAGCAGTGGGTGAGGCAGGAGAGGCCTGTCATGCCATGTGGATTACCTCCAGAGTGGGGGATCAAACTTGCACTGAAGCAGCTGCAGCTCGCTTGCAGTGCTGTGCTTTAAACCACAGCTCTACCAGGGAGGGCCTATTTGAATTATTTTATTATTTTTATTGTCCCTTTTCTCTTAATTTGATTTGATTTCCTTCATCAAGCCAGAAGACACTCCCCCACCCTCTGATCTGTTAGTTAAGTAGAGTTCTAGCTCTCAAGTCCTATGCTATGAACTGTAGGTCTTCAAGGTATATTCTATAGAGTAGTTCCTAATCCTGGCTATACATATTCTGTGGAAATTGTATTAAGAACAGATTTACTGGATATGCTTTTGAGGAATCTGATTCAGGAATTTAGCACAGATTCAGTAATTCATTATTTTGAAATTCCCCTAGTAATTCACATGCATTCTGATTTAGGACTGCTACATAGCAGTCCTGGAATTTGAGAGACAGGCGTGCAGAAGTGGAGGTGCAGAAAGCAAGGAAAAGGCACAGTGGTGTGATTTTACTCTGCCATTTCTGCTTCATTAAGCAGCTCCACTCTGGACTGTCTTACATATTAGGGTGGAAGTAAGATGGCACTGAAAAAAAAATAGCTTTGCTGCTTAAACAAAAACATTGAAAGTCACTGTTCTGTTTGTTCAAGATCAAGCTCTTTAAAAATCAAGGTACATGAAGAACTCCAAAAGCATTTATAATACATAGTACGTAAAGGTTAAAGTCTGCTATCCTTCAAATCTTTCGAATTCATGAGCTCAGTTAGCACACAGCCTAAATCCTGTTTGTCTCCAATGTAGCTGCTATCTCTCAACCTTCTGTAAATGCCAAGATGTAGAACAACATTCTCAAGGTGAGTCTATTAATAAAGGCATCACCGTGACCTACAAACAGCGACAGAGCTACTTTCTGAAGCCTTCACCTACAACTCTCACCCTCTCCTTGGGCTGTAGTCCTGCTGGCCTCCAGACAGTTCCTCAACCAAACACACAGGCTTTTCTACACAGGGCCGTGCAGCCAAGGGTCCTGGACTCACTCCCCTGCTTCCCACCAGTGTGTATTATAGTATTTGTTAACCCATGACAGTGCACATATTTTTGATTTTGCTAAAAGTCTGTAGTCCTCTCTGAACTAGAATATACTCTCCCAAAGACAGAGCTTCTGTCTGCTTGCTTCACTTTGTATCCTGAGTGGCCTAGAACAGTGCTGACATACTGCAGTGGCTCAAAAAACAGTGAGTGAAAGAATAAATGTCTCTTCAGTAAAAGAATTAATCTCCATGGGCCCTCCCTGGTGGCTTCGCAGGTTAAAGCACAGCACTAAGAAGCTAAAGTCACTGCAGCATGAGTTCAATCCCATTCCTGGAGGTGACCCACATGGTGCGGCAGACCTCTCCGGACCTGCCTGCTGCTCCCCTCAGCAGTGTACTTCGTCGATCTGCCTGTTCTGCACCACACCCCCTGCACTGTCTCTGGTGTCTCCTACCTCCCCTGCACCGCTGTCCTGCACCCAGGTTCTGTATGCATAAATAAATAAATCTTTTTAAAAAAATGAAACGGGGCCCTCCCTGGTAGCACAGCAGGTTAAAGCACAGCTCTGGGAAGCTAAAGCCACTGCAGCATGAGTTCGATCCCCACATGGCGCGGCAGACCTCTTCTGACCTGCCTGCTGCTCCCCTCAGCAGTGTACTCCATCAGTCAGCCTGTTCTGCTCCCTGCACCTCTGGCCTGTACCCCAGTTCTGTATGCATAAATAGATAAATCTTAAAAAAAAAAAAACTGAAACAAATGGTTTTTTGGTTAAATGCTTATACCTGTAAAATTTTCTGTTAAGAAACTACCTAGATGATTATTGTTGAAGTTGTATAAGCAACAGAGCTCATTATGCTGTTCTTTTTATTTTTGTATATTTGAAATTATCTACCACAAAATATTCAAGGGGCAAGAGGAAGTTCACTACAAAGAAGTCAAACATACATGTGTAGACTAAAGGGATAAAATGAATCATTAATGCTAACTTTTAGAATAAAAAATAAATTTTAACATAAGCATACTGTTCAGTATTCTCAGTTCTCTGTATTATCCTTTTTTTTTTTTTTAAGGGACCATTTTATGAATTCTTCTTGGCAGAATTGTCTAGCCATAGTTTTAGTCCCACTTTTCTTTTGAATTTATGATTGCTTTGCTTTTCAAGAATATTTTATTGTGGATATAAACCTATTGTCTCTGACATATTATATCACAAATATCCTCTCCGAGTTTTCATGGGGGTTTTCCTGAGTCCCTAAAAGGCTAAGAAACACTGCCATGGAGTGTATACTGATGGAAGCTGGCACTGGAAGTGAAGTTTTTTTAAAAAAAAGATTTATTTATTTTTGCATACAGAATTGGGGTACAGTCTATAGGAGCAGGGGTGGCAAGAGGCTTCACCAGAGACAGAGGGGGGAGTGGAACAGGCAGACTGACCGGATTGCACTGCTGAGGAGAGCAGCGGGTGAGACAGGAGAGGTCTGCCACGCCATGTGGGTCACCTCGTGGGCCGGGGATCAAACTCACACTGAAACAGCTGCAGCCAGCTTGCAGTGCTGCATCCTAACCCACTGCACCACCAGGGAGGGCCAGAAGTTAAGTTTTTTTTTTAAAGATTTATTTATGCATACAAACAGAATTGAAAACAGATTGAAAAGTTACCCATATTTGCAAATCCACTGTCAATTTCAATAGGAAATTGGGTACAGGCCCGAAGTTCAGGGCCAGTGAGAGGCTTCACCAGAGACAGAGTGGAGAGCAGAACAGGCAAATCAAAGAAGTACACTGATGAGGGGAGCAGGGGCAGCTTAGGAAAGGTCTATTGCGCCATGTGGGTCACGTCTAGGGCAAGGATGGAACTCATATTGAAGTGGCTTTTGCTTCTTAGTGCTGTGCTTTAACCTGCTGTGCCACTAGGGAGGGCCAAGAAGTGGAGTTTTAATGTGGATTTATTAGCCTAAAAAGACCATGTAACCTAAGATGCCACTTTAATATCTTGTTCATTAATAAAGGCCTCTGTATTCTGTGGGCCAGGCACAAGTCTTCTCACTTCTTTATTTGTATAAATTTTCCTATTGAAATTGACAGTGGATTTGCAAATATGGGTAACTTTTCAATCTGTTTGTAATTCCATTTGTTTATAAGGTAACAGATAGAATATTTCACAATCTAAATTCTTCCCCAAATCAAAAATTGTGGTAAAAGAAAGTAGCATGAATTTAACACTTACAGTCTTCACATCATTTTCGTGATGAAAAATATATTCAAACAAAGCCTATGAAGGAAAAAGAATGCCAAAAATACATTAGATTTTGCTTTAACAACAGCACTCTATTGTCATATCAAAACTCAAAGGTCATTTTGACAGCAGCTAAAACAAATCGAAGTAACAGGCACTCAATCAAAAGTGCCTCAGATTTATAGGGAAAAGGTCTAACCATCATTTGTTATAATCACCTATTTTAAAATATTGCTATTCACAATTAATCCCTGTTTTTGTATAATATAAACTGAAAAAACAGCAAAAATCGAACAATGTTTTCCACATTGCGCATACTATTTTACCAGAAACAAGTGAAAAGACCAGCTGTAGGGTTGCCATAAAAGAGATTCAGCCAATGTTTTACATACTACATGCATTATACAGTAACAAAGATTGTGATGACAGTGTAGCCATGGGGAAATCCAGAAGTTCCTTTGGAAACAAAGCAGAATTTCAGTGTAAAATGGGGTGCTTTCTGCTGAATGAGCAGAGGCTGTCATGTACAGCTGGACTGTGAATTGCTACTGGGATGCAGTCACCTAAGTACACACTAGATTACCTCTTGGTGGTACAATCTTTGTCCACAATACCATCATCTTACACTTGCAAAGAGGTGAACCCCTGGGAGCTTTCAAGGCGATTAACAGAGCAGGCTAGGAAGCAACCCAAAAAAATGGAAGTCAAGAAAAGGCCCTTGGATAAGAAGAGGAGCCTAACTCTCCTCTGTTCTGCCAGAGTTAAGAATTCAGCTGAGAAGAGGGTGTTCTAACACCCAAGCAGTGTGAGGGAATCAGCACACACACTCTTAGCAATATGCCAATAGCAGAGATGAGTAATAGGTCAAGGCAAACTGTGGACCAAAGATAGAAACCCTGGTATTATATCTCTATAACACTAAAAATGTGCAAAATCTAGTTCAGTCTAAATCTTGTAACACACACCAGGTCTGTCCCAGAGCATCTAGCTTAATGGAGGGAAACGTTTCCACTGCCTGCACTTCCAGTTACCACTGGTAGCAATGGCACCGCCTGGTCATCTAGTCTCCTCAAGTGGCCTAAGGAGGCAGGGAAGCAGTTATTCCATATGCATTGTTGTAAACACCCAACTGTCATAAAGGAAAGGGAAATAAGCTTTAAAATTCTGCTAAAAACATTTATTAGGATTGCTGCCAAAGAAAAAAATTAAGAAAAAATGCTAACAGCATCTTTATAAGCTGATTTACTGGCTACTAGCTAGCATAACTGGTTAGTGTCCATTTTTATTCTCCCGAGCGTGTGTGATATTTGATAAATATGTTAAATGCCAACAAAACAGAGGTTAGGAATGAATTCATTCCTCATGCACAGAATTCAGAGATTACAGCTAAAGTCTGAGCTAAGCATAACAAATTGTCAGAAGGTAAGTGCTCCTGGCTCTGAATTATTCCAAGGCTCTCTCTCCCACCCCACTTTTTCTTCTATTTAAAAAGGCATTTAATTTTTGAGTAGCTGGAATTACTAATATAGTTGGCTTGCTACTATTTGCCTTGAGTACTTCTTATTAGAGCTGGCTGATTAATGACTAATTAGCAGTAGTGTATTTTTTTATATTTTTTTAATCCTACAAGGACAGAAAATTATTTTTCTGAGAATAGTGCAAGATTAAAAAGAAAAAAAAAATACACACATACTGATGACCTGCTAAGCTTCACCCAAATATCTGCTTTCTCTACTAAAACTCACTGTTCATTATCAAAAGAAAAGGAATTGCCCATGATAATGGCATATATACTTTATTTCTGATTGATTTTCCTTAATTCAACACTAAGAGATATTTGCATACTAGAGGAAATAAACATGTTCGTTTCAATCAAGACAAGACCTTCCCTTCACACTTCCAACATTAATTCATGATATAAAATAATGTTAAGAACCCACCTTTGCCAATTTAGGTTTCTGGGCATATTTTGTTAAATTCAGTCTAGATAAATTTATAAAAGGTCCATCAGGACTGGTCAGCATGGAAGCCTATGGGTAAAATGATAGAACAAGAAATCTCAAAATTTCTCTTGAAATATAAAAGTGCATAAATATAATAAAGACAACACAAAAATAATCAACTTCAAAACCTTCCATATAGCTCTCCACTATAACAATAGTGAACAACAATGTGACAAAGAAAAGCCTACACTGGAAACACAAGCCTACATCAAAGCTGACGCAACTTACTGTTCCCAGCCTGACAAATCTTCCAGAGGAACTGGTGATGGGCCGAGCTGTGTAGGCAGTTCTGGGGGTTCTGATCGCCTGCTCCATGGTGCCTGGCCTTCCACTCTGTGTGCTGGGTCTAAGGAAGCCTGTAATGGGTCTTCCGGCTTGAGTGATTGGCCTATAGAGTATAAATTGTTCAGACACAGGGAAGATAAATAAAGGAACATTCTCCTGCAGTCTGGCCAGTATTTAGGGGCAAAGAGTACAAAACAGAAGTACATACCTGACAGCTGGACTGGGCCCTCCCGTCTGATTAGCTCCAGGGAGCTTCAAAGAAGTTCCAGGGCCTATGTGGTCAGATGGCAAATTCAGTCTATGCATTACTTATTAATCTGTAAAAACTATCAGTTAATGTAATTATCTGAAATGTGCTGGCCTGGTAAAACAGACATTAGTAACAGGAAATATGTATCAGGGAAATGTGCTTGAGACTAATGTTGAGAACCTACCATGTTACTTATAGTATTACATTTAATATTGACACTAAGTTAGATAGCATTAACTCATTTAGCAAAGGTTTAGAGTTAAATAAAGAGGTCAACCTGTTCATAGGCTGAGATTCAAACATAAGACTAGCAAGCTTGAAAGGCCAAGGCATCAAAATGATGGTTCTATACACTTTGTTTTTCAAACTTTTCCTATCAAAAGGTCATTTGTCCACAATCTAGAATTTAGATATTTTAATTCCAAAAGAACAAAAACAAGACACTTTAACATAGAACACATACATTTCCCCTCCATTTCTATTGGAGCTATGATATATATACAAATGGTGGGTAGCTGTCACAATTCATGTATTTCTAGCAAGCCCCATGTCATGGTAATCATCCTATGCTATTTGCACCAACACATCTGCAAGCTGTGACTGGGCTTCTGTGACAATCCTGATGGGCATTCACAGCCCAGAATAGCACCCCATCATCTCACCTCATGCATCAGAGCAAATCGCCTTCAATTATGTACCTGAAGTGAAGGTTTGGAATTACTGTTTTTTTCAATCCCTGCTAGAACATGTCTGTTGTTTAGCTCTCTCCTGTGTCTAACCTCCCAGATAAACAACCTTCTGATATATTAGAAAAGTGGTTTAGATAGAATGCATCTGTATAAAATACTTTAAAATGCATAATACAACTTTTATTGAAAGTTTTTCAATACATCAATTTCAGATCTAACACAATTGAATATAACTAAATCATAGAAACTCTTTGTACCATAAAGCAGGATAGAGACCAAGTCCTTTTATTAATGTTTTTTCCTGCTTGGTGTAATATATATATATGTATATATATATATATATCCTGAATCATATATGTAACATAGAAATGTATATATGTACATATCTAATATCTTCTATAGAGTATTTCTCTTCCTAATGGCATTTCATTGCTTAACTGAAAACCTAGTGCTTACGTGGTACTTGAGCAATAGCATTTTCATCCAGCATCATTTCTGCAATTCCTTCCTGATGGACATCAATTTCATCTACATATACCATTTCAGTTAGTGCTCGTGCTTTTAAGATCCAAACTGCCTAAAATGCAAGGATAAAACAAAACACATTAAAAAGCATTAGAAGTACTGCATAATCATCTTCTATTATTATCTGATTACAGATTAAAAGTTTACTACTTAATGTGTGACATTAACTTAAAGAGCTATCATGAAAATAATAAAAGAAAGTTATTAATCCCAGAATAACCAGTATATCAATTATCTAGCTGATTACCTGGTAGATTTTTAATGTGTTTTGTAAGTAAAAGTTCTTCATAAAGGAAATTTTACTAGAATAACCATTTGAAAACAAATAAAACTACAACCACCTCTCCCTGCCTTCCTTCTTCAGGGCCAAGTTGTTATGAAGATATTCCTGATCACTCTAAATCGACTGACTTCACCCTTATCTTTCTCATGGAGCATTTCTCATAGAGCACTGACTTAACATGTCCCTTACCATGTACTTTCATATTTAACAAACATTTTAACGTCAGCCCACTCTACTCCAGAATGCAGGTTTTATCTTGCTCCCTTTCAAATTTTCCATAGTACCCAACAGATACTCCAAACATGTTGAATTGAAATAAGAACAATTTGTCCCAACAATTAATCAACACAATTGTGGTTGCTTTGTGATCTAGCCAGTTGAAAGCTTGCTAGAAACTAGGGAAAAAAATGGAAAGGCAATAAGAAACCTGGAAAACATCGTAAAAGCTTTGCTTTACCTTGAGAAATTAAGTGTAAAGGTACATACAATTAAAGTGTCTTGTTAAACATTTAAAACTATTTCATCGGAAAGTTTACCTTTCTATGGTTCACAAAAAAATAGAATCAGAAAACAATAAAACTTGGTGTCCTGTGGACAATACGGAAAGAAGGCAACTCCAGACTCAGAGCAGAGAGGAAGATGCAGCCAGGGAAACGTGGAGAGGGTTGGGCTCACCAGACTGGGGTCAGGATGCGAAGCAGCTGAGTGGAGACAACGGGGGAACGAAACAGGAATGGATGAGAGAAGCAGAATCCCGCCAGTTCTCACATAGGAACCTGGGCTGCATTCATTCAGCTAGTCCATTTATTGAGCACCTTGTAACTATGCAGCACTGGACTAGATTCTGAGGATGCATGAGAGGATCAAACCCTTCCCTCAACGTTGGGTTAAATGACAAGGCAGAGCAGTGCTTGATAGGTAACAGTGTGTGGCGCAGAAAACAACTGTCGACTGTACAGAAATTAGAAGTAGACATGTACTTGTGGACTGAAGGAACCGAAAAGCACTGATAGATGTTTGTTTCAGGCCCTCTCTGGTGGCACAGCGGGCTAGGGAGCAGCACTGCAAGCAAGCTGCAGCCACTTCAGCGTGAGTTCAATACCACACCAAGGAGCAGACCCACATGGTGCAGCAGACCTCTCCTGTCTCACCCGCTGCTCCCCTCAGGAGTGTACTTCATCGATCTGCCTGTTCTTCTCCCCACTCTGTCTCTGATGAACCCTCTCACTGCCCGGCACCTCTATCCTGTACCCCAGTTCTGTATGCATCAATAAATAAATCTTTAAAAATAAAATAAATGTGCTTCAAAAGAAAAGAAAAAAGAGAATCCTCCAGCTTTCATTTTAGTGGGACTAAAGGCTGTCATCACAAAAGATTTAGGTTCCCAAAGAGAAAATTACATGTAGTGAGATGATTGGGGTTTTTTGGCTTATATGTTTCTGGTTGAGGTTTATTGGATTCTTATCAGCTGCAAATAAAATATTTCAAATGTCATGTGTAAATTTAACACAACTGGATGAGTAGACTATGAACTCAAACAACTAATTTGTTTGTAAAAACAGCAAAAAAAAAAAAAAATCAATTCCAAATGGAACTGCATCTAACTGAGGGAACCACCAATGTGTAGAAATAATTTGAGGTTTTCACTCATAAAAGATCAGGCAAGTTGCCAAAACTATATAGCTATTTTCAGGGGTCAGGGAAGTTCATCCAAGGCTGAACTAATGGTTTAACCACAAAGATGGAAAAAAAAACTAATCCAGATTTATTTCCCATACCCACCGTTCTCACTCCCCTAAAAGTATTGGATAGCTCTAATTTTTGAAAAAGGGCATTCTTTGCTCAGCCCGCTCTGGTGACAGCCACAAGGGCGATGACAGCCTTCTCTGTTGAACAGCACAGCAGGGTGTGGGCTGTGTGGGATGAGGATCACATTCCCAGGGAATGTCCACTCAAGGCCAGGGCCTGGGAATAGGCAGACAGCTCCAGCCCTGGGGTTCCCCAGTCCTAGCTCACAAGACTAGTTTTCTCTCTCTCTCTAGTTCTATCTCCCACAGGTAGGTCTAGAGTGTAATAACCAAAAATTCTGGAATGTGTTATGGGATGACAAGAAAGGTACCAGGGTGGCTGGGGCAGGGGCGGGG
>NW_004567114.1:10297855-10321591 GCF_000260355.1 Condylura cristata
GAAGGGTAGAAAAGAAGAATTTAATCCAGTGTCCCTGACAGGAGAGCAAGTGCCTGGCAAGGTGAGTAAGCAGGAACATGGCAGGCTCACTAGAGGACTCGTGGCATGTTTGGAAACAAAGGAGTTGACATGAGTTGAGGAAACAGTAAAAGAAAATCCTGGAGAAAAAGGCTGGGGCAGATGACAGGTCCTGTTATGCTGTAGTGAAGTATCTGGGTTTTTATCCTGAGGAGGAGGAGCTAATTAGCTTTCAGACTACATTTGGAGAACTAGTTATTGGCTTTCTAGAAGTCAAGTTTTTATTATCACAGTAACATGTATATAGGTGGTTCTTAATTAGCCACACACACTTTTTCAACCATTTTCAAGTCAATGCTGTTATGTTCTAGACCAGTCCATCTACTCATCATACTTTTTCCTAAAACCTCCCAAATACTGATAAAATTTTTTTATATTAGGCTAAGCAAAACACAGGAAAATAAATCCACTATTCTCACTAAATGGATAAATGCTTCAGAAGTCAAACAGAAACACTAGTTGTCAATTTTATTACATAAGAATTCATTTTTTCAAAAAGGTAAATAGAAGCTACGCGTTTCAATTTATTAAATCCGAATTCTTAAGTAAAAGCAGCGATATGAATTTCTGATATTTACATATCTATAATAAAATCTACTGAAACTATCATCTAAATTTAAACTTCATCAGTATTTAGGAATATTAATTTTACTGACTTTCCTGCTGTCCTAACAAAAACTGACCTTGAAAATCACATACCACTGCTTGATTAAACATCACATTGTATTCAGGGAACTGCTCTTGGCAATGAGAACAATTCTTGAGATTTTAATGAAAACAGCAGATGGGGCTTTGCCTTTTTAAAAAAATTTTTTTTAATTTATTTTGGAAGCATGCCAAGTTATGTTTTACAGTCCTAAAATCCTCTGTGTGGTTTTAAAAAAATCAAAATTAATCAATGGTTAAAATAAAATGAGTAGCAAAGCAATTCCAAACTGCCTTTGAATATAAACATAAACTGCTTTTATCAGATATGTTTAACTTTTTAATAAATGACAGCATTGTAGGTTTTCAAAGCGTATATATAAACACACATGCATGGCTATGGATTGAACTGCTATAAACCTGACAATAATAAAGGGATAGTAACCCTTTCTTAGGGAAAAGCATCAATTCTCCCAACCCAAATGAGTAACTACCACATCAGTTACTTCAAAACTCTACAAAACAATTTAAATTCTTCTCTTTTTAATACAAGAAGCAAGGTCAGAAATTTAAGGCATAGAACACTTTGGCGAGGTTATTGCTAGAATAACACCATCAAACCTGACCAGGAAGTTTTAAGAAACATTTGACACCTCTGCTTCATCAATGATAGCAGACACAAAACATGCCATTGTTACTATAAAGCCTTAACTACTGTGAAGTTGTAAAAGTGCACACAAGAAAGGCAAAAATGTGAATAGTGAACTCAAAAGAATCCAATTAGCCTTGTTCCCATTTTATTCACTTATATTTATCCAGTGGATAATTACGGCTACAGTAACAGAACAGAAAGTTAATAAGAAAAATAGGTCCTTCATGAAGACCTGTGCTAGACAGGAATTCTCAAATGCCATTTACAGTTTTAAAACCTACCAACAATTCAAATTATTGATATTCCTTCAATTGAATTTTAATTTTAATCAAATCTTTACTATAAGTAAACAATATTTTGTTTTCTCTTTTAATAATTTAGGTCCTTCTTAAATGACTAGTACATGTGTTATGCAAACAAGAGTTCAGTACCAGCTATCAATTTGGAAATCACAATTAGGAACATTCTAAAAGCAAATGGCATCCTTTTAAAGAACTGAGTGACACAGTTTATGGTGGGGAGAAGATCAGGGTGAAGCGGGCAGCACAGAGGTGAAAGAACTCACCAGAGACAGAGTAGAGAACAGAACAGGCTGACTTACTGAAATACATCACTAAGAGACGCAGTGGGCAAGACGGGAGAGGTCTGCCCATGAAGGGAGGGGGTTCTAAGGGCTCTGATACTGTTTTTGCAGGCTTTCTAACGAGGGGTGCCAGTTTGCACCTGTTACCTCCTGGTCTCTGGTACTGGCCTTTGGCAGAGACATGTTCTGGCCTCTGCTCCTGCATTCCCGGTGCAGGGCTGGCCTTCCGGTCAGGGTGGTCGGCTATAATGGCCTTGACCCCGAAGTAGCCTTACCCATTCCCGTACTCCAGCCCCCAAACCTGCCTGCTGGGTTGGGAGTGGGGCTTAGTTTTTAACTTTATTCAACGTATCCCGCTGACACATTTTAACCCACCTATAGTGTTTGTTTAATACCACATAGACTTCTATGACAGTATTTGAATATTTTTTCCTTCTAAAAGATTTGCTGATCACACATGATGAATTCACAAAAGGTTGAACTTGTTTATTTGGGAGGGTTTGGGAGGGCAAACACCTGGCAGTATTTAAGGGCTTGGGAGGGCAAACACCTGGCAGTATTTAAGCTCTCTAGTCTATAGCTCTCCCATCTCTTCTTATTCCCAGACTTACTGGGAAACAAGGAAGGACATCCCTTCCTCTCCCTCATCAGATCTCCTCTCTTCCTCAGGGGCCTTTTGGATTCATCTGTGTGTGTCATATCCAGTTAGCTCCCACCTCTTAGTTGATCTGGTGGTACTGGCTGTCTGGCCTGTGACCCCTCCTTCTTCCTAGCCATGGCCGACTCCACTCTGTGAAAACAAAACCTTCTCAAACAGAAGTGGCCTACTAGTAACACACTGTTCATCTTTTTAGACACTTGTGGGTCTCCTAGCTTTTCAGCTCCCTTTCTAACCCCCTAGCTCCTATTGCTACCTTCTTTATTTTTCTCATCTTAGTGGTCAATTCTGGTCATTTCCATTTAAACCCCAAGTCTTAATAAATAGAGTGTGTTAGCTCTCCACCCATCCAAAGACAAAAATGTACTGGAAATATAATCATTTAATAAGAAGGTATATAATGTCTGGAAGAGAGGGCTAAATTTATAATACCACAGGTAGATAAGCAGCAGGTTTCATAAACTATAGCAATAACTAAGCAATAGCAGTAACTAAAGCAGTCTCTAAACTAAAGGTCGCAGCTAAGTGTTTACCTGTGACACTGGCAATTCAGGATCTGGTTCCTGGAAAGCATTAAGAAGGCAGTAAACATTTTTAAGAAATGCAGTTTCTACAATAAAAGTCATAATGACTAACCCAGTATGTACTGGCAAGATGCAAACTCATTCACTAAAAACACAAATATCAACTAATCTTCCTTCACAACTGTTGAATTCTCAAGAATTCTTCACAACTAATATATATTGGATAGTGCAAAATTACCTATGGTCAGATAATCTGATTGCTCTGACCTCATTTAGAGCATAGAAAACATATCTTAATTACCTATTTAATGAAGATACAGTAGCTCACTATTAAAAACAATTTTACAACTATACCAAGGAAGAATTTCTTATATTCAAATATAATTGGGGAGAAGAAAAATGTAAACCCCACTATTTCACAACGACATAATAGCATTAGTGACTGAAGATAAATTAATTCTGCCGATAAGGTTTGCTTAGACATTTTTATAAAGACTATGCAATATAAGTTCTGCCAGGTAAATGATAAACTCAATGTTTTCTTTTGCCAAATCACATAGAAATTCATCGGGGGGGGGGAATCAGGAAAACATCTACAATTAGCAAGATGTCTACAGTTAGCAAGCGCCTTTGAACACTCATTCTGCAGCCTGTTTTAATGGGGAAGCTACTAGGAAACAGAAAAAGGAAAAGAAAAAAAGAAGAGATCCTTGCTTTCTACAGGTCTAAAATCCAAAAATCCTATGTATTTTTCTAAGTGTATGTGGGCAAGCAGTGTGCAGACCATCTGGACACATGCAGGGACAAGCAACAGCTTTAGCATGACACATGGCAGCAACAGAGAGGAGGTTACACTAGGCTAAAACCCAAGCACCCTTGGGGTGAGATTTAGAGTAGTTAGCAATCAGCACATAGCGATCAGGGGTTTTAAAGTCCACTATGCAATAAAATAAATAAATAAAGTCCATGATGCATAAGAAAAATCTGGAAAAAGTATATTTTGGCCAGATCCCATAGTCTACATTTAGAGAGACACTGTCAGAGAATAAGACAGCAGAAGTACCTCCTTCTACTCTTCCATTTCTTTGTACACATCTGTATGACCCATTATCTCATTTGAGCCTACTATCAACCATCTGAGGGAGGCAAGTAGGTATTATTTTGCAGATAAGGAAACAAATTCAGAGATGTCAAGTAATTTTCTCAAGGTCACGTCAATGCTTGAGAGAAAACAGAACTCTTAGATATTAAAAAAAAAAAAAAGAGCTAGAAATAAGCTAGGATTGAAGGGTGAAAAAAAGGAGACACGATAAGTTTCCCACAAAAGGGGGAAAGTAAGTTTAGCAGAGAGAATGTAGACCGTGCTTAAAAGGGAAAAGGAAACTAAAGGAGGCAGAAATCACAGATAGCAAAAAAGAAGCTGGATGCTTGTTAGACTGTCCAAGCTGAAACGGCCGATTCAGCCACAGAGGCCTCTGCTCACTGAGGAAGGCCTTCGTGCCTCTGTCTCCTTCTGCCCCTGCAGCACACAATTAGATGCACCATGTAGGTGGCAAGCACCCAAGAAATGAAAAGGTCAGAGAGGAAAATAAAAGGTGTAGAGACAGGTGTGGTTGTGTGAATGGAAAATGGAGAAAGGACTAAATAGGTGTGAGGCAGAGGCCACATTCATCCCATGGCATTCTCCTGGCACCCTGGTAAGCCCTGAAAACATCCCACAGGGGAAGCATATAACTGGATAAATTACAGTAAATGTACTAAATGCTCCAGGCAAGCTATAGACATATTGTAGATCATTTAGAAGGAGTGCAGAAAGCAGAACACAAGAAGGGTAAGAAGGGACTCAAAGGGAGGGAGATTATTCTGGAAATTGAGAGTCAATGATCTATCGAGAGTCAACAGCATTTGTCATCAGTTTCACTGGCCACTTTCCTCACAGTTGTGTCCAGGTTCCAACAATCCCATCAGAAGAGCAGAAGCACCAGAATCCTTCACACAAATCTCCCTAGCCAACGTAGAAGCAATTGGTAGCTAACATTTCTGATCACTTACCATGTACTAATAAATTAAAACTTACAAAAACCCTTTAAGGTACAAATACTGTCAACCCTATTTTACAGATGAGAAAACTCTGAGGTCAAGGTAGAGAGGCAGGATTGGAACCTGGACACTCTAGGTCAAGGGCGTGCACCTTGCTGAGTATGTGACATCAGGGCAAGGCTGGAAAGCAGCTAAAGCAGCGTAAGCCCAGAGTGGGCTGATCTGGAGAGCGTTCAGGGACAGCAGGAGTATGAAGAGAACGAGTCAAGATGTTTTAATTTGGAGAGGGCAAAACTTTTTTAAAAAATGACTTGAGATCTTCATCTTCAGGAGTCTCTCAGTTCCACTTTTGTGCTTTAAATTAATCCACCCACATAATGAGCCACAAATTAGGTTCACTTGATCTAGCAAATTTATCCATGAATATCCATGAGGAGAAGGCATCAGCCTTCAGCCAAGTCAGGAGACCTGGGCTTGAACAACCTCAGGGAGCCACTTAGCTGTGTGACCTTGAACAAGTCCTGCGACTGCCATTAGCCAGTCCTCTTGGACTGCAGCTATAGTGTCTACTGTACGGGGTAGGAGTCTTTTAATTTATAAAACTGCATTCTGAAGACTATCTGATAATACACTAAGAGGCCTTTCACAGATGTGCTCCTTGTTAATAACACATAAGGTGGCAGCACCTTCAGTGAGAATGTCACACTCTCAGAATTTCTCTAGGCAAACATTTAAGTAATGAACAGAAAAGCACCAAATTCTCTTCTACTTCCCTCTTCATAGTCAAGACTGACTCCCAGTAGGAGCCCATCAAACTGAAACTTCCCTTTAAATCTCCTTCCAAGTGAGCGAGTATGAGGACAACGTGGAAAATCTAGGGGCCCTGCCTAGAACCAGCTGATTCTCACTAGCATCAGCGTCAGCTCACATTGGCTGCTCGCCTCCTTCCTCCCTGGGGTCAGGCCTTCTCTTAGGTTGCTGCTATTGCTTTAGGGAATTTGTTCTCCCGATAATTCAGAGTGCGATTCAGAATGTGACTCCTTAATTATCACCAATACTTATTCTGGCTAATGAGTCTACCCAGCTCCACTCTTAAACTACCATATCATGATTCAGAATTTTGAATAACAGGAAGGAAGAAAACTGTAAGAGAACAGGAACAGGGCTGTTTCAGAAGGTGAGGGCGAGGCAGTGACCAAGTGGCCAGGTGGATGTGGAGGCCGATGTCAGCAGGCGTACAAATTCGTAAAAGATTAAATCAAAAGACTAAGCCCAGCTAAATCTCCACGGCCCTGGAGAGGAAATAAATTAGGTGTTTTTTGGCTTGGGTCACCAGATCATTGTCTCTGGCAGTCACTAACACGTCAGCTGACTGGTAAAAACACATCACTGGCTCCATGTCTTTCACCCAAACAAGTGGTCTTCAGCCTTCTCTCTCCCTTCAAGCCATTTGTGAAAATTTCCTCCTCTCCTGAACATCTCTTGCTATTATCAGATTGGGAGTTGGAGATAGGATGTGCATTAGAAAAAGCTCTCGCTCCCTGATAAATAGCACTCCCACCCTGGAATCACTGACTTAAATCATTGGAAACCCTATCAGCAACCCACCCCATTAGTACAAACATACTGTCTTTTAAAATTCCCACTGCCTGTGAAACCTCAATATTTTATGAAGGATTTCATGATAAAGGAGCTAAAAATCAGGGCTGATTTTAAAACCACGAGTCTGACATATGGAACACGAAGAACAGTAATCAGATTAAGCGACTGATCAGGGTGACCTGCATGGGGACAGAAGCCACATCTGCTCTCAGTCAAGCTGCTGTGTGCATACCCGGTCCACACGTCTCCCTTTCCTCGGTACTCTTCTTTGAACCGCTTTTCAAGGCAGGATGGAAAGAATGCTTTGGGAAAGAAGGGAGGAAACTCCTCTCTATGAATTGCTTTTCTCCCTGCATTTTTATCAAAGAGAAAGACTGATGAACAAACACTTAAGAGGTCAGAACCTGAATTTCCTTTTTGCTTACAGACCCTTGGCTCTCTGTTTCTCCCCATTTTGCATCTGGGAAAAGAAATCCATCTCCACGAATCCTTCTTCCTGGAGACACATACCATGTCATCAGTCAATTTACCCTCCAGTCCTTGTAGCCAATAAAAGATGTGTGATGCCAAGGAAATATATCACAGTGTATCAGGCACCGTGGCCAGGCTGCTGTAGGACTCAAAAGTAAATGAAATTGAGCTTTCCTACTGGAAGGTACAAGGTATTACTCAAACATTTTGATGACAAGATACCGAAATGTACCAAAACGTTAAATGTGGATCAAAAGCCTTAGAGGTGGGCTTCATCTCAAAGCACGGATGCATTAGAACCAAAATACTATCTCTGTTAAGTCCCCTAGACCAGTTTATGAAGAAAAGTAACAACAAAAAAAGAAATACTTGAGGAAGATTCTCTTTAATCTGGGAGGAAAATGAGCAAAACCAAAAGTGAAAAAAATAACATAAGGAAAAAAAGCACTATTTTTGTTTTGGAAAAAAATTAGCAAGAGCAAAAACGACCGCATTTGGTCCTCAGAGAACGAGCTTAGTTTCCCTGCTCTCCTATGTGTGGAGGGCTTCAACGTGACTCAGTTTGGCAGCTCAGGAATGTGATGCAAAGAGCTGCACAGGATGTCTTCCACTTTAAAATGCAGAAGTGATGCCTCCCTGGTGGCACAGAAGTTAAAGTCTCAGCCAGCCACTGCTCCAACCTCTGCAGCATGAGTTCAGTCCGTGGCCAGGGAGCTGACCCACATGGCGCCGCAGACCTCTCCTGTCTCCCCGCTGCTCCCCTCAGCAGTGTATTTCAGTATATCTGCCTGTTCAGCTTCCCAGTCTGTCTCT
Source organism: Condylura cristata (assembly GCF_000260355.1). Classification (NCBI taxonomy): domain Eukaryota; kingdom Metazoa; phylum Chordata; class Mammalia; order Eulipotyphla; family Talpidae; genus Condylura; species Condylura cristata. The sequence goes on from NW_004567114.1 coordinate 10,305,922, forward strand.
GGTGAATCTTCTCACTCCCAACCCTACCCCTCTGGCCTACGCCCCAGTTCTTTATGCATAAGTAAATAAAAATAAATCTTTTTTTAATACAAATAAAAAGATAGAAAAACAAAGCGAAGGGAGTACTGTCAACTTTCCAGCACCCTGTCGCAAAAGCCCAGCCGGGTAAGGTAACATCACCTTAAACTTCTATGCTTCTAATTGTTCTGGCAATATATACAGCTCCTCCTTCAATAAACTACCTCAGTAAAACAGTTTAAAAGGGTGGGAAAGGAAAAGACAGAAATTTCTTTTCTTTAATATTTTTAACATATTCATTATCACATCCTTCATTTTTATACAATGGAAAAGATGTTTCTGGTAGGCCAACTCTAACATTCATAAGAGCAAAACAAATCAAGCCCAGCTCTTACCAGCAAAACTAACAGAATAACATCTTTTAAAACAGTTCTGTGCAATCAGAAGTTGTATATCACATTGGGAAGTACTATTTCAACTCCTTAACACACAAGACAATGGAAGAGGCCAGGACCTAACCAGACCCGTGGGCATAAAGATCTTTACCGTGTCACTGGGTCACCCAACAGCAACAGTAGAGTAGGATCCTATGTGTGTTTTTCGTGATGATTATCAAAATCATAATTCCACTAAACATAACTTACGATTAAGTCTTAATGTTCCAAGAGGACTAATGGGAGATGTAAAAAAGGCCAAAGAAAAAATACCTAAGCTCGTATCATGTTTAGTGGCTAATGTGGGAGATTTTAAATGAAATATTGAATATGGTTATCCTATTCTAGGTAAATGAAAGGAGTCAAGATGACCTCCTTTAAGCTCCTTCTTAACAATTGATAAAAACGTTGTTGAATTGTCTATGTAGTTCCCAAAGTGATACCATCACCTCAGGCTAGCGAGAGAGGTGTCTGTCCCTCTGTTTCCCCCGCCAAAAGGAACCAGTAAGTTTTAGAATAAATTAACTTAATTAAAATTGGACAGGTTAGCTTAGGTCAGGACTCCTCAGAGCCTTTCACCCAAATACACAAATATGCCAAAATTCTTTACCATTTAAATGAAATCTTTAAAAAGGCACAGGAGGTGGGGAAATATAGAGAGAAAGGTCTAGAAACACACAGCACTGTCACTGTCACATATGTGCCAAACAGGCCTGAAAAGGAAACGGGGTCAACTAGCTTTGTGTTGATAACTTTGGACCAACTATTTCATCTTTGCATCCTTGTGCGCTGTCTATAAAATGGAGGAAATATACCAGCTTCCTAAGACATTTGATTACATGAGATAACATGCAAGCCTGACACAGAGTAAATAATAAATGTTACCTTTTATTTTTTGTTACCCACTTTGCAAGCATAGCTATAGATATGTTATAGAACTGTCTGGCAAGTACTTGATAGAGGTCACTGATACATCGAATACATCTAAAGTCCTAATCACCGAGCCTAGCACAAACTCAACCTGAATTCACAAGTGCAATACAGAGTGCCACAATGATTATGTCTGTAAGATTAGAGGATCTGCACAGTTCATTATAACACTGTGGCTTTGCCTACAACAGTTCACAATATGACATTTCCTAGAATGTTAACTACATGGATATCTAACCTTTGCTCACTTGGTCAAGAAAAGATTACAGAGGCCAGGCAAGTTTCAGAACTATTAGACTGAGCAAAATTAGTTTTCTTCCTTCAGAACTTCTCAGAGCACTTAGGATAACTCTTCAAAGTCTAAGAAGGGGATATACATTTCCCAAATGTGTTTAATTAGGAAACTTTTTCATTAAGGAGCTCTTGGGACTAGTGTTCCTGGAACACTAAACGGAAACTTTCCTAACTCAATGGAAAAAGCACATAAAGTTCTTGCAAATCATTGCATCTAGAACAATGGGGTACAGCACAGATTTGTAATAAACTCTTACTGTGCAAACAGGGTCCCCAAACATTTGATCATGGAAACCCATTCAGTAGTTAGGCAGTGTCTGTGGGGCCAAGAAACATACTTGGAAAAATACATGCTTACAGAAATGTAATCCACTAACTAACATGAACTAAACAGTTAGAGAAACTAGCCTACTTCTCCCACTACCAAGCAGTGTTCTAGCCAGAAAGGTACTGACTATTCACCTGAAGCCTACAATGTTAACCTCATCTAGCTGGCTATTCTCCATCCATTTGCTGGGAGCTAAAGCAAAGCCTAGAAGTGTTCACACTCAGCCAGGCTTATGTAACTGCTCTCAATTCTCCTTTTTTCCCCTAGCATCTCCAAGGCAACACCACTAGTGGAAAAGCTGAGAAACTAGCCCAAAGTAGGTACAGTCTACATTTACTAGAAGCACTCACAAACTGCCACAACTGTACACCTATTCACCCTTTTCCTCTTTTTGCCTCTTCCAGAAGTTACCTGTCCACCAGAGTTGCACATCTTACACACACAGTACCTCCTCTTTGTCACTCTTTACATAATTTCCCTCTTTGGGAGAATTTAAATAACTCTTGAGGTAGTTTAAGCTGGCTCTGGATGTCATCGCTCCTTTCAGGGTGGCCCTCTTAATAGATTAATGTTATCTTTCCCGTCCTAGATTTTCATTCCTGGAACTTGCATTATTTGCCTCAAGATGCACTTAGGCGCCAGAATCAAAGGCTCCTTCATGCTTGGGTAACAGTCTAAAGAAGTGTAAGGATCAACCCATCCAGACGGGGGTAAAGACAGCTATTTCAAAGTTACAGAGCTTGACGTTTATACATAATTGTTTTGTAAATTCGGAACGCCCAGACAACGAACAAGCTCGAGAGCCCACACATATGCACGTATTAGTAAATCACCAAAGTAACATTAAGTAAGGGCTCTAAGCGTTCACTTAAGGGACACTTGGGAGGAAAAGAGGCGACTGAAGCTTGCGGAGGCGGAAGTCTGGGTGGAGCTCTAACGCAGGACGCCGGCACCCGGGGCCACGCCAGGCAGCCACCCGCGGGGCCCGGCTTCCAGGGGTCTCGCTGCAGGTGCCCGTGCGGGCCTGACGGCCCACCTGGCCCTGAGTATTCCTTCCCAGGGCCCCCACCCGGAGCCTGGGGACCCCTCCAGGCTCTCGGCCTCATCGCCGGGACCCACTGACAGGGTCCGGCCGGTACCTGGTCGTAAGGGGACTTCTCCAGCATCTGCGTGCACAGATCGGCGCAGAGCTGGAACTTCCTGCGCCTAAAATAACTCCAGGCCAGGAACAGCGGCTCCATCTCCGAGCCCATGGCTGCCGAGGGCGGCCCGCGAAAGGACGGGGCCCAGTCTAGGAGGGCAGCCGGGGGCTGGCGGCGTCCTGTTCTGCCCGGCAACGCGCGGGAGCAGGGGCCTTCCCTGAGGGGCGGCCGCGCCGTGCCTGAGAACAGGCAGAAGAAACCTACCGAAGAAGAACCCAACTTCAGGGCTTACCAACATTTGGTACAAAAACAAAATACTTTTAAGGGCTACCTATTTTGTTAATTTTGAGAAAACGCTGTGGCTAAATTAAGAGGCAATAACTTAGACACCTCAGACTGGGGTCTTGCAGCCTCCCAGGGGAGGTACGGTTGCCTAGCAGCCGAACGCTCCGCTTACTCTGCAAACGCGAGATCAGTCCCAGGAGTTGACCCTCTCTCAGGTCACTGGTATTTCTCCACCCCTTCACGCATCCCTACCCCCTTTATTTACCCTCTGACTCTAGATACACACACGAGTACAGTCTCTTCAACACCATCCCACTCATCAAAACCCTAAAAAAAAGTCTTAAAACTCTCCATTCTGTTTCTTGAAATCTTTGTCGCAGAATCTCAATTGACCTGATTGAAAGGGACACTGGAGATGGATTAGTCCAATCTGTTCATTTTACAGATGAGAAACGGATAGGCTCAAAGAGGAAGCATTGTTTACTTAAGGTCTCATGGAGTTAGGCTTCTGTATTGCAATCTAACTGACTACAGACCAATAGTGTTTGTTAATTTGATCATGAACAGGGATCCTGGTTCATAAATAGTTGACATTTTCACCAAACAAGATTAATGTATTCAAAAAAAAAAAAAAGACTTCAAAGGAGCTTTGTGAAACACCATCTCTAAGCCCTTGTTCTTTATCAAATGTTTACCTGTATGGTGTGATTTCTTCGGGCTTGATTCTGACATCCCTCTAGAGGTTTATACAGAGGACAAATATCTTTAATGGTTGTGTAAAGAGAAGTGTGACTAGACTAATTCCAGCTAATCTGGGTTTATTCGTTATGGAAGGCTAGGAGATCTTTTTCCTTCAGGCTAAGGAAGATTCTCTAAAAGACCTAAGAAGATTCCTAAGAGAAAACTTACTACTAGAGAAAGAAGAGGGTAAAAATGAGTATCAAAGAGCTTTTTGATAAGATCCAAACTTCCTATATAGATAAGAAATAAACTGACAACAGCCCTTAGCAAGGATAATTTTCTCAAATTACTAAAATACCATAGTTTAATCCAGAAATTTCTGTTTCCTAGATATCAAAATGAAATTTACATTTCTAAACTAAGAAATGAGTTGTGAGTAGTTTTTTTCCCCCCTTTCCTAAGCAATCTTTCTTGAATTTTTGCATCTTGGAAGCAACTATGAGAATTATGGTTAGTACAGTTATGTGTGCTGCAGTTGGTCCATTTGTGTTTCCTGGAGGTACCTCTAGAAATGTGATCTGCTCTAGTACAGCAGCCCTTTGTTCTAAAAGTCCAGTTTTTAGCACCACACACGGTGGCAACTGGCAATTGGCTTATTATTTTTTCCAGGGTCCATTTGTCTTTTGATACAGTGTGAGCAGATTCTAAATCTGGCTCCATATTTGACTTATTTTTAAAGTTTTTAAAATAGATATAATTTATGAAAAGTTACAAAAAGACGGGTGTCCCCTTCCTCCCTCACAATTCCTTGTGCGGGTCCCTCCCCAAGCTGCGAGCTGGGTGGAAGAGGACTGACTTCCCCGAATAGAGACCAACCGGTCTTCGGTATAGGAGTAGCTGCGCTCCCCTGCTAGAACCTCCAAAGAAGCTCTCAAGTTACAAAAGTTTTACAGAGTTCCCATACTCTCCTTATCATACCTCTATTTTTAGCACCTTATATTTTCATGGTATATATACATACCTACATGTCACAACTCAAGAATCATTGCGTTAGCCCCACGTTTTATTGGGATTTCAATAGTTTTTCTACACCAAGATCCCACTTTGACTATCATGTTGCATTCAGTCAGCTTGTCTCCTTTGCCTTCTCTGGCTATGACCGTTTCTCACACTCTCCTTGGTGATGATAATCTTGACAGTTTTGAAGATTGTTCAACAAGTGTTTTATAGAATGTCTAGGGATCTTTTAAACATAGTGCCCAACTTTCATCCCTAGAAATTTGGACTAAATGGTTTGAGGTAAGACTGGAGTAATTTTAAGTTTCCCAGGTAATTCCAATGGGCAGCAGGGGTTGAACAACCATTCTATTCTGTTCTAAATGGTCCTCTTTATATTGAGATAATTGCCAATTTCCTAGAAAAAAACAAGTTTCATAAATGAGCTACATCTATCCATACATACATAAATGAGCTACATCTATCCATACATACATACAAAGAAGAGGCATTACAATAGTTAGTTTAATATAATCCATTTAGATTTTTTCAGAAGACTTTTTTTTTTTTTTTTTTTTTTCAGAAAAGTCAGTGGATGAGTCAGTGGATGAGTGCAAAACACTTAGCAAATTTCAGTGTTAGGTATATCTAAATGTACCATTAAGTGTGCCTTTAAAAGTAGGCAATGTAGTAATAGGAAAGTCATAAATATAATATTTCCTGGTGAAGAGGGTAGATAAGAATTACTTTTGGAGAAATGAAGCATAAACAACTTAATCCCTTTGAAAGGGTCAATTTCACAATCAGAGTTTGATACCAGTTGCTGGATCCTTATCTTTCACTTTCTAGCAACTAGATAGCTCTTTAGGTTAATAGGGTTTAAAATCAAATATCAAAGATAATGTAGCTTTGAAGAGCAAAGTTTAAATTTTCTTAAATGTGAAATTGCACATTTTCAGACCATTTACACTTAACACCCAAAAAAACCAAAGTATGAAAGGAGATAATCTCTTGGGCAAGTATTTGTGCAGGCCAAGTGCTTGCTGATAAGAACACGGAGATATCAAGACAGATGTCCTGCCCAAAGGGCTCAGTATTTAAGAGTAGTTAGTGGAAAAAGCATTGGACTGGAGGCTGTGTTTTCTCAGGCAAATTAGAAATCAAAATAGAATGGTGATTTCAAAGTAGGCTCTGGAGCCTGATTTCCTATATCTGAACCTTTGACTGTGCCATCCATTAGAGGTAGAGACCTTGAGCAAATGGTTTAATGGCCCTAGGCCTCAGATATATATTTCATCCAGAAAGTAATGTGTGTTCACTCTATTATTTAAGAATTTTTTACTCTACTTTAAGGGACATGAGAATCAATGACGCAGGGTAAAGTATAAATGGTAAATACATCATTCACCTATAGGATATGTTAAACATAGGCTAAGTAGGTATTTATGTGTTAAACAGATTGGAAGCATAAACCAAGTTTTATTTGGGAAAAAAGGGAAATGAAAATAAACTCAAAATATTCCTAAAACTAGATTAGCTTTATCTACCTTAAATTGGCCACCCATTGGTACCCTCAGTTTATCCTACTCATGCTTAAAACATACACTGCTTTTCATCAGATCACCATGAAGCTACCATTGTGATGATGCACACTCACCTCTTCACCTCTCCAATAGAATAAGCACCACGGAATCTCCATCCCTGAACTTTCTTTCTTGCCCTCAACTCTAGTCCTTGTAATCAAAATCTGTCTGCAATAAAGGCAGACAAATATGAATATAAGAACTGGGGTACAGGCCAGAGGTTGGGGGGTGAGAGGATTCATCAGAAGTGGGGTGGGGGGGGTCAGATGTACTGAAATTTACTGCTGAGAGGAGCAGACAATTTGTCAGGAGAGGTCTGCCATGCCATATGGGTCACCTCCTTGGCCAGGCATCTAACTCATGATGCAGTGGCTAAGGACAGCTTCATGGTGCTGTGTTTTCACCCATTGCGCCACCAGGGAGGGCCCGTCACAGCAAGCCTTAAGTGGATTTAAAAACTAACTGGTTTAAGCGTCTTGATTTGGTCTATGAAACTTTCAGCCTCAGGACCTTTGGGAAAGGTCACCATAACATTTCCTCACAGCATATATGATGGTGATGATGGTGATTGTGACTATGTTATCAAATGGCTGTGACAATCAATTCGATTTGATTCAAATAAGGGCATTAAGTGTCTTTTCAAAGAGCATAGAAACCCACTGGGTTGGAAACTAACAATTTATACAACACGGGATTGCCTCATTAGTCAGATGACATTCATTGCCTGCTAGAAACAGAACCCTTTGAGACAAACCAAAGAAACCAGAGATAGTTTTTGTTTGTTCTTTGAGGAAATGTGATAGTTATCCACTGATATTGATATTGATGCAAACATGTTTTTAAATGCATATCATGAGATGTCACAGACACCAAGTGTAGAACCTGCTTTCAGCCAAACAGACCCCTTTAGCTACCCTCTTTACCAGGAAGAGCTTGCGTCAAACTGCGATGTTGAGATTTCTAGTGAAAATTAAACCACCTGACTCAGCAACTTGGTGACTGCAAAGACACAAGAGACACCTGCCTCACATCGCAATCTTCTGTTTGGGGACTTCTGCCCACCAATCAGGTAAAGACATTTGAACTTAAGAACCAATGTACGGGGCCTTTCAGGTGGTGCAAGGGGTCAAGTCTCAGCACTATGAGGCAATTTATAGTGCAGCAAGTGTTGGATCCCCAGCCAGGGAGCCAACCCACATGGCACAGCAGATCTCTCTTTTCTTACCTGCTGTTCCCCTCAGCAGTGTATTTCAGTCAATCCACCTGTTCTGCTCCCCACTCTGTCTCTGGTGAATCCTCTCATATCCCAACCTCCATACCTCTGGCCTACACCCCAGCTCTTGTATGCATACATAAATAAATAAATCTTAAAAAAAAAAGTGGAAAGTTCATCAAAATGGCTTAAAATCAAACACTTTCCTGCCTGACCCTTAATTTAAAACTCCTTATGTCCTGACTCTGGTGGTGCACACCTTGGCATGACCTCTTGGTCATGCACTCAACTCGTGATTCCAGTTCTCAGATAAATGCCTTCCTGATTATCATACAGCCGGATTACTTCTCTCAGGTTGACAAGAGTAAAGCTTGAAAACAAATGAGTTCAATAGAAACGGATGGGAGTCATGAGGGAAACCTGTGCAGGTACCTGGCAGAGACACTGCTCTGAGTGGTTCTATCTCTTGTCCAGGTGGTTCATAAAGACTGCAGTCAGCAGCTCAGGAAGAACCTCACAACCAGAAAAGGAGATGTGTAAGGAAGACATGAAGATGAGCTAAAGCCGGATCATCTAGAATGTGGAATATCATCCAGTGAAGTTTGCATATTTAATGAAAATCTACCAAAGAAACAAATTTTACCAGAGGATCAAAAATAAATCAACTGGAGCCCTCCCTGGTGGCACAGTGGGTTAAGGCACAGCACTAAGAAGTTAAAGTCACTTCAGCACAAGTTCAATCCCCACCCCACACCGCGCGGCAGACCTCTCCTGACCCACCCGCTGCTTCCCTCAGCAGTATTTCATCAATCTGCCTGCTCTGCTCCCCACTCTGTCTCTGGTGAATCCTCTCACTGCCCCTGCACCTCTGGCCTGTATCCCAGTTCTGTATGCATAAATAAATAAATATTTTTTAAAAAATAAGTAGACTAAGAGTGAAACAAGAGACCACTTAGGATTCTTTTATGGTAGCCAAGGTACAAGATGCTGGAGGTAATGAGAGTGGGAAGAAGAGGCAAAAATAAAAAGTGAAAGGAATGTTTTAATAGGACTGGGCCACTCATGGTCGGTGGGAGAGGAAAGGGTAGCATTTGACTAAGGAGAGAAAGGAAGCTAGAACACCTGAGATTCCAAGCTGTGACTGTATGGAGGTGGAGGGGTGAGGAAGTCACCAAGGTCAGAATGAAGGAGAAAGAATAGGTTGGGGAAAATATATTCATTTCATTTGAAGTATAACGATTTTCAGTATCTCAAGGGCAGCCAGATGGATTGTTCAGTTTATCAAGGCATAAACCACTGACTCTGCTGTAGACTCTGCATGGAAAGTCCAGGGAAGAACCAGCTGGGTTGATGAAGGATGATGAAAAAGAGGCTGAGGGCGGACAGGAGGACACAGACAATGAGAACAGCAAGGGTGACTCTTAATCACACAGTCAGATTTAGAAATCTTGTCCCTTTTGAAAGAGATAGTCAGGTTAAGAAATCTTTTCCTAGGTGCTTGTATAAAATCAAAATGTTCACCAGGTCCTCTCCCCTAGTATCTTCAGCACATGCTTACTCTTCTCCCTATCCTTCTCTTCCCCGTGTTCATGAATTCATACTGCCCTGTACATAGTTCCAATTTCACTTCCTTTGCGAAGCTCCTGGCAGTTATGTTAAGTCTCACCCTGTAATTTCTGCTTTTAATTTTGACACCTTTTTATGACTTAACAATAAAAAAGTATTATTTTTAAAAACAGACTCTGAAAAAATAACACAGTTCTATTTACTGTAGCTCTATTTAAAATTGTTCACATTTTCTCAAGTCTTCAAACGGATGTCTTCATTCACAGAATGATTTTATACTATAGTCATACTCCATTATTGCTAATATGTCAAATACTTGGATATGTTTTTCCTAATTTAGAAGGAAGTTGTCTGTTAATCTCTGCTGCTACCATCGTCAACTCCAAATCAAAAAGCTTGATAGAACTAGCCACTTCCCTGAATATAAAATGCTTCTCGGCCTCTGCACCCCAGCGACACTCCATTAACCTCAGCTGTGGGCCATCTGCCAAGTCCCATTCTCATCTTGTGGCTGTCCAATTAAGTTATCACCTGTTATTTTGGCAAAGGTCTTCAAAAAGTGAAAATATAATTATTAAACATGCCCTTCGATTCTAAATTTGTTTGTTTCCATCTGCATTTCACAGGCAATTACACCTTCACTGAGGTGAGCCAGCTTGGTGTTCTTAGGGCTATTTGTTAAGTGCCTCTGATTCATACCACCTAGGAGAGTCTGGACACTTTTAAACCAAGCCCATAAAGAGAGGCTGATGGCATCCAATTGCTTTTTCCATCGAGTTTCTTAGATTCTAAAAAAATCAGGTTCTGAAGTCTTCAAATGAATTATTCTCAACAATGGAAGTAAGCTTAGAACTCAACTGTATAAATTCTATTTATGTGACAACCACTTCTGGCTCCAGCTCATCTTCATGTGATTGAACATGATATGAAACAGTACCTTATTTCTATTTATTGGCAAAGAGTTATGCAGTTTCTTTTGAGGTCTTTAAGAATAAAAATAATTCAAATTTTTTTTTGTTGTTAAAACAATGGCAAAGATCAAACTAAAAATCTAGGTAATATTAGTGTAAATATTTAACATGATAATAAAAGTACTGGTTTTTAAAATGTGTTATATACTATGTTTTATATCCTTGCCTTCTATTCTACTTTGACACAAGACTCTTATACATACACGTATAAGAAGAGAGCAATGGGGGGGGGGAAGGGAGGGAAATGCACGGGACTATGGTGGTGGCACAGGGGTGATTTGGTGATGGGAAACCCGTGGGGATTACATTTGAGATGAAAAAAAAAATGTGCAAAATGATGTAAAAATAAACTTTTTAATAAAAAAAAAGAAAAAAAGTAAAAGAAACAAAAAAAAAAGAAGAGAGCAATGAAAAAGAAGTGTCTTTGACTTTTGACTTAGCTAAAATACTGCTCTTAAAAATGTAAATTCGGGGGCCCTCCCTGGTGGCTCAGCGGGTTAAAGCACAGCACTGAGAAGCTTAAGCAGCTTAAGCCACTTCTGCATGAGTTTGATTCCCGCCTACCTACCCTACCCCAAGGAGATCCACCTGGGGAAGCAGACCTCTCCTGGCCCACCCCCTGCTCGCTGCTCCCCTCAGCAGTGTACTTTGTCATCTGCCTGTTCTGCTCCCCACTCTGTCTCTGGTGAATCTCCTCACTGCTCCTGCACCTCTGGCCTGTACCCCAGTTCTATATGCATAAATAAATAAATCTCTTTTTAAATTTTTTAAAAACTAAATAAACTTCCTACCAAGGCCTAACAGAACTAAGGTTGTGACTCCTGCTAACTTCTGTATTCATTTCTCACCACCTCCAACTTGTTCTCTCTACTGAAGGAACACTGGCCTCCTTACTGATACTTGACTAGGCTCAGCAGGTTAATTTTCTATTTGCTATTCACTGAAAGCCACATCTTTCCCCCAGATAACCATTTGCTTCTAGAACTTTATCACTTCATAAAGGTACCCACTGAAAAATTTTTTTTTCATTTAAATGTCCGATTCACAATCATGTGAATTAAAATAATAATAAAAATTCTTCCCCAAAACAGAAGCCTAGAACCAGATGGTTTTGCAAAATTTTATTCAACTTATGGCAGTCTTGTTCAAATTATTTCTAAAAATCAAAGAAGAGAGAATGTGCCTTAATACATTTTATAATAACAACATGCAGGACCAGATGGAGAGAGTCTAGTAAAAAGAACTATAAGTCAATATCGCTAATGAGTATTGATGCAAAAATCTTCAACGAAACACTTAACAAATCAAATTCAACAATACAATACACAGATTACACATCATGATGAAATAGGGTTTATCCCAGAGATACAAGTGTGGTTTAATCTACAGAAATCAATCCATGTATGAGAGAAAATATGAAAAATCATATAATAGTGCAGAGCAAGCATTTAATAAGATTCAGTACCCATTGATACACCTCAATCATTTATTTCTACTCTATTTCTACCCCTACTCATGCAAAATATACTTGCTGCCTTCCTTATTCCGCACTTTTTAATACTCTTAAGTTAGTGTTGTTTTGCATTATCTTTTCTTTTTAAGATTTATTTATTTATGCATACAAGAATTGGGGTACAGGCCAGAGGTGTTGGGGTGTGTGAGAGGATTCACCAGAGACAGAGTGGGGAGCAGAACAGGTAGATGTAATGAAACACACTGCTGAGGGGAGCAGTGGGCAGCTCGGGAGAGGTCTGCTGTGCCATGTGGGTCACCTCCTTGGCTGGGGACCAACCTCATGTTTGTAGTGGCTGTGGATTACTTCATAGTGCTGCACTTTAACCTGTTGCACTACTAGGGAGGGACCTATCTTTTCTTTTTAACGTTCAAGATTTGTCTATTAGTACAGACAGCCACATGCACCTCCATCTGTGTTTCTCATCCCTGGTCACACACTAGAATCCCCTGGGGAGCTTCCACAAACTATAGGTTCTCAGACCTCATTCAGATCCAGTGAGTCTGAATTTCTGAAAATGAGTCGTTGACCTTTGTAATTTTTTTTTTAAGATTTAGTTATTTATGCATACAGAACTGGGGTACAAGCCAGAAGAGCAGGAGTGGTGAGAGGATTCACCAGCGACAGAGCGGGGAGCAGAACAGGCAGATCAACGAAGTACACAGCTGAGGGGAGCAGCGGGCAGGTCAGGAGAGGTCTGCTGCACCATGTGGGTCACCTCCGGGGTGGGGATTGAACTCATGTGGAAGTGGCTTTAGCTTCTTAGTGCTGTGCTCTAACCGTTATGCCACCAATGAAGGCCAGACTTCATAATTTTTAACCATTCCCAAATGAATTTAATGTGGCAGGTTGACAACGACCATGCTAACTATTCAATAAAGAAGCATTTGTACTTGACTGTACTCTTCCACTTTCCCAAATCCAATCAGAAATTACAATGGACACATCCTTTTCCTTAAACTTTCCAGGCACTCATTCACTGGCTCTTTCTCAGGGTCCTTCATAGGTTTGCTTTCATCGCTTGGGTCTAAAAGTTAGAGTACCTCATCATTTGGTTCACTGATCTCTAATAATATTTACCCTATTAGGGGCCTGATCCAGTCTCCTGGCTTTAAATATCACCTACTTGTTTATTTTATTTTGTCCTCATCTCCCAAGTCATTTTCCCTGTATGCTGAATACATGTATAATGGTCAGTGGGCAGCTGCACTGTCAGAAAAATAGACATCTTAAGCTTGAGACATCCTAAATGAGCCCTTGTTCCCCTCCCTAAGCTCTCCAGCCTGTTCTTTCTGAAATTTTCCAAACTCAGAAAATGGCACATCTGTCCATTCAGCTGCCCTAGCCAAAATCCTTACTTAAAATGGTTGTCTCCTCTACCTCTCGCATACTCAACCAAAGTCACCAGCAAATTCTTATTTTTTTTTAAAGATTTATTTTTTTACACGTGCAAGAACTGGAGTGTAGGCCAGAGGTGTGGGGGTGGGTAGAGGACTCACCAGAGACAGAGCGGGGAGCAGAACAGGCAGATTGAGTGAAATACACTGCTGAGGGGAGCAGCGGGCAGGTCAAGAGAGGTCTGCTGCGCCATTTGGGTTAGCTCCCAGGCCAGGGATCGAAATTGTGCTGCAGTGACTTCGGGCCACTTCAGAGTGCTGTGCTTTAACCTATTGTGCCACCAGGGAGGCCCTCTTTTGGTTCTACATCCAAAATAGATTTAGAATCCACCTCTACAACAACCACTGTACCCCAATTATCATTACCTTTCATCTCAATTATTGCCAAACATTCCTGGGAACTGTGCATTAGTCTTTGCTCTTTTGTTGATGCTACTCAGGATAACATTCCAGGAGATTCTTTCAAAATATTGCAAGTCAGACCATATCACTCTCCTGTTGAGAATCTTTCCAAAGTTGGCCATCTAGGCCAGATTAAAAGCCTGAGCTCTCACGCTAAGCTCTGCATGTCTACCCATCTCTCTGATCTTATCTAACACCACTTTACATTGGCCCATTGAACCCAAATTATGCAGCTTCCACTAGTCCTTGAACAGATCAAACATGCTCTTAGGTCAGGTCATTTGTTCTTCCTCTACCAGGAATGCTCTATCCTCAGATGTCCACAGAATTGCTTCCTCCCTTCTTTCATGTTTCACATCAAATGGTACCTTATTAAAGTGGTCATCCCTGACCACCAGGACCAGCTGCATAATTCATGGAGTTCAGTGCAACATGATACTGCAAGGACCCTTGTTATTAAGAATTTTTAAAAAGATTTCTTTATTTATTCATTCATTTATTTATTTATACACAGAAGAAATGGGGTTTAGGCCAGAGGTACAGGAGATGAGAGGATTTACCAGAGAGAGTGGGGAGCAGTGAAATACACTGCTAAGGGGAGTAGCAGGTGAGACAGGGGAGGTCTGCTGCTCCATGTGGGTTTGCAGTCTGTCCCAGAATTTGAACTCAGGCCCAGCAGTGATCTTACTGAGAATTAAGGACACCCTGTTATTAAGAATTTTAAGACACAACAACAGAACTTTAAAGTGAACAACAACTCTGAGCTTGGGGCCTGTGCTGTGTAACTTCCATACCATGAAGCTGGCCTTACTAAAAATGCCACACCAAAAAAAGTGATTCCCTGTTCCTTATGTCTTCATTCTCCTGTATTTTTCTTGCTAGGGATACATTTATTGTGTTTTCTCCCCCACTAACATGTAAGTTCCTGTTTTTCCCTCTGTAACGTGCTCAAAATTTAACAGAGCTGCTACATAGCAAACATTGATTATATTTGCTGCTTGAATAAATGTAAAGTCATAACACATGTCTATAAATTCTGAAAGAAAAGCATTTACATCAATATTTAGGAAGAAAACGTAAGACTAGAATTATGAGGAGGGCCTCCCTGGTGGCACAAGAGGTTAAGCCTCAGCACAGTGAGGCCGTCCACAGCCACTGCAGCACAAGTTCCATCCCTGGCCAGGGAGGTGACCCACAGGGCGCAGCAGACCTCTCCTGTCTCCTCACTGTTCCCCTCAGCTGTGTGTTTCAGTAGATCTGCCTGTTCTGCTCCCCAATCTGTCTCTGGTGAATCCTCTCATCCCCGGCACATCTGGCCTACACCTTAGTTCTTGAAATAAAAAAATATATATATCAGTAAATTGCTTGCTTTTGAAAAAAGTTTCAAGGCTAATCCATATTTTTCCACCACTTTACTCATTGTACTAGTGACATGAGATAAAGACAACTCCTTACTAGCATTTAATGATAGTGTTTTATGTTTCCAGTATATATATTAAGATTAAGATTGTGTTGCTTCAAACTCTTTCATAATTTGCTTAAGCAATATTTCATAAGCTATAAAGCAATAACTATTAGAAAAAGTAATGATTATTTAAAATTGTATTAGGGGATGTTAATGACTCAGCAGCACACCACCTAGACTTTTCTTAAAGCTGCATTGTGTTTAAGGTTACAGACCCCTCAACTAATGAGTATGTAGCTAGAAGTCATCTGCGGCTCTTCTCTTATCGTGACAGAAAACTTAAAATTTTTTTCATTGAAATAACATTGGTTTATAATTTATAGGCTTCAGGTGTATGGCCTTATAAATCAACATCTGTATGTGCTATGTTATCTCTGTCACCAAAAACCTAATTTCTACTCTTGACCATGTAATTACCCAGTTTCCCACCCATCTTCCTCCTCCCCTTCTGA
>NW_004567114.1:10321774-10325770 GCF_000260355.1 Condylura cristata
CTGCGCCACCAGGGAGGGCCTCTTGTTCTTTTTTTATATATATACAAACAGAACTAGGTACAAGCCAGAGGTGCAGGGACAGCAAAAGGATTCACCAGAGACAGAGCAGAGAGCAGAACAAGCAGATTGACAAAATACACTGCTGAGGGGAGCAGTGGGCGGAACAGGAGAGGCCTGCCGGGCCATGTGGGTCAGCTCCCTGGCCAGGGATCAAACTCCTGCTGAAGGGGCTGCTGTTAGCTTTGTAGTGCTGTACTTCAACCTGTTGCCCTATCAGGGAGGGCCCTGTTCTTTTTCTTTTTAAGTAATTTCTGCCTCTGAAATCCACACTTAAGCCAGCCCTTCTTTTATTTGTTCATTTTATTTATCTTTTGTTTTATTTTATTTATCTTTATTCTGGAAATAGAAGTAATTTTATAAATTATAAAGGCTTTACACACATATACATATGCATGTATATACACATACAATATACATATGTATACATACAACACATACATACATATGCATATTTTCATACAGAGAATATAAAAGTGATAAGGGAAATATGATAAATGTTAATATTGAAGGAATCAAGGATATGATTAAAAATTAAAATAGACAGGAATTCTTTGTGTCACTTCAGCCTGAAATTATTTCAAACTGAAATAAAAAATGAGGAGAAAACAAAAACTTGTACAATAAAGTAACTGGGTATTCAAGATGAAATCAGCCCAAAACAAGTTCATAGTTCAGCTTGTGCTGGAAAGTACAAAATTGTCTGTTTCTATGAGGAAAATTATTACTTTCACAGACTTCTCATGATCTGGAAGACCCAGAATAAGAAATACTGCTTTATTTAGTTGTTTATTAAGATTTATTTATCTATGCAAATAAGAACTGGGGTACAGGCCAGAGGTGGGGGGGCAAGAGATTTCACCATAGACAGAAAGGGGAGCAGAACAGGTCAATGTACTGAAATACACTGCTGAGGGGAGCAGCAGGCGGGTCAGCAGAGGTCTGCCACGCCATTGTGGGTCACCAACCTGGCTGGGGGTCGAACTCGTGTTGCAGTGGCTTCAGAGAGCTTCATAGTGCTGTGCTTTCACCATTGTGCCACCAAGGAGGACCCAAGAAATACTGTTTTAAATAATGTCATTGTTATCCACATTAGTATAACTAAAACCTCAGTCTTCAGAGGCATTGTGCCTGCATTCACTACCCATCACTTCTAATGTTATTATTAAACAGTGAAGGTTTAACAAATTGTTTTTGAATTATAATAGTCATTAGTAACTTTTATTTGTTTTTTTATATAATGGATTTATATATGTGACCTTATTGAACTCACGTATCCTTCTAATAGCTTTGGGGGGGTGTAGAATCCTTAGGTTCTTTGTTCCTAGGAATGTAATTTTTTTCTTCAAAATCTGGCTCTTTACTTTTGGTTTCCAGTATTGACCATATAGATCTAGGTATGTGTATATGTGTGTTTTATTTTTTAGAATGATTTATTTATTTATACATAAAAGAACTGGGGTACAGGCCAGAGGTGCAGAGTGCGAGAGAATTCACCAGAGACAGAATAGGGAAGAGAACAGATAGTTTGGCTGAAATACACAGCTGAAGGGAGCAGCAGATAGCTTCTTAGTGCTGCATCACCAGGCAGGGAGGGCCCTGTGTACTTTATATCTATCATTCTTGAGTAGATGTAGATCAGTATCTATAATAGATGTGTGTGTGCATGTATTTCAAATCTATCCTTCTTGAGATTTTCTGAGCTCTGTGATCTGTGGTTTGTAATTTTTTGTCAGTTTGGAAAACTCCTGAGAGTTGGGTAACATGGCATGTTTCAGAATCAAAAGAAAACAAGACTAGGATAGCAGGACAGAGAATGTATGGGCATCAGGATGGAGGGATAAGAGGAAGGCCATGCTAGGTATCTTGGTCTTGCTAAGGAGTTTGGGTTTCACTTTAATCAGTGAAAAGTCAGAGGAGAATATCAAATTAGGGCCAGTAGTGGTAGGAGGAGTAACTATAATCTTTGCAAAAATTAATAATATTAAGCAACAGATTTGGGCCTTGCAATGCTTGTATTTTACACACTAAAGCCATAAATTTCTGGAAAACAAACAAGATTACTAACAGGTATCACAAATAAGAGAGTGAATGACTTTTATCTACACCATGATTTGCCATTTTTTTAATTTGGCAAAAAAGAGAGCATTGCACATGCGAAAGAATGAAACTAGACTACTACTTCACATCATCCACAAAAATTCAATTCAAAATGGATAAAAAAAACTTGGATGTAAGATGCAAAGTCATAAAATATCTAGAAGAAAACATGTATCATGACATAAACTTCAGAAAGCAAGGGGAACAAAGGCGACTATAAACAGCTAAGACCACATCAAATTAAAAAGCTTCTGTACAGCAAACAAGACAGCAACCAAAATGAAATTACACCCTGCTGAATAGCAGAAAATATTTGCATATCATATGTCTGATAAGGGAATGATACTAAAGATATCTACAAAGAGTTCACACAACTCAACAGAACAAGCCAACCAAAAAAATGGGCAGAAGAGCTAAATAGACACTTTTCCAAAGAAGAAATGCAAACAGCTAACAGACAGATGGAAAAATATTCAGCATCACTTATAATCAGAGAACTGAAAGTCAAAACACAATGAAGTACCACCTCACACTTCAGAATGGTCCATACTGGGAAAAACAAAAAACAGAAACCAGAAGTGCTGGTGAGGATGTGGTGAAGAGGATCCCTCTTACACTGAAGTGGGAAAGCAAACTGGTCCAACCACTCTGGAAATTTGTGTAGAGGTTCTTCAAAACTCTAGAAATGGGTCTACCAGGGACTCCAGCCCCAGGAATCTACCCAAAGTACGCCGAAAAACACTTATTCAAAAGGAAACCAGCACCCCTATGTTTATTTTGGCACTATTTACAAGAGCCAAGATATAGAAACAACCTAAATCTTCCAAAATATGAGTGGCTCAAGAAAATGTGACATGTATATATATATATATACACAATAGAATATACTCAGCAATCAAAAAAGATAAACTCACGCTATTTGTGGCAACATGGATAGAGCTGGAAGGGATTACGCTAAGCAAAATAAGAAGGAAAAAAACAAATGCTTTCTATCTTAGGCAGGATATAGAGAAACCAAACAAAGAGTCAAGAAAAAGACAAAACTTGCAAGCTGACCACAGATCTGAGGCATAAGCTGGGGCGGGGTGGGAGGAAAGAGCCAAAACAGAGGAGGGAAGCTCATAAGAGACTGTGGTGATGGATCACAGGTGCTATGGTGGTGGGAAAACTATTGGGATTACACCTGAGGATAGAAATTAAATACATCCAAAAGTTAACAACAATGTAAACAAGATAAAAAGTACTTTATCTAAAAACAAACTAAAAATATAATGAAAACCTAAGAAGTTAAATAAAATAAAATGAAATGGGCGTTGGCAGGTAACCTCTCTGCAGAGATGGATACAAGTAGTAACTTAGAAGAAACTGTAATTTCTGACATAATTTATAAAATTATCAGCAAATCTACATTCAGAAACATTTGTTAAAAGTATATTTAGTTGTAAAGACTTTCAAAATACTTGATCAGTAAATACTTGAATGCTCATAAGGTACACAGAATAAAATACAAATGAACATTACACACTACACAACATACACTTCAGTAACATCTTTGAAGATACAGCATCCAATGCAACGATAGTGAAGGAAAGGATAAATAGATGGACTCCAACTAGTTAAAGAGCTTCTGTACAGCAAAAGAGACATTGCAAAAAACAAAGAGGTATCCCACTGATCGGGAAAAAAAATTTCTCACACAAAACTAGCAATAAAGGATTGATCACATCACAAAGAACAAATGAAACTCAACAAAAATAAACAACCCCATCAAAAAATGGGCAGAAGAGGCCCTCCCTGGTGGCGCAGTGGGTTAAAGCACAGCACTGAGAATCTAAAGCC
>NW_004567114.1:10326640-10336645 GCF_000260355.1 Condylura cristata
GAGTGGGGAATAGGATCAAAAACAGTGGCGGGAGGGAAATGCACTGCACTATGGTGATGGCACATGGGTGATTTGGTGATGGGAAACCCAAGGGGATTGCAACTGAGATGGAAAAATGCACAAAAATATGTAAAAATAAACTATTACAAAATTTAAAAAACACGGTGGGGGATGGAAAGTGCACTGGACTATGGTGATGGCACATGGTTGATGTGGTGATGGGAAGCCCATGGGGATTGCAACTGAGATGGGAAAGGGCACAGAATGATGTAAAAATAAACTATTACATTATTTTTAAAATGGACATTACAAATGTGGAGATATTAATTTAGAGATAATGTTTTGGTTGTTGACTAAGATACTTTCTCAGTAAAATCTGCAACTTTAAATGTACATGGTGTTTTACTACTGTCCTGTTTTTTCATGTCTTGGCCTTCTCTCTATCTCTAATTATCAAATCTCCCTTTTCTAGAGCTGTACTCTATACAATTAAACTGTATTTTCCTCTCCAGGAAATGTCCTCCTCCATCAAAATCAACTGAAAGAGGATTTGTCTCTTGCACCTGAGTTTATGTTTTGCATAGCCTACAATAATCTATTCTTGTTTCTTATCTTCCCTACCCTCATTTTTTAATAGTAGTCATCATTAATGACCAGGTGTCAGAAAAGTCTCTTTTGGAAAGCACATGTTTCTGCTATAATTTTTTTTGGTAAATTTTTAGATACAAAGATATGGTATTAAGTTATATTAAAATATGTGAGTATATAACTCACTTATTTATATCTTTTTTCACTTATTTTTATGGTACAGATCACTTTATCTTCTTTTCCGTTTTCTTGAGAGCACAGACTGTGAGTTTAATTTTCCTTGATTACTCCTCCACAGTGCCAAGCCCTGGTGATTCACACGTGGGCGCTCAATTTATGTTGAGGGATGATTAGGGTGGCAGTTCTTAACCTTTTTCTTTCTGTGGTACACTTTCAAATAGTAGAATTTTTGATGATCTATTTGAAGGCTTTAAGCATGAAGCAACTTGAAATAAGTCAACAATAATTACAGAGTGCCTTTCACTACACCTTTCAGTATCTGTGCAAGCATCCAGTTACTTCACTGAGTAAAATGTTTAAGGTGCTGAAGGTGTTATAGTTAAAAATTTATTGAGCAAATTTTTTTCATGTTTTCTTTTATTAGATTGATGAGGTGCATGCTTCTTTTTTTTAATTTTTAATATTTATTGTATACAAGAACTGGGATGTAGGCCAGAGGAGCAGGGGGATGAGAAGATTCACCAGAGTGGGAAGCAGAACAGGTGGATCCACTGTAATAGACAGCTGAGGGAAACAGTGGGGAGACAGGAGAGGTCTGATGCACCATGTGGGTCAGCTCCAATGGCTGGGTGTTGAACTTGTGCTGCAGTGGCTTGTGATAGCTTCACAGTGCTGAGAATTAACCTCTGTGCCACCAGGGGAGTCCTGCTTTTTAGTCTTAATAGTTCCTCAGTGGAAGTTTTGGCTACTTTTCAAGCCTGCTGCACAAGAGGCACCATAAACTCCAGCAGAGTTCTAGCAGTGTGGTTTTAGGATGACTAAGCCTTCCAGATCCACCCCTTAAAGTGCCCCCTGAAGAAGCACAACATTGATAGGGAAGATTACCATCTACTCCACCCAAAACCTGGCATGAGACAGGCTTCTGATTATCCTCTTAGAGCTGATAGCTTAGTAGCTTGCAATTATACTTCTTTCTGTCCTTGGACATTTAAATCTACCCCCACCCAATCTTTTCTCAAGGGCCTGATTGTTGTTCCTTTGTACCCCTTAAACCTCTAATATCTGCTGTAGGTTCACTTCATAACCCTGTTTGCTCCACCCAAACTAGTATGTAGCAATTTGTGTTTTCCTTTGAATTCAGTCTTTGCGTCCATCCATCCACACATGTGCACTACTATTTTAGCTTTTGGTTAGGGGTGTTACTGTCACATACATAGTGGTGATAGTATTTTCCCTTTGGGCGTGTTGCTTTTCTCCTTTAACAACATATTTTAGAAAATATTGCAAGCCAAATCATCTTTGATTGAAATGTATTTCATGTAGAGTCACATAATGAAAAATAAAAACTCAGGGAGAGAACTCTCATTCCCTAGGGCTTCCTTGCTTCAATTTGTACCACTTGCTTCTTGCCATCGAGATAGGAGACATTTACTTCTCCTCTAAACAATTTTCAATTAACAAAATCAGGAGCTATAGTCACATGGTTCAACACCCCTTAACACCCTGAATGCCTTCCCTTAGTGTACCCAGCCTTTCAAAAGTCTCTCGGGCTTTGTTTTGGGTGAATTTGAGTTCTATCCCTATTGCAGCAGTATTAGTGATTAAATTTGACCTTAACCACTTTAGTGTATAGCTTTATTTATCTCTGACAGCATTGTTACATTATCTGCTTGAGTCAATATTCTCAGTTGCTACAGGAGTACATTTTACATGTTGGTCACAATTGGGTAGTAGTTCCTATCAGGAAATGAGCAGTTGGTTGAGACCTGCTGGACCTGTGTTAAGAGACACGTCTCCTTGCGTAACTTGGGTTCTGCGGATTGGAGTGACAGAAGCACTCCATGCTCTTGTTCAACATTACCTTCTCAAAAATATTTGTGCAGTGAACAGCGTTGGAAGATAAAGTTAGGAGCAAAAAGCATGCTTGTTTATTTCCAGTAGACTAAAAATGAAATCTCCCTCTAGAACAAGGGTCAGACAGCTCACTGCCCATTATAAAAAAACTTAGGCTCCCTGATCTTGATTGACATTCCTCTCCGCCATACAACTCTGTGTGTGCCTAGAGTTACCATCTGACCCCCCGCTGTGTTATCCTGTGGGAACTGGAGCTCAGGGAGCTTGTGGCCCAGGGGCCACAGAAGAATCTGATGCAAGTAGGGACAGCAACTCCAATTTGTGGTGCTATGAAACTGAACTGTGGGAAAGAGGAGACAGGAGGGAGCTGGACAAATACATTCTCCCTCCTTTCTCCTTCCCATGGTCTGTTCCAGGCCATGACTTATCCTTGTAGCCCAGAGAGGGAGATTCAATGTGCCAAGTGATGTGTGGCCAGCTCTGACTCTTGAAGACTTCTTATACGATGGGAGCCAGAAAATAAATCATTTCCCATTTGCTTCGGACCTTTCTTAAACTCACTGTCCTTTGTTTTTCCTTCCCAAATGGAATGGAATGCCTTAATCATTGCCTTGGGTTCAATTTTCTTAGGAATCTAAGCTAGAACAGCAGCTAAATAAAAAAGGACTATGTCTAATGGAATATTATTCAGTTATATATATATATGTGTGTGTGTGTATGTGTGTGTGTGCGTATATATATATTTATATATGATGAAATCCTGCCATTTACTACAACATGGATAAGCCCACAGAATAGTAAGCTTAGCGAGATAAGCCAGACAAAAAGATAAATGCTATGATTAAACTGATATGTAGTAAGCACATAGAGCAAACGAACTGATGAACTAAATAAAACAAAAATAAGATTTTGGGACTATAAGACAAGTTAGTGGTTATCAGAAGGGAAGGGGAAAAGTGTGGGTGGGTAAAGAGTGACAAACAGGTCAATGGTGTGGAAAAGGATAGAATTGGACTTTTAATAGTGAATCCAGTGTAGTAAGTACACCTGAAGCTTACATGTTATAATGCAATGCTACTTTGTTTTTTAAAAAGAGGGTAAGGCTCTCCCCAGGGCTCCTTGGGTTGGGGTAGAGCACTGCAAGCAGTGCAAGAGGTGATGCACCTTTGGCTGACCTCTCCTGTCTCACCGGCTGCTCCCCTCAGCAGTGTACTTCCTCCATCTGCCTGTTCTGCTCCCTACTGTCTCTGGTGAACCCTCCCACCACCCTCACCCCCACCCCCATCTCTGGCCTTTTCAAAAGCTGGGAAGTAATAGATTTTAAGACAATAAACAAGTAAGTACATGCCCTTCAAAACACATGTTTTGGAAGTATAAATAAACTATTTCCTAAAGCTCAGTAGGAGTGCTACTGTTGAGTTATGCATGGTTTTATAAAATGCTCCAGGAGCTTCAATGGAAGCAAACTAGAAGTCTGTATTAGTTTCCCAGTCAGCTGTAACAGTGTATCTCAACTGAGTGACTGAAACAAAATAAATTTATTTCACACCGGTCTGAAGGTTAGAAATTTGAGATCTAAGTGTCAACCCTATTAGATCCTTTTGAGGGTCCTGAGGGACAGATCTTTTGCTCCCCTTTTTCCTGGGCTCTGGTGTTTGTGGCACTCCTTGCCATGTAACTTTCTGTCTTCATCCTTACATGACATTTCCCATGCGTGGTATCTGTATCCAGATCTCCCCTCTCTCTGCCTATGCAATTCTTTTCCATTAGGGACCCACCCTATTCCAATATGGCTTAATCTTAGCTATTTATATCTGCAAAAGACCCTATTTCCAAATAAGGTCACATTTTAATGCACCAGGGACTAGGACTTACAACATAAAATTTTGAAGGAGGACACAATTCAACCTTTAACAAGGTGATATATTTGAGCTGGACCTCAAATGTATAATAGGCTGATAGTGGATGATTGAGGTTCTAACACAACATGAAATGGCATGTATATGTCTGGAAAGGCTTGGTTAATTTTAGGAAAGACCAGAATTTATGGTTGGACAACATGGCTAGTTTAAAGTGCGTGTAGTTGATACGTCAGTTGAGACTTTCCAACCATTTGGAAATGGTTTAAACCCCAACTTCACCACTGTTAGAATCCGGGGACTCCCTGCTCCATCCTCAGACACCTTATGAGTTCATCAAGGAATGTTGTCTCCTACTACATCAACTTATCAGGGGACCCCTGTTTCTTCAGCTTCCATTAAAAAAACAGGTGTTAAGAAGCTTTAAGATGTGAGAGGTTTTTGGAGAGAATTGCATGGCAAAATTTGCAACTCTTTCCTCTCTCTGACTTCATTCCTCCCTCATCTTCCTGAAGCAACAAATTCTCATTTTTCATGCAGAAGAGTTCTGCCTACATGCGGGTACTTTCAGATTTCATCTTTTGTGCCAAGCACCCATTTAGGTTTTGGTTTTTTTTTTCCAAATATAATTCCCTTCCCATGAAGAATTCTGAGAAATAATTTTTTCTCATCTCATATGTATTTTTTAAAGAACTTATAAACATCCCTATGAAAGTGTAAAAACTTACCCATCATATTACAAAACTGTTAACATTTTAGTGTCTTTTGTTCCTGTCTTTCATATATTTCATAACTAGCTTATTCTGTAACACATTTTTTCATGTCCTAACTTTAAAATAATTGTTTATATTCTGTTATGGGGAATTTCCAGTGTTGGCAACATTTATTTGAAAATCTATTTTAATGATACCATAATAGTTTTATATGGGCTGAATCAAATATTTCCCTGTAGTTGGACAGTTAAGATGCCATATTTTTACGGTTCTAACTTCAGCTGTGATAAACATTTTGATACATGAAATTTGTTATCTGCATTTCTATAATTATCACAGCTAACAAGATGAGAAATGAGTCAAGGGAGAAAAATATTTTGAGGCTTAAGATATTTGTTGCTACATTATTTATTTAAAAGTTTCTTCAGACAGGGGAGTGGAATCATCAGAAACATGATTTTTACAGGGAAAAGATCAGTTGAACTTGAACTGAACCAGAAGATCATTAGAACTAGAACTTAAAGTATGGCAATGGAGATCGAAGTATGTGGATGTAGACAGGAAGATGGAGTGTAGGGATGTTTTTAGAATATTTTAGAATGGAATCCAAAGGAAGTGCTAATTGGATATGGGAGGTGAGAAACATCAGGAGCCAAAGGTAACAGCCTCAGTCTTGGATCTGCCTAACTAGGGGAGTGTTGTTAATTCAGAAAGAGAAAACAGTGAGGTGTACAGATGTTTAGAAGAGAGTACGTGTTGAGACACCTGTTATTTGAATGATATATCAGTTGTTTGTGGTTTAGGTGGAATCTAATAGGCATTTAGAAATACATTTACATCTGTTTGTTTTTGCATGCCTGGCATCTGGGGTTAGATTTAAATTTTTTTCACAGGAAGGACTTTGGGTGGCAATTGGTTAGAACTCTTGTCTTAAGGCTACGCTTATTTGGCAAAAACCTTCAAAGTTTTTTTGAGGTAATGTTGGTTTATAACACAATATATATTCTAGGAATACAAGTTTACACCTCTTACTGCTACATGTCTACTCACCACCAAAGTATTAATAGCCTTCACCAAAGTTCACTGGACTTCCTCTGCCTTTTGCTACCACTTCTACCTCTGTTGACTTCAGTTCTGCAGCCAAAATCCAAGGGTTTACTTTTGACTAATTTTTTGCTTTGTAGCATTTTACCCCATGTCGAAGTTAAATCGTTGGTTTTCTTTCTCCATAATTGCCTCTAGTTCCAGTCATATTGTCAGACATCACAAGATTTCCTCTTTCATTTTAATAGTTGAGTAATGTTCTATCGTGTATACATATTACCTCTTTATCTAATCATTTGTCTTTCCAACTGCAATGAACATAGGAGTGAGTGCATCTTTTTTAGTCTTTGGACAGATACCAGCAGTAAAATTGCTGGGCTATATGGCAGTTATGTTTTTAATTTTTTTAAAGGAAACTCCTTACTATTTTCTCCCCAAAAGTCGGACTAGCTTACATTCCCACCAACAATGTCTAAACGATTTCCCCCCCCCACACACACACCCTCATCAATACTTTGTTGTTTCTGTAAGGTGACAATTCACTGTGGGTTTTATTTGCATCCTTTTGTTAATAAGTAATGATGAGCATTTTTTTTCACATGCCTGTTGGTTATCTTTATATTACTTTATATGTATTGGAGTGTCTACTTACATCTGCCCATTTTTTGATTGGGCAATTTGCCTTTTTGTTATTGAGTTGCTTGAATTATTTATGTATCTAGGATATTGACCCCTTTTTTGGATATATGATGTGTAAATATTTTCCCCCATTCAGTAGGACAAGTTTTTATGTTAATGGTAGTTTATTTAACTGTATAGAAGCATCTTCATTTGATGCTGTCCCACTTATTTATTTTTAAAAAACTTTTTTTAAGTTAGATTGCAAGTGTATTTGTTTTGTAAATAGATAAGGAGTGACAAATTATCCAAATCAGCCTTAGTAGCAAATGCTGTCTTCCATTTCTTTTTATACTGTTAATGCTGCTACTTCAACTTTTCTTGGGAGGAAAAAAAAAAAGTCACCCCTCTTGTACTTCCCTGCTGTGGTTCTAGTACACCTGACCCTACATTCTTTGGATCCAAGGGTGGGCACATATCTCAATTCAGCCAGTTGGAGTGAAAGGGGCAGAAGTCTAGGAGTTCCAGTGGGAACTGCTTCAAAAAGCATTTTTCATAGGGATTGTTAAGAGTATAAGATGTAGAACTGAAGGAGCTGACAGTTATTTCACTTGTCTGGCAATGGAGTTAACACAAAGAAAAGTAGTTAATGCTGAGTTAATGCTGATGGTATAACTTGAGTCCTAGCATCCAAGCACATAGATAGCAGTTTCAGGGCTTTTCAGTCCTATGAGGCACTGAAGTCCCCCTTTTCACATTATTAATAGAAATAAAAGACACAACATAACTGAAAGATATTCTCTGCTCATAGATTGGAAGAATTAACATTGTTAAAATGTTCACCTCACCCAAAGCAATATACAGACTGAACATAATCCCTGTCAAGGCTCCAAGGACATTCTTCACAGAAATAGATCAAATATCACAGAAATGCATGCAGAACAACAAAAGGCCTCAAATATCCAAATCAATCCTGACAAAAAAGAGGAATAGTGGTGGCACCATGCACCCAGATTTCAAATTGTACTACAAAGCCATAATAATCAAAACAGTATAGTACTGGGTACACCTCCCCCCGCCCCCCAAAAAAGACAGACAAACCAATGGAATAGAATTGACAGTCCAGACATAAACCACACATCTATGGACAATTATAGTTCTATTGAGCTATAATAGAGAGCCAAATGAATACACTGGGAAGAAGAGGGTCTCTTCAAAAGTGTCATTGGTAAAACCAGGACAGCTACATGGAAAATAGTGAAACTAGATCACCATCTCATACTACCATAAACATTAACTCAAAATGGATTAAATACATTGAGGAAAACATAGGTTAAGTGCTCCACAATGTTGGGTTCGGTGGTGTCTTTGTACAGTTGTCTCCAATGGCAAGAAAGAAAATTAAATATAAATAAACAATACTGCATCAAACTAAAAAGCCTGATACAACACCAACAAAAATGTCAGTAAGTAAAACAAAAGGATAACTGAATGGGAAAAAACATTCACACACCATACATCTGACAAGGAGTTAATATCCAAGATTTATTAAGAGCTCATATAACTCAACACAAAGAAAAGAATAACCCAATAAAAATGACAGAAGACCTAAATAAATGCTTCTCCAAAGAAGACATAGGTGGCCAACAGACACATGAAAAAAATACTGTCACTTGCCATCAAGGAAATGCAAATCAAAAACACAAGGAGATACCATCTCACACCTGTCAGAATGACCAAAAAAACAAAAACAAAAACCAAGTGTTGATAAAAACATGGAGAAAAGGAAACAACTAGTACACTATTAATGGAAATGTAGACAGGTTCAGCACCATGGAAAAAAATATAGAGATTCCTCAAAATCTTAAGAAGAGGTCTACTATCTGGTCCTGGAGTTCCACTCCTCAGGATCTACACAAAGAATGCAAAACACTAACTCAAAGGGTTATATACATTGCAGCATGATTTATCCTGCCTTAGATATGGAAGCAACCTAAGGGAGGACAGAGAAGTGGATTAGAAAAATGTGGTACGCACGCAAAGGAATATACCCAGCCATTCAAAAAAAAAAAAACAAACAAACTCTTGGGCCCATCCTGGTGGAGCATAGCACTAAAAAGCTATCAGCAGTCACAGATCCCCCGCCA
Source organism: Condylura cristata (assembly GCF_000260355.1). Classification (NCBI taxonomy): domain Eukaryota; kingdom Metazoa; phylum Chordata; class Mammalia; order Eulipotyphla; family Talpidae; genus Condylura; species Condylura cristata. Next base: position 10,335,644 of record NW_004567114.1, read on the forward strand.
GGGAGCTGACCCACATGGCGCAGCAGACCTCTCCTGTCCTGCCTGTTGCTCCCCTCAGCAGTATATTTCAGTCGACCTGCCTGTCCTGCTCCCTACTCTGTTTCTGGTGAATCCTCTCACCCTCCTATACTGCTGATCTGTACCCCAGTTCTTGCATGCATAAATAAATAAATCTTTAAGAAAAAAATTATTTAAAAAATGAACTCTTGCCATTTGTGACAATATGGGTGGGACTAGAGATCGATGCAAAGCCAAGTCAGAAGGAGAAAGACAAAAACGGGTTGGCTTCACTTATATGTGGAATACATGGAAACAAAACAAAGGGTCAGATAAACAAATAACAATAACAAATCTTAAAACCCTGACAGCGGGATGGAGGCTACAAAAGAGGGGGAAATCATAGTGGAGAGGGGACACAATGGACTCTACTGGACTGTGGTTGTCTTGGTGTGTGAGTGTGGTGTGAGGATACGCACTTGAAAGTGTGTGTGCCTTTGAATCACATACAATGTTGCAAACCAATCAGAAGAGAAAGGAAGGAAGGAGAGAGAAGGGAGAGAGGGCCCAGGGGAGGGAAGGAGGGAGGGGAAAAAGAGAGGAGGGAAGGCAAGCAGGAAGGAAGGAGTTCAATTAAAATTCCTTTTTATCTTAAAACATTTTGAGTGGGTTTCTGTCATGCAACCAAAGAAGTCCTAACTAATAAAGAACTTGAGATATTAAAAGGTTCGAATTTTCAAAAGTTTCAACTCTGCAGGATAAAACTAAAAGGAATCCACTGAGCTTGTATGAATACTCTCTTCATATTAAACAGCTAACTGTTGTGCCCGGCACTATTTGACTCTTCAAATAAAGCAGGTTAATTAAAGGTATGTGGTTACTGGGGGTGGGAGGGCCACGAGGGGAAGAGTAGGCGGACGGGAGAGGGCGGTAGATGGGATATGGACAGGGGTCTTTTCGTGGAGGGAAAAGGAAATTAAAACTATGGTTAAAACATTTTTGTGG
>NW_004567114.1:10336960-10339749 GCF_000260355.1 Condylura cristata
GCAGACCTCTCCAGACCCGCCCCCTGCTCCCCCCAGCAGTGTACTTTGTCGATCTGCCTGTTCTGCTCCCCACTCTGTCTCTGGTGAATCCTCTGGCTGGTACCCCACTTCTGTATGAATAAATAAATCTTTTTTTAAAACCACTATAATTCATTAATTGGCTGAATTATCTAGCTAGAATTAATATCCTGAGGGCCCTCCCTGGTAGCGCAATGGGTTAGGACACAGCACTGCAAGCCGGCCGAAGCCGGCCGCAGCTGCTTCAGTGCAGTTTGATCCCCGGCTCTGGAGGTGATCCACATGGTTCACGGCCCCTGTGCCTCTGACTTGTACCCCAGTTCTGTATGAATAAATAAATCTTTAAAAAAATTAATGTCCTGAATTTTGGCTGTTCTGTTTTACGTAGTTTGCCTTGCATTTCTTTTGTAAACTTGAGTGTAAGATTGTTAGAAATTTGGCAACTATCCAGAAAGTAAAGTTTCATATTAGGAACTCTGGCTTTAGGAAATAGATAACCAGAGATGACTGTAGCTTATATTTGTTTCACATATGTCCACTTGATGTGCAAAATTCTGGGGGTCTTTCCCACAGAACATATTCTTGCATGTGTTACTTTCAAAGGATACATGGTAATGGACACTTATCTAGTAATTAAAGCTTAATTAGATTTTCTTATGCGACCTTAGTAATACAGGGTAATGACATGTCGTAGCGGTAAAAACTAAATGGGTGTGTTTTTTTCCCCAGTATTCATGAATGTTTCATTCTTTTTTTCATCTTTGTGCCTGTACCTTCTCTTTTGGTCTTGCGTTGTCAGCTGAGGATTGTTTAATTAAGAATGTTTTCGCTGCACACTCCACCCTTGGGTCATTAAAAATCATAATGGAAAATATGATAATGGAAAATAAATTATTTAAATATTCTGTTAACATGACTACTTCAATTTGTATCATGGGCTCCATATGATATTACACTGAAAAATCTGAAACACAGAAAAGTATTGCATATTCTTTTCATCTCATAGGATTTACATGTAATCAGTGTTAATGCACTGCAAATATGTAGCAGCAAAATATTTAAACTTTTCTAAGTTTACTGTTTGATTTTTTAAGATTTTATTTTTTTTAGATTTATTTATTTATGCATACAGAACTGGGGTACAGGTCAGAGGTGCAGGGGGTGGTGAGAGGATTCACCAGAAGCAGAGTGGGGAGCAGAACAGGCAGATCAATGAAGTACAATACTGACTGTTTAAATTTAAATAATCAACAACATTTATATTTCCTTATCTCAGGCTTTCAAGGAATTTACAACTGAGTTAACAAATATATTTTTATTTAAAAGTAAAAAATAAATACGGGGACAGTAATTATATGTCTTTGACCTTTTTATGGCCTCAGAAACAAGTCTTTGGTCTGAGTTCTCTTGCACTTTCTAGCATGTCCCGGAAACTCAGTCAGCATTTGCCCCTTTACTTTATGCTGAAATTCTTGTAATGGTAAACCAAAGATGAGCTGTGGACCTATTTCTCCTGGTCTCACCAGCCCCTTTTAATTCTTGACTGCCCTTGGAAATTAGAACAGGAGTGGTAGCTTCTTCCGCTGGAGACAGCAAAAAAAAAAAAAAAAAGATAAACCGAAGGACGTTTGATAGCTTTTATCAAGGAAAAATTTTATCAAGTTCTTAGACAGTTAGTTTTCCCTGACTATGAGTTCCTCACCACATTGTCAGGCAACGCACTCTAAGCCATGGTGGTGAACTGGTTTCTACTTTGTCTTCCTTTGTGAGCGCACGAAATCTGTTCACTCTTTCCTAGTTTACTTTTCATAACATTTGTGCAGATTTTTTTCTTTAAGTTAGCACTTCTTCCCTGCATGTTGCCTAAAAGTCATCACCAAAATTGTTAAGGTATTCCTTTCATCTTAAGTTGGTAATTTGCATCTTGGGGGCAGTACTAAATTGGTAACATCCATTCCAAGGATGCTAATTTAGCCTGGCTTTTGTCAGAGTTCCAAGTTTTGCTAATCCATAGGGAAACCAAATTAGTGCGTTTTTGAGAGTGGGGTTAACCGTTAATATTAGCATGTGTTGTATTTCTTGTAAGCCTTATAGCTATCACCCTGTACTTGCAGTCTTTTAAATTATGGATTTCAAATTATTTTAACATGTTTGGTAAATTTTAGTCGTGTCCCTATAGGGGGCACTTGAAACACCGAATAGGGAACTGACAGGAATTCATTGCTCCTGGTATTTCTTCTTTAAGTATGTTCTCAAGGATCACGACTCTCAAGTCATCTCCACCGATGCAGGCGGTATTAGGAGTAATTATTGATATCCAAAATACCAATTCCAAAAACAATTTCAGGTGTCATTGCTGTTTAGTAAAAATTCAGAGCTGGCGCGACATTTTATCATTTAAATTCTACTTTCAGATTGGTGGTCACTTACACAGTGTAACGTACACGGAAATCAGATTTATTCCCCAAGTCTGACACAGCAAGCAGGATGAAGCAGTAAGAACACACACACACAATCGGGAGGGGAAAGGCTGCTCAGCATCCTGGTTGGAGACATTCTCCCAGGCATAAATGTTGCCTTGACCCGCTCCAGGGCCTGCAAGACAGCGCGCGCTTCCCGGGTGAGGACCCCCAGCAGCAAAAGATCCGCCCCGGGCCTGAGCGGCTTGGTGAAGGTTCGGCGTCTCCACGCATGCTCGCGCACTCATTGGGGGTCGCTGGTGCGGGCTGCGGCCCCACTCGTGGGGAAAGGACCACCAAGCCCGAGCCGGC
>NW_004567114.1:10340344-10362158 GCF_000260355.1 Condylura cristata
CGCCGCCTCCCACGGCCGCGGGCCCCAGCGGGAGCGGTGGGTGGGCGCCCCGACATGGCGGCCCGGAGCGCCCCGAGCTGCCACCTGCGGCTCGAGTGGGTGTACGGCTACCGGGGCCACCAGTGCCGCAACAACCTCTACTACACGGCGGCCAAGGAGATCGTGTACTTCGTGGCGGGCGTCGGCGTGGTGTACAGCCCGCGGGAGCACCGGCAGAAGTTCTACCGGGGCCACAGCGACGACATCATCAGGTACGCGGGGCGGGGGCGGGCGGCCCCCCGCGCGGCCCGGGAGTTTGCTCGGCCCGACCTCTGGGTGCGGTGAGTGCGGTGACCGCTCCTGCGGGGAGCCTCGGCTCGGAGAGCGCCCTGCGGCGGGCTGCTTCCCAGCCCGCTGGGTTCACCCCGGGCCAAACCCTTTTCCCATCTTGGTCTTGGGGAGTCCCCCCCCCCCACGGTCAGTGCGTGAGACCCGCGACCTCGGGGCGTTAGGTTTTATGGCTGGGTCCCTTTTCCCTCCGTCCTCAAGATGAAAAGTGCCCCGAAGCAGATTTAGATTGCAGTCTGCGCCTTCTATGCCGTCAGAGATTTCTTATTACACGGATTGTGAAAGTGTCAGGGGGAAAGCCTTTACGTGATTGACAACCCGTGAAAGTGCAGGCAGCCGGGGCCGGTCCTGGGAAGCGCGCCCGGGTGGCATCCCGGAGGGCGCGCGGCTCTTGACTGTAACTAGTTCAGGTTTCACTGCCTGCTGTTAACGGCAGAAGAGAAAACCCGACAACCTTTAGGCAATGCATTGAGCATCAAAATGTGCACCCCTGAAGGCAGTTTGGGGGCAGGTTTTAACTGAAGAAGCTGCTGGAAGCGACTCCCTCTTCATGAATATAGTCCTAAATAAGTTTACGTTTTGTGTTTCTGATTTAAATCACGTTGGTTTGGTTTTGCGTCTTAAAGTTGATGTCAGCGCTTTTGTATATTTCTTTAGTGAGTAATGTATTGGATATGTTATTCTCAATCAGTGTCTCAGCAGAACTTTTGTAGCAAATAAAAAGGTGGAGAAAGTATTCCAAGCTATTAGTTACTGCCCCAAGTACAGCTTTTTGACTCTTGACTCTGGAGAATATATTTTAAAACATTTCGGGAATATGTTTGTAGGCTGCTGGGTTTTTAAACAGAAATTTGTGGATTTGATTACTAAGTTTTATTCCCTTATTTCTGTTCCGCGGCAGTTAAATGGGGATTTCAAATCCAGTATTGTGGTTTGATATTTTGTAGGTAAGAAACTTTGGTACTTAAAATACATAGGTAATAGTTGTTCTGTTTTGCATTTTTGCACTGCTGTGATCTGTTAGAGAGGGAAGGAGACTTAGGATAAATAAAAGGGAGGGCCAGATGTAGTAAAGATAAGGAAAGGAAAAATTGAGATTGTGGAATAGGGAATGAGGTGGTGTTTTGGATTCATTTGGTTTTTGACACACGGCAGTGAAGTTTTTCCAGATTGTTGCTAATACATTACTTTGGAAAGAAAGCTGACAAATTGTCTTAAGTTTTCCTCAAGTTAGGATTCTTTGTGTGATGGATCAAAACTACAAACTACATACCTATTATAATTATACAAATTAGTGATTCAAAGCCCAACAAGCAGTATTTATATTTTCTGTTGCTATTCATTGCAAGAGATTTAGCCCAGCTCTTTTGCCTCCCTCCTCCCCACCCCAATCCTTTCCAGTTTCTTTTCCATTAGCTCTCTCACAGCACAGGAGATACAGTTGCTTCATCTAGTAAAACAGCCTTGCCTGAAGTCCTCACTTTATTAGGTTGAATTCAGTAGTTGGAGTATGTTATGTCCTTTGTTTTTACTCCTTGGCAATTGAGAGTGGTATGATACTAAGGCCTTCCAAAACTAGATATGTTTTATTATATGGGGGTAGTTTATATTTCATTTATTCTTACAGTAGTAATTAGAAACTATATTTTATGCTTGAATTTTTGTGATCATCTTTCCGTGAACTGTAAGGAAAGTAGTGTTTCTGCCTTCTTTTGGTATAATTGCACAACCTTATACACCTACTGCAAATTTCAAAATGATAAATTACTTAAATTTTTGCCATAATGGAATGTATGTTTATGATTTTATGCAAATGATCCAGCTTTAACATAATTTATAACATTGAAAAGGTTTCCTGAAAATTTTCAGTGGGGTGGCAAAATCATACACCATCTTTGAATTGGTGTTACAAATTTAATACTGTACTAAGACTGTACTTTAGAAATCAAAGGGCTCCTGATATTTTTTCAAACAATAATGACAGCATTCTTGCTTGTGAAATAGATAAGGCAAATGTTCAGATTTTTCCACTTATTTTTACCAATTCTAAGTTTGAGGTTTAGGTGTAGAAACTAGTCCAATAAATTTTCTACTGATGCCACAGTGGAAAATGGAATATTTCTAAATGTGGTGCATGGTGGTAAGTGTTACTGTAATGTTAGCAGCATTATCCGCCATCTTGCTTTCTGTATTTGCTTAACACTTAGGTGAAGCCTATTAGTGAAAATGCTTTAATGAAGGCCAAGACTATTCCAGGATGAGCAGGTCGGGTAGGCTTAGGCTTTGTAGAAAAGTACTCCATGGATTGTAAACATTGGGTCATGATCAGTCTACCATTTTGCTGCTCACCTATCACGTTGCTGCCATCTAGAATGCCAGGGCGGTGCTACATGGGATGTCTATCTGTGTTGCTTGTGCTGTCTTAATTCTTATTCTTAATGTCTTATTTCCAGGTATATGTCAATATTTTGCAAACCTGGCTGCTCATGAAAATCATTCAAAGAGCTCTTTGCCAGTTTCTACCCTTTCCTTGAGGTGTCCTCACTGACACACTGCTAGAGTCAGAATCTAGGAATGTGTTATTTCAGAAAGTGTCTCTCTTTGGGAAGTCCATTACCAATCTGTATTCCAAAAAAATGTGTGACTGGAACTCTTAACATCAACAGTCTGAGTACTGGATATAAACTCTTCCAACTTGATGCCAGAATTTTCTTAAGCATTGTGAAATATCTAGAAGCAACCCTTTAAAAAGCATTAAACTACATAAAGATTTAGTAAAATGTCTCAGTGTGTAGTAAGAATTAAGTAAGCTTAACTTTCGCAGACTATGTGATGATTCTATCCAGTAAGGTTTTCTGTCTGGATTATTCTTTTTCAGATATTGTATAATTTAAAGGATATAAATTAAGGGGTGTTTTCAGGGAAAGGTCAGTATTATCTAGAGTAATAGTTCAAGTGTACATTAAATATATTTTATTTAGGGAGAAGCCAAACTTTAAGATTTTCATCATAATGTTTTCCTTTATTATTTTATATTGTCTTGTACTGAATAATTAGACAATATTAAATTTTGTATATAAAGGGAAACATGGAATGACAAATTCTTAGAAACTAGTAAGAACTTATTGTTCTTTCACTTATCAAAGGAATATTTATTGAGTTCCTGCTTTGTACAAGGGTGCCTGCCCTGGGATAATGAGAATTTAACAGTAGTATGTACTGTATGTACACCAGGGAGTGCATTTCTCCTATGATAAGTGCTGGGGACATAACAGTGCCCAGAAGTGTTTCCTGTAGAATATAGCTAAGCTCTGTCTTTGTGGGTCACAAGGAGAATTAGTCACCAGAAGAAATGAGTAAAGGTATAGCATTCTGGAAAGCAGTAACATGCGGTGGTCTAGTGTTAAGAGAAAGTATTTGAGAGTGCTTTGTACCCAACATGGCCGTTCTTTTCCCCTCCCATTCAATCTTGGCAGTTTCGCCTTAACTACTCTTGCCAGCATCACCAGTGACCAGCTCCCACCATAGCTATATCTAGTGGCCAACTCCCTGTTCTTTCCTTTTAAATTTATTATTATCATTTGCTGTTATTGGTCACTCTTATTTTCATAAGATTCTTTCTGGAGTGGCATCTGGACATGTCTTACTGTAGAAATAGGTACTGTTTGGTTTACTTATTCTTATGACAAATATTGAATACCTGTTATTTGCCAGGGAACATTCTCAGCACTAGAGATACAGTGTGGACCAAACATAAAATTCCCAGTCTTCATGGAACTTATATCTACTGGGAGGAGACACAGAATAAGTATGGTAGATTTTATTGTTTGGTATATAGCACACATACTTACATGCCATGTCTCTTAACATATACTGTATAATGTATACATACACATATACTATATAAATAACTTGTGTGTATGCATATGTAGTAAATAGGACTAAGGACAAAAGTTTCAGCAAGAGTTAGTGACTAAGAGAGACTTTAGCTAAGATAAGATGGCCAGAAGACCTCATTGTAAAATATAAAGTGGCAGTTGACACTTAAAGTGTGGAAATGTGCCGCGTGGATATTTGAGGGAAGGGCATTTCAGACAAGTGGACCGAAGTAGAATATCTAGTGTGTTTGAGGAACAGAGAGCTTATGTGGCCAGAGAGCAGTGAGAGTTTGGGTGAAAGTAAGAAATGTGGTTCTGATGCAGCACTGGCGCTGGGGCAGACTGTGAAGGGCCTGAAGCTACTGAGAGGATCTCAGCTTCCCATCTGAGTGGATTGGACATTATTGGAACAGTGTAATCAAATTAGTGACACAGTTTGACTTAATGATCTAACAAGGTCACTCTGGCTCCAGTGTTGAGAAAAAAAGACTGGCAGGATGGAAACAGACCACTCACAATAATCAAGTCAAAAATGTTGGTGACGTAGACCAGACTGCTAATGGTGGAAATAGTAAGAAAGGGTCAGATGTAGTTTGAAGATAGAGGCAGTATGATTTTACTGATCAGTATAAATTGTGACAGAAAGCAAAGGTCAGCAGCGATTTCACTTTGGGGTCAGAATGGAGCTCACAGTTACTAAATGGGGAAAAACTGGGGGAAAGCAAGTTTTCTGTTTTGATGGCTACTAACTAAATTTCAGAATCACATGAGGATGTAAATTAGCAGTCGGACAATGTGTGTTATTCAGGGAAGCAGCCTGAACTGGAAAATATTTGGGAGTTATCAACATACATGTGGTTTCTAAAGCCATGAGCCAGGATGAGATCAAGATGAACAAGTATAGATAAATTATCTTAAAAAAATGCATTTCTGTGGCACTCTGACATTTAAATGTAGGGATGAAAAGGAACTGGCAAAAATGTAGCCAGAGAGGCAGGAGGGAACCCAAGGAAGTATAGGGTCACAACAATCAAGTGAGAAAGAGTTTTTCAGGAATCAGGAGGTGATCAGCGATGTCAAGCAAGGTCAAGGGTGCTTCACCTTTGGGGCTGTGTTAGTTATTTTGCAACAGTCACGTTGTAATCAGGAGACTTCAGGGGACTGTGTGTGTCCAGGGGAATTGAAGAGTAGAAAGAAGTCAAATGAGTCACATCATTATTAGTGTACTTATTAGTGGCTACTTTCAGAATTTCATCCAATATCTTTTAGTGTGCTTGGTTTTTAAAAATGACACTGGCAGCTCTCTAGATCTTTGCTATTGAAAGTTATGGTTCTGAGACCAGCAACTCCAGCACCACCTGGGAATCCTACTAGAAATACACATCTCAACTCTCAGCCCAGACCTACTGAATTACCCTCTGCTTTTTAATAGGGTTCTCAGGTAATTTGTGAGCACATTAAAATTGAAAAGCACACTCCAGATCAGTGGTTTTCAAAATATGTTCCTTTAGCCAGTGGCATTAAAGCAACCTGTAAACATGTTAGAAATACAAATTCTCAGACTTCACCCCTCTAGATATGGGGCTCGACAATCCATTTTAATCACTTCCAGGTCATATTGACGCAGACTAAAGTTTGAGGATGACTGCTCCAGATTCTGAATTCTCAGCCCAGCTGCTTATTGGAACCACTTGGCTAGTTAGAATGTTAAAAACAAAGCCAATGTAATAAAACCACCAATGGCTGAGTCTCATCCCTGACACTCAGATTTAATTTGCTTAGGGTATATCTCAGGTATATTGTCTTTGTTGTTGTTCGCGTCTACTTTTAATTTCTAAACTTCCAAGATGATTCTAATATGTAGCCAGGGTTGAAGAACATGGCTCTGGAGATAGTAGTAATCCATATTTAGCAGGTGAGCTAGGACATGAACCTGAAAAAAAACTCAGGGCTTAGCCATATTTACCCATTTACAATTATGCATTATATAACAATGTGAATAATTTGGCAAGTGTGGAGACCCCTTTAAAAACTTTGGATCACTTATCTGAAGCCTCCCTATGTAGGATATCCTGTTTGGAGATTTATTACCAAAAATGTAGTCCTTACTGTGGTTTTCTGTTGATGAATCTGTTCAGTATCATTAGAGACTGAAAACACTAGAACAATACTCATTGGGGATTTAGAAGATTCACCTAAATGGGCAAAGTGATGTGTGTCCTATATGGTATAGGATAAGGTGGAACCCAGTGCCCCAGGAGGTGATCATGTTGCAGGGGAAGGATGTCTAAACTCCACAAATGGGTTTTATGGACCCTACCCCCTCCCCAGACCAGAGCAATCCAATACACCAAGGACTGCAAACCCCAGAATGTCATCACCACTGAAGGGAGGATGTTGGGACCTGAGGGTGGAGTTAGGCAGCCAGGCGTGGTCACAACCAGACAGGTGGGCCTTGAGGGTGCTTGATTTTTCGCCAGCTCTCAGTATGCTGTTGGGTCCCAGCTCAGTGGAACAGGTAGGACACATTACCAATTTATCTCTCTCTCTTTCTCCCTGAGTTATTCTTCATTTCCCTTTTTTGAAAATAACCCCTTTACTAACCTTTTTGTATGTGCCTGCAGTTAGTCTCATAATAAATAAGTCTTTTTTTAAGCTTAAGGTTAAAGAATGAGAGCCCACAGTCAGGCCAACCCATTTCACATTGGGGTTGTCCTGTAACAATTCAACAGGCTCATGGCACAGTTGCAGGAATTGGATCCTGGCTGAAGGATTTAGACCATGAAAAAAATCAAGATTTACCATTAATAAATTTCTGGTTGTCTGTTCTGACTGCCCAAATCTATGGTCAGAAATATCCACTATGCTAATAATTTGGGGGCTGTATAAATGCTCATTGAAGGCAGATTACCCAGTCTATGAAATTCTAAAGTGGATGTATTACCTTGGACAACTGAAATAGAACCTGAGGTTCATGTTTAGTCAAGGCAGGGTAGCCAGGATGTGTTTCATAGGGCTTATAGACTACATGTTGCCACTAATCAAATATGCTGCCAACAACAACTGGCAGGCTTCTCTTTAAGGCAAGCAGGTGTTCTCCATTTTGTTTCTTTTTTAAAGATTTATTTGTTTATGCAACAAGTACTGGGGTACAGGCCAGAGATGCAGCGGTGAGAGGATTCTCCAGGAACAGAGTTGGGAGCAGAGCAGGCAGATATACTGAAATATATCTGCTGAGGGGACAGGAGAGGTCTGCTGCACCATGTGGGTCAGCTCCCTAGCCAGGGATCAAACTCAGTGTTGCAGTGGCTACGGATAGCTTCATAGTGCTGTGCTTTAACTCATTGCGCTACTAGGGAGGGCCCACTCCCCATCTGTTTTCAGTATGAATTAGTGTTCTGAGGCAGAATAGGACTAGCAAGGGATAACATCTAGCCAATACCTTGACTACAATAGTTCTTATTTTAATTGTAGGGTGGCACATGGTGTTATCATATTGGCCACGGGCAACTAGAACTGGTACAGAAGCTTTAATCAGTTCTATATTTTGTGTCTACAATATCACCCTTAAATGTTCAGTAGAATTTAACCAGTGAACCCATCTGGTCCTGGTGCTCTCTATTTTGGAAGGTTACTATTTTTTTTTATCTGACTCCACAGAAATGTTTGTTTACCCTTGTAATAAAATAAATATTCAGAAATTTAAGCTATTATAAACAATGGTAAACAAGAAAAGATAGTTCTTCTCTATGTGTATCTATACACATATATGTGCATAGATAGATAGATAGATATTCACACATCAACACACAGAGAAGAAACGAAGGAAATAGGAGGATCACATTATGAGACTAATACAGAAACTATTTGGAAAAATCTACCAATAGAGGCTAAAATTAATGAATAAAAGTTTGAAAATGGGATTTGCATAGTCTCAAAGAATCTCCCCTAAAATAAAAGTTACAAACAGGAACTTTATAAACAGTGGAGAAGTTTGGCAGATAATTTAGTCAAGGGTTTGTGGTAAAACCTTATCTGTATACATAGTTACATTTTAAACCCTTTACTGTAATGCAATGACGTGCACAAATAGAATTTTCATGGTATATTTATCAAAGTACTTAACCTGACTCCAGTCATGAGAAAACATCTAGTAAATCCAAATTGAAAGATATTTTTCAAAATAACTTGTTAGTGCTCTTTGGAGGGGTATGTACAGTCAGAGAGACAAGGACAGGCGAAGGGAATGTTATAGACTAGAAGTTGCTAATGAGAAATAACAGATATAACTAAATGCAGCCAGAGTCCTGAGTAGGATCCTGGAACAGAAAGGATATTACCAGGAAAAGTGGTGAATATTTAATAAGGTCTATGGTTTAGTTAATGATACTATATTAATGGTAATTTCTTTTTCCTGATCACTGTTCTGTGACCTAAGATGTTTATATTAGGGAGATGCAATGGGTGGTATAAAAGAAGGGTTTGTACTATTTTTTAAACTTTTTGTAAGTCTAAAATTAGTTCAAAATAAATTTTGTTTAAAAAGTTTAAATTAAGAACAATGATGTAAAACATACAATTAAATAAAGGTAAATTAAGACACTGAAAAGATAGTTCAAAATGTGGGAAACATATTTAGAAAATACTTCTTTGAAATAAGAATCATTAAAAAGAATTGTAGCCAGACTATCTCAAGAACTCCTGCAATATAACAGTGACACCACCCAACCACTTAAAAAAGAGCCAAACTGCTTCTTGCCCAGAGGCAGACCTAGTTCCGGGACTGAGGACAACGTGCAAGGCCCAGACTCAGTCACAGTGCATTGATGAAGGAGCCCTTGAAGATGGAGGGTCTGATGAAATTTGTGGAGAGCAAGGGTTTTAAGAAGGGGATCTCATAAAGCAATGTTTTGATGTCCCCAACTTACTTCAGGCTGCGTATGGTCAGAACAGGTAATAAAGATTTTGAGAATTAAACTACATTCATCCAGGTTTCAAATTGGCCTCTGTGGAATGTACATGTGAGAGTCTGCAAAGGCTTCAGAAATTAAACTGGCATTGGAGCCACAGATGGAGGGTTTTGATAGGTGCTCTGAACCTAACTGGATTAATCAGGAGCTAAACCAAGCAAACAAATCAAAATTCTCTAGATTTTACTCTGACGTTGAGTTTACAAAATAATATTCAAAGTGTCCAAGATATAAACCAAAATTATAAGGAATTAGTCATTAGCTCCAAGGTTATCTAGAGATGAAAGTTATCAAAGAATTTAGAACTGTTGTTATAATGTATGCCATGAATTAAAGGGGAATGCTCTAAAAATAAATGTTAGAAGTTCACAGAAAAAAAAAAGCTGTAGAAATGGAATATTTCAACCTCTATATCTGAGTCTGTATGGTATCCAAATTACACCTCCTTCCCAAAGATATCCACTGTCTAATTCCTGGCATTTATAGGTTGTTACATGACACAAGTGACTTTGAAGATGTAAGTAAGGACCTTGAGACATGGTGAATCTCCTGGATTATCCAGATGGGCCCAGTTTAGTCATGAGTCCTTAAAAACAGAAGTTCCTCTAGCTTGGGATATAGCAGAAGTCAAGGAGAACGCGATATGCTGTTAATAGTGTGAAGAAAGAGGCAACCAAAGTAATGAAAAATGTTGGTGGCTGTAGGGAGAACAGTTCCCAGGTGACAGCCAGCAGGAAAACAAAAGCCGCAGTCCCTTTACTACAAAAAAACTGAATTTAGCTGACTTTCTGAATGAGCTCGGAAGGGATTCAGCCTCAGAGTTCAGGAAGGAATGAAGCTGTGTTGATGCTTTGATTTTGGTCTTGTGAGGCTCTAAGCAGAGGACCCAACCTAGCCTCACTAACTGAATTTCTGTCTGTACTACAGAGAAAATAAATTTGTGTTGTTTTAAGATACAAATTTGGCACAGCAGCATAGAAAACTAATAAACACTGGGATATATTTTTACAAATATATTAATTTGCAGACTAGTAAGTTAGACACTATTTCTTGAATGTTGACAACAGCATGAAATTCCAGGGTCAGACAAAGAACTTACTGGTCTAGAATAATAATCATCATACAGTCATAATAACAGAAAACACATTCTTTTCAAATAATCTTTGGAACATTTATCAATAGAAGTTATACATAGTCAATAATATAAGCCTCCAAATGGAAAGAACTGAATTCATTTAAAATATATTCTTTCTAATGATTCATATCAAAAAGACCAGCAAGTATTAGCAAGGGTGTGTACAAAAAGGAAACTCGTACACTGTCAGCAGGAATGTAGACTGGGCCAGCCCTATAGCGAATAGTAAAATAGATCTACCAAAATGGTCCAGCAACTCCTCTCCTGGGTGGAATTTACCTGAAACAGACAAAAACTAGTATAAAGGATTATATTCATGCCTGTGTTCATTGCAGCATGGCTTACAGTAGTCTCATTACAGAAACAAGTAAATGTCTAATAATAAATGGATTAAAAGGATGCGGTATATACACACAATGGTCTACTACTCAGCTATCTAAAAAGATGAAATCTTGCTTTTGCAACTGCCTGGGTGGAACTGGAGAGGATTCTGCTAAATAAGTCAGAATGAGAAAAATATATAGCAGATGATATCACTCATGTGGAATATTAAGAAACAAAGCCAAGGAACAAATAAAATAAAAAAAAAAACAAACTTGACTGTAGAATTGAGGTTGCTGGGGAGGCAGGTTTGGGGGAGTAGAGAGCAAAGGGAAGAGAGGACCCCATGGACCATGATGGAGGATTATGGCCGCTTTGGTGGTGATTGTGGTGTAGTAACACACATCTGAAGAGGTATGACCTATACTTCTGATATTCAGTGTTGTAAACCATTGCCTCAATAACTACAAAAGTGTATTTAAAAATAAATATTTTTTTAACAATGATCTAAACATAAAATCATTAATGCAGAAGACAAAAGAATCAAAATATTTTGATCTACAAGAAAATGAAATACAACATTAAAATTTGTAACATTCAACTAAAGCCTTGAAGGGACACTTATATATATAACATATTTATAGTTAAAACGATCTCAGCTCAATAAATCTAAGATTTCACTTTAAGAACTAGAAAAAGAGTGGTCTAAACCCAAAAGCAGAGAAATAAAGAGAAGAAATTAATAAAAACAGCAAATGGGGGAAATCAAACCAAAATCTAATCTGTTGAAAGATCAATTTAATTGATAAATTTCTAACTAGACTGACTAAGAACACAATGGAGAAGACAAAAATGACCAGTATTAATCAGGATGTCACTGTAGACTGAGAGACCTTAAAAGGAAGATAATAAGGAAATACTAGGAATAACTAGGATTCATATTATATATTGCAACCCTTATAAGTCTGTTTTCTTTCATTTAATCTATCTTCAAATTTTGTCCAGTAGTAGCATGTATCACTATATCTTCATTATTTTTTATAGCCAAATAATATTCCCTTGTATGAATGTTCACATTTTATTTTTCTAATTCTTAGTAGAGGAACATTTTTGGATATTATACTGGTATGAATGCATATTACTTCTTTGTGTGGACATATTTTCACTTTTTTTTAACAACTTTTAGGTATAGACTTGATAGATCTATGGCAATTTTATGTATAGCTTTTTAAATAACTGCCAAACTGTTTTCCAAGGTGGGTGTATCATTTCACATTTACACAAATAGTATATGAGGGTTTGATTTCTCCACATCCATACCAATACTTGATTTTGATACTTGATACCACATATGTATAGTGAGATAATACTGTTTTTTTTTGATTCTAGAAGTGATATATCATTGCGGTTTTGACTTGCATTTCCCTGCTGGCTAGTGATGTTGAGTATCTTTTCATGTGCCTTTTCTTTTATTTTCCTTGAAGAGATCTTTTTTCAAATATTTTTTCCATTAAAAAAGGGTGGTGGGACCCTACCTGGTGGCACAATGGGTAAGGATGCAGCACTGCAAGCTAGTCGCAGCTGCTTTAGTATGAGTTCGATCCCCAGTCCCAGAGGCGATCCACACCACGCAGCAGAACTCTCCTGGCCTGCCTGCTGCTCCCCTCAGCAGTGTACTTCATCAGGTCAGTCGGCCTGTTCTGCTCCCCACTCTGTCTCTGGTGAACCCTCTCACTGCCCCTGCACCTCTGGCTTATACCCCAGTCTGTATGCATAAATAAATAAATCTTTAAAAAAAAAAAAAAAAGGATCAGGTCCAGCTGTGGTTTTAGTTGTGTTGAAAGAATTCTTTATAAATTCTGAATACAACCCTTACCAGATATATGCTCTATAAGTATTTTCTCACAGTCTGTGGGGTATATTTTCATGTTCTTGATGGTTATCCATTAAAGGACAAATGTTTTTAATTTTGCTGTTTTATTTTGTCCATTTTTTCTTTTGCCACTTCTGATGGTGTCATACCTAGTAAATCATTGCTTTATCCAAGATCAGTAAAATGTGTGCCTGTTTTCTTCTAAGAGTTTAAAATTTTTAGTTAGTGGCATTTTGAATTGATTTTTTTAAGATTAGCTTTATTGAGGTGTAGTTTGCATTGTTAAGTGTACATTTTGATGATGTGTTTGGCATATATAATTGTGTAATTACCATTAATCAATATAGAGTCTATTTCTTGAACCTTAAATGGTTCCCTCATGTACCTTTGCTATTCAGCCTCTTTGCCTACTACTGGTAACCAATGATCTGATGTTTTTAAATTGCATTATTTTTATTGAGTGTTCAGTATTAATATTCAGCCCAAATATGATCTAGAGTTACCGGTTCACAGTTCTCACCATACCACATCCCTCACTAACACAGTCATAGGACTCCCCCAAAGACCATGGTGTCCTCTCTAGACTTTTCTCTCCTCACCTCCATTATGATAGCCTTAGTTCTGCAGTCAGACTCCTAGAATTGGTTTTGCCTGTTGCTTTGTTTTGTTCTATATTCTACATAAGAGTGAAATTATTTGATATTTGTCTTTCTCCTTAGTTATTCCACTTAGCAGAATCCCCTCTGGTTCTATCTACATCATTACAATTGACAGTGTCACCTTTTTTTTAACAGTCAGGTATTCCATTGCGTATATCTACACTATATCTTTTTTTTTTTTAAGATTTATTTATGCATACAGAAATGGGGTACAGGGGCAGCAAGAGGATTCACCAGGGTCAGAGTGGGGAGCAGAACAGGCAGATCAGCCATGTATATTGCTGAGGGGAGCAGCAGGTGAGACAAGAGAGGTCTGCTGCACTATGTGGATCACTTCTGGGGCAGGGATCGAACTCATACTGAAGTGGCCACGGGTTGGCTTAGCTCACAGTTTAGCGCTCCAACCTGCTGTGCCACCAGGGAGGACCCTGCACCATATCTTATTAATCCATTCACCTGTCCTTGGACACTTAGCTTGTTCCCATAACTTGGCTATATTAAATCATGCTGAGTAAATATAGACACACACATATTGGTTCAAGTAGTGTTTCTGCATTCTTTGGGTAGATACTAGGAGTGGAATTGCTGAGTTATATATTGATCTTTTTTCTTTAATATTTTGAGAAGCCCCCATACTGTTTTCCATAGAAAGCTGAAGCAGTCTATATTCACACCAACAGTGTACAACAAGGATTCCTTTTGGTCCACACCCTCACCAACACTTGTTATATTTGATACATATAAATTGATTTCACTTTTGGTGTGATGTATAGGTCCAAGTTCATTCTTTTGCAGGTTAATAGTCTGATATGTCAGCATCATCTCTAGAAAAAATTGTTCTTCCCTTGTTAAATTGTTTTGGCATCACCCTTTTGAAAGTCATTTCACCATAATTGTATTTATTTCTGCACTGTCAACTCTGTTCCATGGTCAGCATTTCTATCCTTGCACCAGTACCACACTGTCTTGATTATCATACTGCAGTTTTGTAATAAGCTAGTAAGCTTTGAAATTCGAAAACATGAGTCTTCCAATTTTTTGTCCAAGATTGTTTTAGCTCTTCTGAATTGTAGAATCAGCCTGTAGAATGGCAACAAGTATTTTAAAAGGATTGTGTTGATGCTGTAGATCAATTTTAGGAAGTAATGCTATCTTCACAATATTGCAAACCCAGAACATGAGATCCATTTATTTAGAACTTTTAAAGATGTGTTGTTCTTTATTTTCTTTTGATCATATCTTGCAGCTTTACTGCCCTCATTTATTAGCTCTACTTGGGATTTCTTTGGTTGTTTTATATAATATTATGACATCTGCAAATACATCTTCTTCCTTTTGTTTCTTTTTCTTGCCTAATTGTCTGGGCAAGAACACCTGGTACCATGTTAAGTGGACGTGGCAATAGCTGGCATCCTTGTTTTGTTCCTACACTTAGAAGAAAAATTTCAAGCTTTAATGATGAAATGTGTGAGAGTTGTGAATGTTCATCAGTGCCCTTTATCAGGTTGAGAAAATGCCCGTTAATTCCTAACTCATTTTCCCCCCAAAGATTTATTTATTTATTCATCTACAACTGGGGTACAGGCCAGAGGTGAAGGGGCAGTGAAAGGAGTGGGGAGAGACAGAATAGGGAACAAGACAGGCAGATTTGATGAAATACACTGCTGAGGGGAGCAGTGGGTGGGTCAAAGGATGTCTGCTGTGCCATGTGGGTCACTTCCTGGGCTGGGGATTAAACTTGCACTGAGGCAGCTGTAGCTCACTTGCAGTGCTGCACCTTAACCTGCTGCACTGCCAGCAAGGGCCCCTCATGTGTTTTTATCTTGCACAGCGTTGGATTTTTGTCAAATGCCTTTTCTGCATTTCTCTATCTGTGGTTGTCAAGATGAGTATGTGTGGAGAATTTTCATCCTTTACTAATATTACATCGGTTCACATATTGAAGCACCCTACCATTCCCACTTATCTCCCTCCCCACCACATGCTACTCATTCAGTATTCCCTACTTTGAAGAATACCAATTCAAGACATCCAGATGCCACACCAGAAATGCAAGAGTTGTCTTAGACTCCTCCCTCTTCTTCCTACATAGAATGAATTCAATATGTTTTAATTCCTTCCTAACTTATATCTCTCAGTTCATCTTCTACCATGATGGAATGGTGAATCCCAGCGGTGAATTTGGCAATCCAAACCTACTGTAGAAAAATTTATCAAGGAGAATTACTCACCTGCTGTTATACAAAACGATTACCAACTGTTAGGTTTTTGTCTTATCTTTAAATATTCATAAATATTTTCTGTGAATTATGGGTGACTTCCTTAAAATGGGATTTATAATTTAGTGTTAACGTTTTTATAGGAGTATTATTAAATGCTATTTGGGAACACTAAAAGTTGGTTCTGCTTTATCCAATGAAAGAGTAAAATGAGCCAGAGGGCTTAAAACTAGATGAATCCAAGTTAAGAGTGGCATGTAGTAGGGTTATTACAAATTTGTTGCTGTGGTTCAGTTGATACTTTAAGAGAATTCTTTTCTTGAGTTCACATATAATAACATATTATGGGAATTATGAAGCTTGTCATTAACTATGACATATATTATTGAAGTAGTAATAATACACCATGGATTTTTATAGAAGTTATTTTGAATTCAAGTTATTTTAAATGGATAAAGTAATTTTCATATTGATGTATATACACTTTACATATATTAAGTCTTTTTTACTACATTATATGTATTTTACATCTTTTTCATTTTGTACATATTTTTATCTCATTTGTAATCCCCTTGGACTTTCCACCACCACTTCCCCTATATGCCATCACCATAGTCTCATGTGCTCTTTCCACCCCAGTTTTGATCCTATTCCCTTCTCCTCCTCTGTAGAATGTCACTGGTTTATTTAGTTGATGTTCATTTTTACTTTATTACAATCCCCCCCCCCAATCTTTTACACTCTTGCTATAAGTGAAATCATTCGTTATTTTCCTTTTTGGCTTATTAAGCATGAGCCCTTTCAGCTCCATCCATGTTGCCACCAATGGCATGAGTTTATCTTTTTGATTGCTGCGTTCCATCGTGTATATGTACCACATCTTCTTGGTCCAGTTATCTATTTTTGAGCAGTTGTTATGCCAAGTCTTTTTAAAGTTCTAGAAACAATTTTTAAGTCTGTTTATTTATTTTACAGCCTTGCTTTGCATCCTGAACGAGTACTGGTAGCAACGGGACAAGTTGGGAAAGAGCCTTATATCTGTGTTTGGGATTCATACACTGTACAAACCATATCAGTTCTAAAGGATGTTCATACACATGGTATAGCTTGCTTAGCATTTGACCTAGATGGACAGGTATGTATTACTTTTTTGTCTTAAACTGTGGTTTAAAAATGTGTACTGTAGGGAGTGATGATTATCTATGCATGTTCAATTGAAAAACTATGAAAAGCAATTTGCTTGATCAATGTTAAAGTAGAGGTGGATGGATGATGTATATATGTCATATGTGTGGGGGTGGGGTGTATACATGAGAAAAAACAAGGACAAAAAGTTTTTATCTCATTGTATCAAAAGCTTTTCAGTTGAATTAATTACTAGTATGAAAGCCAAAGAGATTCAAATTCAGTGTAATAGTACCTGGTTGCTCTAGAAATTTTTATGTTTTACTCTTTTGCAGATAATATATGGTGGTGATAGGACAAATCTGAATTGTGCACATTTTAATTTTTAGTTACTTTAAAGGGTTCTATTAAAATTATATTTATTATTGAAAAGGTGATAGTTCCTATAATAAGAACTATTTTATGTAAATTCAAAGCCAAAATAAGGGGTATAATTCTTGCCACTTATTTGTCAATTCCAAAATTATCTTACAATATTTTAAAAAGTTTTAGGTTAAGACTAGACTTAAAGTCATTTTATTTATTTGCTAGTTATTTGCCTTTCAATTCATAAAATTCTTGTAAATCTATATTTTACAGAAACATTACAGTATGTTCTGTTTCTTTGAAAAAGATAGCAGGTAGCTATTTTATTTATAACTGAGGGATACATACATAGCATAAATTATATGTCATAAATTATAATATGTATACTATATGTAATATATTTACATTTTATGACTTACATAAAATATATGATTATGGAAAGGAATCTATGAAAACTAGAACCACATATTTGAGACTAACGTGCTTCTAGGTTTAATACAGTGTTGCAGTCAGTGATTGGCAATTGCAGAACCTTAATTTGTCCCTTAATGTTCTCATATCACAATTCCATTTTCTTTTTTTGAAAGGATAAAGATAATATTCTTTATCTACTACACAGAGATTAGATTTTATGATACTTACAAACTTTTAAAAAAAATTTGCAAAAGGGCATTATGAAATCCTGTATGTTTTAATTACAAGTGTCTGTATACTTAAAATATAGATGCTTTCTTCTTTATTTTAAAATTTCCCTTTCTGGATGTAATACATTACATTGCTAAGGTACTTCTCTTATATATATCTTCTATATACTCCAAGAGAAATCATGCCCAAACTAGCCTGATCAGTTGTAAGTCTTTCATTTTGCTTATGTTAAGTAACTTAAAGGAAAATTCTTGGATACATGTATTTTATTATCACAAATTTTCATAATAATGTGTTACTTAAAAGTTAAACTTATGAAAACAAAATACCTTAAAAGTTACTATCTACATACTAAGTGCCCGGTTTTATTATCTCATTTAATCCTCAAAACAGCCCTATGAAATAGATACTCTTATTATCTCTATTTTACAGATAAAGAAACTGAGACTTAGAGAGGTTAAATAACTTGCCCCAGGTTACACAGCTAGTAACTGGAGCCAGAGCTGGAGCCCAGGTCAGTCACACGCCGAATCCACGCCGAATCCTCCACTGCCTCCCAAACATGGGACTTAGGAGGTGTTCATTTATATTTCAGAAGGAATTTATCCATCTTAAGAATATTTAAAGTTTATAAGGAACTATTATCAATTGAAGATTTAAAAGAGTATCTCTGAAATTGTTATGAGAAAATGCTTCAGTTTAAAAATTTGATAACATAGCTTTCTATTCACTCACTAATTAATACCTATGAACTGTTTGAGATTCCAGTTAGATGTGGAACTATAAAAGATCAATTAAGTTTTATCAGATGAATGAGTTTCCCGTTTATAGTAGTGCTAGATGTTCTTTTCCCAGAGGCTTTCTACTAAAGGGATTAAATAGCCATGCTAACACTGCAGGGCTGCTTTTTGAATGTAATGAGGGCCTGACAAGCTATTCTATAAACCCACATCAAATATAAACTGAAATGTCATAGTAAATGGAAGAAGGTGGTAGGAGGAGGGGAAATTTGATTGAATTTTATCTTTGTCTTGAAAACATGACCATAACTTATAAAGCTTATAAAACACATTTCTCATATTTAACAAAATCTAACTCTGCTAATTTATAGAATGAACTAAGAATAAAGTGTTATTATTCTAAACTAATTTTGTCAATTCTATTCTGGTATAAAATAAATTGCTTCAGTTTATCTTGAACTTTTAGCACATAATTGTACAGAAGCTCATTTTCACAAAATTATTAGAGGAATTCACTGTTTTTTCCAAGGACCTTTTGTAATTTTTGGTTATCTGTCTAGATCTCAAGTGACTCTAGTACATTTAAGTAGCCCTAGCTTCTCCCCTCAATGCTAGATACCACCCCCTTGGATGTCATATAGATACACCATACACTACACATTTCAAACTTAATTCCTTTTTCCTACTTTATCAAAACAAACAAAAAATACCGAGCTTTCTCCTGGTTTTGGACCTACATCTCCAGTCACATCTGTCATTTCCAGGTACGCATGCCTCCCCTCAAGTCACTTGGATTTACTAGCTCTGTCCTGAGAGCACCATGGTCTATGTTGGTGCCCTTTGATCTGAAATGTGCTTCCTCTTACTCTTCTAGCTTTCTCTAACTTTCTGTCTTTCAAGGTATGGTTCAAATACTATTTTTACTGGAAAATTTTCTTCCTTGTCATTTACCAAGTCCTCAAGTATGAGCAAAGATAAAGTAAAAACTGCTAGCAATCTAGAAGAGGGAGATAGTATTTGATTGGCTATTTCTACCTTTTTCTTTGCTTTTGCTTAACTTGTTAGGAAGTATGCCCAGAGGAAGTGCTCCTGGGGTCTCATGTGTCTGCTCCTCAGAGCTAGATTACTTGGAGGGTCTTTGGGGTAAAACATGGAGTAGTAAGACTTTTGGCTGGTTGTGATCTGCTATGTGTAGGGTAAGCTGAGTCAGGGAAGAGCTATATTAGAAAGGATATGCATCTTCACTTTATGCTTGTGAAATTTTAATCCCTGCACGGTTTATAAGGATTATAGGGGAACATCTTTGTTTTAGCTAGGCATTTGTGATAGCCTTTAGTTCACAAATATTGAAGGATCAGAAGGGTCAAATCAACCTCTTGTTCCCGTAGTCTTTCTGCTAGTGTATTTGATGGAAAACCATAACAAACTAGCTTCTCTCTCTCTTTCTATGTGCACTTTGACTTCCATATTTGGGAGCTTAACTAGTAATTCTACTTTGCAGAAGTTGTTTCTAAGTGGGTAATACATGGCATTGCTCATTCAGACAGGTAGAGGACACGGATTCCTAAAGCTAAGTATGGTTATGGTGGAACTAACAATGATGTTGCCAAGCATGTATCAGTATTGCATTAACCATATTCTCTTCTAACACCGTCATATATGTTCATATGTTAATTCTCATATTAACTCTATGAGGTACTTCCACTATCCCCACTTAAGAGGTGAGGAAACTAAGGTACAGGGAAGTTAGATAACTGCCCAAGTCATCCAGTTGGTGAGAGGTGGAGCCAGAGTTCAGGCCTAGGTAAGCGGGTCCCGAATCTATGCGGTAAACTGGAGTCAGCTGATAAGTAAATATTTTCAAATTTGTGGGCCATGTGGTCCATGTTGTAACAACTCAGCTCGACCTTGTTGTACGTAAGCAGTGGTACACGAGGCCTGTGAGAGAATGGGTAGACCCGTGCTCCAGTAAAGCTTGACTCTGAAAACAAAACACAGGCAGCATTTGATGTGTCATTTGCTGACCCCTACTTCTGTGTGTGCTGTAGGTTGATCCCTCTTGTGATTTCTTCATTGAAAACTCTAGTTACTTGTAAGTGTATTGTTAACTTCCAAGTGTTTGAAAGATTTTGTTTATAACCTTCTGTTATTCTGATTAAATTCTGGTTTTGTCAGAGAACATATTCTAATTTTTAAAAAAGTTTAGGCTTATTTTTGAGTTTCAAAATGTTGTAACCTTCATGATGTTTCATAGGCACTTGGAAAGGAAGTGAGGAAAAAAATATGTATCCTGCTATTTCCTTTCTCTCCTGTTTATTGTGCTGTTGTTACCATTACTTTTGCAAACCCCGTAATAACTTATTTTTGTCTTAACCAGTTAGTTTTAAAAGAAATTTAAAAACAAATCTCTATTTGGCATCATTTCCTTCTTCCTGAAGAAATTGTCGTATATTGTAGTGCAGATTGTCTGATGATGAACTTTCTCACCTTCTGTTTACTTGAAAAATTTTATTTTGACCCAGTTTGCACAAGACATGTTTGCTATATAAACAACTCTTTGTGGATTTTCCCCCTCCCCACCCACCTCCAAGTGCTTTAAAAACTTTATTCATTGTCTTCTGACTTAGATAGTTTCAAGTGAGAGACCTGGAATAATTTTTTAATTTTGTTCCTTCATACTAAAGCTGTCCTTTTCTTGTTTGACTTCTTATAAGATTTTTCTCTTTTAAGCATTGGCTATATCCTTGGAAATCTTTGAACATTTTACTTTAAGAATTAATGCCCTAAACTAAATCATACCTGTGATTACTGGTTCACTGATTTTTCTGCTGGTTATGGGCCACACTTATTTTTCTTTTTAAATTGAATGCTGGACATAGTATATATTACTTTCTGAATGCTAGTTTTGTTATGTTCCTTGAAAATATTTTGGGCATTGTTCTGGAAGATAGTTCCTTGTGACTGGAAAAAAATTGTGCTTTCTAATTTGGGGGTGGGGAAGAGGACTGAACTAGAGTAGCTTTTTGTCCAGGATGACTGATTTAACCTCGCTGCTAAAGTGTAACTTCTTGGGATGCCCACTAAATACTTAATGATTCAAAGAGATCTCTCTACTACTGGGGATTTGTAACCCTAATCTCTTCTGATCTCTGGGAATTGTTTGGTTTTAGGCCCCACTAATAGTTCTTTTATCAGAATTTGTTTTGGGGGTGACTTCATTAATTTCATGCTGTGTTTGTAAAGATGTTCTGGAGCTCTTTCTTTGATATGGGTATCTTGGCCTGAACCTCTGGCTCCATTTAAAATTCTAGTTACCCTCCAAAGGTAAGATACAAATCTCTTTAATTTTTATTTAAAATTTTGGCCATGTGTGCTAATTTTAAGAAATAATTATTTTACCAATACTTGTGAAGACACTGGGAACCTTAATTGATTTAATTTTTAAATCATTCTTTACTAACTCCTTTAGGTAAAACATACCTTAACTTTGGATTTTTTAAAGATGGTTAGCATTTATTGAGCATAAATTCTTTTTAATTTAAAAAATTTTATATAT
>NW_004567114.1:10362345-10380663 GCF_000260355.1 Condylura cristata
TATATTATTAAAGATATATTTATTTATGCATACAGAACTGGGGTACAGGCTAGAGGTGCAGGGACGGTGAGAGGATACACTGGAGAGCAGAGTGGAGAGCAGAACAGGCCCACTGACAAGTGAAGTACACTGCTGAGGGGAGCAGTGGGGCGGGTCAGGAGAGGTCTGCTGTGCCATGTGGGACCCATCTTTGGCTGAGATCAACCTTGTGAAGTGGCTGCTTCTAGTGTCATGCTGTGCTTTAACCCATTGCCCCACCAGGGAGGCCCAATTTCTTTATATTGTTTACATTGATCTTCATATACGGGATGATAAAGCATGTATTATAAATTTGCATTTTTAGGGATGTGTAGTTCAGTCTTTTGTGCGGTGGACTAGAAACTGGCTCTAGGTGAGCCTGGGGCTGTCTTTCAAGGTCCACAGTTCTTCATTTCCTATATGGATATCTGGAAACTTTAGCTTCACATATTTTGTGTAGTCTCCTAGTTGCTTATAGTAGGAGGGCAATTTCAGACCCAAATATTACTTCTTGGCTAGATATACATCCAACATGTTTCTTGACCTCTCTGCTACTTTGCATCTCTTTTCAAGTGTTTTTTCATCCCCATTAATTTCTTAATTACTTCTATTTAACCGTTAGTATCATTTATTTTTTATTTCTAGGTCTGTGTGCTTTTCCAGATATACTTGAATACCTTTTATAGTCTCCTATTTTTTGATAAATTTTATTTTTCTGTTCAGATTAAGCTTGAAAATTTCAGAGTCTGATATTTTTGCTGTACAGTTCTCAGTCATGGCTGTTGGGTGGGGGGGCAGTCTATGTTCAATTTTATTTATTGGTTTTTAAAGATTTATTTATGGATACAGAACTGGGGTATAGGCCAGAGGTACAGGGGCGGTGAGAGGATTCACCAGAGACAGAGTGGGGAGCAGAACAAGCTGATCTAATGAAATACACTGCTGAGAGGAACAGTGGGCGAGTCAGGAAAGGCCACACCATGCCCGTCAGCTCCCTGGCTGGGGATCAAACTTGTGCTGCAGTGACTGCAAAGAGCTTCATAGTGCTGCGCTTCAACCCCTTATACCACCAGGGAGGGCTATGTTCAATTTTATTGTTTCAACTACCTGTATTTCTTTGAAAGATGAATTGACATTTCAGTTCTCCATATATATGTTAGCCTAAGGTATCTTGTTGAAGGTGCTTGAAGACTGTACCCCTTAGAACCACACTGAATGAAATTTCCCACTTGACACAGTAATGATTAATGTGGATTTAGGCCCTACAGCTTTGTGGGGACGTTTTGTCTGTCTTCATGCATTGCCACCCCATCTGTAAAAAGTGACTGCTTCTCGTTTTCCATAGTCTGAGAGATTCACTGCTTGAGTCAGAAGTCTACACTACAGATCCCTACCATGGATAGGAATGTTTATCTCTTATTCTTGTTCAGCCTATAGAACAAAAATCAGGCATACCAGGTTTTAGCTAATGCAGTGAATATGGCACTCTTTCGCTCTCCAGGATTCCCAGTAGGAATCACTTTGTTTTGTTATCAGGTTTCTTAATTCCTTGACAGTTCAGCAGTGCATCTAAAAAGAAGTTTTTACATTTTATCTAGCATTTTTAGTTTTTCTTGAGAGAGAAATTTTGGGTAGTTTGTCAATCCTGCTATTAGAAATGAAAATCTTTTGTTTTTTAATGTGAAAAACGGTACATATTTGCAAATACTAACCAGATGCAATGCATCCACTCTTTATGAGGACTGTAAATATACATGTGCAGACATACACAGTTTGATGTATATAAAATCCATGAGTAGAATTTGTTCGCCATTGGTAATTTGGTTTCTCTTTGATTTGTTTGCCCTTTTATTCCCTCCTGGACTTCTTGGACATAACCAGCGCTTGGTTTCAGTTGGCCTTGATTCAAAGAATGCAGTTTGTGTTTGGGATTGGAAAAGGGGCAAAATGTTATCTATGGCTCCTGGTCACACCGATAGAGTAAGCATTCTCCTTTGGGGTTTCTAATGGATGCTGGGTGGGCAAGTCAAGAGTTTTTATCTTTCTGTGTTTTGTTATTAACAGATAATTCATATGCAGGTAATTTAATCTTGAACTGTAAATACTTTTAAAATTTCAGAATGCCTGTGTATTATATATGTATATTGACAAACATGATATAATATATGTAGCATTAGTGCAAAAGTTGTAGTCCTGTTTTTGCTTCAGAAAAAATGATGAGTTTTAAGTTACTCAAACCTCAGTTTTAAAATTGAATGGTTCATGCCTATGGTCTGTTTAGTTTAGTTTGCCTCTTAAATTTGTTATCTATGTCATAATTAAGGTGAAAGTGATACTCCATATGTAAATTTCAAATCATTTACTAGTATTAATTTTTTTTTACATTTTTACTTCAAAAAAATTTTACCATAAATTCTTAAAAATGGCTTGTGTGTGTGTGTGTGTGTGTGCACATGCGTGAAAGAGAGAGAATGTTTGTGTATGTACTGAAATCCTCATCCAAACTAGTATGGGAGATATTTTGGGGACAATCTATAAAAGTTGCATAGAAAATTTTCTGTATAATTACTTTTGAAAAATAAATTTTTCCAGCAGATTCTGAAAGGAATTTGCTACATACTCACAGAACCTAGGTAATTATTAACAGTATTAGGCATATATTACTAATACTGTTGTGTATTTTGACTTATTATATTAATGTATTTCATACATTAGTAGTTTGGATTTAATAAATAGAATGAATGTGAAAATGATAAAAATAGTTTTTATTATTTACATAGCTTATTTCTCATCAGATTTGAAATTATTCTGATTATTATTTACTGAAGGGTTATGATAGGTTAAGTTTTGGGCTGTCGATCTTTTATACAGGGTTCTTAAATGATTCCTTTGATTCTCAAAATAAGTATTTTAACTATGAATCTGATTTGTTTACAGATATTTGATATTTCTTGGGATATGTACCAGCCAAACAAACTTGTCAGCTGTGGTGTAAAACATATCAAGGTACTCACAGGGTCTTGTTTTATAATAGTCATGTTTACTCATTCTCTGCTGCTAAGTACCTGTTTCACTCTTACAGGTTAGCGTAGTTTTGGGATTCTGTATTTACTTTAAAAAACTTCAGTGTTTTTAATGTTCTTATCTACAGGCTAACAAATATTTATCAAGTAGTTGGTGTTTGTGAGGCACTGTAAAGGAGATAGATATGAGGAGGGACTTAAAAAACCATTCTCCACACAAGAATTCATAATCTAGTGAAGTGGATTTTACTGTGTTCATCAGAAACTTAAGGAAAACATATTTTTAAAATAACCGAAGTTGGGCCTCCCTTGTGGTACAGGGCTGAAGTCTCACCACTATCATGTTATTGCCAGCCACAGTGACATGAGTTCAATCCCTGGTAACCTACGTGGTGCAGCAGACCACTCCTGTCTTGCCTGTTGCTCACCTCAGCAGTATATTTCAGTGGATCTGTTACAGGGCAGTGAGGGGGCACCCCTGAACCCCCAAACCTGCCCTCTCTAAATGGGTTCTGCCATCCACTACATCAAGACAAAGCATGTAAGACCTTTAATGGAAAAGAACTTTAATACAATTATTGTGCGATACAGAAAAGACAAAGAATATAGTTTCTAAATCAGACACCCAAAGTTACCCATCCGCTTGTTGGTAAAAGCCTACCCAAAAGGGGTTGGCCCAGAATAAGGCCTGAAAGCCCATCACAGTCTAAAGCACCTTCCGGCGGGGCCCATAGAAAAGGGTCAGAAATGGCAAGGCAAGTTTGGGAGGAAAGGAACAAAGTCAAAATCAAGATAAACGCTGCCATAGTCAAACCTCCTCATAGGTCTCTCACCCACATCTGTTTCAACCAGTCCAGGGCCAAGAAACAAGAGCCACTTCTTCACATGTCTCGCTGCGCCATATGCCTCTCTCAGGTCTCCTTCTGGCTCTCTATCCTTCCTCCTTTCTCCTCAGTCTCCTCTCCAGATTCTTCTCCTTTCCACTCAGCTCCACCTTCCTTTGGGTGGGGCAGGGAACCTGGAGACCCCCTTTTCCTGGGGACCACTCTGTTACAGACCCAACTTCTCTGCTCCCCTCTGTCTCTGGTGAATGCTACCACCACCCACACCTCTGGCCTACACCCCAGTTCTTGTATACATAAGTAAATAAATCTTAAAAAAAAAAACAACTAGGTCAGCCCCCCTCTTATCTTACATTTAAGGATTGAAACCATGACTTCTATAACATACCTATTGGCAATACTAGAATGAGGAAATGAACACTGAAAGCTATAGTATCACAAGGGAATTTCTTAAATAACTTATCATCTGCTGCTTTTAATACAGTATCAGAGTATTGGAAATGTTTCACTTTCTTTATAAGCATTGTTTGGTAATTTAATTGTATCATGTACCTTTTAGTTCTGGAGTTTATGTGGAAATGCTCTGACTCCAAAACGAGGTGTTTTTGGTAAGACTGGTGACCTTCAGACAATATTGTGCCTGGCCTGTGCAAAGGATGAATTAACATATTCTGGTGCACTCAATGGGGACATATATGTTTGGAAAGGAATCAATCTCATACGAACAATACAGGGAGCCCATACTGTAAGTATATTTAAATATTTTAAATGTGTTTACATATGAACTACTTAACCTGCTTGCTTTCAGACAAAAGTTTATGTTCAAAAGATTCGAGTCGGTTCAACTTCTTGAAAAATGCTATTCTAACTGAATTTGTTTTCCATATTTCAGTGAAGAAACATACTTAGACATGGTCATTTATTAAATCAGTAAATTAATATCTTGCTTAAACTATTGCTTTTGTTTGGTACCTTTTTCAAAGTTGTGTTGAAAAAAATACTAAACTTAGCCTAAAAGTATTGTAGATGAACCCATTAGAGAGCTTGTGGCTAATTTACCAGTGAGAAATTTGAGGATGTTTATAGAAAAAAAGAAAGGTTTATGAATTTTTAATGCCATTGATTCATTATTGGAAAAAGATTTAATATTTGTGCCTCACAAGATTTTCATAAAAATAAGTTATCAAATCAGAAAAAAAAAAGCTGTTAAAACCAAGTGTCTTTCGATTTGTACGTTTAGCATTTGGGAGGCTGGGGAGGGTGGTAAGCTGGAGAGCACAGAGCTGCCACGTGGTGGGCAGCAAGAGCCCAGGCATCCTGAGGGTGCTAAAGCATGGCGTGGAGACTACAGACTAGAAATACCAGCCTCTTCCCATTTGTAAAAACTCACACTGTACCATTAGTCTGTAAAAACACCAGTTTCATCAGAACAGAATGTGACTACTATTGCAAATTTTACTTGTCTCCGGGGTGAAATAGTTGACTTCTTATTTTACTTATGCTTGCTGTCTGGTTTTGAAATTAATATATTCATTAACTATTTTCATTTTCTATAATTGACTTTGCCTGTCCTTTACTTGTTTTCCTGTCACTGGATTTCCTTTATTCACATATATATTAGAGATATTAATCTTCACAGTCATGCACATTACAGTCTGTTTGACTTTGCTTATGATCATATAAAAGGTCTTTTTAAAATTTTTTCTTTATAGCTTTTGCCATGCATTATAAGAGTTCGCCATGCATTATAAGAGTTCTCAAAGCACAAACGTGCTTAAATGTTCTTCCGATGTTCAAATGTGTTTTACTGATTTTTCTACATTTAGAAATTAGTATAGTTGATTTTTACACTTTGGTATAAGATTTAACTTTTTCTTTTGTTATGCCCATACCATTAGTATCACTTGATGATATGTTAATTCATTTATTTACTTAGGTTTATTTCTAATTTTTTTTGTTTTATTACATATTTGTTTATTCATATGTCATCTCAACATATTTTAAAGTGGGTTTCTACCTACACATAGTAGACTGCTCTAAAAAGTATATTTTGTTAAATTTTATTCTTCTCTAGGCAGGAATCTTTAGCATGAATGCATGTGAAGAAGGCTTTGCTACTGGTGGCAGAGATGGCTGTATTCGTCTTTGGGATTTAACTTTTAAACCAATTACTGTGATTGATCTCAGGGAAACAGACCAGGGATACAAAGGTAATAACAAAAGATGGGTGTCATTAATAGGCAAAACTCTAGCTGTATCAAGGATTGTCTGTTTCTTTCAGTAAACATAAATCTATGTTCTGTAAATGTAAATGAGACATATTTCCTACATACTGTAGTATTTAATTGAAATCTTCTTGAAAGGAGAAATTTTATGTAAAGATAGTGTAAGTTTACTGATTTGACAAAGACTCATACCTCTAATGCTTATTATAGTGGTGTCTACAAAGAAATATTTTTGATAACCTTGGACTTTGAAGATATTTTACTATTAGAATGCTAAGTAACTACTTAGCAAATAAACCACTGAAAGCAAAGATTGAGGGTTGAGGGGATTTTTGTTTAGGATGACTTAAGCCCATATAGGTGTTTCTCATTCATCTTAATTTGTCATCAATCAAGAAATTATTTTTTTTTGGAGGGGGTTTAGAAAATGGATGTGTTAAGACAGAATCTTTCACTATAAAAATACACATTATTATTCACTGGTGTGGCATTATATGAGTAGAACTGGAAGCTTTGTGGGTTTATGTTTAAACCATGTTTTAATGTAACACATTGGGCTACATAATTAACCTCATCTGTAAAGTAAGGCGCAAATGAGAATAACTATCACATAGAATTAAAATGAATTAATATGTGTAAAATGGTTGAGTCTGGCACATAATAATCATCAAGTAAATGTTAACTGTTACAGTACTTTCATTTATATTTGCTGGATATTACTGTATTTTAAAATTTACAAAATAATTTACTTTTTCTTATTTCATCCTGACAGTCACCTTGTACGATAACAATATCTTTATGTGGTCTTGTATGTATTCATTAACTATTTTAATTTTCTATAATTGACTTTTCCTGTCCTTTACTCATTTTACTGTTACTTATGAGACAACATAGATGAGAAAAACAGTAGCTTTTCTGAGGTCACAACAAGGATGTGGAGTACACAGAAAAAGCAGACACTTGTTAATGATTTTATGAGCAGTCTGAAGTGTTTACAGTTCAAGTAAACACTTGAAAAGTCAGATTGCAAGAGAAAAGTAATTCTATTAAGGATAATTACTTTGTTGATTGATGCAGACCACTAGTATTATAAGACTTTGGCTGATGAAGTGGTCAGATTATGATGAGAGTTGTTTAATAAGGAAGAAGAGTGTATATCTTAAAGGATAGGAAGATACTAGGTATATGCAGAGAGAGAAATATCATTCCACATAGAAAACAACACAAAGGCTCGCAGATATATTTTATATAAAAGGTACAGACATTATTGATTTAGGAAGATTGACATGTTATAGAAATGATATTAAAGACAATTCACTTTTGACTAGGTTTGTCTGTGAGGAGTGTTTGTTGGCGTGGTGACCACATTCTAGTTGGAACACAGGACAGTGAAATTTTTGAAATCGTGGTGCATGAAAGACATAAACCTTTCCTAATCATGCAAGGACATTGTGAAGGTGAACTTTGGGCACTTGCCGTCCATCCTACTAAACCCTTGGCGGTGACAGGAAGTGATGACCGCTCAGTCAGGTAAGCAGATCATAAAGTAGCTATGTAGGCTGAAGTTTGTCCTTAGATAAACATAAGAAAAACTTTTAAAACTTTCTTAGATTTAAATGTTATTAGGGTGTGGTATAACAAATGAACATAATTACTAAGTACTTAAGAGTTAATAGAACTAACTATTATAAGATTTGGGTTTTTCTCCTAAAAATGTAAACTGGAATTTGTACCATATCAGTATGTACAGTTACTGCCATCTTTTAAACAACTTTAAAATATTCTCCTGCTTGGGTACATTGTAATTTAGCAACGAATTTGTTCTTAGTGGGAGTTTAGCTGCTTCTAGTTTTGTGCTATTATAAATGCCGTTTTACAATGATTATCCTTACATCTATGCCATTTTTGTACATGTGTAAATACTCAAATCTCCCATAATAAGTTCTCTCTGTTTAAAGGATTTATGCATTTTTAATTTTGATAAATAATACCTTATACTACTGGTGATGAAAATTTACCTAACAGTAAGACATAATAATATTTGTTTTTTTGCCAGACTTATTATTACCTAGAATTTGAAAAATGGTATCATTTGTGTTGAAAACATCTCTCATATTGAGGGCTGTTGAGTATGTTTTGATACATTTAGAAAATTACTGTGTTCCCTTTTCTATGCCTTTTCTCTACCCTATTTAAAATCTAATATCAGAAATTCATCAATTTATGGTTTAACAAGCCCCAAGTTTCAATGATGTACACCAAAGTTTGACAACTGCCGGTCAGTGGTAGGAGTTGAGATATTTTTACCACTTTATCTTCCCCCCCCCCCACCACCACCATTTTCATCTGTATATATTTCCATTTGTATCTCAAAGGGTAACTCTAGACCTCACCAAATTTATCACACACCATTCCTTTCACTTCTTAGAATTAGGATCAGTTAAGGTCCATATACTGTAGTTGTTTACTTATGTTTTAAATCTTTTGTTCTATAACTTATTTTCTTTCTTTTTTTTCCCTTTTTACATTTATTTCTTAAATAAACTGAATATTTGCTCTCTAGACTGTCCCACATTCTGGATTTGGCTAGTTGCAAACTCAGAATTTGTTCATTCTCTCCTGTATCTTGTAAGTTGATGAGTAGATCTAGAGATTTGATGAGATATGGTTACGAATTTTGTATTCTGTATATGTACAACTGTTTGTTAGTATGTGATGCAGTCTTTTTTTTTTCTTATTAGCAGATGTTAATGGTAATTTTCTAGATCAGAACTTTTTGGTGTTTTTTTATGGTTGCTTTCTGAGATTTTTTAGACACTTTCCTTCTTAATTGCATTCCCCTCCCCCATCCATAAAACGTTACCACAAAACTTGTATATCTGTTTTTGACCATGTCCCTTTAGAGAGTCACACACCACTTTAATATTTCTTTCCCTAAGAACTATTTATATTAATTGCTCTGGGACTGCATTGCCCTGTCTCAGACCTGTTATTTTAGTAAGAGTTTCAGATGGTGAGTATTCTGACTTAATCAGTAATCATTCTGTTGTTAACTACCATATTTCTTTCTGTAAATATTTCTTATAGAGAATGTCTTCTCATAAAGTCTTGGGTTACCCTAGGTTCAATTTGCATAGGAAATTGCATAGAGTCCCTAATTGTTTCCCATTTAGTAGTTTTAAAAATAAATAGCTAATTCCCTAGAATCCTTTCCATAATCAGTCACATTTCTTACTGTTTTTTTTCTATAGGGTTGTAGAGCTTTTATTTTTAATAGCTCTCTCTATATATTGTGGGTATCAACTGTAATATAAGTTAAAAATGACTTTTATCAGTTTGTAACTTGCTTTTTTACTTTGCATAGGTTGTTTATTCTCATGCAACAGTTTGTTGCTTATTTTGTGTAACTGAATTTATCAGTATTTTCTGTTAGAACATCTGAGTTTCTATCATAAAATCTTCCCCAAACTTAAAAAGTTTTCCAATGTATTCTTTTATTCAGTAGTTTTATTTTGTGTGTGTTTAATTCCTAGCTTGTAAAATTTCATGTAAGAAGTGAGGTGGGATGCACTTAATTCTTTTAGATTGCTGCTGATTTTTCAGGTGGTATATTAATCATTCATGCCATTGTTGTGCTGCTGCTTTGTGGTCTCCTTCTGCACTCAGAAGGAAAACTTGCTCTGTGAACTAGACTTCACCCGTGTGCTTCACTAGGAACCAGTTTGCAGTTGTTTATTTTAGGAAATCCTCTGTTACTCAGACTGTAGAGCTGTCAAAAACAGGGCATCTGGTCCTTTAACAAATCACTACTCAGACTTCTGTTCTATCACTGGTTGGCAAGTTACTTATCTGGGAAGAACTCTTTTGAAAACAACTAAAAATGCTGGTGAAAATGTAAATCACCTTAGAAATGTTCAAAGGTCAGGATAGTAAGAAATTTTTCATCAAATTGTCATATAAATTGCGCATTTAAGAGCACAAGTTGGTCAAAGCCATTTTGCCCGCAGACCCATTTTCCTCCTGTGAATAAACTTGACCTTTGCTTGTTTGACGTTTGCTGGTGCACAGGGCAGAAGTCTAGACCCAGGGCCTACCCAAAGAAAGAGTAGTGCAGCATACCCTGCTCCAACTATAGATAGGCTCAGAAAAACTATCCCCTGCAAACTGGAGTGGAAATAGCTATCTTTCAAGTTTTGAAAGCTATTGTTTCAAGTTTTGATAGCACAGGCATTGCTTAGAGATTTATGTTGTTAATCAAACAGCATTAATTGTCCAAATAACTTTACCACACTAAGTTTCACACGTAAGTGTTGCTTTTGCCTTATAATTTTAGATTGAGTTTTTTAAGAAGAGTATCAGATCTGCAGCTAAAGCTTACTTCCAAAGTTGTAGTGTTTAATTGTAGCGATTAAGAGCAATTTGAGTTCAGAAAAATTTGTCTTGACTCGGCAATTAAAATCTCATAATAAAACTTTGCCACTCTAAAGTCATCAAACTACATATGTAAGGGCAAGTCAGGATTCTCTGCTTCTTTTCCTGACAAAAACTCAAAGAACTGACAGTGGTTAAATCTACAAAAGCAAATGTGTTCACTATTAGTACTATTGACTCAAAAACCCAGGATTCATTTTTTTTTTGCAAAATATTTGCTAAAGAAGAAATGAATGAATAACCATAGACTTTAAATACCTTGTGTTTTCACAAGATTTGTAAATTCATCTTTCTTTCAACCATCTGATTCCAACGTTATATTATATTGGGTTAGTGTTTTCTCATTGCCTTCGTAAATAACTGTAGCCTGTAGTTTCATAGGCACCATTCATAGACACTCATCTTTCCATCACAGCAAACTTGGCGCTGACGCCTCAAGTAAACAAAAACTGAGTAGTGTTGGTAACAGTTCATTGAGATTCAAGAAATACCACTCAAAATTATTCGCCTTGTTTTTTATTAAATGTTGATGTTGTTCCTAAAACCTCAAACATATTGAACATGTGTTCTCACTGAAAAGCTAATAATAGCCCTAACCAAACTTATTTTCTCTGGACACATTTCTTTAACTGTGTAGTCCAAAATGATTTAGTTAACCTATTACCAATATACAGCTTTCCTTTCTTGGCTAACAGAGGAGCTGCTAAGAAGCTTTTGTTGAAAGCATATTTTAATTTGTAAAGAAATTCTGCTGTGAAAGAGGTATTTTAACTTTTCTAATTTTTCTGACCATAGCTCACAAGTTAAAAATGTTTCAAGGGACTGTAGGTATATTTATGGGTACTATACATGAGTGAAGAAATCAATTATTGCACAAAAATAAACAACAATGTAGAAAAATTTAAAAATAAAAAATAATAGATTTGTATTCTTTGGATAGCTATAGTACCATTAAATTAACTGTCTAATTCAATGACAACATAATCCACTGAGCCTTAAAAAATGTAACATTCACAGTTCACTTTTCTCTTTTTTTTGACATTATGTATTGAAAAAAATTTCACTGTATGAAAATATGTAGCATTCAAAATTTTGCCAAGTTTCACTGTTACTACAGCTTGTAGTGTTCCAAAGACGTGAAAAGCGATGTGAGTCTCACACACGCTCTGATTTGCAACTGCCCAAATCTGCCTCTGTGAAAGCATATTCATATGTAGACATAGACAATATGAAAAGAAACAAGTGTGGCTGTGTTCCCATACAACTTGATTTATGGACCTTGAAATTTAAATTTCATATATTTTTTTCTAAGTATTGATCTTTTCAATAATTAAAAAGTAGAAAAAGCTTGTAATTGTATAAAAATAGGCGGTAGGCCCAGGCTGTTATTTGTTGACCCCTATGGGAGAACATAAACTCTTCAATAAATCTCTGTTTGATGTAAAACACAGTTTTCCTTTGAAATCAGGAAGATGACACCTGTTTTCACCATTATATTGCATTATAGAAGTTTTTGTCAGTGTATTAAGGCTCATACACACACACACATATACACACACATATTTAGATAGAAATTTTATATATCTTTAGAGCTATATTAATATTTAGAGAGGGATAGTTAGATACACATACATCTAAATATATGTAAATATAAGGTGTAATATTATATTTGTGTAGGGATATATAAAAATATTTGCATTGGAAAGGAAGACACAACCGTCATTTGCAGGTATTGTGCTTATATATAGAAAATCAAAAGAAAAACAGAATTGTTGTAATTACAATAAATTTAGCAAATTTTCTTGGACATAATAAATCAGTTTTATCTAAAACAACACAATTTTTTATAATATTGTTATTAAAAAAGTTTTAAAAGTCTATTTATTTTTGCTTATCTATTTCTAATTCCTGAGATAGATTCCAGTTCACTAAGTTATATCCTTTGTTTTTGTCCTGTATTTAAACTTTCACTTAAGTACTGTTTCGGAGATAGCCCACATGTTTTGTTATGAAACAGTTTTGGTACAACTTACTTCAAATATTGACTATTTTTTTATGATTTTGTCTTTGTCCTTTAGGTTATTTGGAAGTACAATTCATAATTTTAAAACAATGGGTATTATCTACTTGTATCTACTTTACTACTTACCTGTTGTAGATGTCTAATATAAGATTGAATTTATATATTCTTGAACGATATATGTATGATAAATAAGATATATATATCATCTACCTATGAAATAAATGCATGTTTTAAAAATAAAAGTTTCAACTTCATTTTAAGACCAATGAAGCATGAACTATATTCTAATTTCATAGATAATAATTACTTGCCACAAGGATACAGTTAATATATCCGGAACAGTTTTACTTAAATTACTGTTATTTTAATGAAATATTCTTTATCCATAGTATATCACTTTTTAAATGTGTATCGTTTTCAAGCAAACATAGTTAACTGTTTTTTACTTTCATTAAATGTCACAGGATATGGAGCCTAATAGATCATGCACTAATAGCAAGGTGTAATATGGAAGAGCCAATTCGCTGTGCAGCTGTAAATGTAGATGGAATCCACCTTGCGCTGGGAATGAAGGATGGTTCATTCACTGTGCTTAGAGTGAGGTATGGCTTTAGGGTAGAAATAGAAGTGAATCAGTTTTTGTTCCGTGAGATGGAATATGTAATACTCGTTTTTACCTAATTCCTTTTGATCTTTTCATTCTTAATATATATATTTAGATATTAATTTCAAGAACTATATATATGTTTATAAAAAATCATTTTGTTTGATTATTAACCCCAAAACTTTCACTTTGGGAACATGATTAGTGGATTAATACTAAAATTTTGAGCTATAAATTTGGGTTCTAACTTCAATTCCTTAGTCTTCAATTAATTAGTCTTTAATAATGGCTTCTGTCATGGAAATTGGGAGGACTTCCCAGGCTTTTAACAGTTGTGATGAATGGTTTGTGGTTGTTCTTTGCAACCTTATGTTTTTGGGGGGAAATACCAGCATCCCTGGGTAATTAGAAATTTTTAAAGTTGGGCCCTGCCTGGTGGCACAGTGGGTTTAAGTGCAGCACTACAGTGCTAGCTGCAGCTGCTTCAACATGAGTTCGATCCCTCCTGTCTCGCCCATTGCTCCCCTCAGCAGTGTACTTTGTCAGTCTGGCTGTTCAGCTCCCCACTCTGTCTATGGTGAATCCTCTCACTGGGCCCTGCACCTCTGGCCTGTACCCCAATTCTGTATGCATAAGTAAATGAATATTTTTTCATCTATTCTCATTTTTTTTTTCTGTTTAGAGATATGACGGAAGTTGTACATATTAAAGATAGGAAGGAAGCAATTCATGAGTTAAAATATTCACCAGATGGAACCTACCTTGCCGTTGGATGTAATGACAGCTCAGTTGATATTTATGGAGTTGCTCAGCGTTATAAAAAAATGGGGGAATGTGTTGGATCACTTAGTTTCATCACTCATCTGGACTGGTCCTCAGATAGTAGATATTTACAAACAAATGATGGACATGGTAAAAGACTTTTTTATAGGATGCCAGGTAAATATTTCTAATAAATTATATAATGTATGGATTTTTAGTGCCTTTGAAATATGTTCAGACTTCACAGGAAACAGTCTAAGTTAAATTTGAGTGTAGAAAAATCAAAAACTCTCAGCTAATGTTTTGAGCATTGTGATCTTTTTCTATAAGGCTGCACTAATATATTGAGAATCTATTGGTTCCTATTAAAACTGCTGCCTTTGGAGAATGTAAAGCAGAACTATTTCATGTTGAATTTTGTTCCATGTGAGTAGCATGTGTGGTTAAAGCTAAAGTATATTAGAAGTGAAAATGCTTTTTAATTAACAATATATAATTAAAGTGTGACCCTAAGTTGCTGGGTTTTGTTTTTTTTTTTTTTTCCCCAGTGGTTACCTCAAATACACTTTGCAAACTACATTGAAATACACATTTGAAATACACACTTGAAACTACATTGGAAGAACAAACATCTCATCAAAGATTTAAAACAGTAATAAAAACAGAATCATCAAAATAATATCTCCAGCCCTTTATTTAGTATGATGCTTACAGAATTAGTCACTATTTTCTAAGAACTTATTTAATAAGACTAATGACATAATTAAATTAGTGCCTGTTTCCAGAAGTTTTTCATTAAAATTCTATATATAATAAAAATTCACTCAGAACCTCTTATGTAATGTGAAAAGGACTACTCCCCAATCATTCTTCCTTCCCGGTCCTTTCCACTTCTTCCTCTCCTCAACTTCTTAGATTTCTTCTTGTATACCCAATTTGGAATTTACTTTTCTTATAACTTACCATATTATAACTAACCTGTATCTTAAGTTTAATAGGGCTCAGTTAACTTCACATCATACTCAAATATGTATCTCTGAATAATTTTGGTAGTAGCTTTTTTTTTCAATTCCATGCATTTAACTTTCTTTGCTCTTTATCATACTCATTTACCTTACCATGTATTCCCCTTTAACTGGGGTGAGCAGATACTTAAATTTTGGAGTCTCTGTGCTACCAGTATAATTTATGCTTAAGTTAAAATCGAATGAAATAGCTTCTTAAATTAAGACTGTAATTTATTTTTAGGAGGAAAAGAAGTAACAAATAAAGAAGAAATAAAATGTGTTCATTGGGCTTCATGGACATGTGTTTCAGGCCTTGAAGTAAATGGAATCTTGCCCAAGTATTCAGATATCAGTGATATAAATTCAGTTGATGGAAACTATATTGGCCAAGTTTTAGTTACAGCTGATGACTATGGAATTGTAAAGTTATTCCGATATCCTTGTTTAAGAAAAGGTATCTTTCCTTTCCATGTATTATTAAACAGCCTGTCTCTTAACAAAAGATTTTAAGGGTTTGCAGAAAATTAGTCTTGACATAAATAAGAGTTTATATATTTTTTAAATGTAAATACTTATTACAAAGGGTTTCATGAGAATGTACAGAATTTACTGATTTTTGTTAATTCAAAACTTGTGTTACATTTGTTTTGATCATGAAGCTTTTATGAGAAAGTGATTTTTAAGTTCATATATTATGAATTTGAGCTAATACCTTTCTTTTTTTTAAAGTCATTATTTCTCCACTCCCAGAGTTTCTTCATATAGTCTGCTTTTTTTATGATTTCTTATTTCTACTCATTTAATTGTTGAACAGACATCCTTCAGGAAACATGTTTCTTATGTCTTTTTCTAAACAGACATAGCTAATGTGCAAGTTCAGCACACCGTTTGGAAATGTTGATTTGTTGGTTGACTTTCATGTATGAGAGCATGTGGTTTTGCTTATATTTTTAACATATTCTTTCGACATTTGTTTATTTCTGTAATAGTGGTGTGTAAGAAAACTAAGGGATCTTATCATTGATCATTTTCTACATATTTTATATATAACCTTAGATCTCTTTTAAAAAGTAGTTATAGTAGGCCCTCCTCGGTGGTGCAGTGGGTTAGGACACAACACTGCAAACTAGCCGCAGCTGCTTCAGTGCAAATTCGATCCCCAGCCCAGGAGGTGACCCGCATGGTGTGGCAGACCCCTCCTGGCCTGCCTACTGCTCCCCTCAGCAGTGTACTTCATTGATTTGCCTGTTCTGCTTCCCACTCTGTCTCTAGTGAATCCTCTCACCACCACTACACCTATGTCTTGTGTCCCAGTTCTGTAGTTATATTAGTAATTTTTTCATAATCCTGGGGATAAGTAAATGCTTGGTTCCATAAATTAAGTAGACTTATAACAAGTTCATAGTTATTAAAGTAATTACTTAAATAGAAGTACCATGTTAAAACTAGGTAAAGAAAATGGCAGTTAATACCATCAAAATTGAATATGAATTTCTGGAACCCACAAATAAAAGAGAACGAGGCATAAGATAATTTTCATTGTATCTTAAAAAGCATACTTACTATTCAGGGGAAGCAAAGTTATTCTGACATTTAATTTTCAAGGAATTCTCTTCTGTGTTATAGAATCTTACATAAAGTACATTTGAGTGTGTATTTTAGATGATCAGCGCCTATAGCAGACACATTGTTACATAAACATTAAAATGCAATTTTAATAAAAGGTAACTATGGGAGTAGCTGAAATAGCTGGATTCAAAATATGAACAGATTCATAGAACAATATAGTTTACCAAGGCTAAACCAGGAAGACACAGAAGTTGAATAAGCCAATTACAATTATGGAAGTTGAACTAGTAATAAAATCTGTCCCAAAATAATGTCCAGGGCCATGACTATCCAAATGAATTCTATCAAACCTTTATGGAAGAATTTACAGCATCTTGCTCGAATTATTTCTAAAATGCCAAGAACAGGGAATGCTCCCTAATACATTTTAATGCCACCATTGCCTTAATAGCAAAAACAGAGAGCACAAGAAAACTACAAACCAATATCCCTAAAGAATATTGTGCAAAATCTTGAACAAAAAAAGTGTGTTACAAGGATTATACACTATGATGAAGTGGGATTTATTCCAAAGATGCAAGGATGGTTTAGTAAGATAGCTCAATCAATTGAAAAGTGTGTTACAAGGATTATACACTATGATGAAGTGGGATTTATTCCAAAGATGCAAGGATGGTTTAATAAGATAGCTCAATCGATTTAATATTTTACATCAACAAAAGAAAAACACTGTGTGATATCAATAATACAGGAAAGCCATTTGATAAAATTCAGTACCTCTTCATTATTTAAATCTCAAAAGAAGGAGGGAATGGAAGGCAACTACCTCGGTGTCATGAAGACCACGTACCACAAATCTAGCAAATATAATACTAGTTAATGGTGAAAAACCAAAAGCTTTCCTTTAAGATCACAAACAAGACAAAGATGCCCACTGTTTTACTATTTCTGTTTAACTGGCATTAGAGATTTTAGCTAAAACTATCAGGCAACAAGTAATAAAAGGAATTCATGTTGGAAAGAAACTGAAATTATGACTATTTCTAGACAGTATGATATATTATCTTTGGAAAACACAAATGATTTTTGCCAAAAGAACAATTTCAAGCAATATATGAATACAACAAAGTGGCAGGTTACAAAATCAACTTAACAAAAATTGATTGCATTTTCCTATGTAAGTGAGAAGAAAAAATTAATAGTTCATTCACAATTGCTTCAAAAAGAATAGGAATTCACCTAACCAAGAAAGGGAAGAACTTATACAATGATAACTACAAGATGTTACTGAAATTTAACAAAATATATTAAAACTTATGCTCAACCATAAACGTGGCAGCATATTAAAACTTATGCTCAACCAGGCTTATGGAGATAAATTTACAGAGAATGTTTAAACCTAGTACCACAAAAATAGTTCTTGTCATCACATTTTTTTTTAATTAACTGCGGACTTAAGTAATTTCTTTACCAAAAAGAAATCTGGCACATAGCACCTTGACCAAATGATGCAACTTAACAGTATTAATGATAGAACTGACTGTTCCCTTGGAATGATATATATGAAATGGTAGATCATCTGTGTCCAAAGCACCTCACCTGAATCTAATCTTGAAAAAAAAAAATCAAACAAATGAAATAGGACATTATACAAAAACATGTAGATTTTTCAAAATGACTATAAAGGACATTGTTGGGACAATGGGCATATTTGATTTTGATAAAGATGGTATATTATGTTGACTTTTTTGGGTATATTGAACTAACCTTGTATTCTTAGATAAATCCCACTTGCTTG
Source organism: Condylura cristata (assembly GCF_000260355.1). Taxonomy (NCBI): domain Eukaryota; kingdom Metazoa; phylum Chordata; class Mammalia; order Eulipotyphla; family Talpidae; genus Condylura; species Condylura cristata. The sequence continues at coordinate 10,380,648 of NW_004567114.1, forward strand.
TGTTATGTAATCCTTT
>NW_004567114.1:10381082-10425312 GCF_000260355.1 Condylura cristata
AAAAAAATACTCTGGCTTCTTGTGCTGAAAATAATGAATGTAGAGTGATTGAATTTTACTTAAGACCAAAGGCCTCAGGTGAAGCATTTAAATATCTCAGTATGAAAACAGTTTGATTTTCCTATAACTACATGTTTTTGTTGAGCTATAAAATAACCCCTCATCGGACCCTCCCTGGTGGAGCAGCGGGTTAAAGCACAGCACTAAGAAGCTAAAGCCACTTCAACATGAGTTTGATCCCCACCCTGTAGGTGGCCACGTGGCATGGCAGACCTCTCCTAGGCTGCCCACTGCTCCCCTCAGCAGTGTACTCGTCAGTAGGCCTGTTCTACTTCCCACTCTGTCTCTGGTGAATCCTCTCACTGCCCTGCACCTCTGGCCCATACCCCAGTTCTGTGTGCATAAATAAATAGATCTTTAAAAAAAAATAACCCCTCATGGCGCTTGTGGTTCCTACCAAATTATATTGTGAATTAGTAAAACAAAGATTTACATCCATTGATATAAACTCATTTATTTTGTTGAGTCAGTAAATTATCAGTGAATATCTTACCCCTTTGATCATAATGAAGATAATAGAATACTGGTTCAGGTATAGCTGTTGTTTAAAGTGATATTTTTGTGTGTTGGCATTTATTAATTTAAAGGTGTGTTTTGTTGTTGTTGTTATAGGGGCCAAGTTTAAAAAATACATTGGGCATTCAGCTCATGTAACTAATGTCAGATGGTCGCATGATTATCAATGGGTTATTTCTATTGGTGGAGCAGATCACTCAGTCTTTCAGTGGAAATTTATTCCTGAAAGAAAACTGAAAGATGCTCTTCATATAGCACCCCAAGGTGAGTAGTAGTACACTGCCTAGAAAATTTCTCTGTCACGTAAGTCTCCAGTAACCCCAAAACAACAATTTTGTTATTGAAATGTAATTTAGCCTCAAAGGTTAAAAGTTTAGTTTATTAGTAGTAGAAATCTTAAGTTAAAATATTAGGTCTCTATGTTTAATGTCAGTTGCTACATACCATGAAGTACAAATTACTTCTGGTTGCCTTTTAACCTATCAAATGATGATGAAGAAACAGTTATGTTAGCAAAATAATGTAGACTCTGGAAAATGCTTAGTTTTCTTAAGATTATGTCAGTTCATCTGTTTCATCTATATAGTGTTTTTCAGCTATTTTTTATGTTAAGGGATCTAAAGGAGCTATTGAGTTTGCAGTCAGTAGAGCGGAAGATAATCTGTGGTAGAGTTTGCTGACACGAGTCACTGAATAGGTAATCCCATTTGAATGCCCTGTGGCGTTTCTCTGTGTCAGTTGGCACAGTCATCACAATCATTGATTTTTCAGTGATGCTGAAAACGAATCTCCTCTAAAAAAGTAAAAATTTATTTTTAAAAATTACAGAGAGTTTGGCTGACTCTAATAGTGATGAATCAGATTCAGATCTGTCTGATGTTCCAGAACTGGATTCTGAAATTGAGCAAGAGACACAGCTTACCTACCGTCGGCAGGTAATTTCTAGTACCACATGTTTTTTCCCTGAAAATATCTGGTTACGTCTCTTTCACCTTTTTACATCTGTTGTCATCTCTTGTCCTTTCTAATTTTTCCAGACATATGTGCCTATTTATCCTTCCCCCCCCCCAAGAGTTAAAGTACATTTGTTTAAAATGTTCTTTTATAGCCAGAAGTTGATAATGTTAACTTTCTATATCTGCCTGTATTTGTATCACAGTACACTCCCATTTATTCCCATTAAAATATCCCCTTATGGGGCCCTCCCTGGTGGCGCAGTGGGTTAAAGCACAGCTTTAAGAAGCTAAAGCCACTTCAGCATGAGTTCAGTCCCCAACCCGGAGGTGACCCACATGGCACAGCAGACCTCTCCTGACCCGTCCACTGCTCCTCTCAGCAATATGCTTCGTTGAGTTGCCTGTTCTACTCCCCACTCTGTCTCTGGTGAATCCTCTCACCCACCACAGCTCTGGCCAGTACCCCAGTTCTGTATGCATAAAAAAATAAATCTTTAAAAAATATATATCCCCTTATGAAGTATAAAACTTACCTGGAACGCTAAATATGAGTTTGTCTGTGTGATTGATAGGAAATGTGCACCAGTTTGTTTATTTCCAAGAAGTAAATTTCACAAAGTACCTCCTTGTTTAAACAGTTTTTAAATTTAATGATCAACAGTGACCACACTATTCATCTGGGAATCTTGGAACATCTTTATAAATATATATTCTAAGACTGTTTCTACTTTTGTTATTTAAAGGTTTACAAAGAAGATCTACCTCAGCTTAAGGAGCAATGCAAAGAGAAACAGAAAGACGGTACTTCAAAAAGAAAAGAACACGCTCCAGGAAATAGTGTTCGATTACACTTTGTTCATGGGTATAAAATGACTTTTCATTTATGTGTCTTAGTTTTGGTTCACACAGACTAGTTGTATCGCTGTGAGCCTGTCACTTAACTGCTCACTGCTTCTATTTTCTCATCTGTGAAGGGAGATAATAGTCCCTAGTTCATGAGCTTCTGATGAAAAAAATATGTCGATACTTCTGATTGCTTAGCATATTGTCTTGCACATAATAAACTCTATAGAAGTGTTTATTGAATTAAAAGTTAATTTTTCTAAAGAGATTTTAGTATTATAGAAATGGATCTCTTTAAACAAATGAAAATAAGTAAAATGTGAGAGCTTATCACCTGATAATCATATTTATCTAATTTGAGATAATTTTTGTGATGGCCTTTGACATGAGCAATTTTTGCTTATTTTAATTTCAATCAAATACAGATTCTGAGTTTTTGTAGGCCATCTGGTAATGCAGATTTCACATTTCATCCTGGCAACAAGTTTTCCAATCTGACTCTTTAACCAGACAACCATTTTCTTACCTGACTGATAATGTCTTAACAATTTGAAAAAAGATCCACTTAGTAGAAGTATTAAAATAGATATCCTTCTACAAATTGTCTTATCTTTGAAGCATAAAGAGGTGGTTGTTAATATGTTGACCATTTCAAGAATATTCAACTACTTTGGAGTGTATTTTTTAAATGTTGTTTAACATTTGTTTTGCTATATTCTATTTTCATGTTTCACCAGTGTGGATAGAAGGGTATACTTAGAGAATCTTCCAACATGTACCTTCCCCGTCATCATTCCCTCTTCCAGGGGTAACCATGTTAGTGTTAGTGTCAGAAGTACGAATGTATAAGCAAATATTCTTTTGTATATTGTTTCACTTCTAAATGAAACAAAAATTATTTTTGTTTTATAGTATACAAACAGCATTATTCTTATGCACACAGAACTATACTATTTACACATCTTTGTGCCTTGCTTTCTCATTCATTATAGCTTGATTTCACTATTATAATCAGAACAATTCATAAAAGTTTATGTAATCAGAGACATTTGTTTTTCTTCTTGTTCAGTATTCTTGTAAATGTCCAAAATTAATTTTGTAAATTTTTTTTATATTTAGTTACAGAGGTTATGATTGTCGAAGTAACTTGTTCTACACTCAGATTGGTGAAATTGTGTACCACGTGGCAGCAGTGGGTGTCATTTATAATCGACAGCAGAACACACAGCGCTTTTACCTGGGGCATGATGATGATATTCTCTGCCTAGCTATTCACCCTTTGAAAGACTACGTGGCAACAGGCCAGGTATGTAACAACAGATCAGACAGGTTACACCTTTGGGTTTAAAGTTAGATTAGTCCATGTGTATATATTTTATATTCTAGAAAATAAAGAGCAGAGACTTCTTTATAATGGAATTTATTCTCATATTACAAATAAAATTTACCCCAAAATTTTTCCTACAGATTTCCTTAAAGAGTTACTGTTTCTGCTAGTTTTATTTGGAAGAACTCCATCTTCTTTGTCTTAAAATAACAATAGATTTTTTTTTAATCTTGTGAATAAAAGTTACAGAAAACAAATAAGCTGGATTTCTTAGGTGAAGTTATCTAACAAATGTTCTAATGCAAACAGAATGATGATTTTTTTTTTTTAAAGATTTATTTATTTATTCATACAGAACTGGGGTACAGGCCAGAGGCTCAGGGACGGTGAGAGGCTTCACCAGAGACAGAGTGGGGAGCAGAACAGGCAGATTGACGAAGTACATTGCTGAGGGGAGCAGCGGGCGGTTCAGGAGAGGTCTGGCTCGCCATGTGGTCTCCTCCAGGGCAGGAGGCAGGCGGGAATCGAACTCATGCGGAAGTGGCTTCAGATTCTCAGTGCTGTGCTTTAACCCGCTGCGCCACCAGGGAGGGCCAGAATGATGATATTTTTATTTGAAAAACTTCATAGCAATTTATTGCCTTAACAAAGTAGAAAACAAATATTGCAATAATAAACACTGAGAAAAGTTTTTGAATACCTCTGTATGGGTATTCTTACAGAAGGAAGGGAAGGAGTAATTTATTTATAAATATACTACATGTAAGCATTTGTTTCTTAATGTATATTTATTTTATTCTCTAATGGGAGTGAAATTATTTCCCATAGTTCACTAGGTTTCAAGAAATCAAATAATTTGCTCAAAGATCTCTCAGCTAGCGAGTGGTAAAAGCCTAAAGCCCTTAGTCTGCCAGGCTTTAAAGCGATGTAACTGCACCATCTAAGATCTATCGATGGAGGGTTTGGCAACTTGAGTCATCCAGTGCAGCTTCCCTCGAAGAGGAGAGAGCTCCCTTTTTTCTTTCTTCCATTGTCTCTTCCTCCCCGCTCCTCTTCTCTTCCCTTTTCTCTCATTCTTTTTTTTCCCTTCTTTTCATCCATCCATTCAAAATTATTCTTAGAGCATGTGTTATATACCAGGAAATGTGCTGGGACATCTTCTTACCATTGTACATGCTCATTCTGAATGCCTGTGTTCAAGGTTTCTAGTAACTTTTAGGCCAATGTCTAAACTCATTAAAGTGTAACATGAGGCATTTTACCTCCTAGTCTGCCTCTCTAGCAGAATATCGACTGATTACAGTGTTGTTTTTGTTATGTCTTATATAAAGCCACTCAGTAATTAGCAGCTATATGAATTGTTTCAGGAGTTGCCTTTAGTAGACAACTATTGTATCTCTATCCTTGTAAAGAAAATGATTATCAGAAGTGTACCCCAGAAATAAGATTGTAGAACTGGGGCTACAAAAGGGGGGAGGGGTGGAGGGGTCCAATGGACCACGGTGGCTGTGGGTGCCTTGGTGCTGGGTGTGGTGTAGTGATGAACATCCGAAGGGTGTGAGCCCATATCTCTGCATGGGCAATGTTGTAAACTAGTGTAACCTCAATTAAAGAAAAATAAAGGCATAATTAAGAATTGATAGTTTACCTGTGTGGTATGTAAACTACAAATCAGAAATCAAGTTAAAAGGTAAGTGACAGAGTGCTACAGTAAAATTGTCTCTTTAGAATCTCGCTTACATGCTTGGTGTTTTATTTCCTTTGTAAGCTTTATTTCCTTTGTGCCATTATCTTAGTCTAGTGCTGCGTACTTCTCTTTTTATCTAAGACCTGCTCTTTCTGAAGACCAGCTCAAGAAGTTTTCATCTACAACCTTTTCATTCTCATCAAGCATATCTTACCAGTTCTTATTTAATTGACAATACCTTATTTTCCCAGTGAATTTGCAAAATTTATCTGAATGCTAGTTGCATTTTATCCAGCATGGGGACACTGCTAACAATAGGTGCCCTGTGGGTGTTGCCTTTACTAAGGAAGTTTAGGGTAAAATTTAGGGTCACAGAATTCTAGAACATTGCCAGAAACACTAAGTCTAGCTTCATTAGCTTTTAACCAACTATAAGAAAAATTGTCAGTCACTTGAATAGTCTGCCTTGTATTTTTTTTATTTGATCAGTGTCCATAGCAAATAAGACAGACTGTAAAATCCCATTTTATTTTCCCTCAGTAAATATGAAAATATATAATTTAATGATATAAAATGACTTTTATAATTCCTTCTACTTTAGGTAGGTAGGGATCCCTCAATTCACATATGGGATACAGAGACCGTTAAACCTTTGTCAATATTAAAGGGATATCACCAATATGGTGTCTGTGCTGTTGACTTCTCAGGTAAGACTGTTTCCGTCTTATAACAGTTAATCCATAGCATTTCAGTTTAATCAGTGTTGCCTAACTTGTCACTTAGCCATGACTTATACAGCTTTTATTAAATCGGCATACTGTTGTCCTAACCAGTCATAACTATGAAAATGTGGGTTTGCTGGTTCATGTATTATAATTTAATGACTAATTTTTAATGCCCATTAAAATAAATGTTTCTATAAAAGTTGCCACCAATTTATGTCTCTCTCATTTTGGGTAAACTCTGACTCACTCACTTCATGTTTTACAGCTACAGAGTAAACTTTGAAATGTTAAGGGTAAAAGCTAAGAAAGGCCAAGAAATAAAGAAGTGATAATTGTAGTTGTTTATAGCATTTCTGTGAAGATGTATTTTAAAACTGTTAACTCTTTACATTTAAAAATTTAACTACAGATTTATAGTGAGAGCTAGGGTATGGGTAGGAAGGGGTGGGAATAAAACATTTATAGAAGAAAGAGTAAATTAGTGCTGTCTGCTGCTCTAACAAATGTTACAGTGAATTATCTGAGCAGTTTGGAGGAGGGCAGGAAATGTGTATATTATATAATCAAGGATCTGCTAAAAGTCAGAATAAGAAAGTCAGTAGCAAACTAAGTGGGTCCATAAGAAAAATATCACTATTAGTGATAATGAACTATATGAGATTTGAAAAACTTTGTATGAAAGTAACAACATTTTACACTTGTAGCCTTTACAGCCTGTGTGAGCATAGCTGTGAGCAACACTAACTTAGGCAGTTTTGTTTTTCTTTTAAAGATTTATTTATTTATGTATACAGAACTGGGGTACAGGTCAGACATACAGGTGCAGTGAGAGGATTCATCAGAGACAGAGTGGGGAGCAGAACAGGCAGACTGACAAAGTACACTGCTGAGGGGAGCAGCAGGCAGGTCAGGAGAGGTCTGCCCTTGCCATGTGGGTCACCTCCAGGGTGGATCGAACTCATGATGAAGTGGCTTTAGCTTCTTAGTGCTGTGCTTTAACCTGCTGCACCACCGGGGAGAGCCCTAGGCAGTTATTTTAATGTTTAATCATTCTAATGTTTAATAATAGTAACATCTAAAATATTTGGCCTTTATGAAAATATCATTAATGACACTGGGTCATCCATCGTACCCTACATCTTTTTTACTTGAATAATTTTTCAAAGTCACTGAATTCTTAGAGTGGAGTTTTATAGTGAATCTAATTAAAACAAATCTTTTCTTCTTCTTTATTTTTTTCTTCTCAGTTTTCAATCTCTTTTTCACTTATCTTCCTCCCTTCACCCCTTTCTAACTGGTGGGTAGAAATGAGGTCAGAGAATACAGATATGTTCAAATGCTTTGAGAAGCTGTTCTTTCTTATAAATTATGGTTCTCATAGCTGTAACCATATCCAGCATTTAATATTATTTTATAAAATTTTAAATATGGTGGTGGGATTTTAGACTAGATATTGAGTGTTTTTTACCTTCTGAATGTTAATGGTCAGTGTATCTGGCTAATTTTCATAGCGGATGGGAAACGTTTGGCCTCAGTTGGAATAGATGATAGCCACAGTATTGTACTGTGGGACTGGAAGAAAGGAGAGAAACTTTCAATAGCAAGGTAAGAAAAAGGCCATATCATATTAGTATAATACTGAAATTACTTTAGATTTTAAAGTTGTTTAAAGTAAAACAATTTGTGAAATCAAGCAAACATGAAATCTTTATTACCATTGAGTAAATAGCATAATCATGGCAATAAAGCAAAAGACTTCAGGACTCATCTGTAGGTTTATTTTTTGTAAACCCACTTTTTATAGTAACTATAATGTGACATTGGAAATAACTATTATCTAAAAATCTCTGTTTGAAGGTAAATTGAATTATAACTATATGTTAAGCCTATAAACAGAATGATAAATAGTTATATGTTTGAGTGAAGAATACACACAAATGTCTAAAAGAAGTTTTAGGCTATTTTCTATTCAACTTTCATTTTCTACAAATGGTATATAGTATTTTTAAAACAGTGCAAAAATAAATAAAAATTTTTTAAACAACAAAATAGTTTAAGAGAAACTTTATGTGGAGAGGTTATAACCAAGACTTAACAAAGTATTGTACAAAGTAATTCCTTAACTCATTCATGCCACAAATAATACTACTACTTCCCATGTGTAGTAGAAAGAGGGTGTAATAGATGCTCTCCAGATGTGTTTAGTTCTCATTTCCTGTCATTTGAGATTGTATTGAGATTCTGTTGAAGAGTCCCTATAATAAGTAATGGCACAGTAACAAATGTACAAGTGCGTGATTGCGTAGCCCAAATCTGAGTACATGGGCTAGAGAGTAGCGGGGAATTCAAGATGGATATGGACTAGGCAAAAGAGGATTATAAGAGATGTTTATCTTCAGAATTAAAACATTTTAATGTTTATTTCAGAGGAAGTAAAGATAAGATTTTTGTTGTAAAGATGAACCCTTATGTGCCTGATAAATTAATTACAGTTGGAATTAAACATATGAAATTCTGGCGCAGAGCAGGTAAGAAGTGCTTTTTTTCACTACTCTGAAATTTAAGAAGCCATTACTGTAAACAGTAATTAATTGCATTGTGGTATCCTAGATTGGATCCAGGGACAGAAAAGAGACAGTATTAGGAAAACAGGTCAAAGGTGAAAGAAGTCTGGAGTCCATTTTATAGTACTGTATCAAATATGTGTCTTCATTTTGACAAAATGTCTATTTAAGGTTATTAGGAGAAATTGGTTTAGAGGAGTATATAACTCTTAAGTTATCTTTGTATCTTTTATGAAAATCTAAAATTATCCAAAGCAAAAGTTTTTTTTTTTTAATAAATGATTCACAGTTACCTTGGTACATTGTGAACAAATACAAGATTTATTTACTTTATGGCCTTTGATTGAGTACATTGATCCACAGTATTCAATATTCATATTTATAAAAGGATTTAACTTGTGTCATTCATCAAGTGATATTCAAATTCTTCTGTTACTGTTTTTTAATCTAAACTGAACATGAAAACATTTGTAAAAGTTTTTTATGCTATAAAATAATATAGAAACAAGATATTATATTTCCATCGTGCATTTGTAACTTAATTACTGTGGAAGTTTACATTTTAAAATACAAGTTTCTTTTCCAGATAGAATAGTATGCTAATACATTCTAGCAGTTTGATATGAGTGTCTCACTTCACTTAAGATTTTCAGATAAAATATGAAAATGTAAGTGAAATTGCATAGTGAATACATTTCATCAGTTCAAGTAATTTACAGAGTATAGACTACATAAAACATGAATAAAACTTTTCAGACTTGGATTCAAAGTTGTATCACAAATTAACCTGATCAGGAGTACAATTATTACAAAGTAAGAGGTAGTATATTCACATTTGTAACTTCATTCCCATACTTTTAAATAAAATGTTTATAAAATGATACAAAGTGAACGCTTAATTTGAGGTTTTAGTCATTTGAAATAAGTGCCCATCAAGTAATGCTGATTATTTCTGTCTTATAAAAAGTAATTATAAAATTGTTAGAAATAAGAGCTTAAAAAAGTGACTAGCCTTTAAAAGGTTTGCAAATGTATCACTTTTTTTGCTCAGTTTGATTAGATATATAGTAGACCAAAAACTAAACCATAAAAAGATATATGTTAAAGCTTTGATCAACATTTATTTCAACACTTATTTCAGCTTTCCTCATTTCTGGAATTTTGATCTTCAAAGTTCCTAAGGGAAGTACACAACTATTTAGTTAATATTAATATATGTATAGTTTTATGTAAACTAAGTTAAAGTTGACTTGGGCCCGAGGCTGAAAAGGAGCCTTTTACTTCCTACCCTAGTTCTGGTCTTTTCTCTGTGGACCTGAATTCTGTTCCATCTGTAAAACAACACAACAAATAATTGGTAAAAAGGCAAATTCTAAAAATGTAGTATTAGATGGTATCTATAGAAAAATTTTAAAATGTGAAAAATAATATATATTGCCTAGTAAGTCATAAATAAGTAATAATATATGTATAAAGGAATGCGTCTTATACAACATCACATTCTGAATAGTAGAGGGGAGGGAAAAAGAATTGATATGTTTTGATTATTTTAATAACTACTTAAATTGATGGTGGATAGAATACACAGGTAGGTGTTCACTGTTTTTTTTTAACTGCCTTTTTATATTCTTAAATGTCATAAAAAAATTTAAAAAATCAGAATTCGAAGGACTGATTGAAACTGATTTAGATGTTTTTGCTTGGCCTTTTAAAAAAACAGACATAGATAGCTTGTCTCAGCAAATAAGGTATTGCCCAAGTGACTAATTATCAACCCTGTTTTTTATTTTTTAACTCTCCTTATTGTTACATGTCCTTACATATTCAAATAACAGTAGTAGAACCTTTATTGCTCTACATTTTTATAAGTTTTGAGAGTAGTATTTTCACAATATTTTTTTATGAACCAGGGGGAGGATTGATTGGAAGAAAAGGCCACGTAGGCACACTGGGGAAAAATGACACAATGATGTGTGCGGTGTATGGATGGACTGAAGAGATGGCTTTTTCTGGAACATCCACAGGAGATGTGTGTATATGGAGAGATGTCTTTCTTGTAAAAACAGTTAAGGCACATGATGGGCCAGTGTTCAGTATGCATGCACTGGAAAAAGTAAGTAACCTAAATGTATTTTAAATTAAACACAATTTAATCATGGCATGTAAATACAACAGATGGTAAAATATTAACCAAGAGACCACTTGGGCTACCAATAATAACCTCTGAGTAGTCTTTTGTTTAATTACATTTTTTTTTCAAACAGCTGTATACAAATATGTCTGCTGTTAAAAAAATTAATATTTATATCACTTATACAAACTTTGACACAGTCTTTGAGTTAGTAAGAAATTAATAATTATTATCATCACTACATCCAATGGAGTACTATTGTTACTATCTTTTTTTCCCCAAAGGATGAAATAGTGAAGCATTCAGGAGAGAATATATTTAACCTGCTGAAAATGATGGAGCTACCTTTTAGTTCCATATTACAAACTAAATTTTTAAAATCTAGCCTAAGAATGTTTAGTGTTACTGTAATATTTTTACAGATATCTTTAAGCATAATAGATTCTTACTCCAATTTCTGTTCATTACAAACTAACTCAACTTTAATATTTGTTTCTCTCAAGTTTTTCAATATAACAGGATTTTTTTTAATATTTAAATCTTTATTGACTTGATCCTTTTACTTTTATAGGGATTTGTAACTGGAGGTAAAGATGGTGTAGTAGCTCTTTGGGATGACTCCTTTGAAAGATGTCTCAAGACCTATGCTATAAAAAGAGCTGCTTTGGCCCCAGGATCTAAAGGTGATTTGAAGCTTAACTTTGTGGGAAAAAAATTACATGCTCATTAACATCCGTGATTACTGCACTGGAACACATGGGATTCACCTTTCCTTCTTTACTAGACAGGTGTCAAAGCTAAGTGGGAGAAGTTCCTTAACAGGCTTCCAGAATCATTGCCATCCTTTCAAAATCTATTTTTTGTGATATATATGGTAAAATGTTAACCAAGAACAGGATTATTAATTTTGATAATTAACATAATAGTGTCATTATTATAACAGTGTCACTAGTTTTACCTGGGAGAGTGAACATCACTTGTTTTGCTTCGCCTCCAGTATGGCAGACCCTCTGCCCTTTCTTGGTGCATTTCTTCAGTTAAGGCACCACATCACACCCTCTCTGACTTCAAGCCCTTTTGTATACTGTCACTTGTGCCTGAAATCTGCCCTTCCTCCTCCCACCTGCCCCCTCTAGCTACCTGGCAACATATTTGTCAAACCTCAGCATTTCTTCTTGGATAATTCACTCCACTTCCACTCCCCTGCATGGAAAGGTCTCCTCACTTTGTGCTTTTTGGATGCTTTCTCATAGGACGTGTTCTCCTTGTCGCCTACTCTGTGAGGGCCAGAACTGTCACTTTTGTGCTCACCAGTATGTTGTTGAAGCCTACCTGACAAAGTACACATAAATGAATTAGTCTTAAGTAGAACTGAGTTAAATTACTAGCCAGAATATTATTGTACACACTTTAAGAGGGGCAGGAGGTAGATATGAAAGAAAAAGAAAGAGTTGTCAGATTGGTGGTAGGGGATCTGGGATGATATAGAATAATTTGTTAAAATTTATTTATATATTTTACAACATTGTTCTTTTTTGTACAATGTAGGCTTGTCTGCTTTCTCCTTTTAGGTGTATTCTCTGTAAAATTTCCACCACCATTCACCTGTGAACCATCAACCATAGTCTTGTGCTCTTCTCTGCCCTGTTTTGAGCCCTCTTCTTCCCCCTCCCTTGTAAATAGCACTTAGTTTTGAGCTTAGAAAATTTAATGATTGTGAGAAAATGCAGTGTGTGTATTAGACTATTTAGAATATATGAGAAAACAACCTTGTATGTCATGTTCATTGCTATAGTAGCATCACTGACAATATATACATTCTTGAACTGTAGTTACTTCATACCTATCCAAACATCACTGTTTAACATTTCAGGTCTTCTCTTGGAAGATAACCCATCTATACGAGCCATATCTTTAGGACATGGTCATATTTTAGTTGGCACAAAGAATGGTGAAATACTAGAAGTAGATAAAAGTGGCCCAGTTACACTTCTGGTTCAGGTAAATTTTATATATATATCTACATCATTACATTATATATATCTATTCATTTTTGTACAATGTATGCTTTCTCTCCTCTACCTGAAATTCCCTCCACCATTTCATCCATGTGCCATGACCATAGTCCCTTGTCTTTCAACCCCTGTTTTGATTCTTCTCCCTTCTCCTCCCTACATAATGTCTCTGATTTATACCTCCCTGTTGATGTTGATTTTTAATTTATTGTAATTACTTTTTTCCCCCCTGATCCCTTACTTGGTTCGTCTACATTCCTACTATAAATGAAACCATCTGATATTTTTCTTTTTCTTTCTGGACTACTTCACTGAGTATAATCCCATCCAGCTCCATCCATGTTGCTGTGAATGAATTTATCTTTTTTGATTGCTGAGTAATATTCCATTGTGTATATATACCACATCTTGATATGGTCATCTATTTTTTGGCATTTGGGTTGTTTTCATAACTCAACCTATTGTAAACAGATGCTACAATAAACATAGGAGTACAGGTGTCCTTTTGAAGTAAGGTTTTTATGTCCTTTGGGTAGAGTCATAGGAGAGTGGAATTGCTGGATCAGGTAAATTTAAGTGTAAATATGCTTATTTTTCTTTTTATGGTAACATACATTGTTGCAGAGGAGTCAAATTTGACAGTGGTGAAAAATGTTTAATGAATTAGGGAAATAATTGTTACTATATACCCAAGATTTTAATTTAATTGTAGCTAAATGAGTAGATGTCAGTAAATATACATGCACATCACTTGGCCTAATTACCAATATCTCAAGTCATTTCTAATTGTAAAACGAGACAAAAGAAAAGAAAAAAACAGTTGTAATTATTAATGTATTTATTTCACATCAATTTTTTTTAATTTTTTTTAAGATTTATTTATTTATTCATACAGAACTGGGGTACAGGCCAGAGATGTGGAGGGTGAGAGGATTCACCAGAGACAGAGTGGGGTACAGAACAGGCAGATCGACGAAGTACACTGCTGAGGGGAGCAGCGGGCGGGCCAGGAGAGGTCTGCCACGCCATGTGGTCTCCTCCAGGGCAGGCGGGAATCGAACTCATGCGGAAGCGGCTTTAGATTCTCAGTGCTGTGCTTTAACCCGCTGCGCCACCAGGGAGGGCCCACATCAATTTTTAAGTACATTTTTTGAACCAGTCATGTTTTGTGTATGTGTGTGAAACTCTTATGTTAATAATGTAACAAAAATCCAGAAATATAAAATTATGTGTGGTATGAATATAAAATGAAACAGCAAGATTAGCTGATGCTTAATATTTCCACCAAAAATACGGTGTAAATTTTTTAGATACACATTCCTTATATAATATTTTTTTCTGAGAAGTGAGAAAGAAACTTTAGGTTTCTTTTACTCTAGAAAGTAATTGTGTTCTTAATGCAATTATTTCTTCTCATATCCCCACTTCACTTCTGATGTGACACAACATAAGAGTCATGGTTTCTAATATGTTTATGATATGTTGGAAAATATTAACACAAGTACACTTTTATATATGAATCCATAGATGGAACTATTAAAAACCAGCTTTCTAATTGTAAGAAAAGATTCAGTAGTCACAAATAACAAACTGTCACTTTTGATACATCCTATGTAGTATAAGATTTCAAATACCTGGAACATCAGGAACAAGACAGGCATACCAGGTCTCACCATTACTGGCCAGCAAAACAGTAAAACAGTGAAAATATGAGCGTTGGAGACAAATTCAGCAGAGTTGGTATTTACAAATTTTGTAATACTATACCTGAAATATTCAAGAAAATAATCTCAAAAATTATTATAACTGATAGTGTCCTAAAAAATTGAGTAGATAATGAAATCAACGTGCAAAAATTAATAGCAGTATGTATGTCAGCAGTAACCAGTTTGAAAACATGACAGAAAAATACAGTAATCAGAGCACATATAGCTAAAGTAGACAATCTGAGAAGTCACCTGCCCAATTATGGACTTTTAGCCAGAGGTAAAATTGATTCCTTTTTCATCCTTTCTAGAGAATTAGTAATCAGTTATGGATAGCCAAGAATAGTTTCAGTCTGTAAACGCTGATCAACTCTTTTCCTTAACCACTTATCTGCCTCATTTCCTACATTAAAAAAAAAACAAAACTTTATCTCTTCTTGGGATACATTCTAGGTTTCCTATCTAAATCTTTGTACCCTGAAATCTTTGATTGTGCTTTGCCTTTTAAATTTGTTCCTAGTTTTAGTTTGACAATAAGAGGAGGGAGGTAAGGAGTGGATATTTGTCTAAGGATGACAAGTACTATTCTTGATGAATTTTAATATGTTGTCTTTCTTTATTATGTCTCTTTGGAATTATTTCCAGAGACTTACATTTTTTTTTAAAGATTTATTTATTCGTGCATACAGAACTGGGGTACAGGCCAGAGATGTGGAGGGTGAGAGGATTCACCAGGGACAGAGTGGGGAGCAGAACAGGCAGATCGACAAAGTACACTGCTGAGGGGAGCAGTGGGTGGGTCAGGAGAGGTCCGCCACACCGTGTGGTCACCTCCGGGGCAGGCGGAATCGAACTCATGTGGAAGCGGCCTTAGATTCTCAGTGCTGTGATTTAACCCGCTGCGCCACCAGGGAGGGCCACAATTTTTTTTTTTTTTTAATAACTCTCACTGGTGAGCAGATATTTGGAGTGACTGCAGGAAGATCCACCTGTATGGCAGTTATGGACATTATTGACATTCCTGTTCTCTCCATCCAGTGAATGTTTTGGCATTTTAAACTAATTTTAATAGTAACTTGATTATGTTGTAATTATGGAGATAAAAATACAGTGGTATTTAATGTATGTTCCAAATATAAAAAGTTTTATTACCCACTAATTATATCATTGTATAAATTATTCAATTTTGTCTTTAGTTTTCCTTCAAATACATGTATTTTAGATTAAGTTAATATTAGCTATGTTTTCCTTATAGGGACACATGGAAGGAGAGGTATGGGGCTTGGCCACACACCCTTATCTGCCCATCTGTGCTACTGTAAGTGACGATAAAACCTTAAGAATATGGGATCTCTCTCCTAGTCATTGTATGTTGGCTGTCCGGAAACTGAAAAAGGGTAAGAGGTTTTCATATTTAAACATCAGCTAAGTTGTCCCATTTTTTAAATCCTTGCAAATATAAGAAAGCATTAGAACAATGTAAAAAAGACTCAATAGTACTCTATATCCACTTGCCCATGATCCTATAGAAAGAAAATTATCGTCACCAGTCTTTGTTTTATGGGACTGTAGCATGCCTAACCTGAGCAAGTTTTCAGTGTCATTTTGGAAGAAAGGATGAAGAAATACAGGGAAAAACCCCCGAAGTCAAGTCATCCAAGCTCCATAAGAGACTATGGAGTATGTGTAATTCAGAATCAGGAGCTATGAGAGAAGGCCTTAACTTAAAGAGGGGTTGTAGTGCAGAGGAGAGGATATTTCAGAACAAAACAGAACTGAGCACATTTATAGAAAGCTAGCTTATTAGTATGGAGATTCATGGGGTCAGTTGTTGGGCCACAGCTGCTACTATTAAGGTAGTACAGGTGAAGGCATCTATGTAGGAACACACTTTTAGTAAAGTGGTAAAGGATGTTATTTTATACATAGGGTATTTTTTTGAGGAACACTTTTTAGGAAAAGTTGCAAATGTGACTGTAGGGAATGACCCATGTAAGCAAGGATTGTCTAATAATAATAAGGACCAAGTTGAAGAGAGGTGACATGAATTTATATTTCAGTCAGTCATTTTTACTTTCTTCCATTGACTGAAAATTAGAATCTTCTTTTTAAGTTTTTAAGTGTTTGGGGAGTAAATTTTCAGACAAAATTGTACAGTAACAGAATACAACATCATTCATTTCATATTTGACTTTTGTGGTTCAGTCATATAGTGATCATTTTTTGCTAAAGCATTTGACAACTTCCTATGTTCTTAAGGGCTTTATTTATTTGGTGATATTAAAATCCATCTTTTTCAAATGACAGTACTATTATCAGCCTGGTAAGATTTTCCTTGCTGAGTTGTTACTGTGCCTCATTGTATTTTGCTGTTGCTTTTCTGAGGCAACATTGGTTTAAAATGCTTCAGTTAATGTCACCAAGTCTATTTTCTTTTTTAAATTAGAGTTTCTAGGGTGACTTTCAAATATTTAGCATGCATGCATACTTACCTAAAAATGGTAAACTCTAAATTCTAGACACTGTCTTTTCTCCCCTTTTTAACTTACTGTTACTTAATATTTTCATTCTCTAGGTTTTTTTTTTTACCCCCCCTCTATTGGACATTAGTATTGTTTGCGCAGCTAGGGTTTACTTATACTTATTTATACTTACACATTTTTTTCACCTTTTCTTCTTGTAAATCAGACTTTTTAAAATACAGTCTTAGAGTTTCTTTCTTCCTAAAGGATAGTCTTAAGAGTTTCCTTCCTAAACATTAACTGGAATTCCCTCAGCTTCCTTTGACTAAACCAATAGCAGACCAATACTGGAGTATTTTATCACTGGTAATACAGTCTTAAAAAGCAAAGTGGTTATTACTGTTTGAAAATTCTTGATGGGCATGTATTGCCACTTGGAGTGAATAATTACCAGTTCACTACCTACCTTGGTATGCTACAAGTTTTCATTTTTTACTCTCATTCTTGAATGCTAATTTAACTACTCGTGAGTTTTTTCATTGGGAGCTGTTACACCTTTGGTTTTCCTTTACTTTGCTCTGTAGTTTAATAACATTGTACATGCATATAATTTAGTTTTGTTTATTCTGTTTGGTATTTATTGTGCTTCCTAAATCTATGGATTTATATCTTGAATTAGTCCTGGGAAATCTGCCAATGTTCCTGGCTCCTTTTCAGACTAGATTTTTTGCGTTAGGTTGTAGAAATGTTAATGATTATATATTTTTGGTTTTAAAGATCCTTCTTAATCACTTTTATTTTTATTTCTTTTTTTATTAAAGAGGAAAACAGGTGAATTTCCCTAGTTTGATAGAGATCTGTAATATGCTGGCTGAGTTATAGCAACATTAGTGTAGTCATAATGGTTTAAATATATTTAAAGTTACTTCAAACATTTAGTAAGCCAGTACCATTCGCTCCAACAAATGAATATAATATAAATATTATGATCCTAAGATTTAACTTTTTTGAAAATAAGACACTATAGTTCATTACACTGTCCTATGAGATTTTGCTAAACAAATAGTTCAGTTGTGTGATAGCCAGTTGTAACCAGTATAACAGAAGTATAAATATGACACTTGAATTAATGACTATATTTTCATTATCTGCAATTATTTTCTAAATACAAGTCAGTCTTTTTAGCTTTTCAGTATAGCAATATGTTAGAATGTTCCTATTAAAAACATATCTCTGACTTTAGCTTTTAATTATAATCAAGAGAGAATTTTTAATATTCTATCATTCCTGGGCTTGTCCAATTTCACACTTCGAGCATTCTGGAAGTTTTCTTAAGATCTTTATTCTTGTTCTTAATTCTCTTTATAGTAGCTCTTTTACATCTACTGTTTAATCTACCATAGCCTTGTCAACACCATGATTTTGGACTTGTAACCTCTGAATAGATTTCCTGCCATTTTAAATGACCTAACAACCTATTTTGTGGTAATTTGTTATGGAAGCCCTGGGAAACCAGTAGTGTTCATAGTCCATTTGTACAAAAGTCTTTAGAGAAAGCATTACTCTTACATCGGAGCTCTGCATAGTTGACTGTAACCCCCATAAAACTTTAGAGAAGTAAAATATGAAGAGTGCTTTGTAGAACCTGTATTCAGTTAAAGTTAATGCAGTTCATAACTCTGATGTCTAAGTATGCGAATGACTCATATATTGCATTATTTTCAAGTTTGGGAATAATGGTATTACATCCATACTACAGATATTTTGGAACATAAAATTAGCATAGAACTTGAAGACCATTATTGTTTGCATACAATGAAATTGCAGCCCTTCAGGATCCTGGCTTGTCCCTGAGTCCCAGGTACGAGACTAGTCTCCTTTGCCCTGATACCAGATGTGCTTTTATTTTTTAGTTTTCTGGCCTCTTTTTATTTTGATCCCCAAGGAGTTCTTCTTTTGTTTTTTTTTTTTTCAATGAGCAGTCTATGTACCTAAAAGGTTGCTAGTTTTGTTAGTATTTGCATAAATTCAGTTTTCCCACCAGCTGTGCCTGTGCCCAACCAGCTGAATAAGCACTAAGTAAAATGCACAGCGGCGAGTGTTGGTCATGCCGCTGGTGTTTCTCTGCCCCCTTTGTAGTGGACCCCTCAAAGTAGTTGGCACTTTCTACTCTGTTTTCACAGCCATTTGCTTCACAGATCACTCCAGGCAGGTTTTCATGTCGGTCGGCCTACTCAGCCTATCACAAATTCCTTTGTCAGCTTTTGGTCATCAGCTTTACTTGTCACATGGTAGTTTTTGGTGAAATTGACCTTTTCTTTTCTGAAATACTTTCTTCACTAGATTCTGTACCTTTTTATGCCTTCCCACTCCGCAAACTCGCCCTACTTTACTGTCGAGGCTTCTTTATTTTATTCCCTTTGCTGGTTCTGTCTCTCCTTCATATATCCTACCTGTAGAAATCCTCCAGAGTTCTCTTTCTGGCCTTTTTTCTTATGTACAGTCATGCTTTGGGTGACTATATCAGTCACAGTCTAGTCAAAATAAAGACATTAATCATTTAAACAGGAAACTTGTTAAAACTTTTATTTTTAATTTGTATTAAAGTAATATTATAACAATTTATAAATTTCAGGTATGTGTCATTGTAAAACAATGTCTATAAAAGTTCAGTTCTGTTCTTCACCAGACACTGAATCCCTTTTACTTGGTTTACCCTCCCTACTTCCCCCTTCTTTCTGGTAACCACTAACTTGGTCTTAGCCTATAAGTATGTGAGTTTGTTTTTTATTTAATATCACTAATCACACTACTCTCTAGATCCATATATGTTGTTACAAGTGGCAAGATTTAATCCTTTTTATATTAGTTTATTTTTACATATTTTTGTGCACTTTTCCATCTCAATTGCAATCACCTTGGGTTTCCCATCACCAAATCACCCATGTGCCATCACCATATTTATCCTTTTTTTAATGAGTGTAGTCCATTGTGTGCAAGGACATTTAGGTTGTTTCCAGCTCTTAACTGCTGTAAATGCTACACTGAACATGGGGGTTTGTATCTCTTCAATTAGTATTTTTATAGTCAGGTAAATACCCAAAGTGGTATAACTGGATCATATGGAATTTCTGCTTTCAGTTTTTTGAAGAAGCTCCATACTGTTCTCCAAATGGGTGTACCAGTCTGCATCCTCACTAAATACACATATGTCCCCTTTTCTCAACAGAGAAAATTTCTTTAACAATAGTAAAAGTTGGCTAACTACTTGACTTAGAAAACAGCTCCTAGCCTTAGCGAGCTGAGGGAGAGTGAAGCCTCACTTCACTCAGAACTGTTGGGGAGGGTGTGAGTACCATCAGAACCTGATCTGTCCATGGCGAGGAAGCTCGCCCTAGGAATCATACCTCAGTGGAATCAGGAGAGTTGTCACTGTGTGAAGGAAAGGCTTGACGGAGTCAGTGGCAGTTCACTACTTAGAGACAAATTTGACCAAGAGCAAAGGCTGTGAACGCTGAGAGTGCTGCTGTCTGGCCAGAGCCTTGTGCTGCAGGTTGCACGTCACGGCCGAGTCATTCCAGTAGCAGCAGAGAAACTTGCTAGAGTCTCCGTGGGGGCTGCCACTGTGAAGAATGCTGCCAGGCCCACCCTTACCCGCTGTCCTGTCTGTGTAGGAAAAATCACATAGTGGAAGAAGGAAAGAGTTTTTTTCCTGCCTTGGACTTACAGAATAAGCACTATTGATTACCAAAACTTAGTATCAGTTAGGTGACAAAAGAGAAAAGTCTTCAGTAAAGCCCAAAGAATGGTAGATGCAGAATTAAAAGTTAATAAATTAATTATTAACTGGAACAATATTCCTTTATCTAATTATCACCCCTGTGCATTTTTATACACATAGAACTTCACTACAACCACAGAACAAACCTTACTTAGTATTCTCCCTGTAAAGTTTCTACCTAAAGAAATGTAACTACCCTTGATAGAAATAAAAAAGTTCTTACATAGTCTTGCTGACTGTTTAAATGACTTCCCAATTCAGTCATAGTCTTCCTGAAGATTGTTACCCTAAGCATTAATTTGATAAAAGAAGTCTATAGTGCATACTCACACTCAAACACACTCTAATAGGTATATTTAACTCGTGGGCTGACCCAAAATTACTGAACAGTCTCACATATCAGTATCTCTTTTTCTCTTTTCTGTGGTTGCTATTGTTTTCCACTCAGCTTTACTGCTGATCCTGGAAGGACTGAGAGCATTAAAATGCCTGTCCTTGGCCTTCATGCAGCAGTAACTCGTTTCCCCCCCCCCTTTTTTTTTTTAAATTTGTTTTCCCCTTTTTTAAGCAGGATTGATCATTCAGCCACATAAGGAACAACCCTCTTTGTCTGTTGGCCCAGTGGTGTAAGGACATTGCCTACAAGGCCAGGTGGCAGTCCTATCTTGCAGTTCAATAGAAATATCACTCCTGTTCTCTGGAAAAGCATTCTAGCTGCTTAGAGGATCTAAGACTAAATCCACAAATCCCAGCATGACCAGAATGCATAATGAAACTGTGCACATTGAGTGTCAGACATCTCAGTGAGAGCCACTCTCTCTTCCCCTGGTGGTGTCTAGATCCGTCTATTCTGTCTGGGAGGTAGACAGCACTATGCTGTGGTCTGTGAGCCAAAGCATATACCACATCCTATAAGATAGAATCCCAGTCTGTCTTTTAGGATGGTGCCCAAATGGTGCCATAAATTTATCTTCAGCAAACCTGTCTGCCTCTCTCTTTGCATCTTTCTCTAAATGATAGAGCATGTAATAAAACCCCTTAATTATAAGGGCATGAACCTAATGCTGTCCCATATTTTGCTGTGAAATAAATTCCTGAATGAGAAGCATGGAATTTCATGATGATGGATAAGGTATCCTATGTATCCACTAATGTGATGCTAGCAGAAGACTTTTGGGCAGGGAAGGCAGTTCCAGAACTCATCCTATTCCAGTGAAAATAAATCTTTTCCCCCACCATAAAGAAAGCAGTCCGATGTGAATAGCATATGCCACTAGTGACTTGAGCGGACTCCCAGGAATATGGTACCCCAACAGAGCACCACTTAGACAATCAACAGCTGTGGTGGCAAGATCAGCCTTGGTAGTCAGTCCATATTTTGAGCCCAAGCATGTGCTACATCCTTGCCAGAGGGGTCCCACAGAGTAGCTGCCATGGCTAAGGAAGAAGGCTGCCTGCCGGCCGCCAAGAACATAGCTTTGAGAGCCTCCTCCACCTTGGATGCCCTTTCATGAGCATCTTGGAATCTCAGACACAGAAACCTTCACAGCCTGTGTCCTTACTGAGTTTCACTCACACCTCTAGTTTTTGTATTTCCTAGTCTCTAATGTTCTAGTCCTGCTTCTCCCAGTCCCTACGTGTTCATCCAAATTGTTAACAATAGCTAATGAGTCAGGGCCCTCCCTGGTGGTACAGTGAGTTAAAGTGCAACCCTATGAAGCTACCCACAGCCATTGCAGCACGAGTTGAATCCCCGGCCAGAGAGCTGACCCGCATGGCACAACAGACCTCTCCTGTCCCATTTGCTGCTCCCCTCAGCAGTTTGTTTCAGTACATCTGCCTGTTCTACTCCTCATTGGGTCTCTGGTGAATCCTTCCACTCCCTCCACCTCTGGTCTGTACCCCAGTTTTTGCATAAAGAAATCTTTTTTTTAAAAAAAATAGCTAATGTGCCAGTGGGAGCCTACCCACCTGGTCCCTTCACTATGCAGGGGAAGCACGTGCGCTGCATGAACACTGGGAGGTGTCGCCTTTACTGTTGTTGGGGTGTTACTGGTCTCAGGTGAACACTGACACATTGTGTGGACACATCTGTAAATTTCACTTGATTTTCTTATTCTTCAGTCGTTGATCTGAGGCCAGAGGTACAGATTGAAAGAAGAGGTAAGGCAGTAGGAATTATTCTGAGTCACCTGTTGATGCCCATTACTTGTAACTTCCATGCCCATGCATCTAATTCACTCCACCTTCTGATTTTGTAAATATAGGGTCACAGTCATGCCCATCTTTTTATGTATTGTCTAGATCTACCTTTGAACTCTAATAGTAGAGTAGTTGTGACAGAAACCAAAAGGCCCACAAAGCTGAAAATATTTACTATATCATCCTTTAAGAAAAAGTTTGCCACCTTCTGCCATAGAGCACGCTGGGATTCCATTGAAATTATGAGGCTAGTGACAGCAGAGGAGTGCTTGCGGTGGCTTTTCAGAAGGTGTGGCATTCCCTTGCAAGGCATCTGCTCTAGAAAGTCAGTCTTCTCAGACACAGGAGGACAAATTATATGCAAAGGCCATGAGACTCAGAGAGCACAGCAGTTTAAGGATTTTGGTCCTGTCTGAGGCCCAGCAGATGATCCCGTTCCAAGTTTCAGGGCTCCCGTCCTTCCCAGTCGGTGCCCTTCCACACAGGAAACTTGCTGAGGTGGTGTGTTCAGTTGACATTATAACTGTGAAACCTACACGATTAAATGTTGTGTTCAGTTTTCAACAATATCAACCCTGTCAGGTTTATTTAGTCTTTTGATGGAAGCTCTCCCTACTCAACTTGGGACTTGTGCGGAGAGTGTAAGGGCCTGAACTTGTGGCTTCTTTTTGCAGAAATGTGCCATGCACTTAGTAGAATCCCTTGCACCACAGAATACTCGGAGTGGTCAAGGACCGGAGCCTCTTGATGGTTACTTTTCCTTACTTCAGTGATGCTTCCTCACCTGCAGCTGCAGATTACTGTTTGTTAGCAGTGTTAACACGCAGCTTTCCATCGGCAAGGGCTCCGCCCAGTCCTCAAACCCATGATTCTGCATGGCTAAGCCAGTTTCCAAAGATCCTGTTTTTAATGGTCCCTATCCAGTGACAACTTCAGTACCAATTCAGTGTGTCAGGAGACAGTAACTTGAACACTAATTGAAATTTTAATTTGAAGAAGGATTAGCTAATAAAAGATCATTAATTACGGAAAGGGGTAAAAGTGGACTCTAACAGTATAAAAGTAACTTCAGAAAGCACCTATCACCAGAGGACCAGTGAACTATGAACAAGAAAAAACTGAAAGGAAGGATGAACCTTCCCCTTCCTCCCAGGCTGAGATTCACATCTCTGGAGAGAGAGTAGGTGCCACAGAAACACACAGCTTGCCAGGGAAAAAGAAACTTGCCAGAGGGCTCATCTAGGAAACTGCCTGCTGTGGTGGCTGAAAATATCCCCTCTGCCTGTCCCTCCTATCCTTGCCCCTCCCCGTTCCATGGCTCCAGCACACTAGAGAGAAGAAAAGTTCCTGCTTTGGCCTTACTTGGCCCCTTTAACTCACTCCCTTTAAAGCCCTCTACAAGGAAAAACCATGTCAGCTGGCAAAGGAAAATGTCTATAGATTCCTGACCCAGTATCCCATAGTAGGAAAAAGAAGAGTGGGTTTGGTGTTTGATAGCAACAATAGCAAACTTTTATCCAGTTTCATGTTTGTTACTGTCTGTCTGCTACTAGCCTGTTCTCCCTTGAGCTCCAGGGAAGTTACAGACTGACTCCTTGATGTCTCACTTGGATTTCTCCTAAGCACCCTTAATTTAATGGCTACAAAACTAAACACATCCTCCCCTAATTTTTCCTGTCTCAGGAAATGACATCACCATTCAATGTGGTACCACCTTAGTCTTGATTTTTTTCTTTCTCTTACTTCAGTCTTAATTGTCATATTTCTGCCACTGTCTTGAAAACATATCGAAATCCTAACTATTTCTCCTCACCTTCACTCTAGTCCAGGTCATAATCATCTCTTGACTCAAGTCTTAGAAATCAAATCCTGTATTTCTTTGCTACCAATGTATACTTGTTAGTTAGATGGCCACTTGTCAGTTCATTCTGTAAATTTTCATTCTGTAACATTTGCACCCCCTGGCTCCCTCCCCAAATTTTATGCAAGATTCTTAGGACTTTTGAATATGCTGCATCCCTGTGATAAGAATAAGCCCAGATTTTGTGCTTGCCAATACAGCATGTGCCCTTGGTTTTTGAAATTAATAATCATTTCTTCACGTGCAATTTTGGAACAGGTGTAGATCTTCCTTGCTTAAACATTGCCTACTGCCAGACTTTCAAATTGAAAGCGTTTTCACAAAGATGCCTTCTTAAATTTGATTTGTTGGAGACTAAAAAGATGGTAACCTCCCAGCCAAATTTCTATGTCATTGGTTTTTCATGTTACTTAAAAATCTCTCATTCCTTTTAATCAACTTAATTTCTTTTAAGGTACTTGCTTTTGTTACATTCAAAAGACAAGAAAAGTTTGTTCTTACTATTTAGGATTCCATACCTCTGATTTTAATCAATAGAAAACTTTATTATGTACATCCCTTGACTCATTTTTTAATATTGATTTGAGGCCACATTAAATATAGAAATCCTCTTTGAAATGAAGAATTAAAGATTCTTTATAGAATAACCTGGTAAATCTTCTTTCTTTTTTAGGTGGGAGATGTTGCTGTTTTTCTCCTGATGGTAAAGCCTTAGCTGTAGGGCTCAATGACGGAAGTTTCTTAATGGCAAATGCAGATACTCTAGAGGACCTTGTATCTTTTCACCACAGAAAAGATATTATTTCAGATATTCGATTTTCACCAGGTAAGATTCCATTGCAGTCATAGTCATATTTCATTATTAACTTGGGTCAATGTGTAATTTTTATTATCTATTATCTGAGAAATTTGCTTTTTTCACTTGGAGAGCCAGGTGGTGAGAAAAAGTTATGTGTTAGATCAGTGTCAACATAGTTGGCTCAGTGCCAGCTCTTTTATTCGTGAAATACCCAGGCTTTTCTCTGAGCTTCAGCATTCTCATCTATAACATAAAAGTGGTTAGATGGCATTTCCATTATATTCTTAATGCTTTTGAAATCCATTCATTTTGTTTCAGTAGCTTCCATTATTATCAATGATGCTAGGATAGTATAAAACTTACTAATGTTAGGGCAAATTTTACTTATGTTGGTTTACTTCTACTTTTTCTAACCTTGAGGGTTTTTTTTTTTATAAATGCAAAATATATCAAAATTACACAGTACATAATTTTTGACAGTCATTTTCCACTGAACAACTTCATGACACTACAAAACTGTTTCATTTTGTTATAGTGCATCTTTTAAAGATATATTTACTATGTCATATGACACGTCTTGTTATAATTTATGAAACAACCTGAGTCCCTCCAAAAAATATTAAGAAAATTATCCCTCATTGTAGAATGTTAAAAATATTTCTAAAGGTAGAACATGTTAAGCAAATATGTTTCTATTATAGGTTCTGGGAAATACCTTGCTGTAGCATCTCATGACAGCTTTATAGATATTTATAATGTACTGAGTAGTAAACGTGTAGGAATATGCAAAGGCGCTACCAGTTACATAACCCATATTGACTGGGATATTAGAGGTAAGAACTGAAAAGTTTACTGTGTAGTAACATTTTTACTGACTTGGGATAGCTTCTTAAGGTAAAGAGATGGGGCTCTCCCTGGTAGCTCAACGGGTTAAAGCACTCCACTATGAAGCTCTCTGAAGCCACCACAGCACGAGTTTGATCCCCACCCAGGGAGATGACCCACATGGCGTAGCAGACCTCTCCTGACCTGCCCACTGTATCTCAGTTAATCTACCTGTTCTGCTCCCTGCTCTTTCTATGGTGAAAGCTCTCACTCCCCCACACCTCTGGCCTGTACCCCAGTTCTTGTATGCATAAATAAATAAATCTTTTAAAAAAAAAAAAAGAGGGAAAGAGGCAATTCAATCGATAGGTTCAAAATCATAGTGAAAGAGAATTACTCTCAAAATTTCTTTCCACTATTTTATTTTACATCCGAAGCTTGAAGCTATGTCCAGACTTTTTAGCACTTATTAGTGTGATTCAAATGATTTTACAGTAAATGATTAATTTTTTAATTTGTAAAATAATTTAATATATAAAAATGTAATTGGTTGTCTTGGTTTTTGTCAGGCAAGTTTCCATAAAAATTTGGAAAACAGATGTTAGTGAAGATTTTAATGTTACTTCTCTGTTGTTTAATAAAATGTTTGTTAAAACTAGTAAGACATAATTGCATATGCATAATTTAATGAGTGTCTTTACTCTGCCGGCAGAATTATGGCATATGGCAATGTTTTTAATAAGTTTGGGGCAGTACTAAATATTTTAAATGCTCAGCTTTTTAAGACTTTTGTTTCACGTATTCATCTACATAAATCTAGTATTATAAGTTTAAATTTTTCCAAATACAATTACAAAATGCTTAATTTTCCAAAATGTCCCCAGATTTGTTTCTAATTGCTTTAGAAATTCTTTTTAATGTATGTGCATACAGAAATTTTATCAACACAAGTAGCTTTTATGTATAGACACACACAGAGTTAAGCCATTTATAAATATAATTGTTAATTTGAAGATTAAGCTCAAAGAGGCAGCTGTAGGTCCTGGTTCCCAAGAAGGCTTGCTTTTCCAGAAGCTTCTGCCCCTCAGGCTCTTGGAAACAACTAATGATGCCTCAGCTCTGTTCTGCGCAGACAAAGCTACACTTCCGGGTTTTTAAGGAGAAAAATAAAGAAAATCAAGTTCTTAAAACATTTGCTTGCAGAAGACAATTTTTGTGTTTAAACTTAATTTTCCCCATGGTTGTTAGACATCATATTGTTCATATAAATACATTTTTATACATGTATATATATTTTTTAATTTTCTTTTTTAAGGAAAACTCTTACAGGTCAACACAGGTGCTAAAGAACAGTTGTTCTTTGAAGCTCCCAGAGGGAAAAAGCAAACCATTCCCAGTGTGGAGGTATGGAGACTACAGTGCTGTAATGTTGCTGTAATCAAAAGTGATTAGGGAACTGATGCTGCCTCCTGCCATTTAGTTGCTTGTAAAACCTGTTCTTAAATTATTTGAATGTTGCATACTCTTGGTGCATAGATGGGGAAAGGAAGAGATACTGTATTATGAATAGAATCAATTGCTTGCATGTCTGGCTAGGCTCCACAAAACACAAGAAGCACAAATTAGCAAGTAGATGACAGGCCATTTAAGATAGGAATGCTCATGTTTCTCAAATCCTTTGGAAGCTGTATACCTAAGATGCTTGTTGGCAAATTCATATTTAAAAGAAAAGACAAAGTGTTTTTGGTTTTGTGTCTGACAGGATTAACACTTTTTTACATAGCTAAGAAGGTTAAACAAATATATTGTGAAAGTAGCTTAATAAGGGGCTTCCCTGGTGGCACAAGGGATTAAGACTTAGCACTAGGATGCGATCCACAGCCACTGCAGCATGAGTTATATTCTTCACCAGGGATTGACCCACATGGCGCAGCAGACCTCTCCTGTCCACACTGCTGCTCCCCTCAACAGTGTATTTCATTCGATCTGCCTGTTCTGCTCCCCACTCTGTCTCTGGTGACTCCTCTCACCTCTGCCCCCCACATGCCTCTGGCCTGTACCCAGTTCTGCTAAGTAAAAATAAATAAATTCTTTAAAAAAAAAAACATAAGACAAACATAAGACAGGCTATAAAAGTTATTAATTTCAGGTCACAATTAAGTGGAAAACATATTTATAATGTATTAGTAGAAATTTAGACATGAGATGTTAGACTAAGTTGATTATTTTAAGAATAGAAAGTCTTATAATCAATCATGATATGTTCGATATCTGGAACATACAGTAGATCTAAATACATCTTGAATAATATGTTAAAACTTTTATGAAGAAACTAGTAGACTGGGAAAACTACAAAAACAGGAAACTAATAATTTAGCTGCTTTTCTTAAAATTTTAATTTTACTTGTGTTACATGTAATTACAATGAAAAATACTCAAATTTTGGTTATTTTTTTAGGCTTAAGTATTACAAATTATAGCATTTTTTTTCCCTTTTTAGGTAGAAAAAATTGCATGGGCATCATGGACAGGTGTACTTGGCTTATGCAGTGAGGGAATTTGGCCAGTAATTGGAGAAGTCACAGATGTAACTGCCTCTTGCCTCACCAGTGACAAAAAGGTTCTAGCTACTGGAGATGATTTGGGATTTGTGAAATTATTTAGATATCCTGCTAAAGTATGTGTTCCTCTTTAACTCTTTCAATTATAATAGCTGTACGAGTGATTAAAGTGTTGTCCTTTCATAGTACTTCATTGTTTTAGCATAATTATTACATATGTAATATGTAAGGTGGCAATGCAAAAGGTTGAGAATTGTTTCCCTTTCTTGACAGTTTATGTATAGGTTTTCTCTAAAAGCAGTAATATAATTTATAATCCCATGTTTTATATATCATATTTTTTTATTTTTGTCAATATTGAATAATATACTTTAGAGGAGTTAGGCCCTCCCTGTAACACAATGGGTTAAAAAATTTTAGCACAGCACTATTAAGCTCTCTGGAGCCACTGCAGCATGAGTTCAATCCCCAGCCAGGGCGCGGACCCACATGGCGCAGCAGACCTCTCCTGTCTCACCTGCTGCTCTCCTCAGCAGTGTATTTTAGTACATCAGCCTGTTCTGCTCCTCACTCTGTCTCTGGTGAATCTGCTCACCACTCCTGTATTTCTGGCCTGCACCCCAGTTCTGTATGCCTAAATAAATAAATCTTTTAAAAATAATAAGTTTTAGAGGACTTAAGGGGATTTTTATCCTTAATCTTGACTAAAATAATTTTGGTATTCTTTTATGAAATATACACCTGATGAATGCTAAAATTTTCCTAAAATCAAACTGTAGTGGTTCTTTGGAGTTCTGTATGCTTATACTGAATACTCCATTCTCTAACAGTTGCTTCTATTCAGACTCCTTGGAAGCATTAGACATTCACTTAGCACAAAAATAAAATCTATATATCAAATCCAGATGAATTTTTTAAATTATTACAAAGTTAGATATATATTATAATTTGATACTAACATGAAGATAAATATAAGTTGGAAAGGGTCAGTAAGTTCATGTTGCAGTGTTCAGTTCATGGTGATCTTAAGTAATTGCTCTTATTAATATTTTTAGATCAGTACTGAAATGAAACCTAAGTTTACAAGTTCTAAGAGAACTCAGGTGTACTCAAGACAATATTCCACAAACCTGTATTTTAGTTATACTTAAGTGGTTTAGTTAGTAAGAATGTGTTCCAATAAAACATTTATTGGCTAAAAATTTCATTTTAAGCATTCTAGATATGTGGTACAGGTACCTTGAGAATAGGTTCTAGACATAAGTCCGTAGATACCTTCTTTACTTCTTTGTAGTAAGAACCACAAAATCTCAGTGAAACGGCCTGTTTTGTATTCCAGCTACTTTTTATTCATTTAGCTGTGAACTTTATGTAGTATATATATGCTGATTCTCAATGGTGTTCACCTGAAACTTTAATAGTGTACAATACAAGGTCATTTCAACTTTAAAGTCATCGTTTTCAAAGAACTCAGTGCTTTACCTATCGCTATTTTTTTTAAGACAGTTCTTACTTTTAACATATTTGAAAAGCTGTCCATCTAAAGAATTCTTATGGCACTTCTATCTGAAATTTGTTTACATAGCTTGGTAATGATAGCGTTTAATTTCAAAAGTTGTCAGTAACTTTAACTTGCCTTTTTCTTGATTTTAAAAGAAAAATACATTCCTGTGTACATTGTTTATAAACAAAGATTACATTACATTACTTAAGTATATACCAAAGTATTTGGTAGTTACTTTTTGTTAACATGGCCATATTTGTACATATATCTTGACTTTCTCAGTTTGGGTATCTGTTTCCAATATATATCTACACAATTATGATTTTTAATAGATATATACTGTTTCTTGTATGTGTGCATACACTGTAAATAACCATTAGCCATTCAGTGTCCATTGAACATTTAAGTATTTAAATTGTTCACTGCTCTAAGTAAATACTGTGCTAAACATTTTTTACACAATAGTATTCTCTTAGCATATATACATTGGGAATTGGTGATTAAAAACACATTTATGCTTTCAAAGCAGAATGCCAAATTGATTTCCAGGTCAGTCCTTAACACTAATAATATGTGATGCCACTCATCATGTCCTGTCCTTACCAGGTTTTGGGAATTGTTATTTTTTGTTCTACTGGGCTTCAATAATTTTAATTTAATTTTTTTTTTAGCAAATGCCATGATTAATTACGAATCTTGTATTAAGAAATTCAAAGTTATAACAATGTTTTCAAGCAATAGAATTTCTCAAACTATTTGACCCTTTTTCATCTTTAGGGAAAATTTGGGAAGTGTAAGAGGTATGTGGCCCACAGTACACATGTTACAAATGTTCGCTGGACTTATGATGACAGCATGTTGGTCACCTTAGGAGGAGCAGATATGTCATTAATGGTTTGGACCAATGAAATGGAGGGTTACCGAGAAAAAAAGCCTTGTGATAGTGAAGAATCTGATATCGATTCTGAAGAAGACGGGGGTATGTCATTGCAAATATTTTATTTTTAACAAACAAAACATTAGGACACATGATTTAAACTGCAGAAGTCATAATCTAGTCTTTTTTGGTCTACTTAACACCAAAATTAGTTTAGTGAGTCAAAAATAACAGACTGGTATGCACTGATGACTTAGTCTTCACCTACAAATACATGGTAGTCATAATGTTAAAATAATTTTTGTATTATTGACTTTTTAAAGTAATTTGATTTTGCCTAATATGTCAGCTCATCATAGAAATATTAAAAAGTACATTTTGCAATTAAAAATAAATAGTAATATCCATAATTTGACCACTCAGAAGTAACCTCTGTTAAATTTATAGAGTATATCCATATGTACATTATATACATTATAATTATACATTATAATTTTTAACAAAAGTGGCATCATATTGAACTAATCAGGTATAGCCTGCTGTTATTGGTTAGTAGTACTTTGAATGCATTGCTACTATTAAATATTTTTCTGTGTCATTTTTCAAATTATTTCATAATTTGGCTATAACAAAATTTATTTCACACTGTTAAATATTCTTATATACATGTTTCATATAATAATTGAGTTCCTTAGTTATAACTTGGAGAATGAGTCTTACATTTTGATGGCAGGATACGACAGTGATGTAACAAGGGAGAACGAAATCAGCTACACCATCAGAGCCTTATCAACCAATATTCGCCCAATGTTTGGAATCAAGCCTCATTTGCAACAAAAAGAACCCTCAGTTGATGAGAGGTAACAATAAAATTTAAAACTAGGTAAAGAAAAAGATGTTGGTGTTAAAAATATCAATATTTTTGACGTTCTGGGTGGAACGTGGAGGTGAAGATGCCTTCCCAGCTTCTCTCCCAGGGCCTGGGTTTGCTGATGGCAAATAGCTGTCACCTTACAGAAAGGGGAGAAAGTGGGCCCTGATTTACTCATCACATAATGAGACAGAGATGTGTGTTTCAAGAAAGCTGGCCACGCCGTCATGTAAATACTGAGGCGGTATCGTCCATGGTATTGGGTGTGGTTTTGTCACTTGAGAGTTGTATGAACTTTAAAAACAGTTTATTCTTTCTGAGTCTCAATTTCCTCAGAGGTAAAATGTGTACTATAATTCCTAAAATATGGGCTACTTCCAGGTTTAAATAAAATAATATGGTTAAAGAATTTAAATAGTAGGTCTCCACCAGTAACACTCCTCCCTTGGGTGAAATACTGAGTAACATGAGTAGCGAAATGCTTCCTGAAATCAAATGTCCACAAAATAATGAACAGTACCTAAATATCAATTCAAGGAATACATAGTAAGTGTGGGTATTCCTAATTAGAGTATTTGCAGGATAATGCTTAATTAAATTACTTTAAGCTATTTAAAGGAAGTTATGGCACTCAAGTAATTCAAAGTTAAAAGCATAGCATAGGGAAGAAGGAACTCTAAACGTCCCCATAAATCATTTCATTTATTGATTTTTTTAAGAAAAAAAATTTAGTTTATTTATTTATGCATACAAGAACTGGAGTACAGACCAGAGGTATAGGGGGGGTGAGAGGATTCCCTAGAGACAGAGTGGGGAGCAGAGCAGGCAGATTGACAAAGTACACTGCTGAGGGAAGCAGTAGGTGAGACATGAATCACCTCTGGGGTGGGATTGAACTTGCACAGAAGTGGCCAGATTTGCAGTACTGTGCTTTAACCCACTGCCCCACCAGAGAGGGCCAAAAGAAAAACATTTTTCAGTTTGTAATATCAAAACTCTATAGTCTATAGTCTGTCATTCATAGTAAAACAGATTCCCCCCTCACGATTCAAGGACAAGCTGTCATAAAGGGAAATATTTTACTGCTCATGAAAAAGCTAACACTGTCAAAATTGATATATTTGCTATTAGTTTGCATTTTTTATAACTATCAGAATTATTTTTTAAATAGTTTTTGTTTTTTTCAATTTATCTTAACAATTTCAACTCTACTGGATTCTTTTTTGTTTTTGTTTTCTGGCTCACCTCTGTTAAATCCTTTTGAAAATGCCAATGTAAAGTCATAAATGTGACTTTATTTTCAAAAACTGAAATCATGGGAGAAGAAAATTAAGAGTTTTGGTTTTTTTTTTTTACCAACTTTGACTATTATGGTGAGGAGATACTATGCTCTATATAAGTAGATGTTTCATATTTTAAATAAAATATATTATTGCCATCAAGTATGCAACAAAATATTTTATAAGTTTTTTTTTTAAGATTTATTTATTCATATAGAATTGGGGTACAGGCAAGAGATGCGGAGGGTGAGAGGATTCACCAGAGACAGAGCAGGGAGCAGAACAGGCAGATCATCAACAAAATACACTGCTGAAGGGAGCAGCTGGCCGGTCAGGAGAGGTCTGCCACACCATGTGGTCTCCTCTGGGGCAGGCGGGGATCCAACTCATGCGGAAGTGGCTTAAGCTTCTCAGTGCTGTGCTTTAACCCGCTGCACCACCAGGGAGGGCCATTATAAGTTGTTTTTAAAAATGCTTGTCAAAGAGCTTACTCAGCAATCAGAAAGGATAAACTCATGCCCTTTGCAGCAACATGGATGGAGCTGGAAGAGATTATGCTCAGCAAAATAAGCCAGTAAGGAAAAGAAAAAGAAAAATATCAAATGGTCTCACTTATAGGAGGAATGTAGAGAAAACAAAGGAATCAGAAAAAAAAAGTAACTATAATAAAGTAAAAATGCAAATCATCAGGCAACCATAGATCAGAGACACTGTAGGGGAGAAGGGGGGGTGGTGGGAAGAGCACCGGGGACTGTGGTGAAGTAACGGGTGGTGGCAATCTCACAGGGAACCACACACTGTACAGAAAGGAAGGATGATGTAATGATTGTATTTTAAAAAATTTTTAAGTAGATTATCTGCTTAAAAGGAAAATAACTGCAGTTGATACTTTTGTGGGATATAATTTTTCCTTAAAGGACTTGTATAATTGTATGTTTTTTTCTTTCTATAAACAATTTGTAGCAGATCTTTTAATAGGCAATCAAATTTCTGATATTCAATAACAATTTCCAAAACCATGTAACATAAAATATGGGCAGTTTCCTTGGTACAATTCTGTTAACTTTTGCCTTTATTCTGTTTACTAAATCACTACATCTTATGCATCAATTTTCATATATGTTTTCTTACCTTTTTTTCTTGCTCCTTTTGAAGGCAGGGTGTAGTAAGGTAAGTGTTTTATTAAAAAAAAATCTTATTCTAGAATTTACTCTCTTCTTTTTAGATTTTGTAGTATTTTGGGCCCTCCTTGGTGGCGTAATGGATTAAAGTACCGCACTAAGATTTTATAATATTTTAAGGTATTGTTTTCTTCCTTCCTCCAAAACTACATTTGTTGAGAGAAAATTAGAAAGGAATAGAACAAATCCTGCACCATATATACAACATGTGGGTTGAATGAGGGTCTTCATTTGAGTATGACTTTTCACAAACTCCTATTCTAGATAGTTTCAGTTTTCCTTAAGTTTTACAGGTTAATAAAAGCTGTTAAACTGACTTATCAGTGAAAACATGATTTAGTTTATAAAGCTTTCGGCTTATATTTAATGTGTGTTTATGAGAGTCATTCACTGTAAAGTGTTAACATAGGGTAATGATGATATTTGTATGTTTAATAAACCAGTATGTACAAGAAAGGATTCCTTGGCCTACTCTTTCCCGCAGCCTTCAGAGACATGAAAATGTCTTCCGTTTCTGAAACCGAGCAGTGTGGAAAAGGCTAGACTGTTTTAGAAGTTTTAAAAAAGATACCATTGGGAAAATCTTGGGAGATAAAGATGAAAAGTAGCTTTGAGAGGAGTTTTTTGTAGAAATTCAGTTACTGGGCATCTTTATTCTGAGGTCAGCATGGTCCGTTATCTTTGTTAAACAAGTGGTGATATGTGCAAAGGTTAAGAGTCTAAAGTGAGATATGAACTGTTGTAACAGAAATAAACATTCAGATCCATCCTCATATCTGAAATAACTTATTGATGGAATTCTGCATTTTTTTTTAAAGATTTATTTATTTATTCGTACGGAACTGGGGTACAGGCCAGAGATGCGGAGGGTGAGAGGATTCACCAGAGACAGAGTGGGGTACAGAACAGGCAGATGGACGAAGTACACTGCTGAGGGGAGCAGCGGGCGGGTCAGGAGAAGTCTGCCACGCCATGTGGCTCTCCTCCAGGGCAGGCGGGAATCGAACTCATGCGGAAGTGGCTTAAGCTTCTTAGTGCTGTGCTTTAACCCGCTGCGCCACCAGGGAGGGCCGGAATTCTGCATTTTTTTAAAGATTTATTTATGCATACAGAACTGGGAACAGGCCAGAGGTGCAGGGGCAGTGAGGATTCACCAAAGACAGTGTGGGAAGCAGAACAGACTGATTGATGAGGCACACTGCTGAGGGAAGCAGCGGGCTGGTCTGGAGAGGTCTGCTGCGCCATGTCTGATCAGATCACCTTCGGGGCTGGGATCAAACTCATGCTGAAGTGGCTTTAGCTTCTTAGTGCTGTGCTTTAACCCTTTGCGCCACCAGGGAGAGCCCAGAATTCTGCATTTTAAAGCAACTTTGACAGTTTACAGTGGTCCAGAAGGAGACAAAGGATGGAGGACCGCTTCTATAAAGAGTAATTAATTGCTCTGGGATTCACATGTTTCCAAACAAGGAAACTCACTTTTTTAGCTGCTGTTGCCACCCTGGGTCTGCAACACTTGCATAGAAAGACGCTGTTGCAGGTCGTGTTCTTGAGAAATTTAGAGAACCATTTGTCCTGGGCACAACAAAGATGCTGGCGATGTGTAGAGGGTCCTCTTTGCAGTGGGAGGTACGGATGAGATGACGTCTGAGTCACTGCAGTTGTGTTTGTCATTTTGCTGTGAAGGGGAACTTTGCATTTTTTAAGTTACCTCCTTTGCTAGCAAAATCCCAGGCCTATCTTAGGTCCTCAGTGACTCAGATTGCCTGGGGATCCACCAGACAGGCCCCTTAGAGCAGAGCCACCGTCCTCACACCCTGTTCAGGAACCAAAATAAGCTTCAGTGTTCTGTTTGAAGTTCATATTGCAAGGTGGAAAAATTAAAATGATAGGCTTTAGTGTTTGCGTGTTTTCAGATTGTATTGAATACTCACTTATTTTTCAACTCAACCTTTTTATGATTTCCTTGCTATTAGTAGAATAACGCCTTTTCATACATGAAGTAACAAATAAAAAACAACAGCTCTTTCATATATGCAGTTTAGTTTCTCTTCATTGAATTTCGTAAAGCTGTTTTATTGAATTTTGTAAAGTTGTTTTATTGCAGAGGTATTTAAAATTCAACTTTGTACCGTAATCTTTTCTCTTTTTTTTATCTGCTGCTGGAAAGAGGTTCCAGGTAATTCCCTCTCTGTGATGCTCTAAAAGATACCTATTTTTTTATTTTTATCATTCATATTTACCATTAATGAGCTATGTTCTTTGCTGTCTGTGCTTTACCTCACTTTACAGCTTTCTACATTTTTCTCCTTTGAAATCAGTAATTAATAGCATCTTAATTATTGGATTTATGCTACATACATAATTGCTTTCCTAAAGTGGTACCCAGTCAGCTTGTCTAGTTTGCAGGTTGTGTAATTTATGTAAATAATAATATATAAATTAACTTTAAAAAATTTAAATATACTGAACTGTTACAAAGGATTTCATAGATAAAAATCACTTGTTTATTAGAGCTGTCAGATAAAGCAAATAGTTCTCCAACAAACTTCACTTGAAAGAAAAGACAAGACTGCTAGAATTCCTTAAAAATGATCTTACAGAAATAATTATAAAAGTTAAATGTTATAAGTTCAGTTATACTTATTACATAGACATTTAAGAAGCATATAAAAAAGGCTTGAAACAAAAATTTCTGCAGTGATTTTAAAAATTTGTTGTATGTTCTCATAAGTGCGTTTAGCTTTTGTCACCAGTCATGCTTGTACACTCTTTTATGTTGCTTCATATTCCTTTGGAAGATGCACATTTATTTCACACTGCATGTTCAAAATATAAGGCTCCATTTACTTTACATAACTTGAACATCATATTGAAAATGCAAATATACCTTATGCCTTTAATTTATTCACAAATGTTGGCATTTATCCACAGAAAAATTCTTAGTTGTTAAAGATTTGAACAATAACTCACAATTCAGAGTAGAGTTGATACATGATTGATTTAGTGTTCAGTGTTCAGGTTGCTAAATATTTGAATAATGGCTGGGATAAAAATAAACTAAATGATGTGGAAATTTTTTTAAACAAAGAGATTGAGGAAAAAGCCTCCACTTTTAAATTGTTCAAAAAGGGAACTCCGCTCATCTAGTGGGGCATGAAAGTATCAGTAGATCCCAACCCATCGTGGGAACAGAGCAGAGGGAAGGAGATTGGGAACTGCTGTATGTTTAGCCAATGGTGAGAAAGGGAGCCAACAGCAGTCGCAAGCCTCTGATGAAGTGCCTGTTTTACAACACACGGAAGCTGTGAAATGTCCTGCTTGAGTTAATGGCAATGCCGATGCTGTTAACTGAGCCAGGGACTTGAGGAAGAGGAGGCGGTAAAGGGCTTGGAGCAGGTAGAGAGCAGAAATTGGAATCCAGGCATGCTTTTATATTGCTAACAGGGGAGAAAATCCACAGAAATATTTTCAAAAGAACTCAAGAAGAATGTATTGAGCACCTACTGTGTCAGATACTTTAAAACAATAATGCAGGCTTTGGTGATAAATGCGCCCCGTCAAGTTTTTGATGTGTAGAACTAATTTTGGATACTTGTTTATAAGCAGTCTGCTGTTATGCTGTTATTTACATTGTGAAACATATACACCAAAGAAATTAAAAGTAAATGGAATAAAAGTTGTAACATTTGCATTCTACCCTCCTGCTTTAGAAGATGTGTGGAAGAAGGATGTGGTCTAGGGAGGAACAGAAAGTGGGTTCATTTTTGTGAAGGTGTGTCAGACATCCCTCTCTGGAGTGGGAGGGAGGCTCAGCCACGGCTGCAGCGGTGTGTGCCTCTCCTCATTCCCACCTCCCTGTTCCAGGCCCCCTGTGAGCAGGGCCCCACCACAGCCAGAGAAACTCCAGACAAACAATGTCGGCAAGAAAAAGAGACCCATAGAGGTGAGGGAAACCCACTCCCCAATGGTAACTTGTACTTTAAAATGTATCTAGAGTTGATTTTCATTCCTTTTTGTAAAACACTCAAAGCTTGTCATTAGTTTTTATGAAAATAAATGTATTGAATAATTTTTGTTTGACTGTAAAATCAGTAGTTTGTCAAATTTGAAATTTTAATTAATAATTCTGTTTTTCAATTTTTACTAGTCTTTATAAGTCTTTATGAGTTTATAGCCTTTATTTACACTAAACCAGGAACATTTATTACCATGTGTGATTTACTCACTGCAGTGTTCAGTGAAGTCTCTGCTTCCCTTTCTGTCTCTGCTTCCAACTAAAGAAACTTTCCAGGGTGGTTGACCCGGGAGGGACATCCTCCCAGGCACGTCACAGCCCCAATACCAGCAGCTAAAGGCAACGTGTGCTAAGGTAGATCAAAGATAAAAGCATACAGCCTTACAAAGTCGAGTGAAAATGGACCTTTAGCATGAGATATCAGAGATGGTGTGAACCACTGCTGATGTACTCTTCGGGTCCTTAAAAGAGTATCATGTGCATGTAAGTTATCCTGAGTTGGGTATGCAGTTTAGATATTTTGACTGACAGTGATCGCACATTGAAATGTTCTTCTTTTAGACACAAAGTATCCCAGTGCTTAACATATGAAATCTTAAAAACAAATTCTTGGAAGCAGATGACCTTGTGATACCCTGTTCTGATGCCCTATTTGTTTATATTCCTGTATAGAAAAGTGTGGGAAAGTGTGGAAAAGTGTGGAGTGTGTCTCACTGCCCCAAAAAGGTCACATATACAAATAGGTCTAACTGAATTCAATGTTTGACGGGCATCAGAATGCGTCCTCCACTTTGACTGTGTACAGTAGTGTATGTAGCAAAGTAATAGTGAATATTTAGACACCAGGAATTGTCTTTCTCGTTGTTCTAGGACCTTGTTTTGGAGCTTGTTTTTGGCTATCGAGGCAGAGACTGTAGGAATAATGTCCACTATTTAAATGATGGTGACGACATCGTTTACCACACTGCATCCATTGGTGTTCTGCACAATGTCACGACAGGTAAGGAAACCATGGCTTCCTTCATCCCCAATTTTTTTTTAATTTAGAATTTTTGATCTACCATGTGAAAACTATGTGCTCAAACTAAATAATTCTTTAAAGTATATTTAAGATACATGAATCCAGAATGTAAGTATTCATATTTAGAATGTTCTATCAGTATTTCAGAGAACCCACTGTACAGTATTGAGAGTACAGAATAGCAGAAAAGGATTTCAAAATGCAAGATGCCGCAAGGTCTCTATTAGAAGTAAAAGTTTGCAGTATTTTGAAACTGTGTTTTACAGTGAAACCATTTGTGACTTTATTCCTTCATAACCTTAACAAAAAAATGGATGGCTTACCTGCTTTTTTCTCTAGCAACTGAAGGAGCACAGGGGAGGGGCAGCGGAGGGTGGGGGGAAAGGGTGAGTCACAGGTGTTCTTGATCAAGTGTTAGAAAGGAAGATAACTAAGGAGACCACTTACCTGTGGCTGTTTAGTTCAAAAAGATGAGAAAATATTTTTTGATGTTTATTTAACTCTGATTGTATTGTTAAAAGCAAGTTAAGATCCCTCCCCAGCATCTGATGACCCATAAATGGACTGAATAATCTTTTTTGTTTGGTTACAGTATTTTGTTTGTTCACAGTGGCAGAAGTCTAGCTCTACTAGCTGATCTATAAAATTAGCCAACAGCACATATAGTCACCTGCTTGTTCCTTTAACACATCTCTGAGCCCGGGAAAACATGAAACCATCTCACTTTGAGAAGAGGTTTTAAAGCAGTATTAAATCTGTTAAACGTTAAATAGTTTTGTTGGGCTTTGCTTTTCAGACGGCCCTCTATAATTTGGGCCCAACTTGCTGTCCTGACCCCATTTCCCCCTTCTGTTTTACTTGAGCAAACTGTCCTGGTCACCTCCTGCGTGATCACACTCTGTCAAGGGCTTTGCCAGCCCTGCTGCCGGATGGTCGCATTTCTTCCCAGGAGCAATCTTCCCTACCTCCCCACTGACTGCAGGATAGATCTGGCATGCAGCGTGCTCTCCATTTCTCACCCCAGCTTGCCTTTCTGCCATGTTTCTTCATGACTCCAGCTAAATAAGCCATTTGTGTGCAGACCCCATGCCTTCCTGACTTTGTACCCTTGCTTTAAGTGTTCCTCCACCAGAATGCCCTTCCCCTCCTGCCTTCCGTTTTCACAGCCTGTGGGTCCCTTCAGGAATGCCATAGTCCAGGTAGGACTCTCCTCTGCCACAAGTTCCCATAGAGTTGTCTTTAACACTGGGACGCTTGATGTTTTCCACCTTCTGTTACCGGGTTCACGCCTCTCAGGTGTAGCTGCTGAGTTATTTTTCCATCCTTATACATGTGATGACACATACTAAGTGTTCAAAAGTGTGTACTGAATAAGCAAGTGTGTTAAATAGTGCTGTGTTATTACCCTGGATAAGTGTGTTTGTTACACCTTTGAGTTTCAGAATTAATTCTCAAATTATTTTTTATAGGAACTCAGAGTTTTTATCAGGAACATAATGATGATATTCTGTGCCTCACTGTAAATCAGCACCCTAAATTTATCAACATTGTGGCAACTGGCCAAGTAGGTATGTTTCCATATTTTAAAAAGAAACAATTTGAAGTCATTGTCTTGTTGAAATTAATTAAATGTCTTGGAAGGGGATAAAATATATTTGTGTATTATCCAAAATACTTGTGTATATGATGCTTAAACCCAGTCTTGCCTCATCTGCTTCTGGGTACCTCCCTTTGACTTTGGTTATCTGAGTTAGTTCATACCATTTAGGATTAAAAATAAACTTACTGGTGGTAGTTGAAATAACAGGAATCAATCCTTTTGCAGAAATTTCTGATCAGCAAAAAGGTTTAGTTTAATAACATGTAAAGCAGAAGGGATGAATGTTGGGGGAAGGATAAATAAGGGACCCAAAAGGTGAGCACATTGAAAGGAAGAATATCTGTTCCGACTGGGGTTAAAAGAAGTCAAGTCTGATTTGTTGCTAAATTCCTTTTGCCCTTTTCTTTGTTTGGAGTAGGTCAACTGTATTAAAAGTACCTATCTTGCTTTTAACTTTAAGTTCCTAACTCTGTAAACAAAACGGAGAGAGGATAGCAGGTCTCTTT
The DNA here is from genome assembly GCF_000260355.1 of Condylura cristata. Lineage (NCBI taxonomy): Eukaryota > Metazoa > Chordata > Mammalia > Eulipotyphla > Talpidae > Condylura > Condylura cristata. Next base: position 10,422,959 of record NW_004567114.1, read on the forward strand.
ATTACCTATCAGTGTTACGTAATAGATTTCATCAATCAAATCTTCACAACTCTGATAAGTTATAAAAATGATTAAAACCATTGGTTTGTTGGCTCTCATTGGGCCTCAATGGCTAAGCCCACCATTTTTTTTTTTTTCCTTGACTAGTATATTCTTGTAATAGCTTCATTTTTCATACAGACTAAGTTGGCCAGCCAGTTGGAAACTTGTTCTCTGGGGTTTTAGTTCTACAGTTATACTATATTCCTTTGTACATTTCTTTCTGTAAAGCTTTCCACTCTTAAAGTAGAAGAATGCTTCCACTTACCTTATGCAAAATGTTCTGATTTTTGCATATAAATATATAATGCTAGCCCATGTTTGTGTTAATTGAAGTTAAAATCTTTTCACTCTGCATGATGAATGTGACACTGTGTTACCATTTTTGGTCACGACAGTAACTCAGTATAGCTTGGCATGCAGTTATTCTCACTTAATTGTTATTAAATAAATTATTCAGCAGCTTTTTAGCATTATCATATGCAGATGATGTTCTAAGTGCTGGGGATAGTGACAGCTGATAAAAGACAAAAAAGCTTTGTGTTCATGGAATTCACATTTTGTGACTACATTCTAGGAGATATCATTCTTTCATTTTCCAATTTTGCTTCTCCTCTTTGGTTTTCCTTACTCTTCCTCTGTCTGGAAACTTTAGCATATTAATAGTATAGTTTTCTCCTTGGTTAAGAAATATCATGGTTACAAATTAATCTTTCAGGAAATGTATCACTCTTTTCCATTCCTTTCTTGTCTCTTGAAAGGTAACACTGTAGGGAAGGTGGAATGGTTATCTACTCCTTTTCCCCTCCAGGTCAAAGTCTTAGGCTGCAAGGAAGTGAGTTCTAGATCATGTGTGTAGCCACATGTCAAGCCCTACATGGGCCCTTCAACTAAGGATGCAACAAGAATTGTTTTCCAGTGATTATGCAATTAAATATTAGATAGACTATGAGAAGAGCAGATCTTCTGAATCCAAAAAGAATTGAATCAGTAGTTAATTTGTCTGCAGGCTTGTTTAAAATACAAAAAAGCATAAAACACTGACTAAAATGATTCGCTTTATTGGATTCTCTTTGTTGAAAAATCATACATATCTGGGCCTCCCTGGTGGCACAAGGGGTTAAGTCTCAGCACTGAAACTATCCACTACCACCGCAGCAGGAGAGTTTGATCCTGGTCAGGGAGCTGACCCACATGGCATAGCAGACCTCGCCTGTCCCATCTGCTGCTCCCCTCAGCAGTGTACTTCGTCAATCTGCCTGTTCTGCTCCCCACTCTGTCTCTGGTGAAGCCTCTTGCCGCCCCTGAGCCTCTGGCCTGTACCCCAGTTCTGTGTGCACAAATAAATCTTTAAAAGAAAAAAAAGTATAAAGGGTTAATTTGTCACCTAAATTAAGAAGTTTTTCTTTGTTGAGTTATGTGGTAATTTTTGTCTTTATTTCTCTTAGACTGTATAGATCTACTTCCTTGTAAGGATAGATGCATTAAAAATCCAATAATAAACATTTGGTAAAACAAAGTATTATATCAATTTGCATCATGTCTATATTCTTTTGAAAGTGATACCTAAAATTTATGTACCACATTAAGTACAAAGAAATAAAGTTTGGATCCAGAGACTAATGATGGGCATATTCACAGAATATTACATACCTGTGTTATGTACATATGTGTCACGTGTGCATAATTGAAATGAGCCCTTTTATTTAAAGACTCTACTTAGTTCAACATAAGATAAATTTTGTATATGACACTTGATGTCAATTATTTAAAAATTACTACTTTATGCTAATTGAGTTTTTACAAATTTTAACTTTTAATATTTATATTATTTATGAGATAATTATTTTCTGCTGGTTTTCTAATAGGTGATTCTGCAGACATGTCAGGTAAGGAAAATCAGTCCTTTTCTGTTTTAGTTATATTGTTTAGTAATGATAGCTCAAATTTTTAAACAGTAATAAGATACTTTTGAATCTGTTTTAGTTTTGTTAATGAAGGATCTATCATTCTGATGCATGATACTGAGCCAAATATGCAGTAATAGGTTCTTTTTATGAAAAGACTAATATGTTTTGAGGTTTTTAATGTGCCCAGCATTATAGCAAACACTTTACCTCTGTAATCTACTTATTCGTCTCAAGAGTTCTTCATGGTTGGTATTAACTTGCTGCGATCATGACTGAGAAATGTGCCAGTGGGATTAAAACTTAAACTTAAATGTGAGTCAGTGTTAGCCCATGTTTATGTTAATTGAAGTTAAAATCTTTTCACTCTGCATGATGAATGTGACACTGTGTTACCATTTTTGGTCA
>NW_004567114.1:10425412-10474418 GCF_000260355.1 Condylura cristata
GTGGGATTAAAACTTAAACTTAAATGTGAGTCAGTGTTACTGACTACAAAGGTGAAATCTTTTTAATAAACTTCCTTTTATATACCATCCCAATTATTCCACATATTACAATAAAATATTATTTAAAATTTTTAAAATAACTTTTTACTACTGATTTTGACCATGGCTTTGTGAATTTAAAAAGCTATTTCATGAAAATCTGTTCTTTGTTTTTAGTTATCATAATAACTAGACTTTCAACTCATTATTCAGCTTACATAAAACAGTGAAGTCTAGCAATTTGACAAGAAACCATTTCCCAGTGATTTTTATCTTTTGTTTCCCCTCCTGTAGAGTAAAGCATTATTTTGTGGCTTGACTATTGAACCGTGAGCTTACTCAAAGCAATAGGCAAAGTCTTGGTGCTCTGAGTCACCCTCAGGGTAGGGGTTGGCGAACTACAGCTCTTGGGGACCAGATCTGGCCAACACCCTGGGTTTGTTTATTGCCCATGAGCTGCAGGTATTGTTTCTTCTTGGTCTGAATAATTGGAAGAAAATCAAAAGGGTCGAGTTTCACAACAGTTGAAAAGTATTTGGAATTCACATTTTATCCACAGATAACATTTTATGACCCCACCTGCCCACTTGGTTACAAACTGCCGCTGGTGGCTTACGTGCTCCGGGGCAGAGCGAGTCATGGCAGCTGCAGGCCTAAGTGACAGGCGTGGGGCCGGCTGGGTCTCTGCCGCAGCACCGCTTCCCGCCCACCACACCCTACACGTCAAAACATGGGGGAGGAGTGGAGAGTTGAGTGTTCAGTTTTAGTACAGTGCTTGTTTTCTCCTCTCAGTTGTTGTCCCCATTAAATTTAGTCTTAGTTTTGAGCTTAGTTTTAATTAGTCTATCTCTGGTACACATTTTTCCATGTATGAGAGGGGAATATGTGTCAACTTTAGAAATGGAAACATTTGGGGCCTCCCTGGTGGCACAAAGGGGTTAATTAAGTCTCAGCCCTATGAGACTGGCCACAGCTACTGCAGCACGAGTTCGATCCCTGCCTTGGAGCTGACCCTCATGGCACAGCAGACCTCTCCTGTGCAGCCCGCTGCTCCCCTCTGCAGTGTACTTGGTTGATCTGTCTGTTCTGCTCCCCACTCTGTCTCCGGTGAATCCTCTAATCCCCTACACCTCTGGCCTCTACCCCAGTTCTTGTATGTGTAAAAAATCAGTCTTTAAAAGGAAAAAGAAATAGAAACATTTGTGATCATTGTATTGCATTTTTTAAATTTCATCTTAATTCAGCTACAGCCCCTTCTATCCACATCTGGGATGCCATGACTAAACAGACTTTATCTGTACTGAGATGCTACCACTCAAAGGGAGTGTGTTCAGTCAGCTTCAGTGCCACCGGCAAACTTTTGCTGTCTGTGGGACTAGATCCAGAACATACTATCACTATTTGGAGATGGCAGGAAGGTAAGGTTCCTTTTTCTTTGATTTTAAAAATAAAAATTCTAGAGTGATATGAATTCTGCATTCTCAGTACCTTACCTCGGTGATGAAAGCCAGTATTCAGTAAACTCTACACCACACATGGCCCCAGCTGATGCTGTGGGTCTGCTTGCTGCCTGCTCTTAGAAGCTCACAGACATAACTAATGAAAGGTAATATTAGTGATTAACTGCTATTTCCTTTCATTAAGAAACTTCATCTTTGCTAACTATTACTTAACTTGTTACGGAGAATCTTAATCAAATTGAAATAAAATATTTTAAGCAATAGTGGATAGTCAATAGGGTAATATCAGTATACTTTAAGTAGAACTTTTCAGTTACATCCCTAGTATAAATCATAAAGTTCATAGATCTGTATTTTTAAAAATAATATAATTCGGTTTCTAAATTTAAAATGGCCCTTAAATAATAATGAAATGCTCTGTAAATACAGATGACTTTGAAAATATGTAGGAGGACCTCTACGCCGGTTGTGTGTGACACGCTGGCCGGATGGCAGTACTGTGGGCCCCCCCCTCGTGAGCACCCCTTTTTTGAACTATGTATGTTATTATTATTACTATAAAAATTAGTTTAGTTCTTATACCAACCTAAATAATTTTGTTGTGTCTTTATCAGGTGCCAAAATTGCCAGCAGGGCTGGACATAATCAACGCATTTTTCTGGCAGAATTCCGACCAGATTCAGACTCCCAGTTTGTATCTGTGGGAATAAAACATGTCAAGTTCTGGACACTGGCAGGAAGGGCTCTTCTTAGCAAAAAGGGACTGCTGAGCACACTGGAAGATGCCCGGATGCAGACCATGCTTGCTGTTGCATTTGGTGCAGTATGTCTCTTAAAATGCATGTGGTAATGTGGCTTTGAATTATGAGAATAGACAGCTTTCAATTTTCTCGTTTAGAAAACATAATCCACGGGTGGTGGTGTACAGCATGGTCGTCCTGAGCATGCATAGATTTCATCTTTCTAAATCCAATACTTTTCAGAAATCAGAACGTGAAAGAAAGTTAATGTTGGTAAAGAATTAGAATGAAACGTTTGAATCCTTGGGCCGTGGCCATTCTCAAAAGCCTTCATTAATTTTGTAGTTGTCACCCTAAACCTCCTAAAATTCCTGTTTTCTTAATAGTCCCATATATTCCTTAAAAGTTGGCAGAATATAAGAAAGACAAATCAAGAACTGTCATTTCTGAGGGTTGAAGGTGGCTCCTAGGTTTGAGATCTCCTTTGCTCTCTTTCGTCGCCAGACTGCTCATCGTAAGGTTGGAAGCTCCCGCCCAGCCTCTCCCTGTAGGAAAAGGAGCAGGAGCGTGCAGCTCTGGGTTTTCTGGGCTCATGTGTAGGCCCTGTGCCCCCCTGTGCCCACCCGCACTCTGGGCCTGTGGCTCACAAGCTGTATCTCTTTCCTTCTCTGCCCTTACCAGAGTTTGGAATGTCTGTGGTACATCAAAAACCTAAGTGGATTCCTTCCTAAAGTGATTCTGTGGGCATGTGGTACTTAAAGGAAATTATAGTTTTAGAACCTTTAAGTACATTTATGTTTTTTGAGAAAAATGTCATTGAAAACAGGTCATTACATTTTAAGGACATTTCAAGAAGAAAAACCTGTATGTTCAGTTTCTTCTGGCGTTTAATAGGGGTAGATTAATTTTCTTCACATGTAAAATTTTCTGTGATGTCAATTGCCCATTCCCATTAGAAAATAAAGTTGGACACTAAAATATAAATCATAACTGACTGATGTTTGAAGTAGCAGTGCAGTCAGTGAGAATGTTTCATACATCTTAAGATAGGTTGTGATCAGTTCTCAGCTTTTTTAAACATTCTCTATTCTAGGGCTATGAAAAAAAAAGGGAGAGGAAAAATAGCAGTTTCTGCACTTGAAGCACTAGCATTCTCACTGCAGAGAAGGCTTGAATGAATGACGCACCTAAAGAAGAGTGTCATTGTTTATTGTTTATCCAATAAGAGAGTATGCATAAAGGCTGAGAAGTTCAAATGAACAGTACATTGTTGAGGGAAAATTAACCTTGAAATCAAAACTAGTATTCTCAGATTAAAGAAAACATGTCTGCATTTCATATAATTCAGTCTTATTTTCCTGTTGGTTCTTTCCATATTGTTTTTGCAAAAGATCTTATTTGGTTTGCTTTAAAAATGAAGCTAAAAAGTGGGATGAAAAATAGCACATTATGCAGGATCTCATTTCTCTTATTTCCACATAAATGAATTATCCTATGATTACAGTTCTCAAAGTGAGCTCAACTTTTGGTACCTTACCAAATTTACCTTATTTTAAATTGATTGATGAAATGCATTAACCTTTGCTATTTTTGAGAAATCATGGAAAATGTTAATTATATAAAGTTAACATATAGGGCCCTCCCTGGTGGTGCAGCGGGTTAAAGTGCAGCACTATGAAGCTGTCACAGCCACTGCAGCATGAGTTCCATCCCCAGGCAGGGAGCTGACCCACAGGGTGCAGCAGACCTCTCCTGACCCGCGCACCCTGCTCCCCTCAGCAGTGCATTTCAGTACATCTGCCTGTTCTGCTCCCCATTCTTCTCTGGTGAATCCTCTCACTTCTTGTGTCTCTGGGCTGTACCCCAATTCTGTATGCATAAATAAGTAAATCTTTAAAATAAATAAAAGTTTACATATAACTAGTTAGTGAAATCTCAAAAACTACTCACTTTTTGTACATTTTCACTGTCTGACAAAGTACTTTCCCAAATCTAATAAAAAGTTGATTTTTGACCCCACTCCTATTCTTTTTTCACTGTCGCTAGTGACTGATTCCTTGAGCAGTTAGAGTGAAGCAGTCGAAAGGGATGGAACTAACTAGAATTGTTGATTATAGAGTTAGAAGGAGTCTTAGAGACAGAGCTCCTAGTTTAACACATGATGCTCATAGATGTTTTACTAGGTCAGTCCAACCAATAAACAAGACACCTGGGAAAGAAAAGAGACTGACAGAGCTCAGCCTCAAGGGCAGTTTTTCTGACTCGAGTCCACAGTTTCTCTCACCGTACATGCTTTTTGTATCAAGGGGGAGATAGAAACACACTTCTTAGAGAATTGCATCTGTTCAAACCCTATTTGAACTTTTGATGAGTTTATCTCCCCCTCCCCACTCCTTTTCAGAATAACTTGACGTTTACAGGTACCATCAGTGGAGATGTTTGTGTGTGGAAAGGTCACGTACTGTGTAGGATCGTGGCCAGAGCTCACAACGGGCCCGTGTTTGCCATGTACACCACCCTGCGAGACGGACTGATTGTGACTGGCGGCAAGGAAAGGCCGTGAGTCCACCCCCTCAGAGCCTGAGTGACGTGTTGTGCTTTCCCTGAGCTTTGCACCTGGTCCTCCTGGTTCTTTCTGGGCTCCATGGTTTGGCCTCATTTCCCTCCTCTTATGTCTCTCTTCATTTGCCTTATTTGTTCTTTCTGTTGATCTTATTTCTGGTTTTAAATCGTTTTCAGTTTTTTTGCATTGCAATTAAACCTAAACTCCACTTAGTGATAATTTTTCTGAGGTGTGGATAGTCAACTGTTCTGAGAGCTAAGAACTAATGTTCTGAATGCCCAAGTAAGGAGCAGTCTGCGTGAACCTGGAGGCCTCCTTGTCCTGAGGGTACTAGGACTGAGGCACACTGCTGCCCTAGAAACCTGAGAACATTACGGAACAGCTCTACCTTGTTCGCATTTGCTGGTGGCAAACTTGTTAGAGAAAATTATTTGATGTGTAAAACCTTTGTAGAGAGACCATTTTCTGATTTTCATGTCTCCCAATAATAATCAGCTATTTATAATTGATTATAAATAATCAGCTATTTATAATTGATTAAACTTACTTAAATGCAAGTTCAAATATATATATATATATATGATCAAGAATTACCTTCCAGCAAGGAAAGAACAGGCATATATTAGCTCAGTACAAATGCAGCAGCTTTTGCCTTTTCTACAAAGAATAAGATAAGCAGTTTTCCTGAGATAAGCAGTTAGTATAGGAGAAAATAAAGAATACATGTTTCAGTATCCACAAGGAAAAGCAACAGTATCACGTATTGGTTTGACACTCGCAAACTGGCCTCCTCTCACACACCCTCCTCTGCCTACATCCAGGTTTAAGCGATTGTGAGAACCAGAGGTCTTTAAAAGTCTGTTTGATCTGCAGCTCCTGCGGCCGTCACCCAGCCTTACACTTCCATTATCCCAACGCTGAAGGGGCTGCAGCCCTCTTGCTGCCCACTGTCTGCCCTTTGGATAAGCCTGTCCTTTCAAAGTATCTTAAAACTGTGTGACACACTTTCCTAATCAGGCAGGGTTGAAAGAGAGGGCTAATGTGGGGCAGGAAGAAGGGCTAAGGACTAAATAAAATTTGTGGCATAAAAATGAGTATTCAGAAAAGAAAATATACTTAAACTGAATGAGATATGGAATATCTTAAAATTGCCATAGAAAACTTAGAATATAAAGTATGACTATCCGGCCTTTTAGTACTCCTTTGTAACTTAGTGTTTATGTATAATAATCTGTAACGCCCAAGGACAAATGCTTATTTCGGTCCCTGTTATCACTGACATAGGTCCAAAGAAGGAGGAGCAGTCAAACTGTGGGACCAGGAGCTGCGGCGCTGCCGCGCCTTCAAGCTGGAGACTGGACAAGTCACCGACTGTGTGCGGTCTGTGTGCAGAGGCAAAGTAAGCTGTTCCTGGAGCCCTAGGGGTGCAGAAGACAGCAGTTCCCCTTTGCAGCTTCAGGAAAAGCACTCCGCTGGGCTTGCTCTGACCTTCATTTCTCCTGCGGTTCCTCTTTCTTGGGGTTCCTCTCTCCTGCAGTCTCCTCTCTCCTGCGGGTCCCCTCTCCTGGGGGTTCCCCCTCTCCTGAGGGTTCCTTTCTCCTGCGGGTTTCCTTGCAGCCAAGCTGCTGGCTCACAGCAGTCTGCGGGGGTGGGGCCTCAGACGGGTTCTGTCCTCCTAGCTCAGCACTGCCTATGGACCTCCAGGTCTCCTAAATCTGCTAGTTTGACTACAGACATAATTGAATTTCCTTGTCTGTTGATTCTGTTTGATAATAGAGCAGCTGTTTTTTGGGTACATGTATGTGTTGTATCAGAAACCAAAGGTAGTGTCCTCATTTAATGTTAAGTATTAGTTAAGCTTTTACTTACACTCATTTTAACTAAAATCCAATACTTGGTTCTTATATCCCAATGCCCATACATTTCTTTGGAGATCTTCAGATTGAAATACTAGATTGTGACAAGTGCAGAAGCCAAAGCCAAGTGTGCTGCCTCAGAGAGTCTGTTCTGCAGCATGGCCTTGCGGGCCGGCCGGCCCAGTGTGCTTACAGATGTGCTTCCAGTCAAAAATATTTTGCATGCCGCTAGATTAATTCAAAGCAGAGTACTCAGAACTTGGTCAGGAGAGTCATTCTTCTAGTTAAGAGCAACAAATGTGTCGCATTAAATCTGTTGTTCCCACTTTTGTTTCAGGGCAAGATATTGGTTGGGACAAGGAACGCTGAAATAATTGAAGTTGGAGAGAAAAACGCAGCGTGTAACATTCTAGTTAGTGGCCACGTAGACGGGCCTGTATGGGGGCTGGCAGCACATCCTTCCAGGGACTTTTTCCTCTCTGCTGCAGAAGACGGAACTGTGAGACTCTGGGATATTGCAGATAAAGTAGGTGCAAACACTTCTCTAGAAAATGTTATGGTTTCTAAGAAGTAAAGTTTAAGTCCTGAATTGCTAGCACTTTATCTCAGAAGTGAGAATTTCCAAAAGAAATCAACTAAGTTAATGGAGTCAAAATTCTCTCTGCATTTTTTTGCAGAAGCTGTTAAACAAGGTGAACCTGGGGCATGCTGCCCGCACTGTGTGTTACAGCCCTGCGGGGGACTTGGTGGCTATTGGGATGAAGAACGGAGAGTTTATTATTTTATTGGTGAGCTCTCTAAAAATATGGGGAAAGAAGAGAGACAGACGATGTGCAATTCATGATATAAGGTCAGTGACAAGTGGAGTGAGATGGCCCAGCCCACACTCTGAAAAGCCGCCTTAGCGGACTAACCTTCAGTGAAAGTTTCTTGGTGCTTATCAGACCGCCACCTTGTAGCTTGCTGAAATAAATGTATACACCTCCTTGCTAACCATGGTGCTTTAATAAAAGCAAATACACAGGGAATGTTAGAAAAGATAAGCATTATTTTAGACATGCCCAGTAAGTTCATCTTGCCAAGAATTTCCTCCCACTGCATGAGAGAGCCATCTGCCTTTCAGAAGTCATCAGCCCGGAGAACTAAGTTACAACTCCAGACTTAACTTATTTCTCTAATCATATAGTTCATTCACTTAATTGTCATGAAACATCTAAGCATCAGAATCTGAACTGAATCTTTGGTTTTTCAGTCCTTAAGCTTATTTTAAGTGGTTGCCAATGACTGTTTCTGTGTAAACACAAGTTGTTGAAGCCAGGCCTGTGAGAAGCTTGCACTCCTTGTACCAGCAAAACCCATTAACAAACCTCAGAACTTCGATACATAAAAGAGTGATGATGGGTTCCCTAAGCATCCCCCCACTCCTGTGGGACCTGAATGTTTTCTAAGACTTAAGTTACCTCAGTTTGCTTCCCACAATGACTACACATATTTTCTTTAAAAATAACTTCTTCCAAGACACCTGAGTTCAGCTGGACTATGTTCTTTGCTATTAAGACACTATCTATCCAGATGAAAGAATCAGTTATGTAATTTCATTATTGTGTTAGCAGCTGTTTACAAAACAAAGTATTTTTCAAGTTATTAAGAGAATTAGATTAAGGAGCCATTTAAAATTGAAATAAAGGTTTGGTTTTTTTTTTTTTTTTTATAAAAGATAAATGTGTACGGGGCCCTCCCTGGTGGCGCAGCGGGTTAAAGCACTGCACTAAGAGGCTAAAGCCACTTCCGCATGAGTTCGATTCCCGCCTGCCCCAGAGGTGACCACATGCCGTGGCAGACCTCTCCTGGCCCGCCCGCTGCTCCCCTCAGCAGTGTACTTCATCCATCTGCCTGTTCTACTCCCCGCTCTGTCTCTGGTGAATCCTCTCACCCTCCGCATCTCTGGCCTGTACCCCAGTTCTGTACGAATAAATAAATAAATCTTTAAAAAAAAAGATAAAATGTGTGCATAATGTACCAGGTAAATCTGCCAGGGGTCTTATCACACATACTTTCGGGACTCTTAAGCTCTTTCACATATTTACTTTCTAAAGCTTGGGGGAAAAATGTTGCTGGTCTTAAATATTTATAGTTTCATATGTCATAACCCATCTTTCACATCTTGTTATTCAGATTTAGTCCAGATTCTCAGTTTCTGGCAGTGGGTTCCAGTGAGAACTCAGTGGATTTTTATGACCTAACACTGGGCCCAGCCCTTAACAGAATCAGCTACTGCAAAGACATTCCAAGTTTTGTCGTTCAAATGGACTTTTCAGCAGATAGCAGATACCTCCAGGTACAGTGCCATGGGTTCAGTCCTTTACTTTTTGTTAGCAAATACATTTAAAACTCCTGGACTCGCCTTTAATTTTAACTGCTTCTGCACTAATTCTTTAATATTCTATTTTTATTAGTCTTTTCCATTTTTTCTAACAATTTTTTGTAGTCATCTTTTACTTTCTTAATATTAGAAATGTTAATAAAGTAGCACTTTGGATCTCACCTCACATAATAGAATTCTTGTCCCATTTTAATACACTGAAAGGTCTCCACTGGTTGCTATAAACGGCATGTTTACGAAGTGCCTTCTGGAAAACATCTTACGGATCAGACTGCCATTGACAGAATCACTTGGGCTACATGGACTAGGTAAACATTTTCTGTATTCAGATGGGAAGGACAATGGCAGAACTATTTCTCAACAGAATAATAATTGAGATGAGGTTTTAAGTTTTTGTTACTGTATTTTTGTGACTGTATTTTACTCCAGCGGCTACTTATACTCTCTGGAATGCCTTTGAACATACTTCCATGCTTACCAGATTTTTTTTCAAAGAAAATCAAAGTTATCACCTTAAAGATGGTCTTTCCTTAACATGGGTTATTGTACTCTAAAGGAATGCTGTCTTGTAGCTGTTAGAAATGAACCTTAGGATTTTTAGATTTGACTGTATATTACTATTAAGTATCCATCTTTTCAATTAAGATAAAAAATGCCATCAAACTTGCTTTTAATTTTAAAAACAATTCAGCTCTCAGTAATTGAATTTTTGAAGGATTAATCTGTAAATCTTTAAAATTGCAAAATTTCACTAATCGGAAGTTCCATTTTAACTTTCTGTATTTCAAATGATATAATTAAGTACTATGAGATTAATTACCAACAAATGTTTCAGTATAATAAACTTGTTTGCTATGAATTTTGTTTTGTTCCTTCTCTCTAGTATTCTGGGAGACGAAGTGATAGGAATTTGGTCCAGACATGCAGAGAAAGCTGATGTCAACTGTGCTTGTGTATCTCATTCAGGAATAAGCCTTGTAACAGGAGACGACTTTGGCATGATTAAGTTATTTGACTTCCCATGTCCTGAAAAATTCGTAAGTTATTTAGCATTTTATTCTGTCCAAGAGAAAATTCATTTTTAATGTACACTGAGCATCTCTATTTTCATATTATTTTCCTCTAAATGACACCAGCATTTCCATAAAATACTCCTCTCTTGCAGGAGAAAAGAGCAGTAGCATATTTTAAAAAATGAGTCATCATCACAAGACTATTTGGATTATGGACTGAAGTAATGTCACAAATGGCAGTACTTCATTTTTCACTGTGTGTGCATGCGTCACTGTTTATCAAGTCACCCATCTATGGTTATGGACACTTATTTCTGTATATTGGTTAATGTATAAATGCTATAATGCACAGAAGCATTGTATCTTTTCAACTTAATATTTTTATCTAAATATCCAGAAGTGGAATTGTTACTTAAGAACCACCATACTGTTTTCTGTAGTGGATGTATCATTATCTTACATAAATTTTACCACCAATTTAGATATCTGATCATTAGTACTTTACCCCCATATAATAGCTAAAATGTTAACTGTTTCTTGATAGATCAATGTGTCCCTTAAAATTTTCCTAAATTTGGCCCTCCCTGGTGGTGCAGCAGGTTAAGAAGCTAAAGCTGCTTCCGCATGAGTTCGATTCCTGCCTGCCCCAGAGGTAACCACATGGCGTGGCAGATCTCTCCTGACCCACCCGCTGCTCCCCTCAGCAGTGTACTTCGTAGATCTGCCTGTTCTCCTCCCCACTCTGTCTCTGGTGAAGCCTCTCACCACCCCTGAGCCTCTGGCCCGTACCCCAGTTCTGTAAGCACAAATAAATAAATTTAAAAAGAATTTTTTGCTAAATTCAAGAAAACACATGCCTTTTGTAGCAGCATGGATGAAGCTGGAAAAGATCATACTTAGTGATATAAGCCAGAAAGAAAAGGAAAAATACTGAATAGTTTCACTCATAGCAGGAATATAACAGACCAAGCAAGAAAATAATAATAATGAACAACTATAGACCAGAGACATTTTACGGTGGTGGAATGGGGAATGGGATCAAAAACAGTGGAGGGAGGGAAATGCACTGGACTATGGTGATGGCACATGGGTGATTTGGTGATAGGACGCCCAGTGGGATTATAACTGAGATGGGAAAATGCACAAAATGATGTAAATATAAACTTATTATTTAAAAACATTTTTCCTAAATTCATTACAATAAAAAAAACTTGTTACAAATACACCTTCCCTTGCCCCCATGTAACACCTATCTTTGTGACCATTTTAACCAGGTTTTAGTCACCAAGTTTGAAATGTTTTTCCTCAGAGGAAAATTTTCAAACCACCAGCCTACATTTGACTATCCAAATAACCCAATGTTAAGTGCAGATCCATTACTGATTTCCAAAATGCACTTAATTAATTGGCTATGGTCTTAGCTGCCTGCTCTCCTCTCCAAGCCCTCATGGTGGATTCTGACACCACCCTCCCCCCTCGCCCCGATTGGAACCTTTGACTTCTATGTGCCTTATGTGTCTTGATGTTTTTTTTTTTCTTTAGGCAAAGCACAAAAGGTTCTTGGGTCATTCACCGCATGTGACAAATATTCGATTTACCAGTGGTGATCGACATGTTATTAGTGCTGGAGGTGATGACTGCAGGTTGGTGACTTTCCTAGCTTGCAAACTAGTAAGAAATCTCAAATACTATTTTAATTCTGTAGTTTTAGTTTAGAACACAAGTAGTAGGCATAATAAACTAACAACCATCAGATGAACCCAAGCAGCCTGGAAGCTAATGTTGAAAAACCCCTGCAAATCTAGAAATAGTGAATTCACTAACTGCTTCTCTGATTGCAGTTTGTTTGTCTGGAAATGTGTACACACGCCTCACTAAAAGATACGGATGCTGAGAAGACTACACAAATTAACAACAGCCTTGACAGACAAGAATTACAGAATCAAACCTTGCATGGTTAAGTGGTGCTAACCTAAAATTAACAGGGATAAATGCCCATCATCAAAATATAAGACTGATGTGTTCAGAATATTTGCCGTATGCATTACAGTAACTGTCCATAATCAATAACACTGCCATGTAAACTATATTTCAAGGAAGGACTGGAAAAATACTTGGTGAAAGCCATCCCCCATTTCTGGGGAATGTGCAAATTTGGGCTGGCTTGATGGGGAGGTTCAGTAACAACACTCCTCAAGAAACCAAAACCTTTAAAACTCAATTTGGATTTTTGTCTTTTTAGCAAAACTTTTTTTTTTTTTTGCAAATTACATTTTATTTTCACAGTTCATGCTTAATGAAATATTTTATCCTTTTATCTACATAAGGAAAGGAAAACATATCACTCTATAGGATCTATGGGATCACAGTTTTTAAAAGCATCTTCCCTACGACACACACACTGGAAAATATTATGCTTAAGCATTAATAAAGCCCTTTCTATAAAGGACATTTGCTTGTCCTGGCAGTTTTAAATTCAGAAACAAATCCAATGTTATTAGCAGTATGTGGATTGCTACACATTTTTATATTTGAGCTATTAGTCTTTTTAAGTTCAAATGTTGTCATTTCACTCACTAAAAATTAAAACATTATAGCCCCTTTAATGGAAAAGTAAAGTATGACAATTTTCAGTGCTGTACAGTTTTTTAAGATTTTAGATAGCAATAGTAGTAAGATACAGTCTACGAGGAACATCTGTTCAACATGTAAAGAATTAAGTTCACAAAGTTACACAATTTAGTAACTCTGGAAATTTTTATAGCTATTTTCTATTGGAAAATTTTTAGGTAGATGTATTTGCCACCCATACATATAGGCTAACGTCCAAAGTGAATGAATACAAGTCGCCCACGCGTAAAGTTTGTCTATTAAAATTCCCTTTAGGTGGATTGGGTTGAAACTCTTAGGTCTTTATTTCTATTCACTTTAAATGCTGCCAAAGATCAGTACTTACCATTCAGGAATTTACTGTTTAGCCTATCTGTAAACTGCTATTTTAAAATGTATTTTTCTAAATGTGAAGACGTTTAAGATGCTCCATTGTGGTCCAATGAATACTTAATGTGTTAATCATATGTGTACCGTAATATTACCCTCCTCCTTTCATATTTCTGGAAATGTCTGGCTTAATAAGACATAGGCTGACTCAATACCCATTTCTATGTCCAATTCCTTGCAAATACTAAAAACAGAATTGTATCTCAGAAAGCCTAGCCAGTGATTGAACAACTGCCTGTTTTAAAGGTCTGATTAGTTGGTGTCTGAAGGATTAAGGCATTAAGAAACTTGAAACATAAAAGCCGTTATTTTTCATTGTTCACATTAATGAATTCTCTAAAATTAAGCCAAAGTTTTAATTACACTGCTATTAAATGTCTATTCATGTATAGGCTCAGCCAGTACATAATTGGGGGGGGGGGGGAATCCCTGAAGCACTCTCCCACCTCCATTTTTGAGCTGGTTAGTTTCAAATTCCTTCCTGGGTCAAGTCTGCCAGCTCTTGGTTAAAGGAAAATTCATTTTCCTTCATAGTACAAGTAGAAAGTCTAACTATAACCTTAACACACTAGGGTAAAATTGCTCTTCCTTTGTTGTCCCAAGTGGCAACCCTGGTAAGCCAGCCTTAATCACCATCGTCAGTTTCACAACTGAAGCTCATGTTGATTTCTGGTCGGCCCACAGCATGTTGCTTTACCAGCCATTCACTAATGGAAGGTGAGTAAGGGTGGTAGGCCATATAGTTAGTATCTGTGACCCTTTTTAAACCCATAGAATTATTTGTGCGCCACTGAGCTCCAAACTCTTGACCTGAAACCTCCCGCCCTTGTCTGCGCCAGTACACCCGTGCGTGCAGAGCGCACATGCAGCTGGCGCCACTCACTGGCCAGCCAGCCCCTAGGTTCCCTTTTGTGATCCTTCTCATGGTGGTCTTCTTGACGTGGTCTACCTTGGTTTGCCCAAGCCTTGGCAACTGATAGGTAGGATCAAACTCACAAATGTGTTTCAGGCACTCTCTACTAAATAGCAAAAAAACAAAAGAAAACAAAAAACCCAAGAAACTTTAGCATGTTATTTTCCCTGTAAGATGGGAAACTAAACTTAATCTCGTTTCCCACCTTTTCATAAAATTATGAGAACAAGTACCATTTATAAATGAGGATACCATTTATAATTAACATTGTTCAAAATTCTGAAAATACAATCTTCTCCCACAAGAGATAAAAAAACATCTCAAAATTGGAATGAACACATGCCTTAAGTTCAGTGTTGTACACCTTTTAGAATGCAATGGAACAGTTTTTTCACCCAGGCCTAAACCCTTAAGTTTTGTGTGTGCTTTGCTTTGCTTTTTTTCTAATGTTTCAAGTCTTAAGTAGTTAATTCTTCCCCCAGTGGAAAAGCAGTGGCCACAAAACCAACTGGCCTGTTGGTTTTATGTTGTTAAACATGGGCTTTTGCGTAACATTTTATTTTCCCTTGGTTATGACTAAGCAAGTCAGTAAACTTGTTTTGAAGTTTAATTTGGTCCTCAATGTCTGAGTCTTTATTATCCCTATTGAATTAATTTGCTCTTTTCTAACAAACCTTTTAGCTTAAAAAAAACTGTAATCAAGTCTTTATGATCAATGGATCTGTTATTTCATTCTAAAGCATTTGACACTTCTTGCCTTAATTGTAAAAACCACAGAGAACTCAATTTTTATTAGTAGTCCAAAAGCTTAGTCCTAATTTGCAGTTTACCCATCTGATCTCTGTAATTATATGGTCTGCTATTTAAAACACACTAATTTTTACATTAAAAAATTATGTTCAATAATTAAGTATATTTTCTGGGAGTTATTTCTGCAAATGTTATTTTTCACATGAAAATAAAAAGCTATGATGGACCTTGTGAATTTAACATGTTTTCTGATACCTTATGTATATAACTGTAAACAATTTTGTATAATTTTGTGATAATGTATTTCCCCAAAATATTTAAAAGACATAGTAGTAAATGAAACTATTTTAACAAACTATATTTTTTTGCACTTGCCATTCAAATTGTTCTCACGCTGTATGCTCACCACCTCCTCATTCTCAAAAAAAAATAAAAATTCAATAAAATAAAAGACTAGTTATTTGAGAGCTATTTACTAAAATGGCCCTCAACCCAAGGAACGTGTACTATGCTTTCAAAGTAAATTTTGCTTTAAAGTAAAGAGAATACTGTGTGACTGTTGTTAAGTGTCAGCACTTTTGTTCCATGGTGGTTTACGTGCAGTATGCAACCTTTGGGGGAAAGTCAAGTCCACCCTCTGGAGTAAGATGCCCTCACTACGTCTTTTCTCCACACATATAGCAACATGACAGCCCCAAACTAGGTTATGAGTAATGACAATATTGTGTTGTAAATGCTGGTGGTACTTGAAACATCAGTGTAACAAACACACCTCAAATGTTTTAATAGAATTTAGGTTTTCCTTAAACTGTCTTTTCATAAACACCCAATGTTAAAACCACTTAATAAACTTACAAACTTGAAAAATTAGACACTTCACATAGGCAATAAACATCATAATATGAAAGCAATATATTCCAAGTTTCAAAGATTTGACAAGTTCTGTAGATTATCTTTCATCCATACATGGTAACTTTCAAACTCCATAATCTTCTGCCAGGTAGGACTGCATGTCATTCACTGAACAAAAGCAAGAATATAATTAACTGTTTGCACACATGGAGGTACACCATATACCTTCAGCTAAGCAGCTGAGTATTTCTAGACAATGAATAGTTCGATAAGCTTCAAGATAACATTTTTTAAAACTCAAGTATCTACGGCATATAATACAAAACAGTTAATACAGGCCACAGTAAAATATTTTGAAACTTCCTTTCAGTATTTACGAAGATCAATATGAGATTTGTAAGCTGTGTAACAGCTCTTCAAGGCCTTCTTATACGGTCAGAAGCCTTTTGTATCATTAACTACCAAGAAAAAAGTGGTAATTCCCCCAAAAAACTGTGTTAACTAAACGTAAACTATACATTAGGAAATATCTGAAATAGTATTAGAGAATTTTAACATTTACCTGGTTTGAGGTCGGATCCATTTCAAGGCATGGCGTGGAGGTACAGTAATGGTAGGATGATAAAACGTGCAGTCAGGTCTTGTACACTGAGTGTTAAATCTACAATGCTAAATAAATACAGAGAACAGTGTTTCAACAACATCTGTAAAACAAATACATACAAATACAGGGATCTGACATTGACAGTAACCAGCCCAACCTAATATTAACAGGGCATGGGATAGGTAATGTTCACTTTACTACTGCTAGGCCTTGAAAAATGAATTCTTCCCAGCCACAAAATCCTCGTGAAAGAACAGCAGGTAAAAGTGCAAAAAGAACCTTAATATATAATACAAACTTCTTTCTATAGCCAATGTAACTGTCCCAGCAACATCCATACACACACTTCACTGAGCACTTTCATCTATGCCCAGCTGTGACTGAGGCAAGCGAAGGCCTTCCATATGGATTTGGGCTGTTGTTTTGCAGAGATCATTGTGTTCAGTTACACGGCTGGAGATACATCAACCTATCTTCACACACACACAAACAAGTACAAATGTGAATGATATTCATCACCATTGTTCCTTCATCTCCATTTCTGCATAAGGTGGGGGGAAAAAACCAGGCTGACATTCTTACTTAGGGACAGTGAAGTAGAAGTAAATTGGCAGGCCAAGGTGACCTTCACTAACAACTAAACAACTTCAGATCACTTAGACTAAGGGGTCAAACAATTTAATTTGCTAGAGATCATCAGGTCTCAGAACTAAAAAGTCACCACTAGGGCCTCCCTAGTGGCACAGGGTTAAGTATCAGCTACTGTCAGCCACTGCAGCATGAGTTCAATCCCTAGAGAGGGAGCTGACCCACACAGCCCAGCAGACCTCTCCTGTCTCACTGCTGCTCCCCTCAGCAGTGTCTTTCAGTCGATCTGCCTGTTCTGCTCCCCACTCTGTCTCTGGGGAATCCTCTCACCCCTGCACCTGTGGCCTACCCCCCAGCCCTTGTATGCGTAAATAAATCTTCAAAAAGAAAAGTTATCACTATAGTCATTCTTGGAAAAATAAGTCTTACTTTTGGATGATAGAAGGGACATTCCATTTTCTTACAAGCAGGGAAATATCGGCAGAGTTGATTGTTAGAAGGTGATGCTGGTGTTGGAACTGCTGTCAACATAAAGACAAAAGATTGATCAAATTTGGCAAAATAGAGCCTCCCTGGTGGCACAAGGGGTTAAAGCACAGCACTATGAAGCCATCACCAGTTACTGTAGCATCAGTTTGACCCTGGCCAGGGAGCTGACCTCTCTCTCCTGTCTCGTCTGCTGCTCCCCTCAGCAGCGTGTTTCAGTCAGTCTGCCTGTTCTGGTCCCCACTGTCTGGTGTGTCCTCACACCTCCGTGCCACTGGTTATGTATAAATAAAGTTCTTGTTATGTGTAAATGTACATATTTTTAAATCTATCAAAATAAATCTTAATGCACTATACTGATGATTTTATGGGACCCAATTTTACCAATTGTCAGATTACTTCAGAGTGCTGTAGAATATACTTGTTTTCTAAATACCAGTTTGTGACAAAATCATTTCTAAAACTACTTTTTCTTTTTAACTTACTTTATTAAATGCCCAAAATGCAGCAGTGCACAAAAATCACTAACCTGGTTTTGGAGGCAGTACTGGAATTCTCCTACTCATATGAGTGAAGGGACAATCCACTTTAGTGCACTTTGCATCATATTTACAATTCGGATGAACAAACAAACATTTTTCAGCAAATTTACAATTGGGGAAAGCTCTGCAAAACAAAGCAGTGCATTACTCACATTTAGTTTTCTCTATGCATTCTCAGTTTTACTCAATCACTACTTGTTTTGAGAAACAGAAATATCAGGAAAAAAAGAATACTCCATTTTTAAGAGGTTAGCTATGAAAAGAACAATACATTCCAAAACCTGAACTAGTATTTTTAAATCAAGCCTCCATGAAAGACAGAAGGGCTTTCTGTGACACTGAGAATCACACCACTGACTCTACAGTTACTGTCACATAACCCGTATGAAAGAAATCTACCACACTACATATGCAAGGTTCTGTGCTACCAAAACCCACCTTCTGTTTTTCCTGTGCGACAAAACCAGCCCACCCTTGAGCATACATCAACATGTCACATATCCGTAACATGGAGAAGAGGTTTGACCTATAGAATCAAGATTTTTTTACATTACAGAAACCTAAAGCCATTTCTTAAAGTTCACTGCACTGAATCAGTGGTCTGGTAAGAAAAAGCCCTAGTCCAAAATGTTTTATTACCGATAACTAATTTCATGCCCCTGTGGCAATAATCACAAACCTCAATGTAAGGGACCCTCAGGGAAACCCCGCTATGTCAGCACTCACAGGCCTCTGAGGCCTCCCTGGTGCTGCAAGGGGTTACTACGTCTCAGCAGTAGGAAGCTCTCCACAGCCACTGAAGCCTAAGTTCAGTCCCCAGCCAGGGAGCTGACCCACAGGGCACAGCAGACCTCTCCTGTCTCACTGCTGCCCTCCCAGCAGTGGATTTCAGTACATCTGCCTGTTCTGCTCCCCGCTGTCTCTGGTGAATCCACTCCTGCTGCCACCCCCGAACTCTGACCCACATCCCAGCTCTTGCATGCATACACATCTTAAAGAAGCCTCTCCTCCTCCTCCCCACCCCTAACAAACAGGCAGCCAGGTGTGCTGCCGAGTTTCACTGCAGTCAGGTATAAAGCCCCCCAAGCACGTCTACAGAAAAGAAAAAATAAGCAGCGCAATTCCGAAGTCACCCTGACAAGCCGCCGAGCTGGCGCTACTCACTTGCATGGAGACACAGGGTGGTGGTAGGCGCACTCGTCCCCGTTCCGGCAAGCGGGCCAGTACTTGCAGCGCTCCAGCAGCTTCTCTGGTTTTTGTGCCACACTCAGGTCACCCATTTCAGCTACAAAAAGAAAAAAAAGTATCTTTAATTATGGCCAGTTTAACACATGGCACCTTTTATGACTTTTCCTAGAAATCCTAAATTTCTTTATGATCAAACAAAATAAATGAGCTTAAATAATCTGAAAAACTGATAAAACAGAGCACTACAAAAAATGAACAGGAAATTTGACTAATCACTCGCATCATGAAAAGTGATGATGCAACTAGAGCCAAAATTCCCATCAAAAAATTCTAACTCTCAGTATTTCAGAACGAGAATATACAGGAAAGGATGTCCGTCAGGAAGCCAGTAAAATGAAACAAACAGAACAGAGGAGGTGAAGAAGGTGAACGCTCCCACACTCAGGCAGGCGGCACGGCGAGTGGCCCAGACCCAGAAGCAGCCACCACAGGGGAGGCTCCCTCGTCCCAGCATCGCTCACAGCAGCAGCATCTGCACAGGGACCGGGGGGTCACGACTCAGCGCCTACCAGGGCGCTGAACAGATCACCCAACAGCGAGGCAGGCTGGGGGTGGTCGCTGGCCAGGGGTGGAGGCAGCGAGGTGGCAAGAGCAGAGGCAGACGCAGGAAGCCGTGCGGTGCGCACGCCTGCCGCCCGCCTCGCCCCACTCCGCAGCCTCAGCAAGCCAGAAACTCTTTGTATGACATCTAAATTTTAAATGCTGGCAAATAATTCCAATTTAAAGCCAAGTAAAATTACACTTGAAGTTGGCAAAATTGAGATGCCAACCTATGAGCCAAGAAATTAACAGGTCAGAAAAACCAGGTGTTAACATGTCAGGGCTTGTATCTGTGCTTACAAGTGTCATACTTCAACCATCCCTCTCCTCCTCTTGCCCAAGATCAGTTCAAATTCAGTCCTCTGGCATGATAGTTGAGCTGCGTACTTTTGCAATTATCTAACATCTGTATTTCAGTTTTCTCATCATGACAAAAAGAATGCCTATACTCATGTTTTAGGACTTAAATGGGAGAACAGTCAACCACTAGCATTACAGTGACTCGATCTCGGTTTCATTACTGGAGACGGGCATGGGTGCAGTCTAGCACCCAGAGCTGATCGTCATCAGAGCATGACTGTCACCCAGCCGGACAGGTAAGGTTCCATGCTAGTTTTCAGCAAGTCAGTGAAGCTCCAGGATAGAAACGCATCCTTAGTCTCAAATACAATCCAACAGGACCAGCAGGAGTTTTTACCCCAATTTTAAATGGTTTTATGTCACTCCTGGAGAGCCAATGTGTCTTCTTCCCCCAAGAACACATTTAGACTAAGATACACTTTTGAGAACTCAGTTCCTGTGAAAGAGGTTAACGCAATAGCCAACAGCAGGTTGGCTAGGAAGTGGAATAGAGTGGTGAGATCCGCAGGAAAACTGTGAAGAAGTCAAACACAAGGAGACTCTTTCCAATGGAAATATTAAGTCATATTACAAAGGTCTTAACTCTGGTTTTCATCAATATAATTAAAATCCTTCCTGTTTAAAGGCTTATGAAGCAAATTCCCTCTTTATTCAAAGTTCTGAAGTTTGTCGGTCATAAGTGGCCAGTAGTGTGGCTTAAAACAGATTTCTGCCACGGGTAGCATCCTACAGACAATGGAGAAAACACAACCAAAAGCACTTTGTTTCAAACTCCCAACTTTGAGGGAAAATAGAGGAACCAGCTTCCCTGCGGGCTGTTATTCAAGAGTCTCAATACTTCACCAGAGCTCTACTACCAAGCTTTATCCCTGCAAGCAGTGAAACACAGAGTCCCCTCAGCAGTGTGCTTCATCGATCTGCCTGTTCTGCTCCCCACTCTGACTCTGGTGAAGCCTCCCACCACCCCTTCACCTCTTGCCTGTACCACAGTTCATACACATAAATAAACAAGTCTTAAAAAAAAAATTAATATTGTTTCTTCCTTTTGACAGGGTCAGGTTTTCAAGTCCTTGCACTAATCAAACCCATGACACTACTCTAAAGCTCACAGCAGAAAAAACTGTTGTTCAAGGTTAATAGTGACATGTCATCACTCGTGTGGTCTCACCCTACAGGCTGTATTTCATAGTTTCAATATATGAAAATGGCATTTAATATATTTTCATATCGCTACCAAGGAAGGAATTACTTTGGAAATTTTGCAAAATCTACTGTTTTTCCCTTGATACTATTTACGTTTAAGATTCAGTCATTGTCTCCCATGCTAATGGCGTTTCTAAAATTTTTAGAAGTTATGAGGACCACAATTATTCTCTATCATGAGTGGCAACGATCAGTTCCCTGCCTCAAAGGATGCTGCTACCTAAATTGGGTTCCTCTGACTTCAGCTAAACGCTGCACTACAACAGTAACTTAAACATAGTCATGTCTGGACTTCCGAGGCTCAGCTTAACAGACTGTGAGAAATTCCTTTCAAAAGAATTTCACTGAAACAGAGGCAATATCAAAATCCAAATTCATTTTTGTGAAGTTAGTTACAAAAGATACTATTGCTGATACAAGAGGAAAATAAAAGTATAATTTCTAAAAAGAAAAAAGGTGAAATCAAGAGTGATGGCTTGTTCTCTAACAAGCATGATTAAGAGGTATTTTCTGGCCTCCACATTGAACTCCACTTCAGCACTTGAACAATAGCTCTTCTACCAAACAAACAAACACACACACACACACACACACACACACACACACACACACACACACACACAGAGTCTCAATTTTAACTGGTCAATTTGCCTGAAAAAAGAAAAGCAAGGGCCACTATTGAATTACAAATAAAAGCCATGTCTCCGACTAATTTTCACTCAAGACAGAGAACACGTCAAAATTGTCCTGCACAACAACAGACCCTGAAAGGGCAACTCTGAGCTCTCAACACACCGTTGCAAAAGCTACCATTTGGGTCATCAAGCTGCCTGCTCATCAACTGCAACTGCTGAGGGTGGAGGAGGCCTCTGAGTCCCTTGTTTGAGGCTGCAGTTTGGTTTACGGGTTTCACTCCTTCAAAGCACATGTCCTCCTCTTGATCTGACATGTATCCTGGGGGGCTGGGGACACCATCCAGCGTCACTATAAACTTGGGACTTGCAGGTTTATCTGGTTGTACAAGGTCTCTGCCAGACAGATAGAAAATACCATAGAATTAGGGAAACGAACACAAAAATCTGAGCCTCCTAAAGTGCTCTTCAGCTGAACTACCTCTTACTTTGTGGTTTCCTCGTTTAAAAAAACAAAACAAAATGTGGTAGGTCTTCCAGATAGTTTTAGTGGATTCCTACTAACACAATGCTGACAATCAGTCACAATGGCATCATCTCCAGCAACCCATGAGGGCCGCACTAAGGACCATCTCCCCTCGGCCCTACCCCACTGTCCATTTGAACCTCAGGTGGGTCACATGGAAATAAACTAGGAAAAAAAATCAGCATCAACGCTCAACACAAAAGTGGTTCTACACTTACACTCATTTTCTATCTGTATGCTTGTCCCTTTGCAGAACATCTGTAGTCTACTTTCTATGGGAAGAATCGCCCCAATCCAATCTGCTTAACACTCTGGAGAGATTTCCTGATTTTTTATCACATGGTTTTTAAAAGCCATTCATGGACAAGAACAAAGATCTTTTTAACAGAGTCCAATCATACAATGAGTTAACTCGTAGGTTAAATTTCTCAACAAGAAAGACGAACAGGACTTTCTGAAAACTTAATTCCATTTTCTGTTCATGGCCCAACAATAGATTCACTAACAGCACTCTGCTTTGGGGACAGGGACAAAGGGAAGCTGGAAACTAATGGTTAACCGCCACTGTCTAATCAACACAAATTAGCTACACAAGAAAAAGAAACCATCTACCGTGTCTGCATAAGGTGTCCTGAAAGTACCCGAAGGGTGTCTGCAGTCTTCATCCCCGACTCGTGGTTTGGTGCCACTACTATTTCCTCAGACAGCTTTGGCTTCTTCAGAATAAATGATCTTGTGTCTGCATGGACCATGGATTCCATGTCATAGTAATCTGAGCCAAAAAAATTGGCCACAAATATTTACTTTTAAATGCATTCCCAACATCACACATGTAGGAAGACTGTCAATCTTCTACATATTGCTATTTTATTTTCAAAGGAAAACCACAGTGGTTCCACTCAGGAGTCGAGCTGCAATTCTGTGCCAAACATCTTTTCAAAGACGTTTATTCCTTTCCGCACACCATACATTTATATTAAGAGATTTTAATGAACACTCCCTACCTAGAGTACAGGAAAAGATATTAACATGAAGTACAATGTTTTCCAAAAGTCTGAAAAGGCCTAATACTACCTAGAATCATAATAGACTGTTTAACAGTGTTTTTAAAATCTAGTTTCATTTGGCACAGTAACACAACTTTCAGATAAAAGAATTCAACTGGCATACAGAAGACGACTTTGAAAGCAAATTTGAAGGTGAATGGGCTTTTTAATAAGTACAAGGAAAACACTAATAACCATAGCTACAACATGCTTCTTTAAGACTGACTACCTTATAAAGTATTCAAGATCTGGAGGCCAGAATGGCAGGATTATAATGTGCCATCCACTGGGAAAGGTTAAGTAAGTTGCACTTTTCAAATTAACAGGCAAATAACTGATCAAATTTCACTGGTATTCATTCATGTTCATTTACTGAACAAATATTCACTAAACACCTGCAAGCACTGAACTAAGTACGCAAAGAAGAAAAAGAAAGACAGATGCATACACAATTTCACAGTTGCATACTCAAAAAGGTGATCCCAAGAGGCCTGAGAAAAGAGCTGGGATACTACAAAGCTGTAGAAACCAAGGGGAAGCTTAGCAAGCACAGACGCTTGAAGCAGGCATTGAAGGAATGAGCAACAATCCAATAGTAGGACAGACCAGTTTGGTCAGAGGAAACCAGAGAAAAAGGGCAGATGCTCTCCTAGGGCACAAGGACCCTGAGAAGCTGAGATGTGCTGTGGCTGGGGGGGATTGGGGGGGGTAAGCTGAAGTGAGAGACACAGATCAGTGAGGTATAAAGGATGCTGTACCAATGAGTTTGGATTTTTAGACTAGAAGCAATAAGGAATCAAGAGCTATCCAGGTGTGGGGAGTGACAGGATCAACTTGATTTTGAGAAAAACTGTGTTATGAGGCTGTGCCCAGAGACATGGTAAGACACTCAGCCACCACTCCCATCACCTGGAGCACTCCATGGCAGCAGCACTTTACCCCACCCCGAGGGGCGTGGCCTCTTGGCCCTTCCCTGCAAGGGCAGCAGAGGTGAGACAGAGAGAGATGTAGATGGAGTGCGATCAGGAAAAGGACAGGAGAATGGAGACTTAAAAGGGAACAAAGACAAATTTCAACTTTAGATTTCTTTAGACTCAAGTCTTGGCAGAATTCTCATGTTCAGAGAAGTTAAAAATCCAAGTATGACCCCCTGGAGGACAAGAGTACTGAAGAGGCAAAGCTGAAGGTGAAATGAAAATGCCTACTGAATTATATGCATCCTGCTCTGTCCCCACCGAGCCCTTCGGGAGAGGCTAAGAGATTTTCCTCCCATCTTACAGAACACTGATTTGCAATTCCAAGTTCTTCCATGAGTTACTCTGTTCTCACAGCTAGCAAAGGTGGAGCTCAGAGTTGTGTCAAAGAGTGCTGCCTCGTACTTCTTGAACCAAGGCAGTTCTGCTAGTTCTAAGTGTGACAGGATACAGAAGAGATGAACAAAATGATGAGGGCAGGACAAAGGGTAAAGCTGACCTTTAAGAGTAGTAAAGGAGAGGGAATGAACAGAGACAAATGGAAAGGAATTAGTAGAAGAATGGTGAGAGTTAAGTTCTAAGAGCCAAAGGATCAAAGATCAAGAAAATACTGCAATCCAGTGTCACAAACTGTGGCGCTGAGGAAAGTACACACTGCAAAGAGAGCGTTCACACCCCGCACAAGGCACGGCTGTCTCTGCGACACTGACGCCTGCAGTCTGGGTCAAAGAGTTGAAAGCAGCAGACAGGAGAGAAGACTGCAGGGTAAACCCATGAATGTACTTGTTGCCCTCTGAAACACAACTAAAATGTCAACAAAAGGGTTAAAATAAACAACAAAAAGTACAGATCAACAAATAACTGCAAAAGGAAACAGCCCTATTTTCAAAGTGGAAAACTGAGTAGAGATCTTTGAAAGCAGAGCCCTAAGCCAATCTTGGAGCGATCCAATGTGCATGCCAAGGTACTCCAAAGGTGGAGAAGCTGGCACAGGGTCTTGCAAAGAGGCAGGATCAGAACAAGCAAACAGAGGTGTGTCCAATTATCCAATTCAGAAGCAGTTCATCCTCAACTATTTTATTTTCTTCTGGTCTGATCTTACTATACTTATCCCCCCAACCCCCACCCCCTTCTCGAATCCATCTGGATTAACTGGAGAATGCTTTCCTGTTGAATATGCTGGAAAGACCCAGAGATAAAGCACCGTGGTCTCTGATGAAAGGTGCAACAATAAAATTAAGTGAATATACACTATTGACACTTTTTAAAGGTAGATTTCTGATAAGCTCTAGCCATTTTCTTCATCAATGGTACAAGTTCAGACTACTGGCAAGGTAAAGACAGAGGGTCCCTGAACCAAATGATGCCAGCCATGTTCAAAGCAGAAGTTAACATTCTGAAAATAGGAGAGGAATTGTTAGGTAAGTTTCCACTGCAGGATCAACATTCAGTGTAATGCTAAAAAAAAAAAAAAAAAACACTGCAACCCCAACTAACAAGCCTAGAGAAACAGTCAGTTTTTTAGTGCTCATCCTTAAATGAAAGACAATAAAGGATCCCAGAAATTTGGGGAAAACGACTATATAGTGATCTAAACAACCAAACGAAGAAAACAAGGAGGGAAGGAGGAAATGCTGAAAAATTAACACTCAAATAAGATAAAGTATTGTACAAAGGAAACAAACAAAAAAGCAGTGTTTAAAAAAAAGGATAAGCCAGAAATAAAACACATTAATAGGAAGTAAGTAAAAAGGCAGTCATTCATTCACCTCACAGAACTACCTGCTGCTTCAAAGTGTGTACACCCCGCTGATGAGGATGAAAGGACACAAAGAATGCACAGGGGCTGATAAAGCAGACTCCACACACAAACATCAGCTGCAAACGTTTCTGAAAGACAGTACTCTTAGCAAGAAAGCAGAATGGAGTGTTGGGAGATGAGCACAAAACCAAAGAGGGCAAAGAGGAGGAAGCAGGAGATGATTTCTTAATTTAAGATTTCAGGTATCTGAAAGCTGCTTTCATTGAGTCACACATTTATGAGGCACTGAGCACACACCTGGGACTGGGTTCTGAAAACACAAACAAATAAGGCATTAGCCCCAGCCCTGAAATAAATCTCCCATGGTATACTGTGTTGGCAAGACAGATAAACAAAATACAGTGGGTCAAAGAACAAGTTCTACACAGGGTCCTGGCAGTGAGTTTACAAGTGAAGACACCAAAGCAGCTCAGGGAAACGGCAGTGAGCGAAAACGGGCAGGAGAGGAGGGAGGAGTGCAAGCCACAGCCAGAGCAGGGGAGTCAGCAGGACCCACGTGACAGGGTATCAAAGGAAGAATGGTTTTCAGTGGGGTGGAAAATACAGACACCAAGTAAAGTGAAGAAAATGCCAATCTTATTTCCTGGCCCTAAAATACTTATACAGGTTTTTAAACACAGCATCTTAGGGCAGGATCTAAGTAATACAAGATACATTAAATGATATGTAAGGGATGGAAATAGCAACTGAAAAAAGCTAGATTACAGTAAAATGTAAAATTACCAACCTTGACTGATCTGCAGAGTTTCTGCCATTACTGGGTCAATTTGCAGTCGGGATAACAACTGCCTCTGTGGAGTTCCTAGAACATAAATTTTAAAACTTCACTAAACTTAAAAACAAAAAAAACAAAAAAAAAACTCTGCGTTTCCCAGAAATTATGCCCAGTACATTTCTTATTTATCAGCTGTCTTTAAAAGTTCCAACAATACACAGACTTAGTCTGTATCCACAGACTAAGTCTCCAAGATAAAAGGCTCTACTCAGGATTACACCGAAAGGGCAATGCAGGACACTCCCAGTCCTCCCATCAGAGGGCTGGCATCCTTGCACTCGTGTGGACCCTGGGGTGAGATAAAGGAGGTGGAAAAGCCAAGGGCAGGTACTGCTCTGACCCCCACTTACACCAAGGGACAGTCGCTGCCACCAGCAAGCTCAACAGGAAAGCAGCCCTCCATCACCTGAGTTCTCACCACTACAACTTTCTCCCCCCACCCTCAGATCTGCAAAACATGGAGACCACAAAAGACAAACTGTGGACTTGGGTAGAGACAAAGAGAACAATCAACAAGTAATGATGATGATTACTCTGGTTCCCAAGTCCTGATTCAGCAAATAATCATTTGGATCTTCCATAAATCATTCAGCTTTTAATTCTTACACAAGTTCGATCATTCTTTGTTAAGATTTATTTATTGATGCAAACAGAACTCGGGTACAGGCCAGAGGATTCCCCAGAGCAGAGTGGGGAGCAGAATAGGCAGATTGAGGAAGTACAATGCTGAGGGAAGCAGCAGGAGAGACAGGAGAGGTCTGCTGTGCCATATGGGTCACTTCCCTAGGATTGAACTTGTACTGAAGCAGCTGCAGCCAGCTTGCAGTGCTGTGCCTTAACCCACTGTGCCACCAGGGAGGGCCAACTTAAAACAAGTTCTTAATATCTCATAGCTACATTACAAAATAAAACAAAGCGGCAATACTGAATTGATATTCTTATCTTCAATATGAATTCTTTATAGTCAATCTTTGGTTTTCATCTTTTAAGAAGGAAAGAATCTCTCACTAATCTGAATCTCTTCTCAGTGCTTCACAGGTATGATATATTCATTTGCTGATTAAAAAAGAAAGTGTTACATAAGTGTACAAAGAAAATGCCTTTGGGTTCCAAATACTGAAATGTTAGTAAGATGCATGCATGACAACTTTCAGACTACCTGTTTCTGTGGCAGTTTCAAAAGGACAGTTTTTGTACAAACATAGAAGCTGGCAATCACAACTACCATGTCTCATTAAAAGGTTATTTTAAAAGCTATACTGGATTCAAATGTTTGCCAACTCTCTACTTTTTATTATAACTTATATTACTGTTTGTTGGCATACCCCAAAAAGGTTAATTCCTTCCAAAATTATGGTGGAAGCAGGCCTGAAACACAGATGTCATTTGTCAAGCTGTACTATGGTAGAACAGCTTGGGAAACGAACATAGTAGGTTAGAGGCGATACTCATCCAATGCAAACACCAGGTTCAAACACGACAGATCACTGCAGACACTGTACAAGGAAACAACTGCACCTTTTAAAATGATTTCTCATGAAAGATGATTCTCCCACATTTCAAGTTTTGTTTCATCTCTATGCTCATCTATCTTTTCAAAACATCCTTCCAGAGGCCCAGTAACAAAGGTGGAATTTTAAGACATTCTAGTTAAATCACACGGTGTGTGATTTTGTCACTACGAGGCCCATGAAAATGTCAAGTTCCTGTGACGCTGCCTCCATGAGAACTACAGCCAAGTTATGACACCGATCACAAGGCAAGAACCTGGAAGACAGCACACACTACAAATTTACCTTTCTCAATGTTTCTAAGGAGGCCAATTATTTTTACATCAGTTGTCCTTGACTGTGATTCAAAATCTACTTTATCTTGAAGATCTTCAGAATGTCTGTTGCATTCAGCTGTTGTTGAATATTCATTCATTTTAACCTCCAAAGATGAAATTTTTGCTTCATTCTGTGACACTCTAACATTTAGATCAAAAAGATTGGCTTCCATTGTCAAAATTGCTGCTTTCATTTCCTTAATTTCATTGATATCAGTTGATATTTTCTTTAAGAGATGGGAAATACTGTCTAGCTCATTCAGTGAACAAGAGGAACTTGTTACAGAACCTATGTCAACTGGCCCCGGTGAGAAAAAAACTGGTAAAGATGGTGATGGAAATTTTGAAGACATTTTCAGAAAACTCTCTCCCTTAATATTTGATAACTTCTCCTTCACAACCCATTAAAACTATTTCATCAAAGTAAAAGCAGTGGTAAGTAAAGGCTACTACTTTAAGAAGTATTAAGAGTGAATAATGAATAACATTTTTAAAGGAGTAGCTGAATAGACAGGGTTGTACGTTTCTAGAGGCATAAATCAAATTTGAAAATGCTAAACCAGACCAATATTCACTTTGCTACAACTAAGACGCCCTAATCGTAGCCCCTTGTACCCTGTCAGCCTTACTTATAGCTCCTCTCCAAACAATAAGCCCTATTATTACACACAAAACCGATTCTGGCTTCTGATTGGCTGAAAGCATACAGTGACACACAAGAGAATTTTCTATTATTTAGCTCATGTGACAAGGAGCACTGCAGATCTGAAGCACAAATTTAGAAATAATAACAGTAAGAACTCTATTCCTAAATATGTGAATTTTATTTTCTTTAAAGATTTATTTATGTATACAGAACTGGGGTACAGACCAGAATGCAGGAGATGAGAGGATCCACCAGAGACAGAGTGAGGAGCAGAACAGGCAGATGGACTGAAACACACTGCTGAGGGGAGCAGTGAGCAGGACAGGAGAGATATGCCACGCCATGTGGGTCACCTCCGGAGCGGGGAAATAACCCATGCTGAAGCAACTGTGGCTAGCTTCTTAGTGCTGTACCTTAACCCGCTGCACCACCAGAGAGGGCCCTTAAATATGTGAATTTAATGTACTTTTGCCCCATATTTATTAAACTACTATTTTTTAAGCTTCATTATTTCTAAATTGTGACATCTAGTATTTCTGAGTTTCATATTCCCTTGGGAATAGTTTAAAATAGTACTTGGCATTTCCTTGTAGGAAGAGAATCCATGATCACAGACAAATCTCTTAAAATATATCTGTGGTGATAAGTTAAAACTGCACTGATAGGATATGAATTTATAAGGCAGGGGCAATAAATGCATGGTCTTGGTCTGTTATTAAACCATTACTAGATACATGATTTTTTCTTCTACGGTGTAGTTTATTTCCTTGACAGTACCCTTGGAAGTACAAAATTTTTTTTAACTTTGACAAGCCAACTTATCTTGGCTACTTAAACTTCTGGTGTCAAATCTAAGACTGCCACCAAACGAGACTGTAATTCAAGGTTATTTAAGCTTATACCTATTTTTTTTTCCCTAGGAATTTTATAATTTTCTCACTTACCATCTAGGCCTTTAACCCACTTTAAGTTTATTTTTATATATAGTTTAAGATAAAGGGTACAACCTCATTTGTTAGCAGATGGCAATGCAATTACCCAGCAACATTTGTTGAAAAACCTGTTCTATCTCCAATGAATTCTTATACCTGTGAAAAACAACTTTTCATAAATTTATTGGCTCATTTCTGATTCTCAATTTAATCACACTGGTCTACATGTATATACCCTTGTGCCACAGCACCATCTTGGTTACCGTAGCTCCACATAAGTTCTGAATTTGGAAATGTAAGTCTTTCAACTTTACTCTTTTTTAATAGTTTGGCTATTCCAGGTTCTTTCTATTCCCACCTGAATTTTAGCACCAGTTCCACAATATCTGAAAAAAAAAGTCAGACATTTTAACAGAGATCGATGGTAATAAATGCTATGGAGAGAAAAATAAAGTTTTTTAGAAAAGTGGGTTAAAGGAGTGTGCAACTGGGGGGTTGGCAAAGGCCTCATGAGATGACTTTGTAAGCAATTTATGTGGAAATTGGGAAAACATTCCAGGGAGATGGAGTAGTATTTCAAGCACGCTCTCCTTCAAATACCCTGAAGAGAAACAATATGCATGTTTGGGGGATACAAAGGAGAACGAAGTATAGGTAGAGGGAAAAGAGGCAGGCGAGGAGATCATGGAGAGCACTGACCTTGCCTTGCAGTGCCGTAGGGGGCTGACTGCTGGGTGACGCTGCTGAAGGGCAAGTCTGAAAGCAGCGAGAACAGCAAGGGCACTAGTGCAGCAACGAAAGGCAAGTCACAGTGATGGCTCAGTCGAGGGTGGTAGGGGCAGCAGTACTCTATCTGGGAGAGGTGTGCGAACTGTAACAATTTCTGAAGATAGAAGCTGACAGGATGTGCTGAAGGAGGAAGGAAGAAATAAAAGGAGAAAAAGAAAGGAGAACACAAGGAGAAAGAGAAAAACTTGAAACAAAGAATATCTCTAGATATCCAGCCTGAGGAGGGGAAAGGCAGAGCTGTCATTAACCAGAGCGCTGCAGACTGCAGGGAGAGCAGATTGGGAAGTAATAAGGCTGTTAGTAGTCAGGTTTTAGACAAAATAAAATTGTTATTATATGGTTTATGTATAAGATATAATTTACATTCTATAAATATGTATGTATGTATTGCATATCCAAGAAGTGAAGAGGAAGCAACTGGGTAGCAACTAGGAATTCTGGTGCAAAGTCCAGGTTGGAGATAAAAATCTGGGAGTCAACAATACTGAGATGAAGAAGTCTGGATGAAATAAAAAGGGCTATCGACTACAAAAGGATAGAGAAATGAGCAAAGACAACTGTAAGGGATGGAAAACAGAAAAAAAGGCCAAATGGTACAGTCAGGACAATGAAAAGACAAAGTAACAATTTTTTTAAAAGAGGGTCTTTTCTGAATAAACTCAACAAATTATCTGGGAAATCTAGACAGCAAGTTAGGGCTGCCCACTGTAAAACATAGCCCACACATATTTCTGGATAAGCCACTGAACTGCCTTTTTAAAACTAGCAACCATATGTCCACAGACATTATTGAAGAGTCTGCAAATAAAAGGACAAAAAAGCCAAAAAGCTCCCTCTGAAGGAAATCATCAGAATTCTTTATGAAGAAAAAAATTCTCTAAGTAGATAAATTTAAGATACGGTATCCATGAAACAAGATATTATGAGAAACAAAATGTGAGACTGTAAATTTTAGTATCTACATGGCAAGATTAAAAAAAGAAATTGGGGAACTGAAGGTAAAATTAAGAAAATATTTCAGACTGTAACAAGAACAAGAATAAGAAAAGAGACAGAAAAATCAGTTAGTTTACCACCATCCAGCTAAGAATTTGTAAAAGGAACAATAAAAATAGAACAAACCTTTAAAGAAATAACATGCGAATTCAAACTGAAAATGTGGATTTTTACAATTTAAAAGCTCCAAAGAGACTAACCCCTAGACTTATCAGTTAAGTTTGAAACATCAGAAAACAGACAAACTCCTGTTAAGTTTCCAGAGGAAAAACTCCCAGGTATTCTAAAACAAAGAATCAGAAGGAAACTAACTTCTTAGCATAAAATTAGCAGTTTCAAGATAATGAAACTATGTCCTCAAATTTTTTAAGCAAATGGTTTCAATTTAGAAATCTGTACCTTGCAAAGCAGCTACTAACAAGGATATCTTTAGATGCCTAAGCTTTTAGAAATTTATTTCTGTACTTTATTTTTTTAAGATTTATTTTATTTATTTATACATACAAGAACTGAGCTATAGGCAGAGGTGTGGGGGTTGAGTTTGCCAGAGATAGTGCAGAGAACAGAAGAGGTCTGCAGCACCATGTGGGTCACCTCCCTGCCTGGGACTGAACTGGTGCTGCAGGGGCTGCGGAGAGCATCACAGTGCTATGCTGTAACCAGCTGCGCCACCGGGGGGACCCTTTCTCCCGTACTTTTTCTTAAGAAGTTTAAGTTTCTTCATAATGTGGTGACAGAATAACAAAATAGATGTCCAAAAATGCAAAATAAATTCAGGGGAGGAATATGTGCTTGGATGAAAGCCCTGAAGCAGAACCAGAGAATCAATCAGATGAACAGAAGAGGACCAAAGCTCAAGGAAGATACTTAAAAAAAGGAACCCAAAGACTTTGCAGTACAGAGCAACAGACCCTTAAGCTGTAATACAGGAAGGAGAAAAAAATAATCCAAGGAAAATGAAAAACTATGAAAGCGACAGAACTGTAAACAAAGAAATGTAAGTATAAATTTCGCTGTGATGAATAACATTTCTATAGTCCTAATAAAGTAAGTGCTGTCTAATGTTTCTCAACTTTCAGAGTCAATCTGCACAGAATGGTAGTCTTAGTAGGAAAACAGACCATCTTTGACAATGTGAAAGTACAGATGACAGAATTTAGAAAGTAAAAAAAACATAGGTGAGAATTAAAGAAGGATATATGCTTAACTCTTGGAGATCCAAATATGCTAAAATTGGGGAGTCAAAAACACCAAGATAAATTTACTCATACAAGTAGCAGCTATTTAGGTGTATTAATTAAAAATATGAAAGTAACAGGAGGGACGGTATAGTGGCACTGTCAGTTCTCACTACCTGGCATGTGCGCACACGTGTATACGTGTACGTGTGTGTGTGTGTGTGTGTGTGAGAGAGAGAGAGAGAGAGAGAAAGAGAGAGAGAGAGAGACAGAGAGAGAGAGAGAGAGAAGTACATCTTCTAGTTAGCTTCTTGAGAAGGGCTATGTTAAGATAAAGTTTTAGAAACAGGCACGTTTGAAAATTACTCTAGCTTCACATTCACTAAATGAACTAAAAATAATCACTTTACTACATGGACTAGGAGGCAAGAAAAATGGAGTCAGATTCTAATACAACAAATCCAATCTTACTTCAATAGCTGAATTAAGAAACACTTTGTTATAAGCACATTACAGACACAGACAATTAAAGTTATAAAAAGAAGCATTTAAAAGACCTCTTAGGAGAATAGTGTGAAGAACAATGGAGCAAGAAATGTGGCTTCCTCTTTGAAGTTTCTCTACACTATGTGATTATTTTCTAATCTATCTGCAGGTATTACCGTGACTTGAGTTTCTTACCCCCAACACAAATTTTCTTTGTTAAACATATTTCCTTATGTGGACTATTTTATTTTATATATAAATTTATATACAACATAGGCCACATAGGGACAATAAAAGGAAACCCCTACTTAGACACATGATAGTTAAACAAGAACATCAAAGCTCTTAAAAGCAGACCGAAAGATCACCTACAAAGGAACAAACAGAATGATAGAAGTTCACTCAACAACGGGAGCTAGAAGATAGTTACACACAGTGTTGAGAGTTAATAAATACTGCTAACCTAGACCTGGGTATCCAGCAAAATTATGCACAAGAACAAGGAGAAATAAATACTAATAGGTAACCTGGGAAATCCTCCACCTAAGCTAAGAAGAAATGTACAAAGAAAACAAACTGGAATGACTCCCTACAATATTAAAAATAATGAACACACAAAAAAAATCACAAATTTGTAGGTAAATGAGCAAATACTGCCTGTGTAAAGTAACAGTGGTACCCAATTCCAACATTTTAAAGAGATGACAATGAAACACAGAAAACATAATGTAAGTCAGAAGACTAAAGAGTAACAATTTTAAATATGTACCTACCCAAATTAATAGTTAAAACAAATGAAGTAAAAACTTAAAACAAGTACAGATAAAAGCTAGGCAATAACAGCACCTCTCAATTAAGTCAAGCAAACAAAAATTCAAGGTTAAAACGTGAAACTAAGTGAAGAGCTTCATATACAAAATGTAATTTTCAACCCAACAATTAGAATCTTTCTTCCAACATACATATGAACCTGTATAAAATGATCATCTTAAGAGGTTTCAAAGAATATTACACAAATCATATTCCTTGACCACAATACAATTAAGTCAAGATTATATAAAATTTTAAGACGAAATTAAAATACCCTCCATAAACTGTGAATTAAAAACTTTTAAGGGGGTCTTCCTAGTGGTAGCAGGGTTTAAAGTCTCAAAGTTATCAAGCTATCATCAGCCATTGAGACCTGAGTTCAATCCCCAGCCAGGGAGCTAATCCACACAGCACAGCAGATCTCTCCTGTCTTGCCCACTGTTCCCTTCAGCAGTGCATTCCAGTCATTCCACCTATTCTGTTCCCCACACCATCTCACCCCACACCTCCCCACCCTTCTGGGCTGCACCCATAGGCCTTGGATGCATAAATAAATGTTAAAAAAAAAACAAACAAAAAAAACAACCCCAAGCCCTCCCTGGTGGTGCAACAGGTTAAAGAAAAGATCTGCAAGCCAGCCACAACAGCTTCAGGGCAAGTTCAATTCTTGGCCCCGGAGGTGACCCACACTGTGCAGCAGACCTCTCATGTCTCGCCCACTGCTCCCCTCAGCAGTGTACTTTGGTCACTCTGCCTGTTCTGCTCCCCACTCAGTCCCTGGTGAATCCTCTCACTACCTCTTGCCTGCACTCCAACTCTGTATGCATAAATAAATAAATAAAAACCCACTTCCAAACAATTCATGAATCAAAAATGATCAAAGATGAAAGTTGTAATGGAAATTAAAGATAGTTAGAACAATTACATATCAAAATTTGTGTTGTGCAACAAATAAACATTTTAGTGTAAATGCTTATACCTGAAAAAATACATTAAGTGATTCCACTTAAAATTAGAGCAGAAATTAGTGGAGAAAAAAAATAAAGACATTAAAAAGAGACTCAATAAAGCCAAAAGTGTTGTGTTTAAACCTCTGAAAAAACTAGCAAACCAACTTTGTCACAGATTTAAACTAAGATATAAAAGAGGAAAGCAGATATTTTGAGGTGGGCAGGCTAAAAAACAGTACAGATGCTCAACACCTCATGCCAATGCATGTGCTTATATAAATTTTCTAAAAACTTGTCGCAAAGCTGTAATACAATAAGCACTTTAATAACTGTTGCAATGTCCCTTTGCATTCGTGAACAAATAAATCCATTAAGAATAGAAACAACCTTCAACAATCAAATATACTTGCTATCATCCCATGTTTTTAACCTTTTATATTAATAAAAGTTATGTGAAACCGTGCAACATACACAGCTTAATGAATTGGACAAGGCAAATCACCCTCATATAACCAAGAAATCAGAGTGGACTAATCACTCCAGAAGTCTCTGCATGTGATCCATTCTTATCACTCCTCTCCAAAATACCTAATGCCCCTGTGAATTTAAGTCTTTTAATCTAGAATTCTCAACCTATTTGACCTACACAGAATCCCAGAGACTTACTTTACCTGTTGCATACTCAATGTACAATTCAACCACTCCTGCAAGATGAAGGCCGGACTAGAGGCTCAATCACTCAGGTTCAAATATTCTGCTAAGACTAAGGAGCTTTTATTCTTATGTCAGAAGGTAAAAAATAGCTGGTTTTTATTTTATTTTTTAAAGATTTCTTATGCATACAAAAGCTGGGATGTGTCAGAGGTACAGGAGGGTGACAGGATTCACCAGACAGAGAGAAGGGAGCAGAAAAGGTCAATCTACTGAAATACAATGCTAAGGGGAGCATCAGGCCAGGTAGGAGAGGTCTGCTGTGCCATGTGGGTTAACTCCCTGGCCAGAGATCTAACTAATGCTTCAATGGCTGTCAATAGCTTCATAGTGCTGCGATTTAACCAACCCCTTTGTACCACCAGGGAGGCCCTTGAAGAACTCTTTTTAAAAAGATTTTAAACAGGGACAGGATTAACATAAAAACGGAAGGGGAAGGGTCTCCTAGTGTCCCAAGCAACTCTCAGAGCCATCACCACTACTGCCTGAGCTGGAGCCCAGGCCAGGGAGCTGACCCACATGTGTTGCAGCAGACTGCCAGTTTCACCCGCTGTTCCCCTCAACAGTATATTTTGGTCAATTTACCTGTTCTGCTCTCCACTCTCTCTGGGGAATCTTCTCACCCCCTACACTTCTGGCATGCACCCTAGCTCTTCTAATAAGTAAATAGGGGCATCCCTGGTAACACAAGGGATTAAGTCTCAGCACTTATGAAACTATCAGCAGACACGGTAGCATGGGTTTGATCCCCAGCCCCAGAGGTGACTCACATGGCACAGCAGACCTCTCCTATGTCACCTACTGCTCTCCTCAGCAGTGTATTTCAGCACATCTGCTTATTCTGCTCCCCACTCTACCTCTGGCAAATCCTTGCACCACCCCCATACCTCTGGCCTGAACCCCAGCTCTTGTTTGCATAAATGAAATAGATCTTTAAAATAAATACGTATTTTTTTTTAAAGCACATTTTAAATACCTTGACTTTTTTCAATATTATCTTCTTTTGTTTCCTCTTCTTTAACTGGAGTACTTATTCTGGGGGTCCTGCTTTGCCCCTGGACCATTTCTGCTAGCAATTCTTCTTGAGAAGTTCGAGTTCTGGGAGCAACTGGAAGTGTCTGTTTCTGTGAGACTTTTACATAAAAAGCAAAACATAGAAATACAAAAGCAGTAATACCTCAAAACTCAACACTGAATATGTCATGTTAAACCTCAGTGCCTCCTTTTGTTTAGAACTGGAAAACAATAAAGAGCACCTTGTTTTCACTTATGATAGTCCCAGGGACCGGGACCTGACTTAGATGCTTATAGGTAAGAAAATTCTCATGCCATATATACACTGTAAAACACAGTATTCACTTTTTAAGGTTCTGCTTCCACTGGATCTTATAACAATTTCAAATCGTAATTTAGGTAACCTAACAGCTTCAACAGTATTTTTCAAAAAACTTGGGTAAATGCCAACTAATGTAACAGTAGAAAATTTCAAGGTCACAAAGTAAAATTCCCTAATTTCTCATTCTAAACAATTAATACTGCCGCAGATCAAAAAAGGAAATGTTAATTATGATTGATTTGATCAAGGGCTGCCTTTCCTGATAATATTATTCTATATGCCAAAACCTGTTTAATTTTATGTTCAAAGTTAAATTAAGGATGTGAAGCAATGGGACAGATTACTACTCGGATCAAAGCTCCATAATCTACAGTTTTTCACTTTAGGAGAGGGTCACAAAAACAGGTGCAGCACTGAGAAGGGAAAAGCAGAACAGCCATCAACTGCACAACAAAAATAAAATAAAAAATATTTAGAATTGGTAAGCATCACAACTTATTAAGAGAAGGTTCAGACCAGCTATAGCACATGCGACTGAGCAGAGAACACAGTGGTCCAGGCTGGGTCCCGTCACTTGGCTTGCATTTCTGAGCAAGCACTTTCTAAGATGAGGTAACAGCTGACTTATCTTTGTTTCAAAGATGGGACTGAAATAGCTTTATAGTCTCTAGGACAGGGGCAGGACCATCACAAATGAGTCAGTTTACTGCCTTGTATTCTGTTGAAGAAAGCTACTGAAAGGAATCAATCGCCTTGTATTCTGTTGAAGAAAGCTACTGAAAGGAATCAATCTGTTCACACACTATAACTTTTCCGACTTCATCCTCTTAAAATTATCCATTTTGCTCCCTTTTATGTCATAAACATTACTTAATGTTGACTCAAATGCTATGACTATTAAAATTGCATTTTTAACAAAACTCCCTTTAAAATTTCCCTTTACTATAAGGCATTAATTACAGTTGCACAAAGAACTATAGTTCTATGGGTAGATGGGACAGTTTCTCAAACTTGTCCAATCTCCTTTTAAAACCATTCTCTGGACCTCATCTTGGTGTTGACATCCTAAAGAAGGGACAACTTGGAAACAATCATTTCTGGTTTATAAAGTTACAGAAATCTCTAATTTAATGTAAATATAACAGATTTAAATTACCTGTAGAATAGTTAGTTGTTTTCGTTACAGATTCTTGAGCTTCAGATATAGCCTTCAAAATTAGATTCTTATTAGCTTGCTTAGAAGGTGGAAGAGAAGGTCTAAAAAAGTTAGTAACAAATAGATTAAATTTTAGATTTGAGTACTTTACATGCTAGCCATCCACTATCTTTACTAAACTCCTGTTAAGAGCTGAACAGACTAGTTGTAGCTTTTAGAAAATGCCAACTACATCCGAACCTTGTAAATTTTTTCAATGATGAACCTGAAACAAATTCCCCCATCATTAGTTTTTAATATTCTCTGCCATCATCTCCAATCAAAAGTTATTATTTACTTTAGTGTTTCTTGCACTGAAGTATTACATTACGTACTAGTAATTTTTTATTTTCATAATAAAAAGGACTCCAACAGACAAAGATTAATTCACACCACATGCAGGTACCTCCTCTCAGGCTTGGCTGGCACTGACACACTGCTTGAGATGCTTCCTGTCCGGGACCCACAATCATCATCTTCCTCCTCCTCTTCTCCATCATGATTGAATTTTTTTACCTTAATAACTGAACTTACCACAGGCAACTTTCTCTTCCGAAAGTTTTCTTCCTGCAATTAGATAAATTCAGACTTAAACAGACTCAGAAAATAACAGTTCTACCACAGAATATATTTTTCTCAAGAAAAGGTCAATCCTATTAAAAATTCATGGAATAGGCCCTCCCTGGTGGCGCAGCGGGTTAAAGCACTGCACTAAGAAGCTGAAACCACTTCCGCCTGAGTTCGATACCCACCTGCCCCGGAGGTGACCACATGGTGTGGCAGACCTCTCCTGGCCCACCCGCTGCTCCCCTCAGCAGTGTACTTCGTAGATCTGCCTGTTCTGCTCCTCACTCTGTCTCTGGTGAAGCCTCTCACCGCCCCTGAGCCTCTGGCCTGTACCCCAGTTCTGTATGCACAAATAAATAAATCTTAAAAAAAAAAAAAATTCATGGAATAGTTCCTATTTCTTATAAAAGTATTATCACTAATAGCTAACCTTAGCTAACTCAAAATCTACAGTGTTACATTCACTTATAAACAGCAACATATTAGCACACAGCTAAGCAAACTAGTAAAACTGGAATGACAGCTTACTAGTAACTGCTTGTGAAAAAAATTATAT
Organism: Condylura cristata; assembly: GCF_000260355.1. NCBI lineage: Eukaryota > Metazoa > Chordata > Mammalia > Eulipotyphla > Talpidae > Condylura > Condylura cristata. The sequence continues at coordinate 10,465,308 of NW_004567114.1, forward strand.
AAATCTCCCAAAAATTCTAAAGTAAGCTTGAAGCTGTCACCACTGCTGGCATCTCAGGAAAACAGGATGTAAAGCATCTGTAGAAGCCAGGTGTGGAGAGGAAAACCTGAATGGTTATGTCAAGTAGCACAGAAATTAGTTCAAAACATGAAGGACGAGTTATTTCACAAACTTTTGTTTCAAGAATTATCACTTTTCAGCCTAACAAACCAGAGTTTGAAAGTACAAACCTCAATACTCATTTTTTCTGAGTTGTTTCTGAAGAAGGGGCTGTAAGTCTCTTCTACGCTGCTAAGCACTTCTGGTTCACACAAACGTCCTGTTTCATATACCCGGCTGTTCTGTATATCAAGTGGCTTGGCAGTATGAATACTGTTTTGTTGTTGAAACTGCAACCTGTTTAAATGAGTGCCACTATCTGCACTTCGACTTGCAGGTGGGCGATAAATTTCAATAGAAGGACGAGAAGAACCATATGTAAGTGTCACTGTAGGTTTTTTCTGAGATGAAGGATTCTCCTGCACAAAATTGAGGTCTTCGTCAATGAGATCATCTGGTTCTGGCTTAATATCTATCACATCTTCAGAGGGTGCTGGCTCCCTCAGAGGTTTCACTGTTGACATTAGTCGGGTTGCAGCTCCATCATCATAACTCTGTCTAATGAAAAATTATACGAGAAAGGTTACAACCAATTTTGAGGTGTATCTTCAAGTCTTCAGAGTCTGCGAGCTTAAAAAAATAAAAAAGTACTGAATAGTCTCCTTATCCACTAGTAACTACTTGGAAATCAAATCCCTTTTTTAAACTTTTACATTTAAAACAAGATACCTTGGTCTAATGCATTGTTTTATTCAAAAGATTCGCACAACAATCTTAAAATGTTTTCAAAAACAACAGAAAACAGCAATGTGAAGATTTAAAGCTAATGTAAATCTAGTTTACTATACCTACCTGTCTGCCCATAGCTAGTCTACCTGGCACTCTTACCTGACATTAGTGGTTTTCTGCTCCTGTGAACTTGTAGAAACTCTGGAATCTCTTTTTTCAGGTCTAGTACTAGAAACTGCGAGGGGTGGCACTGCAGCTTCGTGCCTTCTCTCATCTCCCCGACTGAAACTACTCTTATTTGAAGGCACGTTACTATCAAAGATGTTGGTATCAGAAGACTTTAGACTAGATGGGTCTGGAAAGAAAGAAACACCGTTCTTTATTTTTATTACTTTGAACCTCCTCCTTCACACCAAGAGTAATAAACAATACATGTTTTAATGGCCACCTATTATTCCATACAGTGTAATATAGTTTGTCCAATGTAATATTATTGGACTTAATTTTTTTAATGATTTTATTTATTTATGCATATTAAGAGCTGGGATGTAGGCCAGACGTGCACATGAGAGGACTCACCTGACACAGAATAGGGAGCAGAACAGGCAGACTGACTGAAATATAATGCTGAGGGGAGTAGAGAGCGGGACAGGAGAGGTCTGCTATGCCATGTGGATCAGCTCCTTGCCAGGGATTAAACTTGTGCTGCAGTGGCTGCAGACAGCTTCATAGTGCTGAGACTTAACCCCTTGAGTCACTAGGGAGGCCCACTAAAGTAATTTTCAATTACAAAGCTAAAACATCCTTGAAGCTAAATCACTGCACACATCCATAATAATTTCCTTAGGATTACTTACACAGATCCACTTCCTTGCTTAAAATGTCTTTGCATCAGGCCCTCCCTGGTGGCGCAGCGGGTTAAAGCACAGCACTGAGAATCTGAAGCCACTTCCGCATGAGTTCGATCCCCGCCTGCCGCCTGCCCCGGAGGAGACCACATGGCGAGCCAGACCTCTCCTGACCCGCCCGCTGCTTCCCTCAGCAGTGTACTTCGTCAATCTGCCTGTTCTGCTCCCCACTCTGTCTCTGGTGAAGCCTCTCACCGCCCCTGAGCCTCTGACCTGTACCCCAGTTCTGTATGCACAAATAAATAAATAAATCTTTAAAAAAAAAAAAGTCTTTGCATCATATTAATTGCTCACGAAAAATAGGCCCTTCCTAAAAATATTCTAATTTGTTTTCCTCAGATCAGTACAAATGACTTTAGAAGATAAATCATATGCTATAGCAAATTCCAAAAAGACAATGACATTTTAATAAATCTTACCTGTTGTAACAGAGCGAAGTTTATCTAATACACCATGAAGCCTGAAAGAAAAAAATACAAATTAAGATTTCTTTAACAAGATTTTATTTCAACCCTTCCTTTAAACTTGACATTTAAGACTCATATTTCAGATAAATGGTACAAAGTGGTGTTTTATGACTATATAGGATTTTTCTTAAAGATTTTATTTATACATACAAGAACTGGGTTCTAGGCAAGAGGTGTAGGATGAGAGGATTCCCCAGAGACAGACTGGGGGGCAAAAAAAGTGGATGTACTGAAATACACTGTTGAGGGGAGCAGCAGGTAGGACAGCAGAGGTCTGCTGTGCCAGGTGGGTCAGCTCCCAGGCTGGGGACCAACTCACACTACAGTAACTGGTGATAGCGTGACAGTACTGAGGCTTTAACCCCTGGGTCACTAAGGAGGCCTGGCTAAATAGTATTAATGTTAACTTTCACATTTCAGTTTTTAAAAGTCTTTACAAGAATGATATAGAAACTAATTAAAAAACCATTTATTCATCACTTATTTTCAAATCTAATCTCTGCAAAAACGAGGACAAGGTTATCATGGTCAGTCCTGTCAAATAAATTTTGTTTCATAAGGACTAAATTCATAATTTAGCTGCTTAAAGTAAAAGAAGATCACAAACCCAGTACACCGTTACCACCATTAAGTAAGAAGTGGAAATTTATCTAATTATGGAAGGTTTCTGGGAAAAATTAATTTTGATGAGCAAAAAAAAGTATCTTCTCAAAATACACATTACCACTTGACTATAACTATAATCAAAACTAATGGTTTGTACAAGCATAAATCACCTTACTTATAAAATAAATATTTTAGGAGGTATATACATCACAAATTTGCCCTAAAGTCCTTCAAGAGGCCATGCCTACTAAAAACATGAGCAGTATCATTCTTTTTACAGTAACATTTCTCTCAGAAATCGAGTCAAACAATGTCTCCTAGGACAATTACCGCAGGACTCCATAAAAACAGGGTTTTTATGTTTGCAGTTGGCAATGAACACTTAGGAAAACAAAGCAACACCATCATTTGCATAAGTATATGTTAAAGAACTGAATTTATGAGAAAGTGGGAATTAATTTTATTTTAAATTCAAACTGCTTAGCTATTTGCTTGTGTAAAAATTTGTCTAATGCAGTTCATCAAGGGACCCAAAGGTTGAAGCAAAAATCAGGTCATAAAAAAATGCATGTGACACAAGACAGACTGAAGACTTTAAAAAAAAAAAGGCACTCATCATAATGGCAATCCTCCCAGTCAAAAGCATCATGTATCATGTTATTTTTTTACTTTTCTTAAAATGAGGGAGAGAAGGAATAAAGTCTAGGAACAAAGTGAGCCAGGTCACCCACAGTCTCTGTAGCAAAACACCTGAGGATCTACCATACACTCAATGTTCTTCAAAACTGTTATACAGACCTAGAGGTTTCTGTGTGGAATTTCAAAGCTTATAAGCATTGTAAAGCACGTTAACTAGGGTCAAACACTGTTTAGATCATCTTTGGTTTCAAGGCAAGGGGTTAACCAGTTTTGTTTCCCTCTGGAGTCTCCTAGTCCCTTGCCATTCAAATTAAGCAGATCATTTTGCTCATCAACTTCTGCCCCATCCTCAGTGGCATCATTATCCTCTCCTGGCCATGACTCTACCTCAAAACATAAAACTAAATTTTATGTTTTAGTCAAAACTGAGTTTTGCTTAGTTTTGTGTTCATTTACATTCTAAAATGTTTAAATTAACACTTTCACTTTGGTAAAGCATAAGTCAACTAAAGGCACAAAGGGTTTGGAAATGACATATTAAATTTATAGTTAAACGTACAGTTGCCTATTTTAAAACCCCAAACTTTAAATTCCAAAGTTTTACAAGCTCATCTGAAATTTTGTCAAGAAGACCTTATACCCAAGAGTTAACTTGGAGAAAGCAATTTAGGACACCAATCTAGTCCAAAAAAACATGTAACCATGGGGAAGAATGGGAGTAAGAAGTACAAGATTATAAAAGCAACATAATAATAAAGTTAGCACATACAAAGGCCTTCTAATGGGCCAGGCACATTAGCTGTAAGTACATTACATGTATTAGTTCATTTAATCCTCACAATAATCCTATTAAGAGGGTTTATCATTTCCATTTAATAGATGGAGAACCAAGACATGAAAAAGATCCAGGATTCAACCTCAGCAGTCTGGCTCCATAGGCTGTGCTCACAATCTGTCTCTCCACACTGAAGCTGACTTGCCTATCAAGAACCTCTTGTATAGTAGACAAAATACCTACTCTGACTTGTGCCAAGCTTTGGTCTGAGAGGTAGATAATTCAGAAACCTACCATACGGTGAATCGAACTGTGTTGTTCCCTAGAAACAGGGACAGGTCCTCTGTCATTTGGTCCTGACTTTTCTTGTTGGCCACCATCACCATAATGTAATCAGGAAGTTCTTCATCTATTTAAAAGGAAAAGTATATAAACACTTTTTTATGTTTTCCTTAGTATTGCCCTTAATATTTTCTTCTATTTAAAAGCTGACTTGCTTGAAAATACAGACTTAGCTCTAAGAACTAATATGTAAGCTATAAGGGAATATGTTGAACAAGTTTTCTCGCTTCATTCCAGAGGTATTTCAATTACTAGATGAATGGGAATAAGGATTAATACTTATAAAACCAAATACTCTGAATTACAGTATCAAACTTGAGTGTGTTCATTCCTGTGAGTATCTTAGCTCATTAGTTTCAGAGAAGCTGCCAGAAACCACCCTGGCATTCCTGAAGAATAACTGAGTTTTGTGTTTATTTACATTCCAAAATGTTTAAATTAACACTTTCACTTTGGTAAAGCATATGTCAATCACTCAGGCTAACACATCTGCAACAAAATAAAAGCCACTCTAAAAAACTACATCATTTTAAAAGTCCCATCTTAAAATTGGTTAAATAACTGCACTTTGATTTATCCTCATTCCCTGCTACACAGTGAGTATGATGTGAAGACTAGGGACAAAATAACAAAAATGAAAACCGCTCCAGTAAGAAGAGAAGAAAGCAAAGCATTTATCAGGAACTTCAATCCCTACCAAAGAAAGAAAAAAGTCCTTTAGATTTGACACCTCAATAACCTATAACACTTCTCTGTAGGCAGAAGGTTCATTTAAGAAATACTCTCAGACATTTATTTCAAGGAAAAATATCTAAAATATAGTTCAAAGAAAGCACAAATACACTGAAAAAGCTCCATCTACAAATGGAAAAGTGAGAAATTACAGTATTTGATGGAAACATGAATATAATGTAAGGAAACAAGAAAAACTGTCATTTTTAATATTTTCTTTGTAGAATTATCAAAAGGGTTCCCACGGCTTTCAGGGAAATTTTTTTTAAGATTTATTTATTTATGCACACCAGAACTGGGGTACAGGCCAGAGGTGCACAGGCTGTGAGAGGCTTCACCAGAGACAGAGTGGGGAGAAGAACAGGCAGACAGACCAAGCACACTGCTAAAGGGAACAGTGGGCAGGTCAGGAGAGGTCTGCCACGCCACATAGGTCACCTATGGGGTGGGGATTGTATTCATGCGTAAGTGGCTTTAGCTTCTTAGTGCTGTGCTTTAACCTGCTGCACCACCAGGGAGGGCACTTGGGGAATATAACACCCTGGTCACTCAAGAAAAGTCAACAAAAAAGCTGAACTACTTTAGTGATCCTGACAGTTTTCTGTCAACGGCAAACACAGACACACGGTGTTTTCTGCCAATATACATGAATTTACGTTTTTCTAAAATTTTACATGACCAGGATAAGTGGTTGCCTGGTGGAAGGCAGGGAGGGAGTGATGCAAAGGGGCTCTAGGACACTTTTAGGGGGCAATGAATATGTTCATTAATTTGATTATAGTGTGTACATATGAAGACACACCAAAATATTACCTTAAATGTGTAATTTAATATACAGCAATATCTCAAGAAAGGTGCTAGAAATTCAGTTTTCTCAGTAGATACAAAATGGGATATAAGAATACAACAAAAGGTATTCACAATACATTTTCTACATATTCTAATCTTTTCTCAAGTTCATTTGAAATCTATATACTGAAATTTTTTCTAAAGATTTCTGCTCATAGTTCTAAGTGTAAAAACTGTTCTGAATTATAGACCTCTAACTAAAATGTTCCATTTTAAACACATGAATAAAAAGAGCTGTTCACTACTATATCCCACCCAGTGCCTTGAAAATAAACATTAAAAGTTCGTGTTCATAACCTTAAAGGTTTACATAACCTTAAAGGTTTACAAGACTCTTTCCAGCACACAGTTTACACACTCTTTCCTTTTCATTAAGGAGGACAAAGGACATACAAATAGTCAAGGAGCAATCTATAAACATAAATAATGTGAACTTTTAAATAGAGCCTAATAGTGACCTGTTTACTCAGTTAACACTGATGAAAAAGTCAGGCTTTCTGTTATGTCACTGAGACACTACTATTTACCATATTAGAAATTAATACTGAGAATCTTTCACTTTGTTTTTTATTTATTTATGCATACAGAACTGGGGTGCAGCAGTGGTGAGAGGGTTCACCAGAGACAGAGTGGGGAGCACAACAGACCGATCAATGAAGTACACTGCTGAGGGAAGCAGCACAAGAGACAAGAGAGGTCTGATGCACCATGTGGGTCACCTATGAGCCGAGGATCAAACTAGCACTTAAGTGACTGTGACTTACTGCAGTGCTGCGTCCTAACGCACTGCACCACCAGGGAAAACCTACTGATCCATCCCATACTTAAAAAGAATCTTTTACCCTTGTGTTACTTAACACCTTAAACTGGTCTTCTGGAAAAACTATTCCTTCACTGAGCTACACAAACCATGTGCTGGCATATTTCATTACACAAATAAAGAATCATTTGCTCATATCCCACTAGTTTTATCAAAAATCTTTTTTTTTCCTTAAAGACTTTATTTAAGAACTGGAGTCTAGGCCAGAGGTGGAGAGGGGGGATTTGAGAGGATTCATCAGAGGCAGAGTGGGGAGCTGAACAGGCAGATCAACGAAGTACACTACTGAGAGATTCAGGCAGGCGAGACTGGAGAGGTTTGTTGCAACATGTGAGTTAGCTCCCTGGCCTGGGAAAGAGCTCATGCTGCAATGGTTGGCGATAACCTAAGCACTGAGACTTTAACTGAGCCACCAGGGAGGCACAAAAATCCTTTTATGTAGAAGAAATTGTTAAATTCATAAAAGCAATCACAACTTTCCCAAATTTTATTTTAATGTTCAACTTTGTCATTAGCAACTATACATCTGTTCTTACTTTGCTCACTTTCAAGAAAACATTTATCAAATAACCTAAGTGTGTATAACTAGTTTATCAATTCTTTGAAGTTAAAATAGATGTTCCATGAAAAAGATGACTTAAAAGTTATATAAACAACAAGCATCCAAAATTTGAGATTAAAAAAAGAAGAAGAAAAAGAAAAGAAAAAGTTGGCTAGTCTAGTCCTCAATCACAGAAGTCCTTTTCCTCAAGGCAGCCCATCTTGCTTCAATGCAGGGCAGAAATACTCATTTTCCCATACTGTACATTAAGATGTGGCTGAGGGTCAGAGTTACAGAAAACATTTTTACTGCTCTTTCAATGACATTCTTAAGCAACAATGTCCTTTATTCAGGGCCCTCCTGGTGGCACAAGTTAAAGCACAGCACTACAAAACTATCTGCAGCTACTGCAGCATGAGCTCAATCTCTAACCAGGAAACTCACCCACACCTCGCCACAGACCTCTCCTGTCTCACCCACTGCTCCCCTCAGCAGTGTATTTCAGTCTGTCTGTTCTGCTCCTCACTGTCTCTGGTGAATCCTCTCACCATTGCACCTTTGTGCTATACCCCAGTTCTTGTATGTATAAATAAATCTTTAAAAAATAAAGCAAGTGACCGTTCTTTAAACCTTTGAAAGGAAAGGTAGTGAGGAATATGGTTTCCTGTACTTTAGTGTAAGACACTAAATAATAAGTTTCACCCACCAGTACTTTTGTAGAATGGAAATGACAGCAAGCCAAAATGGCTCTGTACTGTCAGTGTTACTTACAGATGAATTTGACTTAAAAGACCTTGGGGTCTCCTGCATCTAGAAAACTACTGTCAAAAGTGGTAGCTATTAATTTTTCTACAGTATATTAGAGCTTTGGAGCCAAACAGACTCAGGTCTTCAATCCATCAGACCTTGCTCAAAAAAGCATTCAAAGCCTCAATTTCCTAGCTTGTACAGTTGGAGATAGCACCACTTACCTTCCAGTGTTCTCCAGGGGATTATATGACCTAATGCATATACAATGGTTAAGCACAGTGCCTGGCCCAAGTGAATACACAAATTATAAATCGTAAAAAAGGTGGGGGGGGGGTGAGAGGGGCACATTACTGTAGGAGATGAAAATTAGGGTTGGGGGAAGGGGTATGAAAGTATCTGGAAATTAAAGTCACTGAATCATAACTTAAACAAATAAATGCCAGAAATTATCATTCACCGGCCTAACAATTCTATAAAATGAAGATGAAGAGAGAGGGAATAGAAAGAACACAGAATTTTAAAAAAAACAACCGACGAACATTAAGAAAAACGTTGACAACAGAAGGTAGAGCTCTCTGCTTCGCTAACAATTCCAAAGCACCTTTTGAAAGGGGGGTTTTAAAACAAAACACGCGGTTGCTTTCAATGAAAGTGAGGGGGGAAAAACCCAGTAACCATCAAACTGGAAAGAGGGGTGTGGGGGGGACAGGATGAGGGGGATAAGGCCAATGTCAAAACTACGTGGGGGCGGGGAAACGCATCCACTACAATTGGATTCGCTGCCAAGTCTAGACTCTATCAGACAAACGTCGACAAAACTTACCCACGTAGGCTCCTAATTCTTGCAATTTCCC
>NW_004567114.1:10475115-10484313 GCF_000260355.1 Condylura cristata
CGCCTGCGCCTGCGCTTGCGCCTGCGCGCACCCCGGCCCCGCGAAGGCGGGGCTCTGGCGCCCTCTTCAGGCGGCAGGGACAGCGGCAGGCGGCTGACTTCCGCTGCCCTGCTCCTCTCGCGGATCCTGGAAGCGGGTCATTCTTCCCTTTGCGACCGTACTTACTCATTTTACTCTCCTTTGAAAAAGGAAAAAGTGAATGTTCAGCAGAAGGGGCCCTGACTTGTGTTCACTTCACTTACCCTTACGGCAGTGTGGGTCTACACGTGCATGTACTATCCTCACACTTGGGGGTGAGAGGGGAAACACCGGTGCGACAGGACCAATCGCACAGTCCCTTTTTTGGCTACAACTCGCAGGATTCTCCTGTGTCTGGTTCTGCCTTTCTTCATCCAGCCCTTAGGAAACCTTTGCACCCGGTCTAATGATCTCCTGGCCTCTCTATCTTTGAACCCCTGCTTTTGACAACTTATTTTCAGGACTTTCAACTGTCACTCTTACGCTGATAATCGAACTTTTCCTCCTTCCTGAGTTGTCACCTATACAAACCACACTCCCAAATGCCAGGCTACAGGCATTCGTATGGCACATCAGATTTGCAGTTTTCACCTTTCCTTTCCCCCTCTCAGATTGGTTTCTATTGCCCAAGTTCCTATTTCTGTCAATAGTGATTTAGTACTCCCTGCCCATGATCACAAACCTTGAAGTCAGAGTAAGCATAGAGCGGTGTTTTCCTTCTCCTCCATGTCCACTAATTCTTGAAGTGGAATTAACCCTAATTTTTAAAAAGATGTATTAATTTCTACATACAGAACTGGGGTACAGGTCAGAGGTGCAGGGCCATGAGAGGCTTCACCAGAGACAGAGTGGGGAGCAGAACAGGCGGACTAATGAGGTACACTGCTGAGGGGAGCAGCGGGCGGGTCAGGAGAGGTCTGCCGCACCATGTAGGTCACCTTCAGGGCAGAAATCTAACTCATGCTGAAGTGGCTTTAGCTTCTGCGCCTTCAAACATATAGGGAGGGCCCAAACCTGTTTTTAAACCGTTACTGCATAGCAGATGACCACACTTCAAAACATGTCTTACATCCTCTCACAGTTTGCATGGATTGGGAAGGTTAGCTCAGCAGGATCCTCTGTTCAGTGTGTCATGGGCTGCCTTTGTGGTGTCAGGCAGACTGTGTTCTCACCTGGAGGCTCCATGGAGGGCAAATCCATGCCGTGTTCATTCAGATCCTCAGAAGTAATTTCCATGCAGGTATATGAGGAAGGGCCCCAGCTTTTCCTGGCCCTAATCTAGATCCACTCCCAGGGAGGCCAGTTGCTCACAGTTCTTGTCTGAGCTTCAACACTATTGACTTCCTCAAGCCCTCAAAGAAAGTCAGCTCAGGAAGGCCCAATTCCTCTTTAATGGGCTTTCATTTGACTAAACCAAGGCCTCCCTAAATCAACTGATATAGGGCCTTTATTTGTATCTGTAAAATCCCTCACCTTTGTCATATTCTTTAACTACAGGCAAGTCACAGGTACACCTATAGTCATAGGCAGGGGAGCATGCAGGGTGTGAATAGCAGGGGCAGACACCACCGGGCCATTTGGCCCTTTATTTCATACAATCTTTTTTTTTTTTCTGAATACTTATGGCATCTATGCAAGAGCAACCAGAATGATAGACTTAATATGCTCTCTGTCATGTATTTTTTTCTTTATTTTTAAGATTTATTGACACAAACAAGAGCTGGGGTGCAGGCCAGAGGTATGAGGGGTGAGATGTCTCAGCAGAGATAGAGTAGGGAGCAGAACAGGCAGATTGACTGAAATACACTGCTGAGGGGAGCAGCAGGTGAGACAGGAGAGGTCTGCTATGCCATGTGGCTCAGCTCCCTGGCTGGGGATAGAACTCATGCTGCATTGGTTGCTGCTTTATCCCTTGCACCACCAGGGAGGCCTATTTACCTATCTGTCTATTTATTTACTTACGTACTTGCTCACTTATTTACATTGTTGTTCATATTTGTGCATATTATAAATCTCCCATCATCCCCTAACCCACAAACCATCGTGGTAGCCCCTGGCTTGCCCCTGCCACCCTCTCCCTGCTGTGCGTCTGAGATCCATAATATGCCTGCTAGTTTTGTTTTTTGGTTTTGTTTTTATAAGTTTAATTTTGCAAGGTGTGTTTAATCCTTGGGACAAAATTATAAACTCCTGTAAGCCTCCAAAATTCTTTTTAGCCTGCTAGGCACATAGTAAGCATTTATTACATATTGATAGGATTAAATAAATTAATGGCCAAGGTGTTCCTCATGGATAAACACATTCAACATTAATGAGAGACAGCAGAGCAGGATGGCTGAGAATAAAGACACCAGAGCCCGACTGTCTGGGCTTGAGCCCTGACCCTGCTTCTTCCTCTGAGATGGTAAGTGAGTTGTTTATCCTCTCTGTTCTTCAGTCTCTCCAGCATACAAAAGTATGATACCAGTTTCTCCTTCATAGGTTTATTACAGAATGAAATTAGTATTTAGGAAGCATTTTTGAACTGTGCTTGGGTGACAGCAGTATTGTGTTAGGTGATTAAAATTTAAATGCCCTTCCCAAGCCAGCTACTGTACTGGGGGCCAGTACCAAGTCCTGGTTCTCAATGACATAGTCCAAATGACACCTATGTTATCTGTATTTCTCTTCCTAACAACTCAGCACTAAGAATGTAAACAATGTTTTGCTATTACTGGATACAAATTACATAGTCCATAGATGACAAGCAAAGAACATTTTATAGAGAAGAGTGAATGATGTCATCAAATGGTATTCAAAATAGGGAAACTTACTGACAAGTATTCAGGAAAGAGTTCACTTTCTTTTTTCTTCTTAATTTATTTACTTATGCATATGGAACTGGGGTATAGGCTAGAGGGGTCAGAAGGGTGAGAGGATTCACCAGACACAGAGTGGGGAACAGAACAGGTGGGTTGACTGACATACATTGCTGAGAGGAGTTGCAGATGAGACAGGAGAAGTCTGCTGTGCCCTGTGGGGTCACCTCCCTGGCTGGGGATCAAACTTGCACTGAAGTCTCTGAGGCTAGCTTCCACAATGCTGTGTTTCAACTCTTTGTACCAGGGACGGTTCCCGGAAAGAGTTCACTTTCGAAACAATCCACTTACACTATAGAAAAAGGCACTTGCTGGCCACAAGTGTGAACTTGCAGGTCTCAATCACAGGTTTTCCCATGTGTGGCTATCAGAGGGGGCATTACCACAGCACCAATGGGGTCTACTGCTCTGATACTGCTGCAGACACTTCCCTGTGAGATGCAGCTTCACAAACCACATGGAATCCAGAGGATGGTCATGATGACCGCCTGGTGTCCCCAGGCTCCTTTTAGGGCAGCATTCCAGCCTGATGTGTCTCATTATTGTCTGTGTTTGAGTGGGGGTGGCAGAGGTGGGGGGCTTGGGAATGGCTTCCTTCAGTCTGAATTGCTTCTATTCCTTGAGAGCTTACTGAACTTTTAGTCACCCTCAGTTATAAGCAGATCACAGTGCTAAACCAGGTATCACTATCCCAATTGGAATTTATACCCATTATTGTATGTGTTATCTCCTTTAAAAGGGGTGGTACTTGTTGGAGCAATGGGTTAAAGCTCAGCCCTGGGAAGCAATCAGCAGCCATTGCAGAGTTCTATCCCAGGCCAGGGAGCTGACCCACTTGGCACAGCAGACCTCTCCTGACCCACCCGCTGCTCCCCTCAGCAGTGTATTTCGTCAATCTACCTGTTCTGCTCCCCACTCTGTCAATGGTGAATCCTCTCACTGCCCCTGCATCTCTGGCTTGTACCCTAGTTTTGAATGCATAAATAAATAAATCTTTTTTTAAAAGGGAGGGAGAGGCGGTGCCGTGTTCTCTGCCACTTAACTGTGGGCAGAACTGAGCACCCACGTGACACTTAAAACACAGAAGGCAGGTGGGGAAAGTAGAGGGGGACCAGGAAGAAAGACCCAAGTACTCACTTGTTACTTAACTTTGCACTTGCACCAGGTACTTGGGGAACTTGAAGGAGACACGTAGACATTTGGGAGAGTCATGGGTGAGAGACACATGGGGCGGGTGACAATGAAAACCTTTATCTTAATTTGTACTTTGATATTGCTCCTTTTGTCTCACACTTGCCTGGCTCATTTCACCCCTTTCCTGTGGTTCCCTATTAGAAGGTGCCTTAGAGTTGAGGCAAGCTTATGGGTGCCCCTTGACCCAACCTTCGGGCCAACCCTGTTTGGCTGGACATTCACCCAGGGGGTGGGGAACTTTGGTTGTTATTTTACTCTCCCCCCCCACCCCAAAACGATTATTCTTCTCCATGCACAATTATTCTATTAAAGATCTTACACATGAAGAGTGTGCTTTGTCTTTATATGACAGATGGTAGAATCCCTTTAGACCATACATGTTTGAGGGTCCTGCGGTGTCTTGCATCCTGTCCACTAACATTCACCTACTACAATGTGTATGTATATAGATCCACCTACCAGTTACATAATCAGCTATTTCCCACATAATAAGCCTGGAGACAGAGCCCTGTGTCTTATTTACTTTTCTTTCTGCAGCAGTTGGCTTCCATTAAATGTGGGAGGAATGGACATGTTTTCCAGTAGTGAGTATCACATGGTATGTCTGTCTTTGGAGCAAAGTCCTAAGTGTTGGAAATTATAGTAGCAGCATTTTTGCTTCTCAGGCTGACATATTTCTCTCACTTTTCTCATCCATTTGAAGAAATATATTGTCTACACCATGACATTACTGGTGTCCAGCGGAATCTATCCCTAAACACTCACTCTAGCAGCTGAAAAGTTGCTGCATCTGATGTGGTATTGAGCATGGTAGGAAAACACCCAACAAGCTTTCAGAGACCAGAGTTCACTTTTCCTGCCCGGCTCCCCACCCTCTTCCCCCCAGGCATCACTCAGAGCAGCACCTGTCAATCCTTGCAGAGGATGGTGATGTATATAGAGAAGCACAATGAATAGTCACCAAACTATCATGACAGATTCATTTCTTGCACTGAGAAAATAGCCCTCAGTGTCCCACTGAATTAAAATTTCTGTGCCTCTATTTGTGCATCTTTGAAATGCACAATTGTCTTCTATAAATTTTTGTTTATTGGGGGCTTTCCTGGTGACCTAGGGCTTAAATCTCAGTGATATCACCACAATGGCCCACTGTGATAGACTCAGTTCAATCCCTAGCCAGGGAGCTGACCCACATGGCGCAGCAGACCTCTTCTGTCTCTCCTGTGCTGCCCTCAGCAGTGTACTTAAGAAAAATAGATACTTACTTATGCATACAAGATCTGGGGGGTCGGCCAGAGGTGCAGAAGGTAAGAGGATTCACCAGAGACAAAGTAGGGAGCAGAACAGGCAGATCAACTGAAATACACTGCTGAGGGGAGCAGTGGGCAGGTCAGGAGAAGTCTGCTGCACCATGTGGGTCAGCTCCTGGTGGGGGGGATTGAACTCATGCTGTAGTGGCTACAGATAGCTTCATAGTGCCGAGATTTAACCCCTTGCACAATCAGGGAGGCCCAAATCAATACATCCTTAAAAAAAAAAAAAAAGGCAGAAAAAGCAAAGTTGACTGCTTATCGCTAAACAGCTAGTGACTAATTGTGAGCACTGCTTTATTTATTATAAAATAGAAATGTCTTGTGACTTTGCTGATATATATACCAGAAATCAGATCAGGAACGGCTGAAAGAATATTTTTGTTGGGTAGTCCCAGTTGAAATAAATTGGCCTGTGGTTAAATGATTATGATCAGTTGTTTGCATTTTGATAGCAATTTCAGTTCAGGAAGTACAATGGCTATTTCCTCCTTCTAAAGGTGTGTGCTTCAACTTGATGAGTAATGTTGAACTTTTCAGAGGTGGTGAATGTCATCTCCAAACCTATACGAGGTTGATTTGATAGTTAGACTTATATAACTGGTTTCACTAATAGATTTAAATACCAAGGAAATTCATTTGCTGTTTCAGACAACAGAGCAATAATGTGTGTTCACCTGTATTCATTAGTCTGGCATAGGCGAGGGCTGAGGATAAGTTGACAATGACTACCTTATCTTTATGGTTTCAACTTTGCCAGTTGAATTAAAATCTGCTTTATCTAACAAAAAAGAAATTGTTGGGGGCTCTCTGGTGGCACAGGGGTTAAGTCTCAGGACTATCAAGCTATTGCCAGCCACTGTGGCATGAGTTCAATCCCCAGCCAGGGAGCTGACCCACATGGTGTGGCAGACCACTCTTGTCTCACCTGCTGCTCCCCTTAGTGGTTTATTTCAGTAGATCTGCCTGTTCTGCTCCCCACTCTGTCTCTAGCGAATCCTCTCAGCCCCCACATCTCTGGCCTAAACCCCAGGTTTTGCATGCATAATCAAATAAACCTTTACAAAAATGAAACCTCTTCACATGAAAATGTATGTTTAATATGCTACACTTTGAATAATGAGATACAAAGATTCAGATATGTAATTGCTAATATATTGATAGAATATTGTGAGAAGTGTACATAGGAATGTTGTGAGAAAATGATACAGAAAATGTATATTTGAATAATCCTATTCTAATCCTATTCTGGCCCTATTTGAAAAGGGCCAGAGGGCTAGAAGTTCCTGTGCTGTACAAATAAAAATTATAGACCCCAAGGTACCTTGCATCTCTGAGGGGTTGTCGTCTTGCTTCCTATGCCCTAGAGAAGTCTTATTCTCCTGGCAGCAGTAGCAGAAGCCCACAGTTCAGGTGTATAAAGGGTGCTGCACTCCTCACATTAAAAAAAAAGATGTATTTATTTATGCATACAAGAATTGGGGGGCAGGCCAGAGGTGTGGGGTTGAGAGAATTCACCAGAGACAGAGTAGGGAACAGAACAGGTGGGTCTACTGAAACACACTGCTGAGGGGAGCAGTGGGAGGGCCAGGAGAGGTCTGCTGTGCCATGGGGGTCAGCTCCCTGGCCAGAGATTGACTCTTATTGTAGTGGTTGAGAATAGCTTCATAGTGCTCTCCTTAACCCCTGTGCCACCAGGGAGGCCCTGTTACCTACAGTTTTTTTTTATTGTTGTTCTGGAATAAAACTATTTTGTTAGTGAAATGGGTTGGAACAAATAGCTGATTGTTTTTTGCTTAAGTTCAACCTGGAAATACTGGCAGTCCCAAGAGGGGAGTGGATGTCTAGCAGGCAGGGTGGAAAGATTTTTTACTTATACCCTTTTGTCTCTTGTATTGAATCATTTTGTAAATGACTTCACTCCCTCATACACAAACATATGTGACTAATAATTTTATTTATGTCTAATACTGTCAAAGGTTGTTCTTAGTGGCTCGTCAGGGGGATGCAGTAGGCAAATTAAGATGATTAATGGAAACTAGAACCAACTATATGGTCAGCAGATGACATTGATGCCTGGGAGAGGGGAAGTTCAGTGTGGTTCACTAACATTGCTTCTGTTTTATGGTCATTTTCTATTTTTAAAATGATTTCATTTTCTTCCTGATTCAATTAACTTTTTTTTTTTTTTTTTTTTTTAGTATCTGCTTTCAGCCCAGTGGTGTCCTAGGAAAAAAGCCTTCATAATACAGTTTTTAATGTTCTTGCCAAGTGTGGGAATCATTGTGGATTGGGGTGGCTAGAAAGTTGTCTTGGAAGCAAGAGCCTTGAATTGAACCTTAGACAGGAACAGCGGCTTAGACAACAGGGAGGGGGCTAGTGGCCAGGAGAAGCAGCTGGATAGGACATGGGGAGAAGAGAAATAAAGGATGGTAGAGAGACCGCCTGTTGAGAATGGCCCTTAAAAGTTCAGGCAGGAAAGCTGGAGGTGGGGAGGTCCACTGAGAGTGATAAATCCTATGACTAGGTAAGCCCAGCATTGGCATGGAAAGAAGAGAGGACTAAGAACCAGATGCAAGGAGACCACCTGGTAGCAATAAGCTGATGTAAAAGGAGGATTTGGATTACAATGACAGGGGGTGGGGTGGGCCACATGCAGAGTGAAAAGAAAGAATTCTTAAGACATTTCAAAGGAGGAAATATCAAGTCTGGTAGTCTGGAGATGAGAAAAGGAGAGGAGTCACACATATTTTCAATTTTTCTAGCTCAGAAGATCAAAAAAGTACTCATTTCACTTCTTTCCCCACCCCATCGTCTCTAGTTGAAATACAGAACTG
This sequence comes from Condylura cristata, assembly GCF_000260355.1. Lineage (NCBI taxonomy): Eukaryota > Metazoa > Chordata > Mammalia > Eulipotyphla > Talpidae > Condylura > Condylura cristata. The sequence goes on from NW_004567114.1 coordinate 10,483,333, forward strand.
AGCTGTGGTTTCCATTAGAAACAGATGAATCTTACTTGCCATAAGCTATGTAGCCCAAATCCCCCAGCCCGGTCATTCTTCTGTGGGGACCCTCACCACTTAGGCCTTGCTGGATTATGTGTGTGAGGTGTGATTTGTCATCCAGGGGACCAGAAGTCCAGGGCACCACGGCTTCCTGATAGTAAGCATTGTCAATATCAGAAAAAAAGTGAGATTTAAGTGAACCGCAACATAAAGTTTTCTAGAAATAGCAGCATTAAAAGCAATCATTACATTTTACACAATAAAAGCTTCCATCTGCTCCAGTCATTCAAACCACAAGCCCAGGCCTCACAGTTCAATTCTTGGGTTTAAGTGTTTCAATATACTAATAAAGGCAACGCAGTGTGACAATAATCTGCATAAACATTGCTAATAGGTCTTGGAATTAAAGGAAACACGCCAGGATTACACAGAGGTGGTTATCACTCCCCTTTCATAAGGGAGAAAGTAGACACAGAAGTTAAAACCTTTGCACGAGGTCACCCAGGTAGCAAATGCTGGCGCTGAGATTTGGAAGCAGACAGCTTAACTCTGGGGTCCCCATCCTTAAAGGGTCCAGACTGCACCGCAAATGCAGACACCACTTGAGACCCACAGCTTATGTCTTACACCAATCTTTGGGGGACGGGACAGGGGCTTTTTTCCTTCAGTACTAGTCCGTGTTTTCCCTTTCGAACGGGCTTTTATCCTTGGAGTTAAGCACGTTAACATCTCTGAAACGTGTTCGGAAATGTACACGAGTAAACGAGTAATTTCAGCAACAACAGCATTTTACAGACCCCCAAGTACCAACACAGGAATAAAACCCTCTACCTGGACCCGACACATCTCGCCTTCCCCTCATTTTTATTAAAAGCCTTGCTTTATTTGGCAACTCTTAAAATAAGTGGTCATATGATTAAAAAAAGCCGCGGCGCGCCCCCTCCCCGGCGGCCGGGC
>NW_004567114.1:10484847-10548010 GCF_000260355.1 Condylura cristata
GTCCGCCCGCGGGGACCCCTGAGCGCATCGGTGCGCCCCGGAGTCCTGGAGGCTGGATCGCGGCTCTTGGCCGGACGGCTGGAGCGTAACAAAGAAAAGTCTTCCTTTTCCAGGTTCTCTTTGATCTACTTGGGCGCTTTTCTGGGGGGTCTTAACTGCTGAACTCCTGGGCTGATATTTTCGGCTTCAACCCTGGATCAGGGTTTTCAGGCGTATTGGTGCCTTTCGGAAGTAAGTGCAAAATTTGCCGGAGAACTTGGCGAGAAGGGGAAGAGGGAAGGACTGTTTGGCGATGGCTGGTTTTGTTTTTGGAGTAAAGAGTGTTTGCTTTGGAAAAAGAAATTCTTGGGTCTGCAAATTCCGACTTGGGATTTCTGCAAATTCTGATGAGATCGCCGGCTTTGGCTTGTGGTCACATTTTCTCTCTTTTTGTTGAGAAAGCCTTATAATAATAACGTGTGCTCGCAAACACGTTGCAGACTCTTCGTGCGCTCCGAGTGACAACCGCTGTGTGCCTAATAGTTGCTGACAGATCTCTTTTTTTACTCTGGTTGTTTCTCATTGGCATTTTAGTGTCCATTGAGTATCTACTCATGTTTTGTCCATGAGAAACACAGACTTGACTAAATGTCATAGATGTAGGTATTACCCTAAAACTGTCACACATTTTCTTTTATTTTACAAAACATCATTTGGCAAAATTACATCTGCTGAGGATCTTAGCAGCATGGGGGGAAATATAGGATTCAGAGGTCAGGTGAATTTCAGAAACTTTTGAAAAGGCATGTGAAGAGAAAAACATTAAAATTAACTCACAATATCTGTCTTTTGAAACAACAGATGTATATACATATATATTTTATTACATAACAAATATTTTGTACAAAAACCCAAAGTAATCTCTAAGCTTTCTCTCTCAAAAGTTGTTTTACTATGTGATGCCTTTCCTAGTTAGGTAAATTATAATTCCAGACCCAACTATCTTTCAAATTATTGATTAGTATTTTACATCTGAAACACACACTTCAGAAAAAATCTTAAATTTCTACTCTTCTTCTATAACTTTATGGCATCACTTGGTAGCTAGTATTTTATGTACAAAGCTGAAAGTTAAGATGTGTGAATCATTGATAATGTTGTAAATTATTTTAACAAGTTTTATATAAATAAGCTAAGGCAAGATATTCTTATAGCTAGATCTGGAGCAGACAGTGTGCTACACACACCTTTAACTTTTTCAGTTACATTATAGTAACCAAAATGAAAAAGAGAAAACACTGGCTTTTCTTTATCTCCATACTGTAAAATATTTCATATGCCATGGACAATTGGAAGTTTTACTTTGTGTTTGCTTAATCAGGGTTTAGGTTAATAATTAAATGATATAGTATCTACTGCCTTCCAGGAATAGCTCTATCTTTGTAGTGAAGAGACTAACGTATATGAACACTTCTAATACAAATATTCATCTTTCTTCTGCAGTATCTTGTCTCTTCATCTACACCATTTTAACTGTACTGTTCTCATTATCATAATTCCTGTGTCAAATTGAAAGCCGCCACTTGCTTTCAAGCAAGGGAATTTGGTGTGTGTATGTATGGAATATACATTTTTAAAATTTATACAAACATTGCTGACCCTGTTCTAGTTAAAAGCTTATTATATAAGGTTTTCATTTCTTGATTTCCTCCCCTCCCCCATGCTGCCTCAACTATTTTAGTGTATATCCTGACCTAGTAAAGGACATTGCAAACTGCAGGTGGAGATAATATCATTTTGTAATATTTATATTCCATTCCTAGTATGGCATCTTCACTTAGAGAATGCACTCAGCAAATGCTATTAACATAGCATTTTAGGAAGTTTTTTTTTTTTTCTTTTCTTTTCCCTCTCATCTTCCTTCTCCTGTTACTTGTTATGCTTCTGATCTGGCGGATAACCAGAGATCTGAAAACCAAACCGTACCGAACCAAACCAAGAAAAAACAAAACAAAACCAAAAGCAAGAGAATACCGTGATTGGGTCCTGACTGAGATACAGCCCTTTATGTAATTATGGCAAGCTCGTAATCTCCTTAAGGGCAGTGGCGGCTTAGGATCGGTTTAGATTTCCCACAATGCCTGATACACAGCCTTGTACCCAGACGCAATACACTTTTGTGGAATGAAACTACAAAATGTTAAGTTTGGCAAAGTCTAGTAGCTAAATCCTATTCCCTCTTTCTGCTGTCCCCCCAAACCTGAGTGCCCATCACCTCCGGGACTGAGATGCAGTCTAAAGAGCACAACAGTGCAAAGGACTGGGAATGAGGAATCTGGGCTCCATTCTAGGGTAACCTAGCTGAGAGCCTCTTCGCGTCAAGCCTGAGTTGTGTCTGCCAGACAGCAGGGCTGGGGCGAGATTATCTGCCTCTAGCAACTGCCACGGCCAAGCCTCCCAGGAGAATTCATCCTTGGTGGGGTGGGAAAGGGGGCCAAAGGGTGGCCAGCCCCTGCTCAGAAGAAAACTAGGTGGATCTCGGACTTTGTCGACTCGTTTAGAGTGGGAAATCCAGCCAATGTAAACATTTCCAGCTGCCGCTCACTGTGGGTGAACTTCTGCCCAGGAATTACCATTAGCAAAGTTACTGAAAACATAAATCTTGTATTTTTGAGGCTCTCGAGGCTCCAAATTAGGAATGAAACGAATGCCCCCACCCCCGGCCCCCCCAGCCTCCCCTGGCGATCGAGTTGGGTCCTTTAAATGCTCCCTTCGGGAGCCGCTGGGCTGGTCCTTCCTATGCACGTCCGTGTGGAAACGCGGCCACGATGGAGGGTTCCGGAACTCGGAGGCTGCGCGTTGGCCTGGCAACCGCGCTACTCTTCTGGCGGGGGAGGGGCGAAGGGGGCCGCGGGAGGACCGCGGGCCTGAGCTCTGCGCGCGGGGTTCGTCCTCCTGGGCTTGCTGAGTTGGGTTCCCCCTCTGTCAACTCGGGATGGCGTCTAAAGCTTCGTCCGCCTCCTCTCCTGGGCCGCGGCCCCTCTCAGGTGAAGACCCGCCGCCTCTGTAGGCGTCCCAACCTGAGAGGAGCCAGGCGACGCTTTCCAGAACTCCCTCGCTCGGGGTGGTAATCCGGGAACAAACATTTGTAGGGTCTTTAGGATTCATTCATTAATAAATCAAATCGGTCGTGTAAATCTATGTCGACATCAGAAAGGGTGCTGCAGATACTTGTCAAGCGCTTCACCTCATTTGAACCCCACAGCTGCCGGGGTTAGAGGGGATCAGCCCTACGCTTGGGGTGGGGGTGGGGGTTTGTCTTTTGTCGTATCAGGTCTCAGTGGCTGAGACCTGAGTGTGTAGCTCTTTTGGAGTTTGCAGTGATCTCACGTAAGAACTAAAGAACCCTGACATCTGGGGTATCGGGGAACCAGAAAGAGTTAACTATGAAGAAACAAAATTCAAGGTAGAAAGAGGGGTTCACTAGTGGAGGCTGCCATGGAGGTATGGGTGTGCCAGCCATATCTCGGGTAATCCTGAGGGTAGCCGCAGGTGTTTGTTGTCACTGCGTGTGGGATGGTGTGAAGGGTGGGTCTGACCCGGGGCCTCGCTGCAGGCTTGGATGATAGGAAACTTTCACAGCCTCCCAGATCCTTTGATGCCAGCTTCCCCCCCCCCCCCCGGAGAAGAAAGGCTTTTTTTTTTTTGTTTTTTGTTTTTTGGCTGCAGCTTTGTGGAGTTTTCATTTTTAAAAGCAAATCCCCAAGTCGCTGTTGCCTACGTCACCTGTGCCGCTCTTTTTCGTAGCTCTGGCGTGGATGCTCCATTCACCTGGTCTTTGGAGACTCGGTTGCATTTTAATGGCGGCAGCAGCTGCTGGGTAAGCAGCCGGAGACTGGATAGTACTCCCGTCCGTAGAAGATCGCTCTCTCCCGCCCCACTGCCACCGGTTCTGTGGCTGTGCTCTTCGCTCTGTACCCCTCCACATTTGAAGGGAGAGGAAGATGCCACTGCCATTTGGATTGAAACTCAAACGCACGCGGCGCTACACCGTGTCCAGCAAGAGCTGCCTGGTTGCCCGGATCCAGCTGCTCAATGATGAGTTTGTGGAGTTCACACTGTCAGTGGAGAGCACTGGCCAGGAGAGCCTGGAGGCTGTGGCCCAAAGACTGGAGCTGCGAGAGGTAAGTGGCCAGTCTTTCTCTGGCCTGATTTTCCTCTTGATGTACCAGCCACTTGGAAGGCACCCTGGCTGTCTTCTCTGAAAGGTTACCCTACCTGAGCTGTACCTGCCAACCTCCCTTCCCATAAGAAGGTATAGTGATAAAGAGCAAGAGGTACTTTTTTTGGAGTGCCCCATCAGAGATTTAACAGTGCTTGAGTTTGAAATTGTGTATGTGTTTTCCCGTAATGAAACCCATGGATATGAATGCAGTTTGGATTATCCAAGTTCTCATTTTCTTTTTTTAAGATTTACTTATTTATGCACACAAGAGCTGGGGTACAGGATGTCAGAAGTGTGGGGAAGAGGCCGGGGGTACGCGTGGGGGGAGAGGATTCACCAGAGACAGAGTGGGGAGCAGAGCAGGGGGATCTGCTGGCGAGGGGAAGCAGGTGGGACAGATGTCTGCTGTGCCATATGGGTCAGCTCCCTGGCCAGGGATCAAACTCTGGTGCTGCAGTGGCTGCAGTCAGCTTAATAGTGTTGTGCTTTTACCAACTGTGCCAACAAGGAGGGCCCCGAGTTCTCATTTTCTAATATTTTACATGGATCTTTCTGACTTAGCAGCTTACTAACTTCATTCTTCTATTCACTCGCTCACTTAACACTGACTCCTTTGCATAGGTCAGGCCAAAAGTGTAGTGACACATCACCTGAGTTAGACTTCTGGTTCCCGCACCAACTTTGGGCAAGGTTTGTGACCTATCTGAGCTCTAGTTGCTTCTTCTGAACTTTGGGAATAACAGGGCCTGGCCCTCAGTGTTTGTGTTAATGTGCATGCAAAGCCAAAGCCATATCGCTAATAACTTTTCTACAATCATAGGGTGATTTGTCCTGGAAAAGCCCAATCTAGGCAGGAGAACATTGTGTGGAGTCCTCCAGTACCCACATGGTATCTTATATTTAAAATGTTACCTAAAATAATTATGAGAGAAGGGGCCCTAATTAAACCTTGGATCGTTTTAGCCTTTGTGACAGCCTGATTTTGGGGTAGAGAAAGGTGGAGAAACTAGCTATTTCATGTAAAAGCCCATGTGATGATATTCCTCACTGGAAATCCAAGTGATTGTAGGAGTTCATAAAAAGTCAGGAGTAGGCCCTCCCTGGTGGCGCAGCGGGTTAAAGCACAGCACTGAGAAACAAAAGCCACTTCCACATGAGTTCGATTCCCGCCTGCCCCGGAGGTGACCACATGGCGCAGCAGACCTCTCATGACCCACCCGCTGCTCCCCTCAGCAGTGTGCTTCTTCGATCTGTCTGTTCTGCACACCCCACTCTGTCTCTGGTGAATCCTCTCACCCTCCGCATCTCTGGCCTGTACCCCAGTTCTGTATGAATAAATAAATAAATCTTTTAAAAAATTTAAAAAAAAGTCAGGAATAGATAAATTGCCCACAGTGATCATTCAGCATTGAAGACCGATTAAATGCCAGGCACACATGTAGTGATAGCTCAGCCTGGTGTCTAGACTAATGAGGAGAGAGGCACGATCCACTCGTGCTGTCGCAGGGGAACCAGAGGTGCTGCAGACCACCCGGAGGGCCAGCCAGGAAAAGCTCGCTGGGCTGGGCTGGCCTGGCTGAGTAATCGGAGCTGGGTTCTGAAGGAGGGCTAGTGTGATCCTATCCTGGACTGAAAAGCCTGCGCTGGGAGGCCAGAGACTCAGAAGCCTCTCATCTGCCTGAGCCTGCAGAGGAAGAGGAAAGGCGGAGGCAGCAGGGCCACATAGTCATGGGTTTTTGTTGAGGGATTTGGACTTGTCTTGAAAGCAGTAGGGAGGTTAGTGAAGGGAGTTATTTATTTTTTTAATGCATACAAGAGCTGGGGTATAGGCCAGAGGTGAGGGGGAGGGAGGGTGAGAGCTTTCACCAGAGACAGAGTAGGAAGCAGACAGGCTGATCTACTGAAATACACTGCTGAGGGGAGCAGCGGCCAGGTAGGAGAGGTCTGCTGCACTGTGTGGGTCAGCTCCCTGGCTGGGGATTGAACTAGTGCTACAGTGGCTGCCAGTAGCTTCGCAGTGCTGAGACTTAACCATTTGCGCCACCAGCGCCTAGTGAAGTTTTTTTTTTTTTTTTTTTTTAGTATGGCACAATAAGACTGTTTTGTGAAGAGTGAGCCTCTGGAAAATGATTAGAAAGGTGTAGATTGTGGTTACCTAGACTTGGAGGGGGATGGGGAGAAGTGGGTGGAATCTGGAGATATTTAGGATCTACCTACCTAGCGTCCTGGGAAGGGGTTAGCAGGGGTCTAGATTGATACTAGGTTTCTATGGTAGTAAATGGTGGGAATTATACCTGAGAGAGGAAACAGAAGGAAGAGCAGGGACCTCCTTGGTGGTGCAGGGGGTTAAGTCTCAGCACTGTGAAGCTTTCTGGCCCCTGCAACACTAGATCCATCCCTGGCCAGGGAGCTGACCCACAGGGCACAGCAGACCTCTCCCATATCTCCCACTGCTCCCCGCAGCAGTGTGTTTCTGTAGATCTTGCCTGTCCTGCTGCCCACTGTCTTTGGTAAATCCTCTCACTCCTGCCCCCCTCCCCCCTTGTTCCCACCTCTGGCCTGTACTCCAGCTCTTGTACAGCTCTTGATGCATAAATAAATAAAAAAAATGCATCTTTAAAAAAAACTAAAAGGAAGAGCAGGTTGGACGGGGTCAGGAGAGGTGTGTGGTAAGTTCAGCCCGGAAGCCCTGAGCTTGAGACGCCAATTGGAGAGGGTGCTCAGGCTGAGGGCTGTGTGGGTCTGGCCTCAGGCCAGAGATCCAGGCTGGAGGGAGAGGTTTGGGAAGCATCAGCTGAGGCTGGTTCTCCAAAGCTGGGAGGGGTATGAGGCTGCTGAGGGAGAAAAAGTAAACAAACAGCCTCATCTGGGTTGAACAGAGGGGAGAAGTCCTTGGCAGGAGATTAAGTAGCCCAGGAGGGAGGAAAGCAAACCTGGACAGCTGGCTTCAGTGACCTGTCTGTCCTGTATACTTCCTTTTTCCCATCTTTTTAGCTTCATTTACCCATTTATCCTATTTTTGTTTCCCCTTGTAATTTTTCCTTCATGCGAAGTCTGCCTATAACCCCTACAGAATCAACTTCTTGAGGAACTGTGGCTAATTTATTTTTGTACCCACAGTACCAGGCTTGGAATGTGCACAGTGCACACAGTCTGTCCTGAACACAAGCATTGCTGTTTCTGTTAGGCAAGAGGCCCAGCGAGGTTGCCATACCCTCATTTGAGGTTATCAGGCTCCGGGATAAGCAGCTTCAGTCAGCTGCGGGTGGGTAGGACTGATTTTCAGCAGAAGGGAGAAAACCTTCAGTGCGAAAGCCACGATCCCTAGAAAACATCCTGCCTTGGACAGACCCTTTCCTCAATTTCCAACGTTTAGCCACAGTCCTGGTGAGACATTTAGTTTGTATAGTAAACTTTCCCTTTCAGAGCTCCAGAATTCCTGCTCTGTGGCATGTAAACAGTAGCTCTAAGCCTCAGGTCTAATCTTACCAAAGACTGTTCATGATAATCTGATCAGGGCAATACCTGTTCTTTGAGTACATCCCTGGATGCAATGAGTGACACTGTTCCCTTCTTATCTTGCACCATCCTCCCATCAAGAAGACTCAGAATTATCAAAGCTTGTAGTTCGGACTGATAAGCTCTGCTGCTGTCCATGTTTACATTGAGAGGAGAAAGTCTTTGCTTTTCTTCCTTAAATGAACACCATTTCAATTCTGTAAGGAACTATCTGATAATGCCGTTATAATCCTGTACCTGAGGCTTCACCAGTAAAGATGGAATTTGATTTCTTAAGCTAGATGTGTGAATATATGATGTTCAGTAGTCTTCATATTTGGGGGAATATTTTATAATACATTCAGGAACAAAACAGTTAATAAAGGTTGATATACTTTCATCCAAATCAGTTAACTTAGATATTTTCCTTTATGCTCACCATATTGGAACTGTGAAAAATGATTTAAAAAATAAAAAAAACAAGATCCGCATAGGAAAATACTGTTGTTCACATAGCTGTTCCTTGGCATTGAGCTTCACATTTTTTCCAGAGGCGATGGAAAAGACTTGATAGAACTTAAGGAAAATTAGAAGACATTCTTTCCAGCTCTGAAAGTGTAGGTTATGGAGTCTGATTAGATGGTGAGACAAGAGGTGTCAGTTAGGCCAAGGCATTCCTGTGGGGCACTGTCACCTTAGAGTGAGGTGGTCAGACTTCCAATACCTGGTTCCTCAGCAAGTTTGGCCTGCATTTCCCCAGCTTCCTGACAGGAATATTTAAAACCAGGATGCTAGCTTGGTGACTGGCAATGAGATATGGCAATTCCAAGGGTCCCAAGTATGAGTACTGTCTGGCCAGGCCCTGATCGCTCTGTAGGCCAGCCACCTGGGAGCTAAAGCAAGCTGGGAATTGCTTGGTGAGGATGGAATCAGAGAAAGGAGATTGCCCCCAAAACCTTTACGTGTTTTCATAATGGGGCTAGCACTGCCCCCAGAACCAGATAAGTTCCTTTGAGTCTGGGACCTCTTTGTGGGTAAGACTCAGGTGGGCATGGCCTTTGTTTGCTTCTTGAGAAGACTTGTAGTAGAATGGTTAGTTGAGTCAAAGGGCTTGGAGTTTGCCACTGCCACTTCCTAGTTGTGTGACTTTGGGCGATTTAATTTCCCTAGTCGACAGTTTTCATCTGTAAATTGGGGATAGTAATAGTATCTACTTGATGGTAGCTATGAGGATTAAATGTCAAATGTCAAATATTTTGAAGAGGAGCTGGTATTTCAGAAACTCAGTAAGAGTTGATTGCCACAACTGTTCCTCGTGACTCCCATTCGATGTTACAGTGACTAATTTCTCTTCAGATTAACTCTTCCTACTTTTGTTAGTATCTTTGTTTCTTCCATTTACTAAGAGGATGCTTACTTGTTTGTAAACTTTTTATAGTACAGACAAGTACAGTCAGTGCCTGTTGGAAATCAAACTTCGTTTCTTTCTTTTTTTTTTTTTAACATTTATTTTGTAGAAGAAACAAGGGGTAGGCCAGAGGTGCGAAAGGAGGGATGAGAGGATTCACCAGAGACAGAGTGGGGAGCAGAACAGGTGGATCATCTGAAACACACAGCTGAGGGGAACAGCAAGCAAGGCAGGAGAGGGCTGCTGTGCCATATGGGTCAACATCCTGGCTGCGGATGATAGTGCTGAGAATTGACCACACATGGCATTTCTTAAGTGTTAAAATTTTAGCATGCCACTGTGATATAGCATTATATTTGAACTTTTGTTTCCATGCCAGCAAAATTGATTTGTACAATGTCATTGCTTCATTGCTCTCAAAAAACAGAGCTCTGTAGGTATTTATTTCTTTCCTCTCGCCATCAGCCTAACCCCTAGGGTTCCTAAACAAAGTTTTGTAAAGGTTTGGATTAAGCCTTATGTTTTTTTTTTTTTTAAAGATTTATTTATTTGTGCATACAGAACTGGGGTACAGGCCAGAGGCTCAGGGGCGGTGAGAGGCTTCACCAGAGACAGAGTGGGGAGCAGAACAGGCAGATCAACGAAGTACACTGCTGAGGGGAGCAGCGGGCGGGTCAGGAGAGGTCTGCCACGCCATGTGGTCTCCTCCGGGGCAGGCGGGAATCAAACTCATGCAGAAGTGGCTTTAGATTCTCAGTGCTGTGCTTTAACCCGCTGCGCCACCAGGGAGGGCCGCCTTATGTTTTTTATTTAGATACGTCTTCCTCAACATTTCTTTTAAAATATCATACTACATTTAATAATTTTATCATGCTGTCATGAGTTGTAATCAGATTTATTGCAAATGATCAGAATTATTTCTTTTCAGTGTTGCCTTTCTCTCACGGGCCTTAACTAAGATTTACCTGTGGTAAGAGTTTTTATTTTAAGTTTTAAAATGGTCAGTTAAGAAACAGGAAAATTATAAAAACCCTAGAAACCCCTTGAAAAGAACTTTTTCATGTTTTTGTTCTGATACACTCTGTTTTATAACAAATCTTGAGGGCAGTTTTCTTTCATTGCTGAGCATTGACTAACTACATCTCTAACTACAATTTAAAATTGAGAGAAATATTGAATCGTTCTGAAAATAAACTTCAAATCATTTTTTTGAACAAGATGAAAAGTTTAGCAAAACTTAGAAGTTCTTACTGTGGCTTCTCATTTAAAAACTATTCATTAGGTTATGGATATTTGGTTACTATCTTGTGGTTTATCAAAGATCTTCAGAAAATACTCTTAAAATTGGATTCAAAGTCATCACACATACCAAGTTTTTGTTCAGAATATCAGGTCCTTCAGCGTGGGAGTCGGACTTCTATTCACTGTTCTATCACCAGAGTCTGGGACAGTGCCTTGCACCTCACATAAGTAGTTGCTGTATTAATGTCTACTTAGTATAAAAAGTTACAGTTGTTTTTTCGAATTGCGAGTGACAACCATAGACATCAACTCAGTTAAGTCAGCTTGTGCTTTAGTCATAAATCAGACTTGATTCGCCATATGGTTCCATTTCCTGAGTAGAATTTGTACACAGGTACAGAGGCGCTTTCTCTTTAAACTTTTATTTCTTTTTGACTTTGGGGTTTCAATAAAACACTCAGAAAATAGTCTTGTTTCTATGTCTTTTATGAGGTAAGATTGCTGCATCCCGGAGTTCCAACTTCTTTGCTGAACTTTGAACAGATTCTTCTCAGAGTGTTTTCTGGCTAATAGGAAATTTTTGGCTAAGGGGTTAATGGAGTAGAGAGGAATGAAGCCCAGAATACAAACTATTACTCAAGCACAACTTTAGAAAGTGTTCTTGGCCATCAGAATGTTTTATTTTAAATTAGCGTCTTTGGTATTCGAAACATCCACTGACCTTATCTTGACTGTTATCTGAGTCTACCTCAAGAATTTCATAGCATTTCCTTCTGTACTAGCTGTTTTCATTTGGACACTAAAAATAGCTGAAATATGTGTAAGGCATAGTACCTCCAAAAGTTTGAACTTTTTTTGACTGAGTAGTTACACATTCAGGTATGTATGCTGTAAAACAGATAAGATCAAGGTATAGATAAGGGTCAGTAAATGTTTTTAGTTATAGCTGGCGGGCTCTCTGAAGCAAATATAAATTTTAGACTGGGGTTTCCATCTAGGTAAACCAAGCTTTCCAAAACTGGTTATACATAAGCAAGGGTTTTTTTTAGATTTTCAAATTTTATGCTATTTTTCTCATTTGGTCAAAATAATAAGAACTAACCACATAGATAAACAGAGGAATTATACCTACAAACATGGATATAGTGTGCATTTTAAAGTAAATATAGCATCACTTAAATTATTACAGAATTTGGAAATCTGTGTATTTGAAGGCATGAAGTATAATCAACCTTAGCTAAATTTTTTTTTTAAGATTTATTTATTTATGCATACAGAACTGGGGTACAGGCCAGAGGCTCAGGGGCGGCGAGAGGTTTCACCAGAGACAGAGTAGGGAGCAGAACAGGCAGATCAACGAAGTACACTGCTGAGGGGAGCAGCGGGCGGGTCAGGAGAGGTCTGCCACGCCATGTGGTCACCTCCGGGGCAGGCGGGAATCGAACTCTTGCGGAAGTGGCTTTAGCTTTTCAGTGCTGTGCTTTAACCCACTGCGCCACCAGGGAGGGCCACCTTAGCTAATTTAAGAGCTAATAGTCTGAACTGTTTTTCTTCCAATATTGGATTTTTTTGTTTTAAACCCAAGAAATGCTAGGAAAGCTTGAATCTGTCATTATCATAATAGGGTAGTCTCATGACCACATGGGATTAAACATGAATTTGCTCATACTGGGGAGGTTTGAGTGTTGAGTAAAAAAATTACAGAAGTGGAAAACTGAATGTGTTTGGGGGCTCCAAGCCAGGTCACTGCCCTGGGTTAGGGTTTCACATTCCATTCTGTAGTGCTGCATGCTTGGATGGTTTCTGCTATCCTACTTATAAGTAGATGAACATTGCGCTGGAAACTGAACATACCTTACCTCATTTAATCCCTACAATGAATTAATGTCATTTTTTTTTCCATTTAAAAATGAGGAAGCTGAAGTTCTGGGAAACTGGGTGATTCGCTTAGACAATCTGAGTGATCACACACGCAATAAGCAGAAGAGCCAGGAGTAGAGCTCGCGTGTGCCAGACTTCTACTTGAACCTTGACTTTTCAAGTGGTGGGGTCATGGGCCCCTTTGAGAGTCTGGTACAAATGCAGAATTTGCCACACAGTTGCAGGTGGCTCGTGGACACCTGCCCTATGAGCCCTGTCCTTCCGTGAGCCCAGGCTGTGGGCCTAGAAGCCGCTTGGGTGAGACATGCCTACACCCTTCTCTTGGCACCACAGGGTCTTTCCTGATAAGGTTTCTCTCTCCAGCGTGAAGGTGCTGGTAGGATGAAGCGTTTGTGAATAATTCAAGCCTTTCATATATTTTTTTAAAGATTTATTTATTTGTACATACAGAGCTGGGGTACAGGCCAGAGGCTCAGGGGCAGTGAGAGGCCTCACCAGAGACAGCGTGGGGACAGAACAGGCAGATCTACTTAGTACACTGCTGAGGGGAGCAGCGGGCAGGTCAGGAGAGGTCTGCTGCGCCATGTGGTCACCTCCGGGGCAGGCGGGAATCGAACTCATGCGGAAGTGGCTTCAGCTTCTCCGTGCAGTGCTTTAACCTGCTGCACCACCAGGAAGGGCCCAAAACCTTCATATTTTTAAGAAAATAATTTGCCACTGACGAATATTCTCCCCTCCTCCCATAAATGCTCCTGTTGCCTGACCTTTATCTGCAGATCTCAGAAAAGGCCATTTCCTTAAGGGGACAATTTACTGTTAGAAAAAGTAAGTTCTTTCTTTCAAGAAGGAAAGGGACAAGGCTGTTAGTGGAAATTCCTTCATCACACCTCCAGGGGTAGTGGCCTTCTCTGTCCTCCCTACCCGACAGCACCTTTGTGCCACCTAGGAGGTGTGTGACATTTCCTCCTGGAACCAGTGGGTGACTCACACGTCCTTTGTGCATTAAGGCCAAACTTCGGCTGTTGCGCCTTCTGCTTCGTTCTTCTGTCACCCGCACTCCCTGCCCGTAAGTGGCATTTCCTTTTCTTCCAACAATGACTTTGTTCATGTCACTTTCTCAACCACATACAGGTTGAGCAAATTTTCCTTCTTGTTCTCCCTGCAGTTTGTTCATAAATAAACATCCCTTAACTTCTCTTTGATCTGTTAGTGGCACTTGAATTTTTTGCTTAAGACTAATTTTACTGCAAGAAACTGCATGTCTCAAATCCTATGTGAAAATTGGCAGCATGGAGTAGGCAAAGCTTTCCTTCTCACGGGTTTGTGCCGCTTTGTAGATTACCCAAATTAGACTCCTAAAAGGTGTGTGGTATTTAGATTTATACAAAGGACAGAGTAATTGTGCTGTCTTTAACAAGCTTTAACTGAGCATGCGAAGAACATAGACAAGCCACCTCATGCTGGGAGGCGGCAGCTCATTTTCTTTGTGAATATAAAAATAACTTGTCTTTGCTCAGTCATGGTATAATTATTTAGCGGCTCAGATTTTGACTTGACAAATTAATTTTGATGCAGGCAAATTTTCAGCAAGTTGAACTTTGTACTATTTAATTCAGCTGCAGTAGGCAGTGAGGTGTTTTGGTGCCAGATGAACTTAGGCTCAGATCCCTGCATACTATCCTGGGTGACCCATGGAAACCAACTGAACTTCTCTGCATTCGGTTTATTTCACATGCGATATAGTTGATGTGCCAGAGCAATAGCTACTTCTTGTGGATAATGGCAACTGACCGCGTATACCAGGCACCATACTTGATCCCTTCCCTATGTTCATTGTAACCCTGAACAGAATTGCCTCCCCCTGCCACCATTCAGTGATGGGGTGAAGCAGGCAACCTCCAGACCAAGGGGCCCTCTGACACAGGATACTTGTTGACTGGCAGCTGTGGTGTTCAGTGTAGAAGTTATTTTTTCTCCAGCCATCACCATTTTATTTTTTATCATGTCATTTTGTTCATTACTTGGAATGTTTTATTATATTTTAATTTTAAAAATTCATTTATTTATTCATAAAAGAACTGGGGGATAGGTCAGAGGTGTGGGTGGTGAGAGGATTCACCAGAGATGGTAGGGAACAGAACAGGTGGACTGACCGAAATATACTGCTAA
Source organism: Condylura cristata (assembly GCF_000260355.1). Lineage (NCBI taxonomy): Eukaryota > Metazoa > Chordata > Mammalia > Eulipotyphla > Talpidae > Condylura > Condylura cristata. The sequence goes on from NW_004567114.1 coordinate 10,499,250, forward strand.
GGGGAGCACATGCTGCACCATGTGGGTCACCTCCCTGGCGGGGACTGAACTCGTGCTGCAGTGGCTGGTGATAGCTTCATAGTGCTGCGCTTTAACTCCTTGCACCACCAACGAGGCCTCTACTTGGAATATTTTATGTGACAGAATGGACTGGAGAAAAAGGACTTGATGTTATCATTAACCAACTAAATTTAGAGCCACTAAGAATGGCAATCGTCATAGTCACTGAAACATTCCCTTTAGAATTTAGGGAATGACTTTCTCATTTACTCATGTTTTACCCTTGTTGATAATATTTAAATATTTGATTTGTTAGTAATTCTATTATTGGTACTTACTCTGAAGTCGCGTTAATATTAAGTGGTGATTTAAGGAAAAGAACACATAAAATTAGTTATTATAGGGCTCTCCCTGGTGGCTCGATGGGTTAAAGCACCTCATTATGAAGCTCTCTGAAGCCACAGCAGCACAAGTTCGATCTCCCGCCAGGGAGCTGACCCACATGGCGTGGCAGACATCTCCTGACCCTACTTGCTGCTCCCCTCAGCAGTGTGCTTCATCATTCTGCCTGTTCTGCTCCCCACTGTCTCTGGTGAATCCTCTCACCCACCACACCACTGGCCTGTACTCTAGTTCTGTAAGCATAAATAATTAAATCTTTTAAAAAAATTATTATAGTACGTAAAAGAAAAATTAAGCTTGGTTTGGGCCTCCCTGGTAACACAAAGGGTTAGTTACTTCTCAGTACTATGAAGTTAGCTGCAGCCACTACAACATGAGTTCAATACCAGGCCAGGAGCTGACCCACACGGTGCAGCAGACCTCTCCTGTCTCACCCATTGTTCCCTTCAGCAGTGTATTTCAGTCGATCTGCCTGTTCTGCTCCCCACTCTGTCTCTGGTGAATCTTCTCACCTCCTGCACCTCTGGCCTGCACCCCAGCTCTTGTATGCACAAATAAATCTTGGGGGAGATTAATGATAATAATCGGTATGCCTGAAATTGTGTATCCTTTGTTAATTAATGTTTGCTCTTCACCACTAAACGCAGGCTCCAGGCGGTCATCCCAGTACCTGGCTGCAGCCACTAGGCATTGAGACCCCAGATGAGAATTCAGCTCTGCCAGTTTCAGGGTTATCTTATTTCCCTCAACAACCCCCTCCTTTTCCAGGGAGACGTTGCTGTTTTTCCTAGTGAAAAGCAGTTCAAGTATTAGTGTTTTCTAACTGATTTTAAAAGGAAAGAAAGGGAAAGTTACTGAAGACAAAACTCAGTGAGGAAGTCAGTATGCATTGAATTTTCTATACTAAGGATATGAATGAAAGTGTGTACTGTTTAAGATGTCACCGCACACTGACTGTGGAGGAAGCAAGCACTCTTCTAAGTGCTTTCAATGTTTTCATTTATTTTGATCCTCCATCCGCGGAGGGAGGCACTACAACTGTCAGATGGGTAAACTGACATAGATGTGTGGCAAGAACCACCCCCTCGAGTAGTTCTTCTGGCTCCTTGGTCAGCATCTTTTTTCCTAGTGTGTAACAGTGGGCAAGGGACAGGGGGCCGAGCTGGTGCTGTTAAGGACACCCGGACCAGCTCAGCCTCCCTCACTGGATTTTGTTTTATGTATTCATGAAATATTGGTTATTGATTTTAATTGTTACCACTTGTTATTTTTCTTAAAAATCTGTTTTTCAAGTCAAATGAGGCAAAGAGAGATGAACCTTAGAAGGACATGAATTGTGACTGGGCCAGCGGGACAGCTTTGGGGGTGTGGAGCTGCCGGGAGATGCTGTTTGAGAGCTTGTTCCCTGGTATCAGGCTGATGAGACAGACCCCAGGAGAGTTCCTGCTCAGATTTTCCAAAGCAATATCTGAAGGCAGTGTTGTGGGTGAATATGGGGGTTCCTAGATTCAGAATCTGTACCAAAACAAGGAAAGGAAGTAACAAAATAATTTGAGTTATTACTCCATTTTTAAGTCTTCTTCTGCAGGTCAAGGTTCAGTTGTTTGAATTATTTTTTTTCATTGAGACTTTTATCATTCTATTCCTTGAGTGTAGGATAATTACATATGGAATAATGAATAGAAAATAATTCCTGTTATCCTTGATAGCATATAGTTATGGTCAACTCATCCTCTTCTTTTAAATATAATGACAATGTTTCTGCTTATGCATTTTCTTTTTCTCTCCAAATTATGTTTATTGACCTATATTTTTAGACATTGCTTTCTTGGAATAAAACGTCCCTTGGATGCTACTTAAACAGTTTAATAACATTGAGGGTACATTTCTGAGTTATCTTTGCGTAGATAGGTGTGTCTTCTGTGCCTTAATCCTCAATGAGGAACATAATTTAAAGGGAAGTTCTTTAAAATCTAAGTGTGACATTTATGAAATAGAAATTTATATTAATAAAAGAAAAATAGCTCCTGTATTAAAAATTTTCTAATTCAGGCCTCCCTGCTGGTGCAGTGGGTTAAAAATGCAGCACTATGACGCTGTCCACAGCCACTGCAGTACAGGTTTGATCTCCGCCCTGCAGGTGACCCAAAGGCGCAGACCTCTCCTGACCAGCCCCTGCTCCCCTCAGCAGTGGATTTTAGTAGATCTGCCTGTTCTGCTCCCTGCTCTGTCTCTGGTGAATCCTCTCACCCCCTTGGACCTCTGGCCTGTACCTCTGCGCTTATGTGTGCAAATAAATAAATACATTTTAAAAAAATTTTTTTCTAGCTCTTTCTGGAGCATTTGTATATATGGAAGAAATATTTTTTGTGACTATTATTGAAAACCATCTTGTAACTATGTGGAATAGTTATTTTATGTGATGACATCATGAGGCGAAAACTTTGACTACTAATACAGGGCACAAGTATAGCTTTTAAGGACTGAAGTCCAGGAGTTTCTCTATCTGTATCTGTCTGGGATTTTGGTTATTTATTTATTTTTTATATTTGTGATTTTTTTTTAAGATTTATTTATTTATTCGTACAGAACTGGGGTACAGGCCAGAGATGCAGAGGGTGAGAGGATTCACCAGAGACAGAGCGGGGAGCAGAACAGGCAGATCAACGAAGTACACTGCTGAGGGGAGCAGTGGGCGGGTCAGGAGAGGTCTGCCACGCCATGTGGATCACCTCTGGGGCAGGTGGGATCGAACTCATGCAGAAGTGGCTTAAGCTTCTTTGTGCTGTGCTTTAACCCACTGCGCCACCAGGGAGGGCCTGGTTATTTATTTTTTAAGGATTTATTTTCTTATGTATACAAGAGCTGGGGTGTAGGGCAGAGGTATGGGGATGGGAGTGGTGAGAAGTTTTACCAGAGACAGTGGGGAGCAGAACAGGCAGATCTACTGAAATAACTGCTGAGGGGAGCAGGGGCTGTGCCATGTGGGTCAGCTTCCTGGCTGGGGATCAAATTTGTGCTGCAGTGGCTGCTGATAGCTTCGAAGTGCTGAGACTTAATTCCTTGTGCCACCAGGGAGGCCGTGTCTAGGACTTTAACCACAAGTCTCTCCTTGCCTTTATCATCATCAGATTTTTCTTGGTAATACTAACATAAGAACAGTGGACCTCCGGTGTTGGGCAGTATTTCAAGCACTAGAAATTTACTTTGACTAGAGTCTTGGTTTAAATGAATATGGACTTTAATACATTTTGGGATCTTAAATCCTCTAACTTGCTTTCTCTATAGCACTACAATCTTACAACCATTTTTGTGTAAAACAAAACTATAATTTTACCCTGACTAAAGTGAATGTTGGAAAAAATAAGCAGCTATTCCTAGTATACCCATTATGAGTCTCCATTTTTACTTTGTGCATTATTTACAAGTTCCAAAAACATAGTTTGTACTGCTCACTGTCTGTGGCCAGACAAGACAGAAGAAATAATTAAGACTTGAGTTCAGGAAATCATTAAAATTTCCTGTGAATTAATGGAAATATAGAAAGGAATATAGGCCAAATCAGACTGAAGTTTGTCTGACTTTCCCTCTCTTCTCAAGAAAAAGAGAACAGTATTGCCCTAAAGCAACGGGCATTTATGAATCAAACTAATAAGCACTCAGAAAGGCTCACATTCAAGAGTTTTGAATAAAGAAATCATTCTAATTCATCCATTGGAATATGAATGAATGAATGAAATAGTCCAGTTATTAACTGACTGGCTAAAATGGTTAAGGAATGGCAGGCTCCTGTTCACCTCAGCTGGGGGGAACCTGGTCCCTCTGGGACACCTAAACACAGTGACCTTTTCTACGAAAGCACAAAAACAGCATGCTAGTTTTTGCCCACATTCAAACTATGTGCAGCAACGTGTAAACCTGTAACTCTTGAGTAGTGAAGTGTCACATGCTAAAATCTCCCATTTCATCTTGGCTTGCTTTAAAAAAGGTCAGGCTGTTGCTGTAATCTTATAATTGAAAATCTTCATAGCACTTAGCATCTCTTCTCCATGCTTTGCTCCTGGAAAGAGGACAGGAATTGTGTTCTCTTATTCCATGCTGGACCCACACCTTTCCTTGACACCTCAGTTCAGTCTGTAGTCATTGAATGAATAGATGAATCTTTCTAAAAAAGCACCATATAGTAAGTTTTTTGAAGAACGATATTATGTGTCTCAGAATCACTGTGTTCTTCATAGTACCTTCTTGTTCAGGGAAGTACATAGGAAAGGTAAGTGTATAATGATACCAATAATTTCCCGAAACTGGCTCATCATTTGACTCTTTCTTTGAATTAAATGCCACAATAACAAAAAATCTGCACATTTGAGGTGCTTAATTACTTTGGCTTCAGTTCAGTTTCAGTATAATTAGGAGACCAGTATGTCCTTTTGATGTAATTTTTGGGTCCTCACATGTGCTAGAGTATTGTGATAACGAACATCACCACCATGACTGTAACATAGGTAATTTATTTTTTGACCAAGGACTAAAGAAAATGTATTAAAATTAAACAAAGAATACCATCAACTTTGAGGCAATGTGGCCCCCCATGCTAACTGTCAGAGGAAGAAGTCAGATGCTTCAGATGTTTCATAATTTATGGCCCACTCAGGGTAGTGTAGGGCTGGCCTGGAGTTAGCCTAATACTTGTTCACCACCTTTGTTAGATGATCTCTGCCTGGGATGAGCTTTATCTCACGTTATCTCCTTCATCTCTTTCCTGATGAAAAGTCTTCTGACTTCTGCCTAGCCTAAGAGAGCTGCCAGGATAAAATTATCATTGCAATTTCATATGGGATTAGCTTTTATCAAACTAAGTGAATCAATGGCTTAAAAAAAACCCTCTGGCTAATTTGTGTCCTGCTGTGCTGCTTTAAAAATAGTACAACTAAAAAGATTCTTAAAATAATTAGACTAGAAGTGACCTGGGATTAGGAAAAGGTTCACATTCTGACAGACCTGGATCTGCTTGTGGGAGCCGGTGTCTCTTTAGACAGCGGCGATTTGGGGACACTGTCTCTTCCACGCATGCTTGAGAATTTGTAAACTAGGCGTTTTCCTCAGAGTGGAAAACTTAATTATCAAATTACCTTGTTCTCAGAGTAAATGTCAGCTCCTTTAAAGTGAGTCCACCATATTTTGCCTGAACATAAGCTGAGGTCTGGAATTGCTTAACTTTTGTTTTCACTGTAGTTTACACAGCAGGCAGTTACTCCTGCAACTTTAGATAGTAACTATGACAAACTTTAACTAGCTATGAAGAAATCATTGAATAACTGTGTAAATGCTGACAGTGACAATGAAGTAGCTTCACAAAATTCTATGGAGGATCTATCTCAGGGATGTTTGAAGATACAGTGATTGGAGGCTGCTGCTGGAATGCATTTCCCACAGGTCAAGTCAGCTTGCACTGGCAGGCAGAGTGGTCAGAGCTGTGGAGAACAAGAAGCCACATGGAGGCCACATTTCCTATAGGAAGGGCCCTGGTAAATTAGGTAAGGTGTTTTGGAGGCTTGAACTTAGAGCCAGTAATTAAAGCCTGGTCTGTGGGAAAATTTTGATTGCAGTTAGGCCAAGTCCTAAACAATACAACACTGGAAGACTTGGATTCAGGCGAGGACATGTGATTGTGGAAAATATTCTAGACCAACTATTGATGATAATAGTTGAAATTTAAGGCACATAAGGACTCATCTATACCAAGGTTGTGCATCTCTTTTACAAAGTAAATCCTAACTTTAAAGGAAGAAATTAGTTTGACTATTATTTGAACAGATGTATTTCCAAGGAAGAAACATGCTCAAGTTTTGTTCTATTTTTTCAGTTACATTTAAAGACATCCTACCTGCTAAATTTGTGCACAGATACCAATGAGAACAAAATGCTCTTAATTTTTGTCAGTACCATTATAACTTATAAATACTTCACAACTTTTAGCTTTTTAAAGATTTATTTTTGTTTATTTATGTATATAAGAACTGGAGTGTTGGCCAGAGATTTAGGGGATGAGAAGATTCACCAGAGACAGAGTGGGGAGCAGAACAGACAGATCTACTGAAATCCACTGCTGAGGGGAGAGTGGGGAGACAGGAGAGGTCTGCTGCGCCATGTGGGTCTGCTCCCTGGCTGAGGCTCTAACTGGTGCTGCAGTGGCTGCAGATAGCTTCACAGTGCTGTGCTTTTAGCCCATTGCACCGCCAGGGAGAGCCCCCTCTGTTTTTCAATTTTGTTTGGATAGTTGAGGTTGCCAGATAATTGTCAAACCTGCAAAATCTTGATCTCAGCACTTAATAGAAAATTAAAAATAAAAAAAAAATCAACTCATGGCTAGACTCATCTGTTTCTGGATCATTTTTTCCCTTAGGTTTTTAAAACTTTTTGCTCTTTTTGTGTACCTTAGACTTTTAAAGATGAATTTGATATTGTTTCAATATTGAAAACATCTTAAAGTCTTTTTTAAAAAGAAAATTAAGTTGTTTCTGATCCTAATCTTTTTTTAGGTGAAATTCATATAGCAGAGAATTAACCATTAAGTAAACAATTTGGTGGCATTTAGTGCATTCACAATACCACCTCTGTGTAGTTCCAGACATTCTTATTACCCTAAAAGGAAACCCTATAACCATTAAACAGATGATCCTTGTTCCTCATCTCTCTCAGTTTATATACACCTGTCTACCTTTCTATCTTTTTTGGACTTAACGATTTTGGATATTTACTATAAATAAGTCATATAATTTGTGTCTGGCTTCTTTAGCATTTTTTTTAGGTTTATCCACATTGTAGTATCTATTTACTTCATTTCTTTCTTACTATTCCAGTGTATGTACATTCCACAGTTTGTTTATCTTTTGCATACTGATTGCTCCCACCTTTCAGCTAATGCTAATGGACTTGTATAGACATCCCTGTATGTATATTTGAGTACCTGTTTTTGTGTATATATTTGGAGTGGAATTGCTGGTCTGTAAATGTTCAGAATATTCTATTCATAAGTGATGGTTGGGTAGCAAATAGAAGAGAACATTCTTTCATTCAACCAATTCTACTGAATTTCTAGAAACTTCTTGGATATAAAAGAAGATGGACAGAATCTCAACCTTAGGACATTTCTTTACTCATAAAAAACTTGTAAGATGAAATAAATATTGAGGGCATATTTGTATTGCTAACTCTACACAGACGTTTTTTTCCTTTGAATGGCGAATACAAGTTAAAGAGATAGCATAGCTGTTACTATTTCTTGTTTTATTTTTTCCCTAAAGTTATCCAGTTTAATAGTCACTACCTTCTTGCAGCTGTTTAAGTCAATTAAAATGAAAAACGTTAAAAATAAAGTTCTTCTCTTGCCTTAGCCACACTGGGCCACTGTGTATAAATTTGCCTCCATTCTGTATGGTTGCTTTACGTTTGTATTTAGAGGCTGACTGGCGGAAAACTAGGCCAAATTCTGGGCGAGACGCCAAGATGGCCAGCACAAAGGGAAGTAGGAGAGGCCCTTGCTGTATGTCTTCTGGGCCTTTTAGAACAGACGCTCCTTTGGCCATATCCATGCAAATCTACAAGACGGGCGGCGTGGACATCCAGGGAATGGCCCACATGTTACCACGGGAAACCTAGAAGTGTCTGTAATGTCACCAATGTGCAGTGGCTTGGCTGTACATTGCCAAGAGGATTCATGTTGGTGTTGAGCATACTGAGCTCTCTAAGAGCCGAGACTCCTCCCTGGAGCATGTGAAGAAGATCATCAGGAAAAAAAAAAAAGGGAACGCCAAAGAGAACTGCTCTTGGGTTCTGCTGCAGTGCCCGCCGGCTCTCTCACAGGGGCACACTTTGTGAGAACCCACGGAAAGGAGACTGAGCTGCCGGGACCCACCCTGCGCAGTGATGGCCTGATGGGTGTGCACAAAGGAAACCTGGCTTAGTATAAAAACTGTATCTGGTGAACTTCTAGGGCCAAAAAAGAATGGTAGTTGCCCCTATCACTAGAGTTGATACTATAGGTATGTGGAATTTACTTACGGGAGCCAAATTTGAGAGTAGTGAAAAGTTGGATTAATTTCAGTCAGTAATCTATTAAGTGGAACCCCAGTTATGCTTATTAGAAAATATGAAATATGACAAACTTGGTATTGCAGCAAAGAAAAGCCAGGATTTTCAGCAGGTAGACTTGTGTAAAAACTGTGGCAGTCATTGCCATCTGCTGTCTGGGCCACGCTGCACTGTTTGGGGCAGAGTAAAAGAAATAGTAAGAGGAATTGACTTCACTTGTGTTTTCAGAATGACAAGTTGCTAGAGAGATACTGTGTGTTTTCCTTTCCAGGTGTCATTGTTGTCTGTTTCTGCAAAGGGGCAATAGAGGGTCCTGTCCTTGGATCCCAGCTTTGGGGTTAATACAGCTAAAGGGTGCAAGTCCTTTTGTGTATTTTGCCTCCTTCAGTGACTTTTCCTCTCTGCAGATCACTTACTTCAGCCTCTGGTACCACAATAAGCAAAACCAGCGCCGGTGGGTAGATTTGGAAAAGCCTCTAAAGAAGCAGCTGGACAAGCACGCGCTGGAGCCCACTGTCTATTTCGGGGTGGTGTTTTACGTGCCTTCAGTCTCGCAGCTGCAGCAGGAGATCACCAGGTGAGAGGGCCATGCTGCTTGTCCTTAGGAAACCATCTAGTGGGATTAAAAATGGGCAAGGAAGTTTCAAGGCGGGTGACTTGAAGACTGAACTCTGCCTTCCCTCCTCCCCTCTCCCTTGGAAGCCTGGGTGATCCCTCGGGGTGGCGCCTCTGCCATGCCAGTGTCATAGGAGTGATAAAAGGGAAGGTCGGGTCTCTCCCTGGCTGTGAACTGTTCTCTTAATGATGTCACCTTGATGGCTTTATTAATTTGTTTGTGATCCTTTGCAAGAATGAAATGAGGACAGATTTAAAAAAACAAGTTGCAAAAACCCAGTGTTCATTCCTTAAGGAAGATGGCAGAAGTGATCATTTGGCCCTGTGGGGCCAGGAGGTACATTCCGCAAACAAGGTGTGGAGGGTGAGGATGAGAGGCAGGAAGAGAGTTGGATCCCAGAGTTTTGGTCATCAAGTCCATGTAGGAAGGGATGACCATATTAAGGAGAAGCAGGAGAGCAGCAGGTTCATGTGTTTTATACCTTGAAGACTGACAGCAAATAGCAGGAGTAAACTTTAGTTCTTAAGCCTACTTTTCAGGGTCCTCCTAAGTCCACCACCAGTTCATCTTTGGCACCCTGTTCAACACTAGTTTTGACTACCAGAGACACCGTCTGGTGCCCACACATGCCACGCGCCTTTCATCCTAGCTCTTGCTCTCACAGCTAAGTGTTGAAATTTGGTCCATCTTCCAAATTTTCGCTTCAAAGGCACCTCCTCTAATAAGCCTCGCTGGCACCCAGGATGGATGGAATGAGCTCAGCTTTCTCTGGGCTGTCCTAGCATTTGCTTGAACTTCAGCTAGGATGGCAGCGTTTCTTTATAGCTACTCATGTGCATATTTTATCTTTGTCTTGTATGTTTAGCACATGTTTTCTCTCATTTTGCACAGTAGCTAACAGTGCCCTGTACAGAGGGAGACCCTAATACTGCCCTGTTTGTGTGGTGTTCCTTGTAAGCATTTTGGGGAGAGGGTGGAAGAAGCAGCCAGAAGCAGGCAATAAGGATAAACATGTACTGACCATAAAAGAAATCTGAGATAGAAATGTTGAAGGAGAAAAAACAACCCAACAAGTGACCACTTTGAGTCATTTAGTGAACATTTATTAAAGATTGAGTGATACGATCAAAACAGCATATTGGTCACTGGCAGATGAACGTACCAGTGAGAAGGCCTCAGTGCTGGCCTGCTCTGTCGGGGACTAGCAGTCTGTGTAAGTGAATCATCATAGCGTGCTATAATAATAAATGCTTTATTAGGGCCCTGGGCTGCTAGGGGTGGGGCTGAGGAACTTGGACAGGGAAGGTAAAGATGAGATTTTATAGGAAGAGAGAAGGGAACGGAGTGGAATGTGCCACTTCCACCTTACTGGACCAGTTTTAAGCCAAGTTTACCTGTATGTCCTTGATCTAGACCTTGATCTATACTATTTAGTAAATGTTGAGTTAAAACCTTTTTTTCCTGGTCATCTTTGAAGTAAATATTTGGATCATCTTTTCCTCCAGAAAAGCCTCAAAAAAAAAAAAAAAGTAAATATGTACTTGATTCCATGCAAGGATTTGGGGACAATACCATGAAAGATAATGCTAGCAAGCAGCCACTCACCTTTCTCCCGGTGTGGAGGGCATCCTCCTCAGTCCTTGCACTTATAGAATGATCTGACCCTCACAACCTGTCTGTGAAGTACAGGTATCACGCTCGCTTCTGTGGAGTCGGAAATGAGGCACAGAAAGGCTCCGTGACCTTTGCCCAGGCCTCGCTGCTGCTATGTGGCAGCACTGGGCTCTATACGCAGGCATGCGGCTCCTGTTTCCTTACTCTCAACCACTGTTCTATGGACTCCTCAATAGTCACTAAAGAATATGGGGGAAATACTAGAAAACTTTTTTTTTTTTAAAGATTTATTTATTTATTCATACAGAACTGGGGTACAGGCCAGAGATGTGGAGGGTGAGAGGCTTCACCAGAGACAGAGTGGGGAGCAGAACAGGCTGACTGACGAAGAACACTGCTGAGGGGAGCAGCGGGCGGGTCAGGAGAGGTCTGCCACACCATGTGGTCACCTCCGGGGCAGGCGGGGATCGAACTCATGCGGAAGCGGCTTTAACTTCTTAGTGTTGTGCTTTAACCCGCTGCGCCACCAGGGAGGGCCATACTAGAAAACTTTTAACTGGAAATTTGTGACAGTTGCTCTTCAGCCTCCCTCAGTGGAATTGAGAGAAGTACTTAATCTCTGAGCTCCAATTCCTAATCGGCTTCATCAGTGAAAGGCTGTTGTTAAATGGCTATAAAGCAGTTAAGAGTGCAACAAAAGGAAACCAGTATCTGACCTGCCTGGAATCCAGGGGGGTCATGGCAGCCAAGGAAAACTCTTATGGGCCCCATCATTTTTATTTTATTATTATTTTTAATTTAAGCTGCCTTGAAAAGCCTAAGTGGTTTTTTTTTTTTTTAAAGATTTATTTATTTTTTGCATACGACTGGGGTATTAAGCCAGAGGTGTGGGGATGAGAGGATTCATCAGTGACAGCATAGGGAGCAGATCTGCTGAAATCCACTCCTGAGGGGAGCAGCAGGTGAGACAGGAGAGGTCTGCTGCACTATGTGGGTCACCTCCCTGGCCAGGGATGGAACTCAGGCAGTTGCTGAAACTTAACCCCTATGCCACAAGGGAGGCCCCCATCATTCTTTATCTGATAAAAAGGAGCATGCCAATCTGCAAGCATGACACGTTTCTGGGTATTTTTATGGAAAAGATACTGAGCAGGCAATGAATTAGAATAAATGAAGAATCAACTCTAATAGTAAGAGTAGAATATAAAGAAAATTTCTGTGGAAGGCTTAAGTTAATGTGGTTTGTGTATGATGCTTTCCATTAATTTTTATCTGATTGAAGAAGAGAATGTAGAATATTTAGAATATGTGGAATGTAGAATATTTAGAATATTTAGAAAATGTTCAATAGATTGGTATCTCTGAGTAATTTTCTTCCAAGAGAAGAAAGGAACTGCCGAGTAGAAAGTTACAAGCTTTAGCAAGTTCCCAGCGCTACCACCATTCTCTATAGTGTCAAGGGAAAAGTGTGGTTCTGCTCTTAGGAGGTAGAAAGAAGTTGGATCTAAATTCTTACTTGAATCCATGGTGTTTTGGCCAGCTTCTGTGGAAACAAAGGATGGAGATCTGAAAGCCAGCTAAACTAAAAAAGGGGAATGTAAGAAATGAGCAGAGAGGTAGATTCTTTGGGGAATTCCAATATAAACGGTAGCTGGATGCACTTCAGACACGAAACCTGGAAGATATTCTGCATTTGAAGCGGTCCTGTAGATAGCTGGCCCGTCTTCCTTCAGTGCCTCACCCCTAGCAGCCTGAACAGTGCTTAACCCCTACGAGGCCCTCATGGTTCCCTGTTGAGTGAATAACTACCAGAAAGGCAGTAACAAATAACTCTTCAATGTGAGCTTTAGCAAATGGAGAAGTGATACAAATGAACTGTTGATTAGCTTAAAGTATGTTATTACTGATAATAATAATAGCTTCTGTTTACCGAATAATTGAATGCTATGTTCAGCATTGTGCCTAGAGCTTTTAGTATATATTCCTTGAGTATGTTCAGTCTTGTGAGATGATAGTACTGTCCTTTTCCTGGTGATAATTTAACACCACCTCCCCCCCCCCATTATGATGACCTTTAAAGGTCATGCACAATTCTTAATTGGAAAGCAAGATTTTTGTTTAGGTCTCCCGACTAAAATTTGTGCTGGTAACTAGTGCCTTTATAGTGAAAGTGTAAATCGAAGTAATCCCACATTACAGAATGTTCAGGAAAAAATTAGGACCTATTACTTATGGGATTTCATCAGTAAACACTTTAATGTAAGCCTGAAATATCAGAAATTATTTTCTTCTGACTACTTCCCAGCTGTAGGGAATTCCCATCAGAGTAAGCAGCCTTGTATTGCCAAGTTGCTAGGCAGATGTTTTAAAGATTGGCTATTGATTCTCCATTTCTCCAACTGAAAGAATAAAACTGAGGAATGGCCTTACAGGGCATAAAACAGAGGATCGATCGTTTTCTAGATGGTTTTAACTTTGTAATAACTACAGTCAGGGTTAAGTGCCTCAGTTAATCAATCAAATTGTGTGTTTAAAAAAAAACCGCATATGTGTGTGTGTAGAGGCATGTGTAGGGGTGTGGAGGTGTCGATATGGAGAAGGACATTCTTGTCATTCTCTGAAATCCTCTGAGTTTCAGATTGTATTTGACTTAATTTCTGTTCTATCAAATTTTGATGAATTTTAAATGCATTCTGTCTCAACTGGAGGTAATATAGATAATGACGTTTTTAAGTTGACATTTTTTACAGGTATCAGTATTATCTGCAGCTGAAGAAAGATATCTTGGAAGGCAACATTCCTTGTACCTTAGAACAAGGAATACACCTAGCAGGCTTAGCTGTTCAAGGTAAATAAATGGCCACTGATAATGTAAAATAGATCAGCTTAAGATGGGTGTTATAGCCAAAACAAGGGAGCCTTAAAGTTACTGACTTATTAATCTTCAGATAGTAATGAAATATTATTGTTATTTATGGATCTTCCTTGTGAGAAAATATATGAATTACTTCATGAAATATGAGACTTCCTGACGGCTAAACATGTAACCATGTCGTCAGAGCATAGAGTCCAAAAACTGGGGAAAACACACACACACCATTGAATGTTCTACGTATTCCTCTGGTTCAAAGACTTGATCTTTTGCTCGGCCGAATAATGAGGTTGGTGAGGTTGTGTTAACTGATATTTTAAGCATACATAACTTGCTGCGCTTCTTATTTTTTCCTTTTTTATTGCGGTAATGTAGGTGTGCAACACTCTGTGACTCAGAGGTGTAGGCCCATGTGTCTTTCGATGTGTTATCATACCACACCCTTCAAGCTGCAGTTTTCCTGGGTTATAGAGCATCATTAACCATAATAAAGTGTTGCATTTCACAAGTAGTTGCATATTTTCATTTTTCACGTCTGTATGTGTTTACAGGCATTACATGCAGACGTATTTACATAGGCACTTTGGGATGACTTCTGATGGGGCATTCTTTCAAATGATACCTGAAATATAGTCTTTGCATTGAAATAATTTAATCAGAAAGATTACTGAATACATTTCCTTCAGATTTTGGCAGCCATGGGGACACAGCATTTCTTGACAAATGCTGTTTACACATGGAACTGTCTTTCTTTTCCAAGGATTTTGGATCTTCTTAAGTGTCATCTTTGAACTTAAGGGATGACTTTTCATAAATTTATGACTTAGCTATTTATTTATTTTAGCAGTTTAAGATTTCAAAACAAATACGTTTTGTAGTGACATAGTCAGATGACCTGATTCCCCAGGATAATCCCTGTTGTGAAAAGTTGGATTTCTTCCTGACATTGTCCTGTGCATATATGACCATAGGGTGGGGTTTGTTTGTTTTTAATTCTAAAATGAGGTCATATTATATAGTTTGCAAGTTGCTTTTTTACTTTATTCATGGGCATGGATAAGATATACTTAATGCATGTTTTTAAAGATATTTTAAAAAACACTAGTTGTAAGGCAACTATGACTTCTGAATCACTCATTCCATCTATATACTGCCCGTTTGAATTTAGTTGTATGTGTGTTTTGTCATGCAAATTAACCATAACCAATATGAATATTTATCTATAGCTGATTTTGGTGACTTTGACCAGTATGAATCCCAGGACTTCCTTCAGAAATTTGCCTTGTTTCCTGTGGTAAGACTTCTTTTCACATTGGATCTTTTTTGTTAGCAGTTTATACCTGTGCCCTTTACAGTCCCCTAAATGAAGCTCACAAGGTTGTCTTGCTAGGGTGCTGTGCACTCGAGTATGAATGCTTCCTCAGTCTTTATCTCTTGGTCCTCCGTGAACCTGCAGAAACGGAAAGATCTGTGCCACAGGGCTACATCCCGGGATGTGGGTTTTGCTCTGCATTTGAATCTGAAGGGAGGGATTCATTTCTGCCTTCTGAGGATCCCGTCTGAGGTTTTGCTTTTAATGGACGGTTTGAAATGTTTCAAACTTATGTTTAAATGAATTGGCTTCTCATTAGCAATTAAGAAGTTGAAATATGACCTGAGCTTTCTCTCAAAGTCTCTTCTGAAGAAGTTGGCAGTAACCGCTGTGGGGAGTGGCAACCCTCCCTCTGCGTGTCCACCAGCTCAAGGGTCGGTGCGCTGCGCTCAGAACTGGCTGGTTAGTGTGACCCACTTGAGCCCTAGCAGAGGGCCTCAGTTCTCTAGAAAGAGCGCAGTTGCTGTTTAAGTGAAACTCCCACCTGTGAGCACAAGTGCTGAGTTTGCCCCATAGTGGTAAGAGCCAGTAACAAGCAGGCGTAAAGCTTCTTCCTAAGAAGCTTTACTTTCACTGACTGTGGTGTGCTCTCTTCAGAGGTGGTTACAAGATGACAAAGTATTGGAAGAAGCAACCCAAAAGGTGGCTTTACTTCATCAGAAATACAGGTAAGGCTAAGACATAAGACATGGAAATTGTATAGAACTACTGTCGTTTGAATTTGGGATCTGTGTGGGCATAATTAAAATGGGAACATTGCAGGGCAGCTGGCATTTCCCCAGCACTCACTGTGTGCCAGGCGCTGTCCTGACCATCTGTCCAGATCGTCATATATTGTCCATGTATCCAGTGGGAAAGTTGAAAGCAGCCAGCCACTGAAGTTGAAAGCAGCCAGTGCCCGCTCCTCACCCCATGTGCAGGTTGACGCAAGATTAGGGGAGCTGTGTTTTTTGTGGTCTGGCAAGTGCAGGGCTCTCCCCTGCCCCCAGCCTTCCTGGCCCTCAGGAACGGCACCTGCGCCCTGGGGAAGCTGCGCTGAGAGCCAGGGTGCCCCTCATCCTGCCCTGCTTCTGCAGACCTCCGGGTTCTGGTGGGAGTTGCCTTTCTTTGCTGGTGAATCTGTATGTGTTGTCTGTAAGAAAAAGCCTGTCCTAGAGAATGGTAGGTCTCATTAAGCCGAACAGCTCTAAGAATTTTGTATATCATTAAGTTCTTATAACCACTCTTTAAGGTAGGTGTTATTACCTTCTTAGAGATCGGGAGAACCAGTTTCAAAAAGACTAACTTGTTCAAATTACCCCTTGTAGAGGTAGAGTTTGATCCCGGGTCTGTCTAATTATAAACTCTTATTAACTCCCCCCCCCATCCCCATTGAAAATAACCATTTGCCTTTCTTTGCCTGTCCCCATTGAAATCCATAGTCCCTCACAGGTTACTCTTCCTGAAATTATTGCTCTGGTCTCCCCATGTCCTTCTCAGATGCTCATGATTCTTTCCTTGTCTCCACCAGCCTGAGTTCCATTATTATCACCCCTGGGACTAAAGGCTTCCCCAACTTGGTTAAATCGGCCTCTCTAGCTTGTCTTCCGCTGTCCCAAATGAACCATTATTTCCCAGCACAGTTAACCCTGTACACACTGCCCGTATCTGGTACTTTTCTTTCCTTCCTTAAAGGATGGTTTCCTGCTGTTGCTCTGCGCAGGCAGGCCGAGTGCTGGGCGCTGTGGCACAGGCATAAACAAAGCAGTAAGAGCGCACACTCTGTCCTCCCGCCCAAGGAGTAGGCAGGACAGCCCCCTAACAGCACATCAGGGCTGCATAGTTTGGGGGTGGCGGGGGAGCACTCACAGTGTGGGGTGGAACGTGGTACATTTGCAGAAGGAGCATCTGGAAGACTTGGGGATCACAGATAGTAACAAAGGAGGCAGCAGACGTAGAGAAACTGGGGCTGGCCAGGTGCACAGGTGGTTGACAGGTCTGTGCAGATTGGCATCTGCAGAGGCCCAGAGGTAGGAGGGAAGACAGAATTTGGAATGCAGTGTGGGGGCTGCCAGGGTGGGGCAGCGGGGGCGAGGCGGAGAGGCCAGGCTCCATGTGGGTTGAGCCCTGCTTCTCCACTGGCTGTCCCACCCCACCTCGTAATCCCCTCCCCAGCGTGCAGGCTGACTTTCTTCTAGCCCTTATTTCCAGCCCTTGTCACTTGGCATTTACCACATGACGCTTGGTCTTGCCTGATTGCTTGGGACGGGAGCAGTTACTTGGTAGTTCAGAGGGAACCCCACTCACACTGATGAGCTTTGAGGGCTGGTTTCATTCCCCACGTCCCCTTGCCTGCCTGAGGTACAGGGCCAGGGTCTTACCTAACCAGCCCTCAGTGTCCAGCGCAATGTTTGCCTCCAGTTGATTATCAGAAAATACCGATGGATTGAAGTGACCAGCTGTGGGTGATAGGAAATTGAAATGTTTCTGCTGTCTGCTGGCACACTGGTAATAGGGGTTTTTAGAAGAACTGTCTGGCCCAGTTTCTATGAACGGTCTCATGAAGCTGTCTCGGTTGCAGAGGGCTCGCCGCTCCTGACGCCGAGATGCTGTACATGCAGGAGGTGGAGCGGATGGATGGCTACGGAGAGGAGAGCTACCCCGCCAAGGTGGGCCGGCGTTGAGGCGGGGCATCGAGGCGGGCTCAGTGCTTGAGGAGTGGTGGGGGCTCTGGGTGCAGGGTCTGCAGATGTGCCAGTGTCTGGTAACTTAAAGCCAGAGACCTTAGGACTAGAATCTTGTAGTAGAAAACATGTTCCTATTTTGCAGATGGTTCCACAATGCACAAATAGCGTCTTAAGCAGCCCGACTCTGTTTCCACACATGTTCAAAATGTGTACTTGAACCTTGCAGACTTGCCCCTTGGCAACCTGCAGGTCTTGGGAGTGGCTAATATTTGGGAAATGCGTCTAGGGAACTGGGGAGGGGCCACGGCGGCTGTGCTGTCCTGGGCCTACGTCTCTGCTTTCTCTTTAGGATAGCCAAGGCAGTGACATATCCATCGGGGCATGTCTGGATGGGATCTTTGTGAAGCACAAGAATGGAAGGCCTCCTGTGATATTTAGGTATTTCCCTCCCGTCTTTCTGTGCACCGTTTCGGGCTCTGGCTGGTGATCATTTTTTAGCTCCTATTTAGTATGTACTTGCAAGGATCTTGCCAAGGATCTCATTGGGCATGGATGTACGCCCCATCTAGAATAAAGTAGACACCTGCGTGCAGTGATTCTTTGTGTAGACAACTTTCTTCAAAACCAAGCATACAGAAAGTAGTGCTTTGAATGATCGCCTGTGTATAAGGGGCTTAAAACGTGTGCTCCTTTTCTTTCTGTATGGTGGCTGTCTTTGTTTTTATGTCAGCATTTCCCGTGAGCTCTGGCTATTTCTTTTGGGAACACTGAGGCTTTTCTCTAACTCTAGTTAATGTACTGAAATACCAACATCTAAGCAATTTTCAATGACAATTATAGTGTTAATTTTCCTCCCCGATCCCCATTATGAAGACATGATGTTATATACAGTGAGACAGAAAGGACAGTCACGTGAGGTCATGGTGGCCTGCTCTGAATAATGCAGTTGCACTATTCAGTATTTTATGTTCAAATAGCTTCTTTTTTTCCACTTACCCCCCCCACTTAAAAAATATACCCCCAACACCCTCAACCCCTACTAATCAAGATTTCTACCATCCCTATGTTTCTAGTTTTTTCTTTGTAAGACTTTTTTCTCCAGGTTGATACATCTCCTCTTATTACATTCTTTGCTTTACTGTCTTTGGGCCACGGTGATTGGGGAGTGTCCTTGGAGAATGTGCACACCTTGGGGCGAAACCCCATGTTTCTGTCTGTGCGTTGGGCCAGCAGCTCCCCTCTGGCAGGCGTTCTCATGCCCCAGATGACTCCTGCTGTCTCACCTTGCTGAGTTGGGGGGGCACGAGGCAGAAGATGGAGCTGGACTGTACCCAAAGGCCTGTGCTCTGACAGCCAAGGCCCGGTGTGGAGACGGGAGCCATTACACCTGCTTCCTGCGTCTCACTGGAGAGGAATTGTTTTAACTTGCTTTTTTAATTTGATGCTAATAATTGTTGACTTTTACAATTGAACAGTGAATCATCAGAAACTAATTTTATTTATATTTTAATATAATTTCAGTTAAATTAATCTAATGTGGGACACAGGAAGAAAATGTTTTTTTTCTTCTGGACCTATTTTTCCCTCTTATAAAGCTATAGTAAACAAACTATGTAATAAATATAATAAAATACTGTGTGTGATGACATAGTAATGCATACACTCTCAGTATGGTGAAGTACAGCTAGAGAGTACAAGGTCTAAGTGCTGGTGAACTCAACCTGCGTAGTTCTCTCTTTGGGTTCCGAGCATTTGCCCTTCATTTTCACCCTGGGCTTTGGTCCCTATTTTTTTTTTTTTAAGATTTATTTATTTATGCATACAGAGCTGGGGTACAGGCCAGAGGGGCAGGGGCGGTGAGAGAATTCACCAGACACAGAGTGGGGAGCAGAACAGGCAGATGGATGAAGTACACTGCTGAGGGGAGCAGCGGGCGGGTCAGGAGAGATCTGCTGCGCCATGTGGTCACCTCTGGGGCAGGCGGGGATCGAACTTACGCTGAAGAGGCCTTAGCTTCTCAGTGCTGCGCTTTAACCCGCTGCGCCACCAGGGAGGGTCCTGGTCCCTATTTTATTAATTTAATTAACTGATTACTTTTGTCCACTCTGTGCCTTGTTTGACCTGAAAAACACAGTGTTACTTGTTTGCTTCTGTCTCTGCCACCGTCCAGCGGTGGTGCTTCATTGAGGGAAGCCAGTGTCTGACTGACCTTAGCCCGCTTAGGGCCTGACACCTGCCAACACTGATAGCGGGAGTCCTACACTGTGTGTTGAATGACCAAAGGCCCATGGACAATCAGCTACGCTAGGGCCTTTGTGCAAAACCAGTGGGTGAGGGTGAGAGCCACATTCTCCCGCACTCCCGTGGCTCTCACTCAGTGCGTGTGCTTGTCACTTCAGCTGGAAAATGCCCATTAGCTCATTGAGACACCATTTTTATTTTCAAAAACGATTAACAAATAATGCCAGTGGGAAAACGACACGTGCAGCCCCTGTGTGAAGGGAGCCCTCACGCCGACCGTCCCTCCTGCTCTTCACAGGTGGCACGACATCGCCAACATGTCCCACAACAAGTGCTTTCTCGCACTGGAGCTGGCCAGTAAGGAAGAGACCATCCAGTTCCAAACCGTGAGTAGACGCTGGGAACCTGTGTGCAAGCTTTTCTCCCCACTGAGCCTTCCAGGGTGTGCGTGTGTGAGTGGGGGGGGGGGGCATGCGAGCCGCACTAGTTCACAGCTTGGAGGATGGAAAATTTTATGATTTTTACATCATTTTGCACAATAGCGCTTGGCCAATAGTGGTTGCTCAGTAAATAATTTCAAATGAATGAATGAGTCCTTGGGTAAATATTTTGTATGGTCTCGATGACCTCTCCGGGGCTGGGGGGTGGAGGGGGTGGGAGGTGGAGTCAGCATTGGGTTCCTTAATTTCATGAAGGCGCAACTGGCTCTGTGGATTATTTCAGTTACTTTTTTTGCTCTTGACAAAGGCAATACTGAGTTATTGAGTTAACTGTCTTACTTGAAAATATCTGCGTTTTGGTCCGTAATAGAAGTTGTTTGTAAATTTTTTGAATTTTTGTCATTTGGAAGCTTTGAGAATCATATTTATTTTATCTTTACAACTTGAATCCCAAATACAGCACTTGTCTGATGGGCTCAGTCTTAGAAAGCTGAAGCATCACAGAGCATTATTCTCTCTGACATAATTTATGAGTCCATTGTGTCTCCTCAAAATAAGCATTGAAAGTGTTGAGTTGTAGGTGTGCTTCACTCGTTTTGTGCACTTTTCGTTTGCTAGGAGGACATGGAAACGGCAAAATACGTATGGAGACTCTGTGTGGCACGACACAAGTTTTACAGACTGAATCAGTGTAGCCTGTAAGTACCTCCTGCTCATGGAAACTGTAGAAAGTGATGGGTTTAGCAGTTTTCCTCTTGAGCTTCAGGTCACCTGGAAAGGTAAATGTTGTGAAAACAATCATAATGACACTTTCGTACTAATCTCTGCTTTTGTTGCACGTTAAAATGACATTTCTTAGTCTTTTCCATGTAAGCTTGAATCAGCCTCTAGTAACTGTAGGTATGTCTCTAATATATATATATTTTTAAGATTTATTTATGCTTACAGAACTGGGGTACAGGCCAGAGGTGTGGGGGTGGAGGGTGAGAGGATTCACCAGGCATAGAGCAGGGAGCAGAACAGGCAGGTTGAGTGAAATCCACTGCTGAGGGGAGCAGCCAGTGAGACAGGAGAGGTCTGCCACACCTTGTGGGTCACCTCCCTGTCGGGGGATTGAACTTGTGTTGCAGTGGCTTTGGATACCTTCATAGTGCTTTAACCCATTGTGCCACCAGGGAGGGCTCTCTAAGATGTCTTTCAGCTAATTGCTAGAGTTATTCTGATTCTTGAAAGTTAAAAAGAGAATGCCCCTTAAATTATTATTATTATTATTATTATTATTATTGTTGTTGTTGTTGTTGTTGTTGTTGTTATTATTTTAAAGATTTACTTATTTATGCATCTAATGACTGGGGTAGAGGCCAGAGGTGCGGGGGTGAGACGCTTCACCAGAGATAGTGAGGACCAGAATGAGCAGATTCACTGAAATACACTGCTGAGGGGAGCAGCGGGGGAGACAGATGTCTTCTGTGCCATGTGGGTCAGCTCCCTGGCCAGGGATCAAACTCATGCTGCCATGGCTGTGGAGAGCCTCATAGTGCTGCACTTTAACCCCTTATGCCACCAGGGAGGGTCCATTAGGTTTTTAGTCAGTGCCCTGGTTGGCATTTCTGAATAAAGATTGCTCAGTTTTTCAAGTCACTTGAAGCTTTTATTCCTCATTTCACAATGTACATTTTATACAAATATGCTGTGATATTTCATATTTGAAATGCTTTCCTCTTCTCCCGTGCCTGCTAACTCTCCTTGGAAACAGATTTCTTGAAAGAAGTCATCCAGACTTTCTTCCCTCCTTCCTTCCACTGGCCCCGCCTCCCCCAGTGAGAGTGACCTGTGTGGCCGTTCTTATACTGGACAGCTCAGTGGCAGTTAACCATGCCCTGCCCCTTCGGTCCTGCACCCTGCTCCTCCCTGGCTACCCAGACACTGTCCTACCCTGCTTCCCCCTGCTAGGCTGTTTGGTCTCAGTCACCTTTACTGGCTAATCCTCTTCCGCAGCTACACTCCTGCTCTGTGGCGGGCCTGGCTTAGACTTAAGAATAGCGTGTGTGCCCTGCAGGTGCCTCAGGCTTGAGTTCCAGTCCTGTTTCATCCCCACTCCTCCTGTCTCCTGACATCTCCTCTAGGGTACCTAAGGGGCGTCTTTCATTGGATGTGTGTAAAACCAAACTCTTGATTTTCTGTCCCTCTTTCCCCAAATCCGCTTCCCCTCTTCTCGCATTAGCAGTACACTGTCTTCAGCCGACTGTCCAGACCCGGGCCTCAGAGTCCCACTTGATTCCTGTTTCTCTTTTGTGCCACGTCCAATGCAGTCAGCTCTGCCTTTAAGATATCTGAGATGATCATTTTTACCACTGCCTCAGCTAACAGCCTAGCGGCAGCTGCCAGAGGTCCTCATTTGCAGAAGCCAGTTATTAAGAGTCCCAACTTGGGGGCCTGGATGTTCTGGAAGCCCTTAGGAGAAGGGTTCTTAACCCAGCACCTGGATTGGGGAATGTTTTGCAGCAAAATGACATCTAAAGCAAGACTGGGTTTCACTCCCTCCTCACAACTGAGCTTTAATCTGTCCCCTGTCTGGCCCATTGCAGGCCCCCCCTCTGGTCTCACCTACCCCACCTTACCTGTTCCCAGCCTGGCCTCAGGGTGACCAGAATATGTAGCCCTCAGAGTCCCAGTGCAGCGCCGGAGGGATTAGGGGCAGCCTCTGACTCAGGCCCTCAGTCCATCCGGTGCCGGTGCTCCTCAGCGCTCCGTCCTCCCCTGGAAAGCCCCCTCCCCTTCTCTGCCGGTTGTCATTCCCTAAGGGCCAGTTTAGATGCGGCCGCCAGGGTCCCATCACACATTTAGTTGCGTATCCTCTGTACACTCGAAGCTCTGGCCTTTTCCTACCCCCTTTCATAACTGTGCTTCTACTTGGTAATTGCTTATTCTGTGTTCAGCAGTATGCAGAGAGCTTAGATCTACTTAGGGATGTCACTGTCCAAGTGTGTGGAGACTCCAGGAAGTGGGGTGTTGTGCCCCTGCCAGATGGCTGGTGCTCTCAGCCACTGCAAAGGCCGGTTAGAGCAGCGGGCCTGCTCCCTGGTGTGGATCTCATTTGCCTGTGTTACATGATGGAGCTCGGCAAGGCAGGGCCCCCCTCCAGCTGCCTGGGGTGTGTGTGGAACTGAAGTCTTCTCTGCTTGCCAGAACCTCTCTGGAGCTCTGGTAGAGGTGTATATGAAGGTGAGCCCCCTGCTGGCCGGAGTGAGTGGTGCTGCTGGTCCAGAGTAATTGCTCTCTGGGCTGGTCTGGTTACCTACGTGTGTGTACTGGGACATAACCTTAAGTTCAAATCTTCCATAAGTTTAAGAACACTTATAGTACTGAGCCATTTTACCTTAGTTCAATCCTAGGGAGAATCAATTGGTTTGCGTAAACCCTAAGCCAGTCACCATACTGGTTGGTGATGAATGTCTTTAGTTCAGAGATATTTTTTGGCACTGTCAAAGATTTGAAAGTTCAGAGGGAAAAGAAATAGCAAATCCAGTCTTAAAGATTTAATTTTTTTATTCTGGCTGTTTATTACCAAATATAAATAAACCCCATTAACATGGTCTTTAGTATTCATATATTATTTACATCTGTATAAGGAAAATATGCATGCTTGTTAAAAGGAAATAATTATGCTTAAGGAGATATTTTCTATATTTTACTTATGGTCTGTTTTAATCTATATGTTGTAGATTATGAAAGATCCTTTCTGTGAATGATTCTTACGTACTTACCCATTCATTCTGTGGTAAATAAATTTGTTTCATGTGAACACTTATTCACCAGATAAATTCTTAGCTGTCAGTATTTTGATGGGTAATAAAACTAAAAGTAACCTTTAAGTTTTATATTTATTTATTTTAAAGCTCTCAACTGTTGAGTCATACTTAATATTACAGTGATTTTAAAGTATTGGGAGGCCAGTTCTCATGGTCCAGATGGGTAGGCACAAGCATTTCTTAAACTGCAGGCCTGGGGCTGGACGGTGAGTTCTGGTTCAGGCCGAGCTGCCGCTGGCTCAGGAGATGGATTCTCTGAGCAGAGACGGGGGGTTTTACCCCTGGAGCATCCCCTTCCCTGCCCCTCAGCCCCAGTATGAGACACAGTGGTGTTTGCATGGCCTTCTGTGAGTCACGTGGCCCTGACCCAGATGCCTGTGGATCTGAATTTATACAATGACATGACCCATCCATCCCTTCCCCCCCCCCCTTAATCTCGCCCCCTCCCCCAGGTCTTTAGGTGGCAGTCATTTTTTTATGTTGCTGGATGTTAGATGCCACAAATACTAGATAGATAACAAAATTATTTCCTTTTAAATTTATCAAATGGGGATGATGGGGCCTTTATGAAACATTCCTTTAGGGTTGAATTTTAGGAATTAAGTGAGGGAAAAAAGGAAATGTTCAACTTGTCAAAAAGTTTCTTTCAGTTTCCTCTCCCCAACCCAAGCCCTGATCATTATCCTATAATTAGCCTCCACCATTTTTATGAAAAGAGACTGGGAGAGACAAGGAATGAGGGCTCTTGAGGTGGGAGCCTTTCTCTCCTCTCTCGTGTGGGGATGAGAAACACACAGTCCCCCCAGCCCTAAATTGCAGAGTCAAGCTCTGGATCTGAACAGGCTTGATCTCTAGCAGGTGTGTGCTAAGCACAAGCTTCCTGCAGGTTAGGGCCATCAGTTAATGTCCACTTCTGTCTGGAGACTTGTGTGGTCTGGACACTGATGGAGCTGGCCCAGCCTGGGAGGCGATGAGCCTGTCCTATCTTCTAGGCCCAGTTTTGAAGAGACTTAGGCCTGGAAGGAGGTAGAGTAAACCCTAGTAGTCCATTAGAGGAAAGTCACTGAAACCAGCATTTTCTAGGCATTTCCACCATCCAACATATGTCTTCTTCATCCAAATCTTGTTTCCTTTGCTAGCCATTGATACATAAGAAAGGAGGCTCACAAAGCAAAATTAAATCCACTCTTCGAAAAACGTACTCAGCTGTGAATGTTCAGTAATAAACATTGACACTCGGTGCCCACTCACTATACCATTCATCTGCTCAACACTGGGGCGTTAGTGCCCTGTGTGCCTGGCACGGTGACACCATGGCATGCTGCTTCCATGGCGCTTGCAAATTATGTGGGGTCAGGGGTTGGGGAGGGGATCAGACAAGTAGTCAATTAGGAACCTGAGCTCAGGAACCAGACCTGCCTGGTTCAAATGCCAGTTCTGCTACTTATCTCCCATGTGACCAGGAGCAATTTACTTAATCTAAGTATCACTTTCTTCATCTGTAAAATCAGGATAATTACCAGCTTCTTTAATGGGGTGGGTGCTTGGATTCCGTGAGGTGACCACATACAGCCCCCTGAGCACTGTTTCATTCGGTAGCATCGCTTTTATTTTGTCTTTCCAGTGTTCAAATTCCAGGTTTTTTCCCCTCTAAAAAATTCTTGAGCTGTCTTATTCTTAGCAGTACCCATTGGCATAGTCATGGCCCCTGATTTCTGGAAAATACAACTAACACGCACACCCTTGTCGCCAGTGTGTGCCGCGGGGATCTCTCATCTCACAGTGAATTATGTTAAGAGATCTGAGAGGTGGTCTGAAGACTGGCCTGGGGCTTGGCCTGCCTACAGAGGGGTCTGGCAGGTGGAGACCACTGTGGTGGGCGTTTAGCAGGACGCGGCCCTGGCGTGATGCGGTGTGCATCACGCTGCCAAGTGGAGCTGGCTGTGGGCGTTGTTGAGGCTCAGGTCTTTGCAGTTGCTGCTTGACACACTCTAGTTTTATTTTTGCTGCAGGCTGGGCAACTCTGGGCATGTTGTTGGAGGACTCTCAGCAGCCCTTTCTCCCCATTCCTGAATTTTGAGTTTACAGTGCTTTAATAGTATAGTCCATTCAGACAGTGAGTCTCTGATGGTCTAAATATAAACTTCAAAGGACCCAGCTGGCCTACTGCTGGCCTGGCAATGGAGCATAAGCAAAGGCAGAGTCAAAAATGGCATCTGCCCTATTCTCGACACTGATTTTAAGGTATATAGTAACATGTAGGATTATGAAAAAGGAAAAAGCCCAGATGCCCCATCCTGGCTGGATTCACTAAGGAGGCCCCAGCGACCTGAGTGCTGACCCTTTGATTCAGGGATTTTTGCAACCGAATAGAATTAACCCCCATTTTATTGTCAATGACTAACAGATCCTGGCAGAATGGAACAGCTCTTGGCAAAGAGACATCTAATCTTCTCAACAACTTTAATTTATTCCAATGAGGATGAAATAAAATGATTGAAACATTTAATTTAAAAAGTTAACTTTGGCCCCTCCCTGGTGGCACAGTGGGTTAGAGCACAACACTAAGAAGCTAAAGCCACTTCAGCATGAGTACAATCCCCAGCCTCAGAGGCGACCCACATGGCACTGCAGACCTCTCCTTATCCACTGCTGCTCCCCTCAGCAGTGTACTTAATCAGTCGGCCTGTTCTCCTTCCTACTCTGTCTCTGGTGAGTCCTCTCACCCCCTGCATCTCTGGCTTGTACCCCAGCTCTGTATGCATAAATAAACAAATCTTTTTTTTTTTTTAAGATTTATTTATTTATTCATACAGAACTGGAGTATAGGCCAGAGATGCAGAGGGTGAGAGGATTCACCAGTGACAGAGTGGGGAGCAGAACAGGCAGATCGACGAAGTACACTGCTGAGGGGAGCAGCGGGCAGGTCAGGAGAGGTCTGCTGCGCCATGTGGTCATCACCGGGGCAGGCGGGGATCGAACTCATGCAGAAGTGACTTAAGCTTCTTAGTGCTGTACTTTAACCCGCTGCGCCACCAGGGAGGGCCCTAAATAAACAAATCTTTAAAAAATAAATAAAAAGTAAAAAGTTAACTTATAAAAGCAATTGTGGTTGTTTGATGTTAAGTTCCTAAGAAGTATGGTTTTCTGTCAAAGGTCTTGTGAAAATAAACTAGTATTCAGGATTTGCAAATAAAGGAATAGTTGTTAGAGTGCTAAGAGGAATGCTAATTTATGAGATGTGAGACTTGATAGTTATGGTAGATTTTCTGATTAACTGGATCATGTGTTCACTTTGTGATTATGGATTTTATAGTAATTAGTTCTTAGAAGATTGTAACCAAAGGTCAAAAACATTTTTAAAATAGATTTTTAAATTTGTATTTATTTTTGCACAGAAGAACTGGTTTCTAGGCTAGAGCTGTCAGGGTTGAGAAGATTCACCAGAGACAGAGTGTGGAGCAGAACAGGCAGATCAACTGAAAGACACTGCTGAGTGGAGCAGCGGGTGGGTCAGGAGAGGTCCACCATGCCCTGTGGGTCAGCTCCCTGGCCTGGATCGAACTCCAGCAGCAGTGGCTGTGGATGGCTTCATAGTACTGCACTTTAACCCTGGTACTAGCAAGGGCCCATTCCTAGCTGCGTGCACGCTGCTGTGATTCCTGTATAGCTCTCTTCCACCCCGCCCTGTGCCTGTGTGCCCAAGGTGTACCTTTGCAGTGGTGGAGCTAGGATTTAACCCCTAGGCCAGGGAGCACCAGGTCACAAAACATTTTTGTAGCCAGTGTTTAGGTTCACATACTCATGAACCTGGAGCAGATGTTGGAAGGTACTTGAAAGGAGCGCTCTGGGGCCTCCCTGGTGGTGCAGGGGTTACGACTCAGCACTACCAAGCTCTCTGCAGCCACTGCAGCACAAGTTCCATCCCCAGGCAGAGAGCTGATTACTGGCGCAGCAGGCTTCTCTTGTCTCCCCCCTGCTCCCCTCAGCAGTGTACTTCAGTAGACCCATCTGCTCTGCTCCCTACTCTATCTCTGGTGAATCCTCTCACCCCGACACCTGGCCTATCCCCCAGTTCTTATATGCACAAATAAATTGAGTAACTCTTTTAAAATCAGAGTGCTCTGCACAACTACATAAGTTATCACAAAACCAAGAGTCCCTGTTTGCATGAAGCTGACTATACACAAGAACCAAGAAAATCTTACTGTTTAAAATGCATTATAATTAAAAACAGATTTTTCAGCTTCTTGTTCCTCTTTAGCCTACTGTTTTATTCAGTAACAGAACTTGCTCTGAATCATAATGTCATTCTTTAATATTCTCACTGTTTCCCAAAAAATATATTTAAAACGGACTACAGAGCATCTCAAGAAAAAAGTAAATGGGTTTCTTAGTAATATTCTTATTTCTTCATTATGTTTGTACTCTGTGACTGATAAGTACAGACTCTTATGTTACCAAAGTTGGAAAGCTTGTTTCTTCATTGTGTCTGTAGTCTAGCTACCTAAAGGCAGGTCCCCTTGCTTCAGGCTTCTGGGCTATCACTTGATGGCCCCCTTCACACTGTCTGTGGAGGTGATCAGTGCTAGCCCACGCTCTCTGGGGAGATGGCCTTTGCACTGAGTCCTTATTTTTTTTTTAACACATCCTTTGATATATATTTAAAAAATTTTTATTTACGCATAGAAGAACTGGGGTACAGGCCAGAGGTGTGGGAAGTGAGAGGATTCCCCAGAGGCAGAGTGGGTAGCAGAACAGGTGGATCTACTAAAAGACACTAAGCAGAGCAGCAGGAGAGACTGGAGAGGTTGCTGCGCCATGTGGATCACTCCCTGGCCGGAGAGTGAACTGGCTGCATCCCCAGTAGTGTGACAGCACAGAGCCAACCCCTGTGCCGCCAGGGAGGCCCCTGCACTGAGTCTTGCTCCCCAGGATGCATTCTGGGTGGTCCCGCTGTGCCTCTGCCCTGTGCTGAGGTCACTCCAGAGGCTGTACCATGATGAACCAGGGACAGAAAGTCCCGCTGCCCCGTGCTAGTTTGGGGTTGGTGTGCCCGCAGGTATGTGGTCTGAGGGGTCTGGCAGCCAGAAAGGGCCGGGCCCCGAGGGAGGCAGGCAGCCTCCTTCTTATCTCGAGTATGTGATCAGGTCAGTTTTTCTTTTTTTGTTTTACTTTTGAGGATTTATTACTTTACCTTCTTTATTTTGGCATAATCAGAAAGTGAGAGACAGAGCGAGGAGAGTCTAAACATATGCATATAATGTGCTTCTCCAAGACATGTCTTATTTCACAGGCAAACCCAGGCCGTCACGCTGAACTTGATCAGGAGAAGGTCTTCTTCAAGGATGTCTCTGGTGAGGGAAAATACATTCACTTTTTTTCTTTCGGTGATGCCATCTTTAATAAAATATACTTTTGGTAGTGTAAACTTAGTTTGAACTACAAAGTCTGCCGACATTTGGTTTTTAAAAAAAAATATTTATTTATGCCTATAAGTACTGGGGTACATGTTAAGGATACTGGCGTGGGGTTGGGGTGGCGGTAAGAGGCTTCACCAGAGACTGGGGAACAGAATAGGCAGATATACTAAAATACACTGCTGAGGGGAGCAGCAGGTGGGACAGGAGAGGCCTGCCGCGCCGTGTGCTTTAGCTCCCTGGCTGGCCGGGGATTGAACTCGGGCATGCTGCACTGGCTGGCAACATCTTGATAATGCTGTCTTTAATCCCCGTGCCACGAGGGAGGCTCTGACATTTGATATTTTAAATCAAAGGAATGGCAGTTGTCCCTAGTTCAATCCTAAAATTCATATTTATATATAATATCTATTATAGTAAGATCTTTTAAATATGACATACAATTGAATCTAAAAACTTGGGTGATGAGCCAAGAGTAACAAGAAGTTAAGAGCTATTTAAAATGTTAAGTGATTTAACTGGTAAGATTATAAGCCTCTTATATTCGAATGTTTATATAAGAATTCCCGAAATCTGTGTGTCTTCCTTGCCTTAACCTTTTGGGCACAGTTTGTTGCGCTTTCTGACAATGTTAGGTGCACGTGCATAGGTGGTGTCATCATTCTGGTGGAGTGCCAAGGGTAGAGACAGCGAGAACTTCAGGGCCTTCGTGGGCATTTCCACGTAAGACAAAACAGCTTTAGAGGTGTCTGAAGGGGAGATTGACTTTACGTTTCTTGCAGAGGCAAAGTGTAACTCCCTTTCCAACCTTTCTCTTCTCAGCCTAAACCGCAGCCCTATGTGATGCCTGCCCCGCCCCCACTGCACTACAATGGACATTACTCAGAGCCCTACACCTCCTCCCAAGGTAGCGCGCTCCCAAGATGGCCCACAGAATGAATGCAAATGGAGTAAATCTCTGGCTACTGGAGATTTTGGTGTCAGGACAGGTTTGACTAACTTAACATCCAACATTCATGGCATGATTGTAACTGGTGGGTTCACAGAAGAAGCTACCATTAGCTTCAGTTTCCTGGATGTGTAAGAGGCCAGATGAGGCCCATGGGGGCTCCTGCCACCGGGCTTCTGTGTCCTGTGTGACCTCACCTCCTCCCACCCTCTCAACACACGCAAGATGGCCCAGGCCCTGCCTGAGGCCTCCCACTGGAAAAGCTTAAAGCTTCTTCTTTTTTATTATTTTGTTGAACTTACTCATTTATATACATTAAGTATATATTTCTATACATTAAGTATATATTTGATTAGTATAAAGAATTGTACTTTATAGTCTTCAAAGCTGAACCTGACGTGTTCATTTAACAATTTGTGCTCTACCGTATCTGTGAGCCCATGAAGATTTATGCAGAGAATTCACCACATTTTAAGAAGCATCGACTCTAGCAATGGGGGGAAAAAGTACCCCATCAACTGTCATGGTGTGATGAGGAAGCGATTACTATGCTGTTCAAAAGAAAGACTCGTTCTGCAAGTGGGGAGAATGGAGAGGGCGTCGGAATCCTGAAAAATGGGTCGATGGTAACAGGTAGAGGGAGGCGGGAGCTTGGCTGGGACTGCGCCACTGCTCTTGGGACAATGAGTGCCCTGGCACAGAGCGAGGGAGGGCATTCTGGGCAGCCGGGGGGGGGGGGCTGTCGGACTCTCGTCGGGACTGGCGGGTGATTCCTAGCGGCATAGAGGTGGGTGGTGCGGGCCTTGTTGAGGTGAGAACTTCCTGGTGGAGGTAGACAGCAGGGGAGCAGTGCTCTGGGGTGTGGCTTCTGAGAGAGGCCACCTCGGGGTCTTTCTACCCTCTTCACCTCCCTCACCTGGCACTCCGCTAACGCCTGGTTCTGCCTCCAGCCCCTCTACTTCTGGGGAAAGTTCACCTCTCTACTTTTCTCCATTAAGGGTTCCTTGCTCCTCATTCCTCTTCGCTGCTTGACAAACGGCCGAACATTTTCCTTCTTTTTCTTCAAACTACATCTTGGCTTTCCCTTCCCTCTGCAGCCACCTCTGAACTATGCACGTTCGGCTTCTGTTGGCTGCGGTTTACTCCTGCCTCCCTGCCCGCCCCTGCCGCCCTCTCGAAGCCCCCGGAGCCGCCTCACCGCCTCAGCTTACACTCAGGCCCCTCTCCTTCCTGCCCCCGCCCGTTAGTGTGGCTGGCTCGCAGACATCTGTGGTCCCCTCGTCTCCTGCATGTATCCACACGGCCTCACCCACATCACGTTCAGCAAAGATGACTGTCAAGCCTGCGTTGCCCACCATCACCCTGTGCTGCCGGCCATGTTTTTATCTGAGAAGTTGCTGGAGCAGTTAAGGGAGCTCCTGCTTGGGACATCCCACCCCTGTACCTGGCACAGGGTCACACCCAGCCAACACCATCAATGCTTACACCTTGCTGAGGATAAAGCTAGATTTTGTCACGCTGCTGCACAGGCCTGACCTTTCCCCATGTTCCCAAGTTCATCTTTACAATGAAGTCACTTTTGGTTTCCATATTTGGCTTTTCTCTTTTGTCCTCATTATCCAGTCAGTCACAAAGCCTGTGGCCTCCAACTTCCTATTCTATCTTGTCCCTAGCCCCTTCTTCCTCTTCCTATCTCTGCTCCTGATTCAACTCAGCCCCCCTCAGACCCCCCCGCCAGTTTTTTGACATCTCACAAGCTATCAAATCACCAAATCAGATCATCTGCAGTCTCTTCTCTCCCCAATTCACCTGCACCCCCCACCTCCCCCACCCTCCCCCGGCTCACCTTATCACCTCATGGCTATTCCTCAGCCCATGGCCAGCACCATAGTCAACCCTGGTCATGCTTCCTGCTGTCCTTTTTCTCCCCTCGGGCTACCTGACAGTCCAGCCCAACTGAGCCTGCCTCGGGGTGCTGTCTCCGGCTTTGCCCGAGATGCCCTTGTCCACAGACCCATGTGCTTCCGGCCAGTCAGGAGAGGTTGTGCTGTGCCGTGGGAACGAGCACTTCGAGGTTCCTAGTGACGTATCAGTAGACGCCACTGGTAGCTCAGGTAATCTGTGCACCACACCCTGGCAGGAGGGCTCTGCTCCACATGAGCCTGGTGTGGGCTGGGGCCTCTTCCATCTGGAATGCTGGCCGTGCAGGGAGGAGGAAGGAGCTGGAAACCGCGCTCTTGGTCAGCTCGTTCTTGATGTTCCCAGTGCATCAGCTGTGCCTTCATTCCCAGAGAGGGAGACCTGGCTGCTGCTGAAGCTGGGCATCCAGCACAGGAGAGCCCCTTCCTTCCGTAAACGCTGTCTCCTTGAACTGTAACACTTCTTCTTGAGGGGCTGTGACTTCCTACATTCTGTGTCCTCTTTATTTGCCTGTCTTATAGTCCTCTTCACACTCTCTCCAAGGCCCCTGTTAGTTCTGGGCAGTCTTTACACATACAGCCCCACAGATGGCTTGTGGGCTGCAGACAGGAGCCTGGAGGGAGATCGTGGGCAGAGACTGTGCTAGTGCAGACAGGCGGATCTGTGCCAGCAGTGAGAAAGGGGGGCTCCAGAGACTGAGATCATGATCTCGCAGACCCAGGGGGGCCTGGGGCCAAGGGGTCATTGTGTATCCACAGGGAGAAGACAGAGATGTGTGTGGGTGCTATTTCTTTATTGTGGTGGGTGTGCCCCCAGATAAAGTCCACACTAGACTGGTGTATTCACCTGAATAACTATTACTTGCTTAAACACATCAGTGATGGCTTTCAATCTCAAAATCTGCTTTTTGGAGGCAACTGTTCTCTGAAGGACTTGACCACTGCTTTCCTTTGAAGTGTTAGAAATCACCCTCATTAGTGACAGCGTTTCAGGTTAACTGCAGATTGAGAGAAGAAACTTGTCTCCTCCCAGCACTGTATAGGCACCCCCCCCCCAACCCCCAGCCCCTGTGGGTGAGATTAGCCCTGACTCTGCCAGCTGCGGACGCCTTTCTCACTGCCGGGAGGGGCCCATGCCCAGGCGGGTATGGCTGGCTTAGGATGGTTCTGCTTGACTTCTGGGCCCTGGCCAGGTGTGCAGCCATGGATGACATTGTTGTACCTGAAGAAACTCAGGACCTGCTGTCCTTCTGTCTCATTCTGTTCAAACAACCTACACTTCATTGAAGTCCATTCTGGAACTAAGTCAGCATCAGCAAGGCCACTCCCTACCCATGAGGAGAAAGCAGAGGGGGCCCCAGTGCCTCAGTATCTCTGCCTCCAGTTTCCCCGACTTCCAGGTCTAGATCTGGCTACTGTTTATCGGGGTCCGAATCCTGATGCCCTCCTCAGCATGGGCAGAGCCGCCCCTTCTGAAGGTGCGGAAGCCGAGGCTTGAGGTGCAGTCCTGGGTCACTCAGACACAGTGTGGGGAATGCCTGGCTGCGGGTTTTCACCAGCTTCACTGAAATTGTCATCAACACTCAGGGCCTATCACTGTATAGCTGGAGCAATTGATCCCATTTAATACATTTTTTAAAAAGTCTCATTTTACAGTGCATTTTAAATGTCTCCCCCTCCAGATAACCTCTTTGTGACCAAACAGAATGGATACTATTGTCACTCCCAGACAAGCTTGGATCGCGCCCAGATTGACCTCAGCGGTCGCATCAGGAACGGCAGCGTCTACAGCGCGCACAGCACCAGCTCCTTAAATAACCCGCAGCCCTACCTGCAGCCCTCACCCATGTCCTCCAACCCGAGCATCACCGGGAGCGATGTCATGAGGCCAGACTACATCCCCTCACATCGGCACAGCGCCCTGATACCCCCCTCTTACCGGCCCACCCCGGATTATGAGACTGTGATGAAGCAGCTCAACCGAGGCCTGGTGCCCGCGGACAGGCAGAGCCACTCACTGAGGAACCTCAACATCGGCAACTCCTACGCCTACAGCCGGCCGGCCGCGCTGGTCTACAGCCAGCCGGAGATTCGCGAGCACGCACACCTGGCCTCGCCGCAGTCGGCGCACTACCCGTTCAACCTCAACTACAGTTTCCACAGCCAGTCTCCTTACCCCTACCCCGCCGAGAGGCGGCCGGTGGTGGGGGCCGTCAGCGTGCCGGAGCTGACCAACGTGCAGCTGCAGGCCCAGGAGTACCCGGCGCCCAACATCATGAGAACCCAGGTGTACCGCCCGCCGCCCCCCTACCCCTACCCCAGGCCGGCCAACAGCACCCCGGACCTGTCCCGCCACCTCTACATCAGCAGCAGCAACCCGGACCTCATCACGCGGCGCGTCCACCACTCGGTGCAGACGTTCCAGGAGGACAGCCTGCCGGTGGCCCACTCCCTGCAGGAGGTCAGCGAGCCGCTCACGGCCGCGCGGCACGCGCAGCTGCAGAAGCGGAACAGCATCGAGGTGGCCGGGCTGGCGCACAGCTGCGAGGGCCTGCGGCTCAAGGAGAGGACCCTGTCGGCCTCGGCCGCCGACGTGGCCCCGCGGGCCGCCGGCTCCCCGCCCGCCGTGTTCCTGGACAGGGCCCAACGGGAGGACGCGGCCGAGCCGGGAAGCCCGAGGTACGGTCACAAAAAGTCCCTTTCGAATGCCACCGTGCTGATCCACAGCAGCGAAGACGACGATGACGACGAGTTGGAAGAGGACAACCGGCCCCCGGTGCCGCTCTCGCCGCGGCTCCGGGCGTCCCAGGGCGGGCACCCCCCTGACACGCCGCCCTCCCACCCCAGCGGCTCGGTGCCCGCCCTCGCCGGCCCCCTGCACATTCTCGAGCCCCCGATCCCCGTGGCAGACCCCGAGAGGAGGGCCAGGGACGCCGGCCCCGCCCTGATGGCCGCGGTGCAGCGGCGCCACAGAGAAGGGGTGCTGACGCCCTCCATGTCGGAGTCCGACCTCACCACGTCGGGGCGGTACCGCGCCAGGAGGGACTCGCTCAAGAAACGGCCCGTGTCAGACCTGCTCTCTGCCAGGAAGAACCCTGGTGAAGGCCTGCCGCCGTTGGGGGTAAGCTGGCAGGCTGCCGAGCCCAGCCGGCGGCCGCCGCCGCCCCGGCCGAGCCTCCGCGGCCGCTCGCCTGTCTCGACTCCTCACCGCTGGCGGTCTCCACTTTTCCGCTTTTAGCTTTTAATCAGTTTCCAACACACACACCTTTTTTATTGTGTGAAAGGCTGAGTTTGACTACCTGTAGAAATGAGGAATTTTAGTCATTGTGCAGAGGTAAATTAGATGAAGTCAGACGGTCAACGCCGGAGGTTGAGGGATGGAACAGAAAGGAGGAGTGAAATCTTTTAGCCGTGTGGAGGGAGGTGCTGAGAGCGGAGTCTAGCAGAGATGGCGTTGCTAGTCACCGGCTGGTAAAAATGCACTGGTGACAGCTGTCCAGAGCCGCGTGTGTTCCTCTGGGGCCTGGGACGTGGGAGGGGGAGCATTCCTAATGCTTTGTGTGCCTCTGGAGGTCAGGTCTGTGTGGGTACAGCTCGCATTGCTTGGCTGGAGAGAGTTCTGGAGCTGGGAAGGTGGCACTTTGTCAAAAGAGGAAACCCAAAGAGCTGCGGTTTCCTAAGGTGGACTGCTCTGAGGCCCCAGGGAAGGCCCCTTGCCGCAGTGGGGCTCTGTTCAGTATTCAGTGCAGCAGTGGAGCTCCACTTGCCTCCTTGAGCAGGTTACGAAGTGCCAAGGGTCATGTCCGCTGCCAGCTGTGTGCCCAGCACGGCCCTGCTTCACAGTTCCAGTCTGTACCAGGGCCCCTGTTACACCCAGCCTCGGGGCTGCTAAGTAACTGCACCAAGGTCACACAGGTAGCGAATGGCCCAATGGGAATTTTGATGTTTATGTGTTCTCTTACTGTCCACACTGTTCTCCGTCTGGCATATTGTATATGAGATTTTACTAAGTGACCATTTCTGCTCTGAGCCTTGCTGTGCTCTGCCTCACGGAAACTTTGTAGTTCCGAGTCCCAGCCAGTTGTGGCTTCGGCACGTGCGTGTGTCTGCTCCAAGTCACGTGCTGCGCAGCTTGGGCCTCCACACGGTGCCCTGCTCTCTGGGTAGGGGACCGCACCGTGTTAGCCTCGCCGTCCCGTCTCAGGGCTACCCCCCATCTCTGCAGTCTGCACACCAGTCTGGGGGGCCTGTCACTGCAGGTGTGATCTGGTCTAGGATGTGTCAGCGCCTCCAAGCTGCTGAAAATAGCCACGAAGGCAAGAAAGAATTCACACAGCCTGATAGTGCCCCTGAAGACCCTACAGACTAAAGTTGCTTACCCAAGTGTCATGGATTTATGTGTTTTGGATTTGAATTGTTTGTTTTGAACCTTTCTTGGGAAGATACTCACCCACCTACCTGCACATAAAGGCTGGTGTCAAAGGCTGACTGAACTGGCGGGTTGTGGCTAAGACCATTGTCTCTGGTGGAGACAGGGTGTGAGTGTGTATCCCAGGGTGACTCCTGGCCCACTGGGCAGCGCCTTTCGCAGCGAGTACACCCCCCTTTTATATCAGGAACTGGCATCATTTTTATGTGTGACATGAGTCTTCCTCCCAGAGGACCTTTGGCTGCGTACAGTCTGCTCCTTAAGCCTTTGTCCCCTGTTTGTTTTGTGTGGCACCTGGCACATCAGCTGAATTTGAGGGTTTTGATCCGATTGATTTTCTGAGCAGGCATATTTTCTCTCGGTGGCCTTTAAGGCTTATTGGACTAGTGAAATTATGTGATGGGATTTTGCTTTTGCTCTTTTTGCAGAAGGGATTCTTACTCCGGAGGGCGAATGGTAGCTATGACTAAGGGGAAGGGTGTAGGGCCTACAAGTGGACAAAACTGGGTCTCGGTCTGTTCTCTGCCCAGCAGGCCAGACCCTTCACGCACCAGAGCACCAGCCTCTTTGTCTCAGAGGCAGCTACTCTGCCTGCTTGGCGCTGTTAGTGTCACGTAAGGTTTGGCATGAAAAATGCCTCTAGGTTACATGGTACCGCATAACTGACTTTATGTGAAAGGTTTTCGTTGTGACACGGATCACCCTGCATACAGAGGCCGCACCGTGACCTTGGGCAAGCTGCTCAGCTCTGACTTCCTTCTCTTGCTTATAAATGGGCATCACTGGTGTGGTGAGGGGTTTCACCAGGGTCCTGGCTCATAGATGTGCCCATCTGTATTAGTGTGTTATTGCAAGGTTGGATCATACATCTAACTTAATGACACCCTAATAATTGTAGCTGTTGGTTCAGTCCCCTACTAGACTCCCAACCTTGACCCCTGAGTAGTCACTGGGGAGTTGCCAGTCTCTTACTTCATAATTGCAACAAACAGATACACTAGTGTGAATTAAGGCTGTAGAGATTTAGAATTAATTAAAAACAGTGAGACAAATTGCAGATAAGCAGGAACATTTTAGAATTCTCCACCCATCTCCACCTCCACGGACTTGATTGTCATCTGTAAAAGGTGGACAGGTTTCCGCATGGCTTCAGCTATGCAAAGCTTCTGTTTCTGTTGCAGCCTTGGTCTTGTGAGGTGGTACTAAAGTAAGAAACCATGTTGGGGTTGAAACCATGCGCCTGTGCTCTTAAGGCAGTCAGTAGTATGTGGGGCTAGTTTCCCCAGATGTTTCTTCATGTATGACTTCAGAACTGAACTCATAGCCTGTTAGCTTCATGGAGCATATTTGAGCTGAGCCTGTAGTCAGTTCATGGAGACAAATGCTGAAACCACTGCATCAGCTGGGAAGAGACGTCTTAAATTTCGAGAACTGCATGAGCCAGACCTGAGGTTCTTTAGCAGTTTGGAATTGGCCGCAGTGGGAGTATTTGCCCTGGGGATTAGCCAACCTGCCCTGTCAGAGAACTGGTCGCGCCATCTCCACCCGTCAGCTGTCCCACCCTCTCCAGCCCACTCTGCAAACATGGCCCATGAGCTCCAGGCCAAGCCGGAGCCTTTTAGACGTGTGCCAACTCCCTCCCTCCCCACTGCCCAGCTGCTAGAGCTGGAATAAAATTGCCTTCGTTTATGAGACAGAACTGAGGAAACCTTTTCTGTCCAATTAGGTCTACTGTCCTTATAGCTGCTGCAGCTCCCAAGGAGTGGTAGACCCCGAGAGACCGGCATTCTTAGGCTCACCGGCCTCAGAGAAGAAAACTGCTTCCTTTACAATAACCTTCGTAAACTTCTGTTGCCAGGAGACAGAATTCTGCGGTTGCCTCCTCTCATGCCCTGCCCTCCTCTCATGCCCTGCCCTCCAGGGGTCGTGATGGGGGTTTCAGCCTGTTTCATTTTCCTGCTTGAAAAATGTAGTTCGGAGAGGTATAGTAACTCAGCTCAGGCCACATGTGTCTGCCATGAGAATGGGGATAGAATGGTTCTCCTAGAACTTACTGATTTTTTTTTTCAGGGTGGCATAAGGAATAATTTATGTTTTCCAAACATTATCAAAATTTGTTATAATCAAGTAATCACAGCTGACTTTTTGGCGTGTCATGTTGTGATTTCAGGAGTTCTGTGAAGGAATGCTGTCTGTCTGGAGCCTCACCTTTCATTACACAGAGGCTTGAAACCACTTGCATTTCGTCACCATCTATCTGGGAGACTTATCAAGGCTTTGGCCTTGAAAGGAATGTCTTCCTCCTCCTGTTTGTTAGACAAGTGTGTGCGCCTGTGAGGGAGTGTAATTGGCCCGGCGGCTGCTGGCAAATGTGGACACTGTCCCTCTTCCCAGCCCTTAGTCCATTGAAACCTCTTTTCAAAGGGGCTGTTTTTGTGTATGTCTCATATATATACATGTAAATATTTTTATAGGGAATGAAAAAGAGAGTAGATGCCAAAAAAATCGGACCTCTCAAATTGGCTGCTCTCAATGGACTCTCTCTGTCCCGGCTGCCTCTACCAGATGAAGGGAAGGAAGTGCCCGCCCGAGCCACCAACGATGAGCGGGTAGGTATGGACACGGGCTGCCTCGTGAGGCGTCAGCCTGTCTCTGGCGCCTTTAGTAGTCATAGATGAGTGTTCAGGGATGTTGTAATCTGTCGCTCAACACTAGGGCAAATTTATAGCTAATGTTGTAATAGATGATTTCAGGCTGAGGAGATCTTTGGGGATTTCTGAATGTTGTTCTTTACACCCATGGTGGTCTTGACTCTTTACAGCCTGAGAGGAAATCTACATGAGCACACGTAGAAAAGAAGGCAGATTTGAGTGTTTTGGTTATATAATCTGTCTTGAGAGCTAAAGAGTTGCTGAAGTTCTCAAAACTTCCTTTGTGACTGAGATGTATTTGCTATGAGGTTTTATTTTATCAAATTCTGACAGGCACAATTACATTCTATGCCATGTCTCCAGCCTCTGTGTATTACGTATTATAAAATGGAAGCATCTGTTCATAGAGGTTGGAACTGAGTAGCCTGCCTGAGGATTTATTGCTTCCCAGGAGAATCTTGTTTCTCTGGGGTAACAAAACTGACCAGAGATTTATAGACTATAAAACAAATTGCTTTAGGTCAGCTTCTACCTTTGATTTATAATTCTCACCAACAAGATTTCTGAATTTGTTCTTTGAACTCTTTCCTGTTTGCTAAAGTTAAACTTTGGTTTCAGCTGGACTTTTTTTTTTTTTTTGAAGAATTACTTATTTATGCATACAGAACTAGGGTACAGGCCAGAGGCACAGGGGTGGTGAGAGGATTCACCAGAGACAGAGTGAGGAGCAGAACAGGCAGATCGATGAAGTACACTGCTGAGGGGAGCAGCGGGTGGGCCAGGAGGGGTCTGCCACACCACGTGGGTCACCTCCGGGGTAGGGAATTGAATTCACATTGAAGCGGCTGTGTCCTAACACTTTGCGCCACCAGGGAGGGTCCTCACCTGGAATTTTCAATAGTAGATATGCTAGATACATTAGACTTGAAGCAGAAAGTGTCACCAAATGTGACGGTATTCATCTTATTCTACATGCTCTATCTTACAGTGTAAAATTCTGGAACAGCGACTAGAACAGGGAATGGTGTTCACAGAATATGAACGAATTCTTAAGAAACGCCTTGTTGATGGGGAGTGCTCAACAGCACGTCTCCCTGAAAATGCAGAGAGAAATCGATTCCAGGACGTCCTTCCTTATGATGACACCAGGGTGGAGTTAGTCCCAACCAAAGAAAACAACACCGGCTACATCAACGCATCACATATTAAGGTGAGCAGGACACCTGGAGCAATCCATAGTAACGAAGGG
Organism: Condylura cristata; assembly: GCF_000260355.1. NCBI lineage: Eukaryota > Metazoa > Chordata > Mammalia > Eulipotyphla > Talpidae > Condylura > Condylura cristata. The sequence goes on from NW_004567114.1 coordinate 10,539,996, forward strand.
CTTCTCAGTTGAGTGGAAAGAATTGTAAAGTGAGGATCTGTCTCCTAAAAACACCCCACTTTGAACCATGGGGACAACACTTTGCGAGCTGGGGGCCAGGACAGCAGGGCCAGAGGCAGAGAGCGTGCTGAGCAGAGCTGAGGTCAGGGCTGCGCTCTGTCCCCCACTGTTACCAGGGCTTGGGGAGCACGTCTTGGCCTGACTGTAGAACTTGGTCCCCCTGAATCCGAGGGCCCCTTCAGCCCACCCGCAGCGGCGCTCTCGGGCAGCGGGCACTAGTTGTCCCGTCACACGCGCGTGACTTGTGCGGCCTGGGCTGTGCCAGCGCCGTCCTCACTGCGGGGCCGTTGTCCCCTCGGCATCCCCCCGGAATCCTTTTTGGAGGTAATTTTATCCCTTGAGGAAGCTTTGCTATTTTTCTCTGGAAACACTAAAATGCCATTTCACTGGGGTAGCGTTGCTCCCGTAGGTGAGTAAAGCCTGATGCCCTGTCGTGGCATCTTGAGCTGCTGGCACTAGGCAGCGTGCCTGCTCTGGGGAAAGACACATTTTCTTCTTGTGAGTGAGTGAGATCTGTGGTCAGGTGTTGTTTTTCCTCTTTCCCACCTTTTTTGTGGTTTGCAGGTGGTATTTGAGAGAGAGTAAAATCATGTTGTCACACAGATATGATGTGAGTCTAGAGCACGTTCAGTTTTTTTTTTTTTTAAAGATTTATTTATTTGTGCATACAGAACTGGGGTACAGGTCAGAGGCTCAGGAGCGGTGAGAGGCTTCACCAGAGACAGAGTGGGAAGCAGAACAGGCAGATTGACGAAGTACACTGCTGAGGGGAGCAGCTGGCGGGTCAGGAGAGGTCTGCCGCGCCATGTGGTCACCTCCGGGGCAGGCGGGAATCGAACTCATGCGGAAGCGGCTTTAGATTCTCAGTGCTGTGCTTTAACCCAGTGCGCCACCAGGGAGGGCCTAGAGCACGTTCAGTTTTAAAGAAGCCTGCGATGGGGTGGAAAAGGAATAAGAAAAAGCCTGTAAGCTCTAAGCCTTCAATTGCAGCCCCAACTAAGTTCACTTTGTCCGAACTGCCACGAGCGTGCTCGCCTGTATGTCACACACACCTGCCCATTGTATCTCACCTTTCTAATTTCAGGTCTCTGTCAGTGGGATCGAATGGGATTACATTGCCACACAGGGGCCGTTGCAGAGTACCTGCCAGGACTTTTGGCAGATGGTGTGGGAACAGGGAATTGCAATTATAGCAATGGTCACTGTGGAAGAGGTGAGTACTCCTTTCTCTTCAGCGACTGCCTGGCCCCAGAAGAGCGGTCACCGTGTATCTGGGCAATGCGACCTTTGGAGAGAACGTCCGGGGGCGCCGGGGCTCTGAGTGCAGCACACTGCGGGCCCACAGCACCCCGGCGGGCCTCGTGTCTTGACCTTGTCTTGTCTTTGACAGGAGGGCGGAAGGGAGAAGAGCTTTAGGTACTGGCCGCGGCTGGGCTCCAGGCACAACACCGCCACCTACGGGAGGTTTAAGATCACCACGCGCTTCCGCACAGACTCGGGCTGCTACGCCACCACCGGCCTGAAGATGAAGCACCTCCTCACCGGGCAGGAGCGCACCGTCTGGCACCTGCAGTACACCGACTGGCCCGCGCACGGCTGCCCCGAGGACCTCAAGGGGTTCTTGTGTGAGTGCCTTTGTGCCCAGCACAGCTGTCCTCGCGTCGGTTAAATCAGCCACAGAGAGGAAGATTTGGTTTCCTTCCTCTTGTCTGATAAAAGCTTTGGATTTGCTTCTGAACATAAAGGTCTGCAGTGTAGGGGAAACTTCAGAAGTTCTTAAAGTATCATCTGTAGGTTGAAGGCTGTCCCTTGGGAAAAGATCTCCGTGGCAGGCCGTGATGGAGGGAGGCCCCGGCCTGTCAGTGGCGGCTTGGCCAGTGGGTGGGGTTGGCCGATTGGCGACCAGTACCCCTATCCGGAGGCCTCTCGATCCCAGGACAGAATCTGCAAATAGAGCGGCCGATTGGCTGTGACTGAGTCCTTGTGTTTCTGTGTTTCACTGGCATTCCACAGCATACCTTGAAGAGATCCAGTCTGTCCGACGCCATACGAATAGCACAAGTGAGCCCAGGAGCCCCAGCTCGCCGGTGCTGGTGCACTGCAGCGCAGGCGTGGGGCGGACAGGAGTGGTCATCTTATCGGAGGTCATGATCGCCTGCCTGGAGCACAACGAGGTGCTTGCTTCCTTTTCCTTGGCAGGGGTGGGAGGGGAGGTGGCCTGGGCACGAGGCCGGGAAGAGAAGGACTTGAGGGCCGAGTGGCTCTTTCCGAGCACGTTTCCCGGGTGTTTAATGAAGAGGCCTAGGTACAACGAGCCCATCCGGCTCCTGGGCATATTTCTGTTTGGACGCCCCCTTTCTCCAGGCGAGGGCCTCACCGCCACTGCTCTGTCTGTCACCCAGATGCTGGACGTCCCCAGGGTGCTGGACATGCTGCGGCAGCAGCGGATGATGATGGTGCAGACGGTCGGCCAGTACACGTTCGTGTACCGGGTTCTCATCCAGTTCCTGAAGAGCTCGCGGCTCATCTGAGCTCACAGCTGGGCTGGGACTGACCGCGGCAGCGTTCACAGCTCGGAGTGCCTGCCTGCCGCCCGCCCTCTCCTGGACGCGCCTGCCCACAGAAAGCTCCTCCGACAGGAGAGAGGGTGTGAGGGCTTCACTGAGAGCGCGCCGGTCACTGGCCGCACGGGGCGGGGGGTTTCGGCCGGACGGGTGCTGCAGCGGACCCGGTCCAGGGCCCGGCCTGCTCTGGCCGCCCCAGTGCTGGCCTCGGTGCTGGCCCGCGTCCCAGAGGTCACGTTTTCTAGACAGTGTCCTCCTGTTTTCTGAAACTATGCTAGGCGATGCTGCCGGTCGTTGAGGGTGCATGAATTTTTTAAAGCTAGTTTTTGATAATGGAATTTTATTTTATGACTAAAATATTTCAGGCTTTCTTGTTGGTAAACTGAACTTTCCGTGGCAATGAGCTGCAGACAAGTGGCTCCTTTATCACTTGGTCTTTAAAACCATCTTACTATCCTTTGCCCTTTTAAAGAATCCTGAATACGTAACAGTTTGGTTACCAGACCCAAAACTACAAGAAGAATCTAAAAGTGTTATTTTAAAACATAAAAAAGGCATTTTTATATTCAGAAAAAAAATTTTTTTTATCCAAAACTTCTATATCTTTGTGCTATCAATATTTTCCAAACAAGAGCGCTCAACTCACTAAGGTACTGAAAGGAGTCTGCCAGCAGGAGGGAAAGTTGGGGTGAAGGTACAGTATTTAAAATGTGACCATGATCAGATTTGCTCATTTCTTCAGTATTATTCATAAACATAAATGAGTTTGGTTATATGGTTGAAGATGAAGTGAAGAACAATTGCATAGGATTGTTTCAAGCACTTTTTTGGTTAAAATCAAGAAATCTGAGTTTTAGTAGATGTGTTGCTGTATAGCTGAGGCAGTAGCAGTGGCAGTGGGTTGCTTCAGCGTTTTGGAAGAGGTAAGTGTTAAGGATGTAGGGTGACTGGGGTGAGCAAGTGAGGTGTAGGCTCAGGATGGGAATGCAGGGTGCCGGTGTCTTGTGAAATGCAGTATTACCCGTCTTCGGACTGAGGCTTGGGATGCAGGTTCCCCACAGGTAGGTAACCCCAGGAAATTTAAGGCCTGTCCCTCTCAGTGACTCACTTTTTCCTTGCAGTTTTTCCACCTAAACCTCTATGCTTTAACAAATAAAATTAGGATCATTCAAAGACGCTTTGAAGAGGCTGGATCTTCCCTTGGTTGTGGGAAGGGCGGAGTTAGTAGTTGTTTCACATCCCCTTCCGGCACTACAGCCCAAACTTGCGGGTCCCCCAGGAGAAAGCTGTGTTACTCAAGAGGTACTTGAATTTTTGCTCCTTAATCTTTGAACTTCTCTGAAGACGTCAATTTTAGTTAGTGGTGTCACTCCCCCAGCCTATTCAGCACATCCCAGTGGGCAGCCCCAGGCTGAATTAATGGGGGGTAAGGAGGGGCGTGGTTGGTGCTGGTCCCAGCCAGGACGATCTTGTATTTGGAGCAGAGTAGGTAATGACTAAGCGGTACATGTAGCTGAAGCACCATCTCCGTTTTCTTTTAACTGAGGCTGCTTCTCTAAAATGTCAGATCAGACTGTTTCCCCAAGTTACAATATCCTAGGGGTAGTTCCGAGTCGCACTAAAGCAGTTGAATGCTCCTGTCCTTCACACAGTGCGTATCTGCCTACCTCCGAGTCACGCAGAAACCAGCCACTGAATTTTCAGAGGAAAATTCAAAAGATATCAATGGAAGTGACTGTTGAAAGTGGGCACATTTCTCATTTAGGTACAGCATGTGAATTTTAAATCTGAATTTGTAAGAGTTTGGTTTAAAGAATCATAGACTCAGATGTAAATAGTTATTATAAGAACGGGATGAGAGTTTCATGGTGATAGTTCCCATCTCCACACCGTGTAAAAGACAGGAGTGTTTCCAAGGCTTTTCTAAATTTTCCACGGTACGTTTTTAAAAAGTGCTTTTCTGTCAGGTTTAAGCATTGTGAAGTGCCCCACTGACAAGAACATATTGTAAAACAAAAAATCTGAAGAGTAATATATAGTATATTTGTATTCTTATTGTAATAATTTGATTCTAAGTAAACTGTTTATGAAGCTAAAATGTGTCCTATAAATGTCACTCTTAGATGTTGTATGTGTGACATAGCTTCTAAGATCCATGTAAATTTTTTGTCCTTTTTGAATTTAAAAATTTTAATTACAGTAGTGAATATGAAAATATTTGTCAGTAAAACGAAACCTACATTACAGTGATTTCCAGCAGTGAACACTGAGGTGTGGTACGTTTCCCATATCCGAATCGACAACGCTATCATCTGCCAGACTTACACTATGCTTTGCGTGTCTTAGTCTCTTTTAGTTCCATGCTAGTATTATTTTCATATCAGAGTTACCAAAATGTTTATTTTTGCAAAACGTAGATTATAAACAGGTGTTTTCCATTGATCAGTTTTGACATCTCTGGCATCAGTTTTCCTGATTAGTGAAGGTTTTTGTGATGAAAATCGTGTAATTGGTCATTGTGAGCACAGAAAGTGTTCATTTTAGAATATCATTTGGAATGTTGATTGCAGCCATTATTAATTACTTCCTTCTGAAACGTCTACTGTGAAGCATTCAGAAAGTCCTAGAATTAGCCTTTAAAACTCTTGGGCAGGATCAAAACTGGACATGTGCTTCCTTAGAAACTTCCAGAAAGAACAAGGTCTAGGTAGAAATACAGAGAAAGAGACTAAGGGGTAACAGCAGGTTGGGGGACCAACTTCTCTGAGAAGCTTTCATCATCATCAGAAGAAGAAAAAAAAGAGTCATATTAATGTTCACAATAGTAGGAAAATCTATATGTATATGTGCTGTATAATGGGAACCTTATATGTAATAAGAGATAAAACTGGAGATGTAGCTGAGCAGCAGGAGTGTATTTGGGATTTGCATGAACCAGAGGAAGTAAGAACTACTGTTTTATTATATGTCGTTTTTAATATCAGCTTTTAAAGGAACTCTTGGATATAAATTTAGGGAAATTACTTCCCATCAAGATTTAATGTGGAACAAACTAAAACTGTCTCTCTCCAGTTTAAATTTATTTAAAAAAAATTAAATTGGAGGGGTATGTTTTTTTGAGCTCAGGGATAGACATTTCGAAAATAGAGGATATGACGTGCTAGAAATTTACCTGGGAAAATACTCCTCAAAAAACCATGAATTTTTCAAATTTCTGTAGCTGAAGACTCCATTTATGCTGGTATCCACAATTACAGAAAAATGAGGATGAGTCAGAAAGTCCAACTGTTTAAAGTTTGTATGTGTTGGGGAGTACATGGTTACAGAACTTTAGAAAATATTTGAAGGGGTCTTAGATTGTTAAATTGGCAGTTTTCTGTATATTGTGGACAGTTACCAAATAAAAATTATGCTCTTAAATTCAGTTGTATGTTGAATTATTGAGATGTAGTAAGATCTCCCCTTGTAAACAAGTACATGGATGTTAATTAACTTTTTTAGTCTGTGCCCCCAAATCTTATTTCAACCATAGAGGTTCTGACCAATAAGCGGTGGTATATGGGACCAAGTTACCATAATCAACACCAAGAAAAATATATGACATCTTTTGTCCCAGCTGTGCCTTGGTGTGAGATCAGAGACCAAGTTCTCTGGGGTTCAGACTGAGCATCACCGCCAAGTGAATCAGGTTTCATGAGAGAGATGGGCCTAACTGAATGTCACGGCAGGGGTTACAGAAACTTGAGAGGCACGTGGAGAAAGGGAGAGAATAAGACATGATGAAGTGAGCAGGGATCCTACATCCGGACTGGCTGTGGGGGAGGCAGGAGAGAGGGAGGGAGGATGAGTCAGCAACACCCTCCCCTGCCTTCCTGCCCCTTACATTCCCTCCTGGGGCTGCCACTGGCATGGAAAAGGAGGTAAAAGATGGGCCAAGAAGGAAGTTGAAGGTCTGGCATCCTGCTGAGGAAGTGCGAATTCCAAAGCCAATTTTAAATTATACTTTAATGATACAAGCAAGCATAAATGGGTAACAAGGCAGAAATTACTGTTTGAACTTGTCTTTGTAGAAATAACACACTGGTGATACTGTTCTGAATTTTTGAAAATTACCTATTAGGTAGGAAATCTTTTGGTCACTATTCCTTAAGCGACTTTAGTTGACGTTGTGGTCTGTCATAAAAGCCTCTGGAATGCTCTTGAATAACTGTGTGTCCAAGCTGGCTGAGACAGACTCGCATTCCAGTGGCATCAGCCAGCAAAATGTCTCTCAGCAACTGGGTAGATGTAAAGACCAGTACTTCAGCTGTCAAATGTATCCACCATGGACCTTTTAAAGTGTGCCTTGCCTATATTCAATTCACACTCTAAAAACTTGGTGGAAAAAATCTTAAAATTCATTCTTAGAAGCACTTTTTACTGGTGATGAAATTCAGAGGGTTGGATTATCTATGTTAGTGAGAAAGTGAATCTGGCCTAAATTTTTTGAGTAGGTTGCTGAGACTAGTCCAGATTTAATGATAATTGACTTTCCATTTCCATCTGCTTATTCATCGGCTAAAAAAAAAAAAAAATCCAGAACAAAGGAAGGGAGAAATACTTGCTTCATCACTTTTCATGAGTGCAGAAACACAGGTCTGGCTACTATTATGCATGCTGTGTGTCTTCCAACTCTTTTAATCCTAAAATTGTTTTGAAAATCACTTGCAATTAGTGGCCATGGAATGAGACAAATCTTGATCACTCATTTTATAGTACGATTTACTGAGATATCTAAGAGGTGGGTCCTGAGAGACACAGTGATGATGTAATTTTACTGGAATAGTGACAGTGGGAGGCTGGTTTAGTAGAACAAATGGCCTGAAAAAAAGTAAATATTCTCAGAGATGATAAATATCTAGAAGAGTTGATAAGAGTAGAAATAATGCAAAACTCTTTCAGTTCACATTGAATTGAGTTGAACAAAAAGATGAAGGAAAAAAAAAGCGAGAAATACTAATCTGTCACAACTTTTAGACTACAACTCTAATAGGTTTGTTTGCATACTTTTTTTGGTGATACAACAGAGACTGAAGTAGTTTTTATGTAGGGCTGTTTCTTATAAGTTAAATTTTGTGAATATCATTTTGGACCCTGTCTGTATTAAATTTTTCAATTCTAAGTTTATTGTTAAATCAAGCTTGACACAATTACTAATACATTAATTTCTAAGGAACATGTTGAAATGGGAAAATATCATATTAGGCCTTTTTAAAAATGCAGACACATAGTCAAACCTTACTCAAAAGATTGCCATTGGAATGGTTTTGCTTTTTATTGTAATCCCAAGTAGTTTTTTTTTTAAAGATTTATTTATTTATTCATATAGAACTGGGGTACAGGCCAGAGATG
>NW_004567114.1:10548662-10587643 GCF_000260355.1 Condylura cristata
ATTGTAATCCCCGCGGGTTTCCCATCACCAAATCACCCCTGTGCCACCACCATAGTCCCGTGCATTTCCCTCCCTCCACCCCCCCCCGTTTGCAAATTTATTTTAAAACTCTAACAGGTTAATATAATTTAATAAGTCTAACATAAAACCAAAATTTGGAGAAAATATGAAACACATTTTCTTAGACAGTTGCTCTATAATTCAAGCAATACACCAGGAATGCTACTGTTTAAAAATACTAGGATAGCTTTTCTAGTATTTTAGTTTAGAAGGCAATTTCATGTACTATTATCAGATCAATGATGTAAAGATTTATTACCAGAAGAACTTAATTCTAAACTCATTGGTTTGTAAAAGCATATACTTTAACAGTCAAGAAAAGTTTGATACAGTGAAATTAGGATAATCTATTTTTGCTATCAAAATAAATATTGAAGTTATGTTATGTGTGAATATAATGGTACAATTAAAGCTACTTTGCTTCTGTTTTTTTCACCCCAGAGTTTCTTTCAGAGACATATAGTTAGTCCTGTTTCCCCACTGGATTATTCTGAATAATGCATTAGACAGCAGAGGTTTCTTTACTGTTGTCAATCTGTCATCAAATATGCTCCTGGTAATCAATCACTTGAGTTGGAACTCATCTTGGCAAAACAGCCAGCAACACTAGTCAGGGCAGTTGTGAAACAGTCAACACACCTGCAGAGGTATTTGTTGACAAGCTTCCCAGAAGGCTGGTGGAACTTGTTGAACTAACTACCACTGAAGTAGAATTTCTTTGGCTATTCAGTTACTTACTAGTGGGGTTGTTTATGGACAAAAGCAGCACCGGGAACTTGTTAGAAATGCAAATTTTTGAGCTCTGCCCCAGATCTGAATACTGTGAACCCGAAGCTATGGGAACGTGGCCTAGAAATCTGCCTTCAGTCCTCCAGGTGGTTCTAACGTCAAGTTCCACAATCACTGCATTAGTAATAAAAAAGTCTCAACTTGGAAGAGTTGCACTATGGATTTCAACTCAGAATTCATTATATGGCCAAACTTACCAGACCCTAAAGTTGATGGAGGCCATTCTTAGAATGGCAATGACATGATTGTTGTGGTTTGTGATCTCCCGAAGTTGTCAACATTGTAACAGAAGGGACTTTGCAGGGGTGATTAAAAGTGAAGTTTCTTGAGAAGGGGAGATCACTGTGGATTATCTGGTGGTTGCAAAGCAATTTCCAGAGGGCCACAGTGAGAGACATGATGGAAGCAGAGGTGTGAGGGGGAGATTTGAAGTCACTACACATGGGCCTTCAGGGTGGAGAACATTCACATGGAACTTGGGAGCGAGGCCTCACCTCCGCTTCCTGACCGTGTCAGGTAAGAATACATATTCCCTCCTAGAATCCCCAAAGTCTTGGCAGCATCTTGATTTCAGAACTTAGTTTCAGGTGGTTTTTGTCAGCTGCTAAGTATGTAGGTAACTTGTTACAGCAGCAATAGAAAATGAATATAACAATACATTCTTCCTGTAAGTCAAAGATGAAAGTCATTCACCAGTTTCAGCAGCTTGCATTCCTCACATCCAGGTCTGCTAGGAGTTTCTGTTTCAAAACTAAAATGTTGATGCAAGACAGAACTCTCGACGCATTGAGGTTTTCTTTGAAGCAAAACTGTTCCTGCCCCAATTTAAAGATGTCTTCTTCTGGACCTTTCCACTGTTGGATTTGTTCCTTGAGGATTTGCCGTTATTTGCTCCACCTGCTCCTTTTACACAGCCTGGGAAGTGGTAGGTGGCGCCTCTGTCACCCAGTGTGTGAATCAACTGAGAGGATCATGTTCTGGCACCACCTGGCACAGGGGTGAATAGGTGCTTTGACTTCTAGATGTAAACTATTCAATTATGATTTCTAAACACCCAAAGGATGACACTAAGACTAACTTGGGCATGTTCAAACTAAAAGAACTCTGGATCGCCTAGTCTAATTGGTTTTAAACCAAGATCCAGGGTAACACACTCTTGGCCACCACACAGCCAATTAATCTCTTTGCAACTGTATTCTTGCTCTTCTCTGATAGGCTTCACTAGGAGAACAAGTGGCTTCATAAGGCAAAAAAGATGCCTTTTGCTTCTCAGGAAGATGCTAACTTGTACCTTATGGGAATTAGAATGTGAGCAAATGAGGACATTTACATTAAGTTGGCAATTTGCTGCTGGCCTCTGTGGCCGTCACCTGCAGCTTCGATTGTGCTAACGCAGGAGGCGCTTTGGAGCGCAGGACTGGGCACACAGGCCTGATGGTGGACACCTGGAGTGCGGCGTGGGCAGGCGTGACAGCGCACACCTGCGCCTGAGGCCGAGGCTATAAAGGCAGCACAGGCACAGCTGGGACCACAGAGGCAGGGCCGCCGGGTGTCACCAGAAAAAGCCCAGAGAGTAAAGATTCACCGGGAGCTGGGAGGCCTGCCAGCCTCCTGGCACCCTGGCCTCCCTGCCTGGCTAGCCTGCAGGCTGCTCCCCAATTGGCATAGAAAGATCATTAACGCCTGAAAAAGCTACTGAGAGCTCCAGGACTCTCCTTGACCCACCTGCCCCAATCGATAGAGAACAAGGCCCTGCTGGCACAACAGCCCCGTTCTTCACTAAGTGGAGGAATGGGGACAGGAAAACGTCCTGTTTCCCCCAACCCTGTCTAGTTAAACCTCCCCTCCTGCTCAAAACTTTGCTCTATGAGCAAACGCCTTCATGCAGGGACAGTGACCTGGGTTCCTACCTCTTACGAGATGAAGCCTAAGGAGGTCTAGCGAGTGGAAAATGGGTAAGTAGACCCTTACGATTCATACTGTCAATAGGGGCCTAGATCCCAGAGTAGGAACGATGGAGATTGGGGCGATCACTCTCGGCTTAACAGTTACACTCCATCTGGCCTGCTGAAGGCTGAAGCAGGGGTGGGGGTGGGGTGGGGATGATAATCCAAGCAGATAGAGGTGCAAAGCTACAAGAGAGGGCCTCTGGCTAGGGGAGGAGGGAACAGGCAATCAGATGTGATGGACTCTCAGGGTGTTAGGGAGAGGCGGGCAAGAGATGAGCAGGGAAAGTAAACACACGACTTTCTGAAAACTGCAGTCTTGGACTTCATCTCGTTAGCAAGAGGAAACTCTCAAGCTTTCTCCTTTAAGAAGGGAGGGACATGCTCTCTCTTAAAGGCAGCCTGTAAGTAATTCTCATACAACCTATTTGATTCTGATAGCCTGGAAAAAAAGGTTCAGAAATTACCCCCATTCACCAAGGAAGGAAGCCCTCAGGTCCAACAACCTCAACAAAGTTTGGAAGGAGATTTCTCCCCCCAGGGAAGCCCTGAGCAAAACCTGGGCTGCGTGTGTCCTGGGGCACCCTGGCAGACACCCAACCAGCTCCCCTTAGGCTCCTGACGCAGAGACACTACGGACAAATAACACTTGTGTGTTGTTTTAAGCAGCTTGTTATGGTAATTTATTATACAGCACAGAAAATGAGAACATAAATCTTAATATCTAAAAGAAAAAAGGAGGAAAAATAAAAAGGAATTACTGGCCATCTGGGATATTTATTAATGAAGGTCAAACATCCAAAGGGGAGTCCTCAATGCCCATTTCTGTGATTTTAAGAGATGGTTGTTCCATGTCATGAGTGCTGTTGCCGCCGACAGTGTACAGCCGATCAGGCTGCCCGAGACCTGTGCTCAGACAACACAACTCGCTGGATGTCTCCACCTTTTCTGTGTCACTGTCCCCTTCAATGACATTCACGTAGGTTTCCTGTTCAGCTAAGGTGTCTGAGCCACCTGGATTATTTTCATCCCAAACGGCAGGTCCATGATTTGTTTCATCATTCACCTGTTGAATTACAACCTCATCTGAAAACTTTGATTTATAGATGGGCATGTAGAATTCATTTGGTGAAAACATCTCGTCCTCCTCCTTTGGTATAGACAGTAACATATCCAAAGCCCTTTGGTATTCCTGGCGTTCTAGTTCAATTGCATTTTGTTCATTCTTACATTTATTTGGCTCAGAATTCCCAGCATTTTCAAAATCTAGTACATCGAACATGTCGACATCATCTCGTCTCCCCGCGCTCTCCTGGGATATGCAGCCTAAGTTCAATTTCAGGGTATGCAGCAGGCGGCGCATCTTCCCCTAGAGCAGGACCAAGAATAATTTCACTAATTAAGCGAATCCCACTGAAATGCTGCTCTCCCCCTCCCCCGGGAGTGCCCCTAATCTCAGCAGGATTAATCACACCCTCGTGTATACATACGCACATACACACGCACACACACACGAAATGCAAGGGGAAAGCAGGCTTTTAAACGCACTTTAAGAGTGTGAAATAACTTGAACAATTTTTCTACATTAGAATCTTTCTGAGGAAAGACAAACCTCTTTCAAATGATGTTTATTTCTTTTTATATGTCGCTCAAACAGTTGTTCTAAAAACCTACAAACGATAAATAAAAATGTTAATATCTCAAAATTACAAAACCACCTAAATACAAAATAGCCATGCACTAAATAAACTACTAAAGATTGGAAAATCATTTTAGATTACACTTTTCTTTCCAGTTCAAAAAACTAGTTCTTCCCTGTCCTGGCAAATTCTCTGATTTGGAAGCTAGCATGGTTTCTACTATGTAAGTTACATGATAGATACTAATGTTTCTGAAAGATTGTGTTAAATTTCGGTGAATAAAATATTTCATGCGAGGTTCCAAAATTCCCTCCCCTATCTGTCCCTCCTTCCCTCTCTCCCGCACTGACACACACACACACTGCAAGGTCTATTTCCCCCCTTTTCACTCTTCAAACCAAGTCCTAAATCCTTTTTATAGTTATTTTTAAAATGCTTCCACTGATGGTAAATCCACACAGTAACCACTTAGTGCTAAGCATCTGTGCAAGACACACATCACTGTATCTCTAATCATGAGCATTAGGAGAGAAAGGTATTGTAAAAAGCATTTTAAAGATGAGAAAACTGTATCTCTAAGATGATGATTTTCCCTCCCTCAACGGTCATAAACCATTTAACACACATGTATCTGATTCCTGTTAATTTAGTCATTCAATTACAGCATGCTTAAGTTGCTGTCACATGAATGTATCAGTAAGTATCTTGATAAACAACAGGCTCCCTTTGCTACCATTCAGTATTAATGAAATTATGAAACTCAGATTTAATAGTTCTGAATTATTTAACAATTTTTAAAAAGCCTGAAATCCATATTCCAATTTTATGGCTACTGTCGATGTCTTAGAATATTCATTCCAGGTATTTTTCAATGAGAATATATATTTTAAAGATTTATTTATGCATACAGATCTGGGGTACAGGCTAGGGGATCATCGAACTTTTGTTGAAACCAATGTGGCTAGCTTCATAATGCTGTTCTTTAACCCTTTCGCCACCAGGGAGAGCCCAAGCATTTATTTCTTTGTGAAACCAGATCTTAAAATATACTGCCTGGGAACCTAGTATTTTTTCTACTTTTTTGGGTAGCTATTATTTAATCAATTGTATATTGAATATCTTTATCAATAAATTCGCTCATACAATATGATTTAAATCTGAACAGAACTTAGTTATAAATATTTTACAGCTTATTAAGCCAAACCGTCACTATTCAACATGTTGAGTCCATCTTTTTTGTGCTATAGTAAAGAGTCTTATAATCTAAGAGATAGTGTAAGTTTTTTTAAAAGCATAAGTACATGATTTCTGCAGTTTTTCTTCTGATTTTTGCTTAATTTCTTGATTTGCAGTTGGGATCTTACTACTTTTGTTGTAGTGGTAAAAAAATAAAAATAAAAAATATAAAATGTAACAGTTTTAAAGTGTACAGTTCAGTAGTGTTAAGTATATTTTACACTGTTGTGAAAAAGAACAATATAGTGTTTTATTACTCAAACATTTTAAAACACCTTTTAAAGTGAAAGAGTAAATAAACGGCTGTCTCAAACTTAGGCCTTTTTGGTATATCTTTTTATACCAATACTGAAAATACTTAATTCATAAAAACACTTTATAAAAAACCAGAGCGTTCACTAGAAATGCCTGGTCTTGCTGCTAGCAGACAGTGAGAGTGAGCAGTGCACGCAGACACGTGCTGGCCACACCCACACACGGAGGGTTCAATGGCCAAAGAATTGTGGGTAAATTTCAAGCTGATTCAGGACCACGCATTTCCCTCAAGAGGCAGTATTTAACACAGCTTTACAAACTGTCTATTTCATGTTCAGTGTGTAAAGCCAGCTTTTAATTTGTCTTTACTTTCTGAGTAGCAGCGGTAATAAAAACGCTTGCTTTTGATCCTCACACTAGTTTCAAATAGTAAAATGGGATTACAGATCTTTGCAAAAGTGTATTTTATTTTATTAGTCTATTCTAACTAGAGATCTAAAAGGATTTTAATTAATAAAGTTTCTACTCTTTGCCATAACTCCCCTCTAAAGATGAGCTGGCCTTACAGCATAAATTAAAGATTCTTAACAATTTGCTGTCAATGATAAGAATACCGTTCTCCAAGAGAAAAATAAAATCTTTTAATTCCTACTATGTGGGAAATGTTAAAAAATTAAACAGTATGGGAAATGCTAAATATTGCATTTGTTCAAATAATAAGAGTATTCAACATGCTCTTTAACCACAATAATACAATTTACAATTAAAAAAAAAAACTAACCTGTTTGAAAATAATCCAAGCTTCAAAATTTCATCTGTTATATCCTCAATGAAACTCAGATACAATAATTCTTCATCACTATAAAGGCAAAGCAATATACAGTATAGCAATTATTGCTTAGTCTGAAAAAGGGTAAGAAATATGAGCACCTAGTGAGAAAGACCCATCTCTGTCATTACAAATGCCCTTCCAGCTCACACTGCTACGAGGAATACCATAAAACAAGCATATCCACCTCCCTGAGAGAGTAAAATTTCATAGCTGTCTTCCGTATAAAGCAGAAGGGATTAAGCCAAACAGGAGTCCGACCAAGGGCCAGAGAGAAGCACATGTGGCCGGTGGGCGAGCGCTCCTGGCGAGCATGTTCAGTGTTCCCTGCTCCAGGCCACGTTCAACGGCGGACGTGTGAGCCCCTGTGCTGGGCCCTTGCAAGACGGGGAAGTGGAAAGTCCTCCCCAGAGGCAGGAACTAAGAAATTCTCTCCTGTTCCTATGACTGCACCTTGTTTAAAGGTTAGGAAATTTACTGAGCATAAAAAATTCATTTTTTTTCTCAAAATGTTTAGAAAACATAGATTGTGGTAACATATCTACTTGGACATGCTTCTTTATTATACTATGATATGAGTAGTAGCTATTATAAGGAAACTGGGCAACTATTTGATTTTGATTAGCTGAAATTAACAAACTAATAAAAACAAGAAACTACTCAATTACTGAAAAAGTAAATGTAAGAAAATTAGATAATATAAGATTAAAATGTATAAAGTTTTACTTTCAAACTGATTCACAGCTCTAATATTTAAGCAGTGAGTTTGAGAATAAATGAAACTCTCTAATAATTTTTCCTGAAATATACTGCTTAAAAACTAAAACAATGTTAAAAACTAGCAGCATAATATCTGCAAAAGAACTGGTAGAAATCAGTTTTGGTATCTGAAGCTACCAAAATTCTGCATTTTTCTAAAACTATTTTTTCATTATTATTTTCCTTATGAAAATAAACCCAAATTATAGGCACTACTTATAAAAAAAAAGTAGGCATAATTAATTTAGGGGCATATTTCCACTGGACATAAAGATGATGTGATCGTTGATAATTTCAGGAAGTTCTTGTCATTTTCTCAAACTGAGCATGACCTAATTGACTGTCAAAATAAGAGAGATTAGTGTTCAGGCCTGACTTATTCAATAATGATTTTGTGATTCTTAGTTCTTGGCTTCCATTAGACAAAGTAAAGCAGTCAAAAAGCCCTTACTCAGAGCATACTTGTCTCCCTGTAGGAGGCTCCAAGGGGTATTGACATATTGTCCTAAAGAGAAAAAAATGAAAATATTTGAACAAAACAAGGGTTGGGCTACAAATCATTTACTATTATGTTAGCAAATTATATGTCTTGGGATTTAAAAACATTTCCATACTTATCATCTACTCTACTCTCCAGAAGAACCCTGTCAGGTATACTGGGGAGGGATTATTCTGCCTACTAATTAATGAGATCAGGAGGGGCATGCAGAAGTAGCAGCCAGGGTCAACGACAGACTTGCTTTCTAGTCTTCTAGGAACAAACTCACAATCCTATAAAAACTATACTGTGTGGCTTTTCTAGCATGAACAATGATTATCCAGATAAGATTAATACATAAATAATGCTGAAAACATTTTTCATAGGAAAATGGTCATTTAAGCTGGTGATTATGATAAATTTTGTCACTGTTCAGTTATACTACTGTTATTCTAAACTTTTTACTCAGGTATACTCAACTATAAAATTCTTATTTTTAACTAACATTTTATATTCTTTTAGGTAGAAACTACTAGAAAAGACATATATCCCTTTCTTGAGGTCATTGTATTAACTGTAGACAGGCTCAAGAGGAGTCTGTAAATCTCGAGTAGTGAGTACTGAAATACCATGGATTTCAGAACAGAGCTTAGCAAAGCAGCCCACATCTCTGCAGCTGAACTCGCCCTGGGAAGGGCTCTTTGGATGGTGTCGCTGGACTGGTGGCTGCTGTATACAGGCTGAATTCTTGGCCTCTTTTAAAACTCCAGTTCTTTCTTCCATCCATTCATCTCTCTGACAATGGAAATGCTTATGCCAGCTGAAACTACCAAATGGATCTTGCAGACGCATCTGTCTGCTCACCTGACATTTCACTGAGGCACAGGATTCCGTGGCCACGAAACATGCTGAGTGGTTTTCTGAAAAGTGTGTCTCCACCCGGCATGAGCAAGCACCAGCCAGTGGTGACTAGTCAGTGTCACAAACCATGAATCCTCAAATGATAAGGTCTTCAGCACTATTTGTGGTGTGTGAACTATAAGAGATTTGTCTTGGGGAAAATTCTTTTAAATGAATATTGGTGGCAAATAATACAAGCCAGGGTTTCTTTTCACTTTGTTAATGATTTAACAAAATGAATTTATTTAAACTTCTACTGAGCACTTACTTTGTAAAATTTCCTTAGTAAAACTAATGTTGCAAAAATAGAGTAGTTGTAATTAAAATAGTACTGGTGTTGAGCTATCATTTGTCCCTTACACAGGGAGGCAGTTAAAGAGGGCTGAAATGACTTCTCCTATACGTCACCTACCTTGATGAGGAGCACTGAAGATCAGGTACGGTGTCTTTGCCCTCACCCCACGGTAAGTCATGCCCCTGTAAAGGTGAAGGGGTCATTCTTGCTTTGTCATAGTTCGTACAACCAGACACCTGAGCATGCAATATGGAGAAAAATTATTTTGATTCAAAAGTACATTATGAAAGCAGACACAAAACAGCATGTTAAAAAAAAACCCTCCCTGGTGGTGAAAGGGGTTAAAGCACAGCACTAAGACGCTAGCCCTAGACACTGCAGCACAAGTTCGAGCCCCAGCCAGGGAGCTGACCCACATGGCACAGCAGACCTCTCCTATGCCACCTGCTGCTCTTTCTAAGCAGTGTGTTTCAGCCAGTCTGCCTGTTCTGCTCCCCGCTCTGTCTCTGATGAATCCTTCTAGCCCCCTGCACCTCTGATCTGCACCCCAGTTTCTGTATGTACAAATAAATAAATCTATTAAAAAAATAGCCGAGAGGGAGTAGAGATAACGTGGAGATACAAGTGATGGCTATATTATCACAAAGGATGGTTTAGGATACATTTTCTATCTAGGATTTTTTTCTTAAATTTACTTCAAGTAAGATAAAATGTCATATATTTTAATGAGGGGTATTTTAGTTGACATTAAGAAGTCACAAAAAATTTAAGAGAAAATAAAATGAGTTTGAAAGCTTTAAGTAAGCTTGAAAAAAATTGTCATGATTCTGAAACTCAAACAGGGCATATCTATATACCTGAATCTGTATGTGATAATAGAGAAATAATTTTTTACAAATAGTAAATTTGAATTAGGAAGCAAGTTTACAATTAATACTCTCCAAAATAATAGTTTATCTCAAAAATCAAACTAAAAGCTATAATATTTTAAAAGAAATGACTGTTAAGCACTCAATATATAAACTCTCTGAAAAAGCTTTATGGTTCAGGAAAAAGTAAAAGCAAACATGAAAATATCATCTTTTCTCATAAAATGTATAATTTCCAGTGACCAGACACAACTCTAAAAAAATATGAGTATAAAAATTAGGATAGCTTTTGCATAATTTTTCTGGCTCCTTTAGTGATCCAAGTCTGTATCTCTGAAAACAATATTGAAGAAATTTTTTTCATCTACCCATCCAGCCAGTGAACCATCTAGGAAAGATGCTAATTACAATGTTCCCCCAGTTTGGACAGGATACTCATTCCCAGAGGACTGCAACCATTTGTAAGCAGGCGAACATGTGACATACTGCTCTGTCATGCAAGAAGCACAACCAGAAGACTAGCAGTTCCGAGATAACATTTTGTGAATTTAAAACAACTGTAATTCTAATGTGGACTACAAAGAGATCTTACTTTTTATTACCTGATTTATGTTCACTCCCGAATCTGTGAAGTTCTTAATCTCAACTGTATCAAAATCAGATTTAAAGCTGTAATGTTTTAAAAGAAATTACTGTTAAGCCTTTGAAATAAAAACATGGTGATAACAAGCTTTAGCATCCAGAACAAAAGCTAAACATGTAAGACGAAGCCCATCTATTCTTATATAATGTGTAATTGTTAACCATAAAATCATGAAATAGATAGTTTAGATTACATACGCTTTTTTCCTTTTGCTTTTCATTAGCAACTAGGTTTTAGCTGGGCATGGCACCGGGGCAGGGAGCTACTGCCTTACAGCTGTCAGAAGCAAAGCAGACAAGGACTCATGGCACACTTGCTTCCCTCATGTCTCCCTCACCTGACAAGAGCACAGGTTCCTTAATCTTTGATTCAAGCATGGAGACGCATTTGAGATTATTTTACCTCTTATCTGTACCTACAGAGAAAGGTAGTGATCTTAGATTATTCTATGCTTTCTTAAATGATTTAAACTTGGTGCCAGATCAATATGTTCATATAACACAGGAAAATCAACCTCAAGTTAACGAATACCTAACACTGCACAAGATACGTTTGCTTCTTCAGTCACCAAACACACTTTCCTGAGAATTAATTACCTAACAGGCACTGTTGTCCTTGAAAACATTTCCGAGGCAAATTACTCTTAATTTTCAGAAATTATCCCGTCACCTATGTTGTTCCTGGGCAGCTGCTGCTGTGCAGGATGGGGGGAGGCTGTAGGGAAGGAAGCACTGGAGCAGCCAGAGATGCTGTTCACTCTCGGGCACAGCCCACGGTTTTGGCATTTTTATCATAAATCACTAGACATATTTACACAAATGTTGTCCAATGACATATCTTGATGATTCACTAAAAATACGCTTATTTAAAAACATATGCAAGTTATAATACCATCTTTGAAATAATAAATGAAAATACATGATGTTTATATGGAACTTCACAAGTTTAGTAGCTATTTATTTTTGCAACAATTATTCTGATAGTTCCAGTAGTACATGCAAAAGGAAGAGTTGCAATTTCACTCCAGGCCCACCCTATGCACGGGATAACCACTAACTTTCTGGGGATTCGCCCTTGCTTGCTGATGAGCCATACCTGCTTAGCTCTGTCTGGGTCTCGGCTTCTACTCGCTGGTCTGTAAAGTCCTTTTTTCTTTTGGCCGGTGTATAGTATCGGTACTGTGACAGGAAAGACTTGGCTTCTGTTTTTAAAGTGCGTGGGGTAAATGGCAAGTGTCCGTTAGAAAAGAGTTCGGAATGTTTATCCAAAAGGTCCCCGCTGGGTGTTTTCGAAATAACTAACTGAAACCGGTGGGCATTTGGGAGTGTGCTCCGGGTTGCTCTGCCGCACGTGGGTCCAGAGCATGGTTTCCTGGGCCCAGAGACGGTGCAATCCATGCTGGACAGGAAGGAGCTGGAGTTCTTTTCAGTATCGTTTGTGAACCCTTTATCAGGTGTTGGTAGACTTATATGTAATCTCTCTGAAGACGTAACTGGTGACCTTGTAAAGGACAAGCCATTCACTTCTTCAATGAACACATCTTCCTCTTGTGGCTCCCCTGAAGGCTAAGAACATTTGGTTAGATCATCACCTGTTATACTTATGCGGTCATATAAATGGGGGTCACCAGACTATATATTAAAAAGTAGTTACTGGGTCTTCCCTGGTGGCGCAGCGGGTTAAAGCACAGCACTAAGAAGCTAAAGCCACTTCAGCATGAGTTTGATCCCCACCCTGGAGGTGACCTCTCCTGACCCGCCCGCTGCTCCCCTCAGCAGTGTACTTCGTCAGTTGGCCTGTTCTGCTCCCTACTCTGTCTCTGGTGAATCCTCTCACTGCCCCTGCACCTCTGGCCTGTACCCCAGTTCTGTACACATCAATAAATAAATCTTAAAAAAAAAATAGGTAACAACATTAAAAAAAAAAAGTGGTTGCCTTAGGTATCTGCAAAATTAACTTATATGTCCCTGATGATGTCAGCATCAGATATGAAGTTCTATTTAAGTCTTTGATTCACTAATATATAAAAGGATACAGTAGTAATCATTTTCCATTTTGAAACAAAAATGATTAATAACATGTTTACGTTTGAGATCTTGAACTTGTGTATTGAGATCTATTGGTAGATGGCAGTTTCATCTGAAAGTTTCTGAACCCACTGAATACCCATCCCCTTCTCTCCTGGTGCCACGTGCTCCCCTTCCTGCCTTGTCATGGTGACGATTTTCAGTGCCAGCAGTCACTGACTCCACGACCTTCAAGGCATGAAAAGGAACTTCTCACAATGCATGGCATCCTGAGAAGCTAATGTTTGAAATGTAATTAAGAAATTTATTCCATAAAAAGTTCATGTTTTTCAGCTTCTCATGGATAGGGAAAACTTTGCTCCATTTCCTTTTGATTTAGCTTCAGGAGAACTATTTTTTATCATGTAATCAGAAAGCCTAGAACACAGATACTACTTTATTCTTTTACACAACATATGCCCATGAAGCCTTGTCTATGATCCCAGTTATGAGCCCAGACTTTAGGGACACCTGTATGTTGTTAGAAAACAAAAGCACTTTATTAAGTAGAAGAGAAGTTATAGAAAATGGCTATAGTTTAGCCACTTATATCTGCCCATGGGGAGAAAAATAGGAGGAAGACAGTTCTTGTTGTTGAATAGGTTAAAAGAGCAATAATAAGAACTTCTATCACTGCTGTATGCAAGATGCATTAATTGTGCCTTGTAAACAATTTACAGGTACAACTCTTTTAATCGTGGTGGTGCAATTATCTCCTCTAGTTTAAAAATAAAGAAATTCAGGTGAAGGGTCTCATAGGTTTCAACTCCGCTGAGCCTACAATCACCATTTATTATATTATGTATTTTTAAAGGATTTATTTATTTATGCATACAAGAACTGAGGTTTAAGTCAAAAGTGTGGGTGGTGGGAGGATTCACCCGAGACAGAGTGGAGAGCAGAACAGCAGTAATACACTGCTGAGGGAAACAGCTGGAGAGACAGGAGAGGTCTGCTGTACCATGTGGGTCAGCTCCCTGGCTGCCTGGGAATCAAACTGGTATTGCAGTGGCTGTCAATAAATTGATAGGAAGGTCTTTAACACCTGTGTCACCAGGAGACGCAATGTTAATCTTTTAAAGACTCATTTGAAGCTTATAGAATTTTAGGTTTTTACAACACCAGTGTTCTTGAACTGATTTTATCTTTCTTCCTGGGATCAAGAAGTCAGCTAACCTACAACATGCTGATTTATCTAGGTAAGGAAATACAGATAACTAGATATTGTCACTACTATCTAAAATAGATTAAATTACCTATTTCCTTTCCAATGCTGTCTAATCCTATGCCAAATACATGACACAACTACTTATATTGTGGCATTAAGTTCTGAGTCAATAGAGTGCTGTCTGGTAAAAGTCTTCATTACAGTAATTTTTCAAAGTGTTCACTAGTCTCAAACTCCAGTTTATACAGTAGAGGAGTTTGACTCCCTGGAAATAAATTTCTGTGTATGATCTGGAAAATCCTACAGGACTATCAAATTATAACGACAGGAAGTATTTACTCTTAGAGGAAATGTACAAGCATAGATGTGTGTATAAAGCATTATATTACCTGTACAGAAGTTCTTACCAATAGTGATTATTTAACAAACAAAATGAAACACCAAAGTAAGCCTTTAGGGAGAATACTTTCCTGTGTCTGAAGTGGGCTAACATGCTTCCTTTTGTACTGACTGAAATCTTGAATTATTCTATGTTTTTCTATATGTCTCAATCTCTGCCTTTTATCCTATTTTACCATCTTTCCTGAAAAATGAATAAAACAGCATGAAGTCAACTGCACTAGTCTTTTTGTGATTATATCTTTTTATTTGCTTCTTTTAGTTATAAATATCAGAAAGCTAGGATGGATATAATTTTCACAGAAAATGTATAGGACATGGGTAAATTCACCAAGTTCAGAATAGCAGAACACTAACATCAGAAAAAGATTCATTAATTATATATTAAATAGTAGCAAGATTCTGGAGGCAATTTCATTTTTCTTAAAGTTCAATTAGATTTGCTGTAAACTATTTCTGTGACTTCATACAAAGCGGTGATTACAGATAATTTAGGTACTCATCCTGTTTTCATGCCAAGAACATCTACCAGATTTTAAAATCATAGAACTAAACCTTTTTTGGGGAGAGATAATGTCAGAAGAAATGGTATACAAAAATTTTCTAGCTGTAAGAGATTAAAACAGTTGAGGAATCAATTGCAGAATAGGATGAGTATAAGTTATTAACATTTGTTTTGCAAAAAGGTTTCAAATTATGTTTTATAAACGAGACAGACTGTCTGTGGTTTACACTGACTTCAAAAGGTGAAAATGGATCATTACCCATAAGGTCAATTAATCTTAACAGTAACAGTGCTTCACCACTGATGACAGTGCGTGGTGAGTGTAACTCTGATGTTGTGGGTACAGAGTTCACAGATGGCACAGGAGCCACAGCTGAGAGAGTGTCACATGAGCGCGCAGGCCACTGAAAGAAAACATCCTGACAGATGATCTCATGTCTCCAGTTAAACTGTTTAAAGGCTAAAGCATTTTCTTTTTAATTGAAGCAAACCTTTCAGTAAATACAGATTGTAAATCTAGCAGATGTCTGTTAACCATATAACTAACCAATTATCAAAAAACTATGCTCAAAGTAAAAATTTTAACTTAGCTGCATCTAAATATTTATATCAAAGCTTATCAAAAGTGTAGGCAATTTACAAGTTACTGTGAATTCTAAACAGAGCAAATATATATATGCAAACATGAAAAAACTACTTTTGGAGAAAAGAAACATAGGATACTATCTGTCTAAAGGAAAAATGAATAGAAAACATGTTTATAGTCTTATTTACATATTTTATTTTCAACAAACCCAATTTTTGGTCAAAATACAATATTAATATATATTCAAAGTGCTGACAACAGAAAATATTTTAATTCTCAGTTAAAATAGCATAATCATTAAAAATGATATTGATGAACAGATTCCTAGGCGGCAAAGCACAGTATAGAGTACAGCAAATAAATATAGTCTACAAAAGGAAGCACTTCTGTTCCTTGTATCTATTCAACAGTCTTAAACATCCTCAGTCTCCAGGATGAAGCCTAAATCTATTTTTAGCCAACACCACAGGCCTGACCTAGATGCTTACATCCCACTCTACTGAACATATTCCATGTTTCAAAGGTAACTCAAATCAAACACATTCAAACAAATAAACTCATACCTTCCACTATCCACCCCTCCGAAGTAAAACTACACCTTGTCCTGCTATCATTATTTCAGTGAATGACCTTCTCCTAGTTTCCCAAGCCAGAAACCCGGGAACTTCTCCTGCCTCTTGCTCATCACAACATTGAATCAGTGAGCAAATCCTGAGGATTCTACTTTCTAAACACCTCCTAGATGTACTCTTGTAGTGAAAATCTTAGAACAATATCAGATCTTTGCCATTCCATTCCCAGACTATTATCACTACCTTGTAATTAATTTGTCCTCTGCTGATGCCAGTGTAGTCTTGGCAAAGTGGTAATATGATATCACTTCCCAGCTGAACATTGATCCATGCCTTCCCCACAATTCTCAAGGGAAAAAAACGCCCAGCTTCATTTATAGCACCAATGCCTTAGTCCTGCCTGCTATCTATGGACTGTCATACATTTTTTTTTAAAGATTTATTTATGTAGACAAGAACTGAGGTCTAGGCCAGAGGTGCACGGGGTGAGAGGATTCACTAGCAACAGAGTGGGAAGCAGAACATGTGGATCTATTGAAATCCACTGCTGAGGGGAGCAGCGGGTGAGACAGGAGAGGTCTGTTGTGCCATGTGGGTCAGCAACCTGGCTGGGGATGGAACTCCTGCTGCAGTTGCTAGTGAAAGCTTGATAGTACTGAGACTTAACCCTTGTACCACCAGGGAGGTTCCCTCATTTTCACACTCTTATATGCACTGAAAAAAGCTTGAGTTGAAATCAGGCACATGGTACTTGGTAAGCAGAGCAGTGAAGCTGGTTTTCACCAAAGAGCAGGTGGTGGTTTGGTTTTGTTTTTTTAACCACATCACAAATGCTATAGGACAAAACAAAACAGAAAAACCCAGGGCTGACCTGTACAATCTAGAAGATCATGCACTTGAATCTAGGATCCTGTCAAGGGCTATACTCTAACTAAGTGACTTGCAAGGAAACCTGGCTCTAGCTCTCTTGAAAGTCATAGTGAGTAGAGAGAACAATAGGCTTAGAGAATCTGAAATCATGTACAGTCCCCAACACAAGCTTATAGCCTAAATTCACACTATCCAGATGGTGTGAATGAATGTCTGCAATAGCTACAATATCCTTAAACCAGGGCACATGACGTGCTCTTTTGCTATTGCATAAATTGTAGGGAAGGACAAGAGACAGATTCAAAGAAACATCAATTTAAATCACTTAGATTCCAGCTCTAATGACAGAACCCATGAGAAAATGGGGCAATCAAACATTGGATATTTGATGATATTAAAAATAACTAAGACAAAATAGTGGTACTATGGTCTTTTAGCTACATACAGAAATATTTATAAAAAAAGTCTATGATTCTGGGATTTGCATCAAAATGACCTGGGAGTAAGGATATCAATAAGACTAGCCACAGATTGTTCACCTAGAGATGTTAACAAAAACATGTATGTAGATGCCAAAGTTTTCAAAAGCAAAATGTGAAAAAAAATCCTGCCACACCAAATAAAACGCACAGACCTCCAGTTTTAGCGGAGATATGGAGAGAGAAACGTACAGCCCTCACCACGGCAACAAGGAAAGAAACCGGACAAACTGATTGAGCAAATCTGGCTGGTATCTTTGTCAGCAAGGTCTTCATGGAGCACAGTTGTGCCCCATCATTTAGGAATGGCCTGAGGCTGCTTTCCCAAGGGCAACAGTCATGACAGAGACTGCGTGGCTTTGAAAGACTTAAATATTTACTATCTGGCTCTTCACAAGAAAAGTTTCCTGACTCTGACCTATAGTAAATGTTACCAAGAAAAGGTACACCATTAAGTACCTCAGAAAAATTTGTTTTTAACACATCTAAATACCATCTTACCTTTTGGAAAGTGTTAAATAATGACCTGGGATTATTTTTAGAGTTGGTTTGCACTGCAACTTTAGTTAATTTCAACTCCCTTTCACATCGTGCTAGTTCCTTTTTCAGTTTTTCTCTTCGTTGTTGGTCTGCATCTGATGGGGAAAACACACTTGTAAAATATGGAAAATATTACAAAATTAATTTTGGTCTTTTCTTGCTAAAAATGTTTATTGATATATAAATAAAATCCCAAGACTTTTCTATAGTAAGAGAAGATAATAAATATTTCATTCATTGACACGTTAAATGATGTGACAAACTGCTCAAGAAAGCAACTCTGAGCAGATATTCACAGGTCCGGGAGCCAAAGCAGCTTGACAATGTTGTCTGTGACTGTGATCATCAAGAGCGCAATTTGGATTAGTCCAGACTTTCGGTCCCAATGAGACACTGTTGTTAATACCATCAGATGTTATAAAAATTAAATTTTTTATGACTTAAAAAATGACATTACAATTTAAATACTTTTATTGTTTTTCATTCAGGACAAGTGGTTCTATTTATCGTAACTGCTGTTCATTTGAAAGTGTAATGTGTGGTTTCACTCATTATATGCCTTAAATTGGCTACTGAGTTGCTATCAAAGACTTATCTGGAGACTGCAAATGATGAAATAAAAGCTAGTCACATTTCAGAGTTAACAGAAGTTTGAACACAAATACAGTAACTATTTTCATAGAAAATAAAATATAACATATTTTTTATTGGGATCTATCCCAATTTAATGAACAAGATAATTTCAAGGGGAGGATGTAGAGAAATACCTGGTTGGTGGGATATATGGTTAATTATGCAACTGCTAGAAAAAAGCAGTATTGCAGCTTTTCAGTAAATTAAAAATATAATTACCATGTGGTCCAGTAATTCCACTTCTGGGTATACAGTCACAAGTAGTTCACAATGGGGATATGTTCTGAGAAATATGTCTTCAGATGATTCTGTCCCTCAAACATCACAGAATGTAACTAGACAAGCCTAGAAGAATCAGCTGACCACATACCTTGTCTCTGTGGTATAACCTTTTGGGGTCAGTATGGTAATATGAGGCCCCTCAGTGACTAAAATGTGCATAAGCAATATGTGAGTGCATATCCAAAAGAACTGAATACAAAGTTTCAAGGAAATACTTAGTTGTACATCCATCTCCACAGAAAGACCAGAAAGATTATTCACAATAGCCAAAAGGTAGATGAGAAAACAGTATTAGTTTCTCAATAAAGTCAAGTGCCCACTGGCTTATGAATACATAAACAAGATATATATGTATCTAAAATTAAATATTATTCAGTCTCAAAAAGGAAAGAGACTTTGATACATCATAACATGGATGAATCTTGCAGACATTTTGCTAAATGACAAGCCCATACAAAAGGAAAAACACCGTATGACTCCACTTATGCAGGGTACCTGAGAATCAAATTCTCAGACATAGAGTTTTAGTTTAGTAAGATGAAAGGAGTTCTGGAATAGATGGTGATGACTGTAACTTAATGATCTAATTTTACGTAAAAAAGTTAAGATGGTAGCTTTTTTTATATGTAGCTTAGCAAATTAAAAAAAATGCATGTAAAGTTACTTACATTTGATGCTGGCACTCATGCTTAACGGGATGGAGCAATCTACTGCAGCTAAAAAAGAAAATTCAGATGTTTAATAATATTCTTAATATTTATAAATGACCACAAATATCAAATTTGGGATTCACAAAAGTTCCAGAGCTTGCAGTTCCTTGTTTTGATTTTTATTGGACTTCTTGTGATGAAAAATATAAAATCCTGATTCAAAAATACACTGATTGGGATTAATAGCTTACTAGATACTGTTGAAGGAAATACCAGTGTACTGAGGACACAGTATATAAACTATTCAAAATGAAAGAGTAAAGAAAGACTGGAAAATAAACAGCATTATGAGCTAGCTTTGTAATATACACTTAATAAACTTGTAATTAGTGCTGAAACAAGCTTGGGGGGAAAAAAAAAACCTAAGTTGACTTTAATACTACATTGCTATAGTATCTGATTTCAATACTATAATGTAGAGTCATTAAAGCAGTATGGTACTGGTATACAGGCGCATTGAGGAGCGAAGTGTAGAAAAAGACCCATGCATATGAATAACTGAGTTTTCAAAAATGTCAAGGGAAGTCAACAGGTGTAGCACAATTTCCTTAACAAATGTTAGCAGCATATTTGAATGTCCATAAGTAAAAAGTTGACCTTTATTTCATGCCATATGCAAAAATTAACTCGTAGTGGATCATAAACTTACATATAGGAGCTAAAACTTGAATTTCTATAAGAAAACACATAAGAAAATCCTAGTAATCTCAGATTAAACAATATTTCTTTAAAAGAATATGAAAAGAGTAAATCATTCAAAATTGAAAAGCTTAACTTGATCTTATATGTCATAAAATATGATTTTTTTCAGACTTTTCAATCATTTAGAACAAATTGCATATAATATGAACTATCAATAAATTTTAAGACCCAGTTCATCACATGAGAAAATAAAAATTTCTAAAAAGGCATTTAGTGAAATCCTGGTGAATACAAATATCAACTGCTATATCAGTATTAATTTCCTGGTTTTAATAAATCATTGTACTATAGCTGTGTAATATTTTACCACTAGTAAAGCCTTATGAAAGTGGCTCTACTATTTTTGCAACTTTTATGTACATCTAAAATTATTTCAAAATGGAAAAATTTGAAAAGAAAATTCAGACCAGGAGAAAATATTTAAAAAATACATATCTGACATATTTGTAAAAATATTTACAAGATACAAATATTTAATATATAAAGAACGCTTACAATTTGGTACTAAGAAAATAAACCATTCATTTTAAAAAGTGGGCATAGCATTTGAGCTAATATGTACAAAAGATATACAGATGGCAAATAAGTACAAGAGGAAGTTTTGCAACATTTTTAGGCAGTAAAGGGGTACCATAGAAATGCAAGCTCGGACAATTATCACTACATATTCACTAGAATGGCTAAAACAAGGGCTGCCAACAGGACGTGTTGGTGAGGGTATGGCAGTGATGGAAATGAAAAATGGAACAGTCATCCAAGAAAGGAGTTAGGTAGCTTTTTATGCTGAAACATGCACTGATCATATTACCCTATAATTCCATTCCTAGTAAATAAATTATGCAAGTGAAGTGGAAACATATCTTCAAAGACTGGATGCCAATGACCATAGCCAAAAGTGAGTCAAGCAATCCAAATATCCACTAGATGGTGAATCAATAAATAAATTTATAGTAAAATCATTAAAAACTCACTTAGGGAGAAATACAACTAGACACCACAACCTGGATTATTCTCAAAGCTGTCAGCTAACTGAAAGCAGCCAGATCCAGAATGACACATTGTATGATCCTAATTATATGAAATTCTAGAAGAGGCAAAATTATAGTGACAACAGATCGCTGGATGCCAGAAATTGAGGGAGAGAGATTGATTGCAAAGGATTAGGGGGATAGAAATGTTTTGCATAGGGATCAATCAAATTTTTTCTGTAAAGAGCTGGGTAGCAAATGCTTCAGGCTGCTTTGTTTCCGTCTCAATTTCAGCTCTGCCTGTAAGCACAAAAGTGACCACAGTCAGTAGATAAAGTATGAATGTGGTTGTATTAATTTATGGACAATGAAATCTGACTTCCACATAACTTTTCACATGTAACATTGTTCTTTTGATTTTTTTCATAACTATCTAAAAATAGAAATACCATTATTATTTCATGAGTAGTTGAAAAACAAAAAGCAGGAGGGTTTGGTGTGTAAACTGTAGTTTACCTTATCCCTATTTTATAGCATGATTGTGGTGGTGCTTATTCAAATGTATGTGTTTTTCAAAATATTAATATTAGCACATTTTATTGTATGTAAGTTGTATCTCAGTAAAGCTAGTGAAACTAGAAAGCCAGGATCTAGCATCTTTGTGCAACTTCACTAGCAAATTTGAAAAACAGAAAAGGATTATGAGCTTTATTATATTAAGATCAATATCTAACCAAAAACATTAAGGATAACACATAACAGTACAGTTCATACAGCTAACAAAAATGACATTCTAAATTTGCTATGTATAAATAGCCGAGCTCACTTACTACACCAAACACAAATCAAATCCACTTATACATAGCATATTCATTTTACTAAAGATTTACTCTAATTAGAAGCTGAAGGGTTAAATTGGGGACAGACAGTTCATATTTGCACATTTTACCTTTGGCTGAAAGGATTTTATTATAGTGAATAGCCATGTGATTCTTGACCAGGTGGAGAGTACTTAGTCTGAGAGAGGAGGAGTCAGTGCAAAAAGCTAAAAATTAAAACATAATCATTATATATGTGGGTAATTAACATAATATCATCATGAAATAAGTTAATGTTTATGAAGTTTATTTTTATAAAATGTTCTGAAATTCAACCATGGAAAACTGACATTATAACTTTGTAATGCTGATATGTTGTAACCAGAATCTTGAGCTTTAACTGATGAGCTAAGACTACTTGGGTTCAGAACTTTCTAAGAATAAATTTTACAAGTCTAATAACTTTAGGAAGAGATCCTACAATGTAATCTATCATTATATTTATAGAACTATTTTTCATCCACAGTTCTCAGTCTTAAAACTGAAAATGTCATTTGCTTGACTATAAAAAACAATGTTAACATTATTAATATTTGAATACATAGAGTTTGGTAAAGCAAACAAATCAGAAACTCCAAAATTCTATGTAAAGATTCTATTCTAAAAAACAAACTTTTGGGCTCTCTCTGGTGGGTCAGCGGGTTAAAGCACAGCACTGCAAGCTGGTCGCAGCGGCTTCAGTGCGAGTTCAGTCCACACCCCGGGGAGGTGACACACATGGCGCAGCAGACCTGTCTTGCCTGCTGCTCCCCTCAGCAGTGTACTTTGTAGATCTGCCTGTTCTGCTCCCCACTCTGTCTCTAGTGAACCCTCTCACAGCTCCTGCACCTCTGGCTTGAACCCCAGTTCCGTATATGCAAATAAATAAATAAAATCTTTAAAAAACAACAACAAACTTCTGACTCTACATCTGAAAACAAGATCTACAAGTCAGTTTACTGTATTCTTTTTGGAGTATTAGGACTCTCTTAAGACAATCATGTAGAAATTCCATGACATTCAACTTGACCTCATCTAAACTGTTTAAAAAAAGAATTATCAGAAATATTTAATCACTTATATACAAGTATAAAATGTAAAACATTAAGAACTATTTTTGAGAATACATGCATGTGATTAAAACAACCATACAGAGAATGGAAAAAAGTGATTTTCCTTCTCTGTCTCCTACTGTTCCCTTCCAGAGGTATAAACTAACTATTCTGTGATAAATGTCAGTGTTCACAATAATAACAAACTTACTACTACTTACCTACCTACCACCACACCACCACCTCTACTATAAAAACATGACTGAATGGGTACTGTATATGCCTTGTTCTAAGCTCTTTACCTATATAAAACTGCATCTTGTCCTAGCTACTGAAGTGGAAACTAAGGCACAGGGGTATGTGTGAGTCAGGACTTCAAGGGGCCACCAATGATAAAGGATGCAGTTTGGAGGTGAGCCAAGGCAGCCTCTCATATTTAATCACTACACTCACACCAGCTCTGTACATGAAATTAAAAAAAAAAAGTGAGTAAACTATATATTGTTTTTCAGGCTGCTCGTCTGTGTATGCATGTTTTAAATTTAGAACTTTTTAGTTAAAAATTATTTTTCAAAGGTTATGATTCTAACTATGTGCACATGTACTTGACTACACAGAAATAAGTGAGGTAACTGAAAATGTCATTCACATTTTGAAGAACCAGTATCTAAGATCTTTTGTATAAATAAGGGCAAAAATTCAATTATTTTGCCTAAAACCCCATGCTTGAAAACGTAAGCTATAAGCTGTATATATAAAAACATTTAAAAATCACATCGAAATCTTTCAAATGTGAAAATGTCAGAGAAAATACAGAGTGCATCTCCTTGCATGGGCTCTGGAAGCCCAGTTGGAGAGGCTTGTCTTCGATCTGGATACAAAATACCTTTTCTAAGAGCTCAATTTCTCTGGACAGCGTTTCCTTTTCAATACTGGTGTCTTTAACAATTTGCTAATGGTCATTTCACAAGAAAGGTACGCTTAAGGCCAAGGTAACCTGCAGTCAAGGGTAGAGCTGGGCTGGAGCAGAGAGCATGAGGCAGCCAGGCACAACAGCGGTTGCAATGATGGACTGAATTCTCTAACCACAAGAATCCCAATAGTATTTCATTATAATTAATATGACTCAAAGATTGATAAAACAGGGCAATTTTTCATTGTCTCATGTAGTTTGCAAATACAGGAGACATGAAGCCAATCTTCTAACAATCCTTGGCCATTTGTGGTATACCTCACTTACCGTTACTTTTGGTGCTCAAGTGTCCTTTAAATAGGCATGGTGGACCATATCTGGGAAGGACAGAGGTTGCTCTAACTTTAAACAGAAAAAAACATGAATTAGGATAAATGAAGCATCACCTTCACAAAGACGGAAAACTCACTATCTTCCCTAAAGATTAGTTTCATCTTTTACACCAGATGGGCTATTAAAAATTAGATACATACCTCATCACAAATAATTTCTCTCCCTAAAAATTAGTTTTGAGGGATAACCTCCAGATAAAAGGTTGAGTTATGGAGTTTCGTGTAATTTAACATGCAGTATAAGAAAAGCTTATTCCCAAACAGAGATATCTTAAGAGGGTAACATGGCTGGTCTGCTCTCAAGTGGGTGTTGTAA
Source organism: Condylura cristata (assembly GCF_000260355.1). Lineage (NCBI taxonomy): Eukaryota > Metazoa > Chordata > Mammalia > Eulipotyphla > Talpidae > Condylura > Condylura cristata. The sequence continues at coordinate 10,573,372 of NW_004567114.1, forward strand.
GCTATAAAGGGTTGGGGGACAATGTCTGCAAGAAATGTGGATGACTGCAAATAGAAAAACTACCAAGAGAGTAGAACTCAAATCTAGGACCAGAGGACAAAGTCTGCTAGAACAGAGTATAACAGGAAAACAGTTTGAGATCAGAATAGCTAAGAAGCTCCTTCAACATCACAGGGCAAAGAGCAGGAAGGAAGACTAGCTTACTTAGGACAGGAGAAGTCACGGTGGCATCACTTGAGCTGCCACACCTGGGGTAGCCTGTGCCCGATGAGGCTGTGTGCAGGAAGAGAGCCCGACCTCTCAGCTGTGATCACCAGGCGTTTAGCGTCTACAGTGTGAATTAAAGGAGTGAGAAACGCTGTTGGCCTGTGTCTCCTGGTGAGATACCACATCCTCTGAGTGGGAGCTGACGAGAGATGAGTCCACCTTGATGGCACCTGCCAAGAGCTTGAGCTGGGGCAGGTAAGGGGGAAGAGCAGAGTTTTAGTAGATTTCCTCAAGTAGTGGCTCGTTTGTTGCATGTCCTAATGACCATTTCTGAAGACTTTAAATGGTTTTTTTGTGTGTGTTTTAAAAAGATTTATTTATTTACACATACGAGAGCTGGGGTGTAGGCCATAGGTGCGGGAAGGTAAGAGGACTCACCAGAGACAGAGTGGGGAGCAGAACAGGTGGAGTCACTGAAGTACACTGCAGCAGGCTGGACAGGAGAGGTCTGCCACGCCATGTGGGTCAGCTCCCTGGCTGGGACCAGTGGCTTCGGATTGTTTCATAGTGCTGAGTCTTAACTTCTTGTGCCACCTGGGAGGCCCGGTTTTGTACGTTTAAAAAATGTTCACATTAGCCTTCCCCTGAGGAGGGGGGTCTACTGACCACCTCATGTTTCTATTTCAAAGTGAAGATGTTTACTTTTAAGCAGGAAAGTTGTATTATCATAAGGAAGTTCAAGGATACACAGCAGGATGTAGGGGAAGAGATGGTCAGGCTTTTCCACACTGGCCTCATGTCTATCACCTATTGCCTTGAATGCAGGGGCACTTGGGAACATGAGCTCGGGGCATGCCTGTCTGATAGTGGACATTTGGAATATGGTGTGAGCATGCACAAGTGGGCACACCTGAGCCAGGAGGCCGAGGCTCAGCGGTGGCAGAACAGCTGCAAGAGGAAGACCCAAGAGAATGCCAGAGAGAGCCCAAAGGGAAAGGGTAGAGATCCTGCAGGCCTGCCAGCCTCCCAGGCCCCTGACCTGCCTTTACCTGCCCTGCTCCTGGCTGTCCCACTGCACAGGGGCATGTGGAGGTTGAGTAACAGAAGCGGCCGACTGTGCGATCTATCAAACTATTGATAGATCCACATTCACCCTTCAATAAGTGGCCTGCAGTAATAAAAATTTCCTTGAACAGCTCTTTACTAGCAGAGAGCACTGGGAGAACACAGTGGGAGGAAGGAGCACTCCTATTGCTTCTGACACCTTAGAACATGATGGATCAGCATTGTGGGTTTAAGGATATAGTCTACACTCTATACCCCAGCCACAAAGCCCAGGATACAGTCAGTCCCCCGGGGAGGGACCGGGGGACGCAAAGAAGCAGTACAGGCAGACGGCCTGGAGTACCTAGCATCACCAAGAGGGTGGCAGTAGGTGATCACAAGGCCAGGCAGGCTCCTCCCCGTCTCCAGGGCTCCCATCCCCACTGAACACCCGGGGTTACTGGCCACTGGCTGTGGCTGGTCTGCACTCCAGAGCTGATTTTTGTTTGCCAAGTGAACTTCAGATCACTGTGGATTGGGCACCATTGAACTTCTCAGCCATCTACTGGTTACAACTACACCTTCTCAATGAGGTCGGAAGCCCTCAGCCAAATCTGTCTTTCCTTGTCTCTTGGGCACCATAGAGATTTCTTAATGTTTTATGATAGTTTAATGGTTCTTTAAACTTCCCTTGTTTGAATCACTAAGTGGTTTCTATTGCCTGATTGGACCTAGGCAGATATAAAGCATGGAAAAGTAGCCTCAAGTCCATTGCCAGGGGAAAAAACCACAGAAATCCAGCTGTCCCACAGATTAGGAATGAAATCTTGGCCATGAGATTGGATGTCTTTCTAGGGTCATAAAATTAATCATTTGTGTGAGCAGCTCAGCAACCTGTACAAATAGATCTAGTAGGAACTCCAGAGAGGAAAAGTAAAGCTGTTCCTTATGGCCAGGAAACACCAGAAGTCTGGGAATCTGATACGACTGATAAGTATCTCCACTGGAGCAACAGATTAAAAATTTTTTTTTCAGGTTACTTTCAGTTTTCCTTACTGTATGTTTTCTCATGTCTCCAAAAGGCCACCCACTGACAGTAGTGGATGGCAGTTATTCTCAATCTTTTTCACTCTCTCCCCCTTGAGAATCTGGAAAGACCTGATAGATTTTTCTAGTCCAAGTCCACTATTTTACAAATAACTACAGCCCAGGGAGATAAAGTGATTTATTAAAGTTTTCCCAGTGAAAAGTAAATAAGGGTTACAAATGAGATTTACTATTTTTCATGCTGATACTCTACCTCACTATCATACAGGTTTGCCTTACAAAAAGGATGCCTAAAAATGTGATTACAGTTAAAAAGGACAAGAGATTATATATTTTTTTACTTCAGGTGTTAGTATTTTGTGTTCTGAAATCATTAAAGGTAATTTAATAAACTAGGACATTTAAAAAAATGCAATTATTTTTCATTATAATCAAGTCTTAGTTTTGGCTAAAGTTGTTTATAGTGTCCTATTAATAATAATTATAGTACATGAGAACTGACTAATCCAAATATTTCCTGAATATTTCATTCATTTAAAAAATTCAAGATCAGAAACAATGAAACTAATACTCTAAAAATGAAGCTAATTAAACTGGGTCATAAAAATAAAACCATTTTTACATTTTGACATGAACATACTTTTAAAAGTAATTGAATAAACAAATGAGAACTTTTGAAGATGATGATACTCTAAATTTTACATATACCTGACTTCAGGCCTCTGTCTCTCCCACGGGATAAGTAAAAACAGGTGGCTCTAGGGTTTTACATTTCTCACCTGGATTCAAAGACTGTTCTGCCACTTAACTGTTGTCACCTTGACCAGAAATTTATGATTTCTTATTCACTGTGAAATGAGCATAATAGCTAACATTATGTTTGGTGGATTAAATATAGAAATAACATGGGACTAGTGTCTGGTACACAGCAACAGCTTATCAGTTTATGTAGTAAAATCTCTGAAAACCATAAACACATGTTGGTTTTTCTGGAACTTTGGTTGATAAGTGTCAGAATATACAATTTGCTGATTAATGTATAGTTATCTCCTACATTCAGAACTGCATTAATTTTGATCAATGATTATATAATAAAAGGCACACTCATATTCAAAGCAAGACTTATTGCAAATATACTGTCTAGAACTTGGTTCAAAGATCCTTTTAAAAATAGATTAACTGTGGCCCTCCCTGGTGGCACAGCGGGTTAAAGCACACCACTAAGAACCTAAAGCCTCTTGCGCATGAGTTCGATTCCCGCCTTCCCAGGAGGTGACCACATGATGCGGCTGACCTCTCCTGACCCGCCCGCTGCTCCCCTCAGCAGTGTACTTCGTCGATCTGCCTGTTCTGCTCTCCACTCTGTCTCCTAGTGAACCTCTCGCAGCCCCTGAGCCTCTGGCCTGTACCCCAGTTCTGTATGCACAAATAAATAAATCTTAAAAAAAAATAGATAACTGAATTGGCATGGATAGTCTGAAGACTGACTTACTTAAGTTGAGCCAAAAAAAAAAAAATACTACTTGCTCAGACATCGTAAAGATGCAGGTTATTTAGATTGGACGACTGGTAGAGCTCAATGGCTACGAATGGTGCCAGTGGTCCCAAATGTGCCAGTGTGATGTCCACTTGACCCAGCATCTCGGTCAAGGGCAGGTGTGCAGTGATTACAGATTAGTCCTTGGCTAGTAAAATGGTAGCCAGCAACACTGCACCATTTGGAAACTTACTAGAAATACAAAATCTCAGCTCCCAACCAGACCTACTAAACCAAAACCTGCACTTTAACATGGTTCCTTGTTCACAGTACAGAATCCCTGATCATTGATTAATCGTTCTAAGTACGAAACGGAAGATTTCCTATTTACTGAGTGCTTCCAACGAGGCAGGAGCTTTATATTATCGCCTACGTTTACTCCTCAAGAACTCCATGAATGTTTTAACCCCACTTTTAAGAGATGAGACAACGAGGGTCACCTCTTAGAGGTATGGAGACAACAAACGCTCGGCACCGGGAGTTCCGGGGACCCGGCCTCCTGAAATTAGGGCAACAGAGTCAGCGCCAGAGGTGGACCCAAGTCCCTGGCTCGCAGGGCCTCCTCCAGAGTGCGGGCACTGGACAGTTCCGGACTAGACTTGGGTTCACCTAGCGACTAAGCAGGTGACCGAGGGAGCCGGAGGTGCCCAGGGCATGGCCATGGCGCGCGTAGCCTGGACCCGGACTGCAGGCCTCGAGCGCCAGTCGGCGCGAGGGGGCGGGCGCCCGCGAGAGCTGGCCTTTACCTCTCCGGCTGCCATCCATACTTCGATCCTCCCTCAGCCGCGCGGGGACACGCTGGGTACCCCTCGGGTCCTTCCCGGGCCTGACCAGCCCCCTGCAGCAGAGGATTGGCAAGGGGCAGCCGGCTGGGGGCGGTGGCAGCGGCGCACTGTCGCTAGGCTGGTTGCTAAGGGCCGGAGCCGCCGCCGCGGGATTGTGACGTCATCGCGCAGGACTCGCGCTCCCGCAGCCCCGCCCACGAGGTACCCGCAGAGCCCCGCGAGCTGTTGATGGAGATGCTGTGCGGACTGGCCAGCGTCCCGAGGCGCCGGTCTGTTGCTCTGGGGCCCTGCCAGTCGTCCGCAGAGCGGGATCCTGTCGGGCGCCAAGTCAACAGTACCTGGCAAGCTCTGTCCCTGCGGGAAGACCGCAGGGTCTCCTCCTGTAGCTAAGGTCCCGGGGCTGGGGCTGGGGGGGGCGGGGAAGTCAAAAGCAAATGAGTGTTGGTTGGGGTCCAGGTAACATTGAACAGGTTCCAAATAATTACATTTTAGAGCAATTCTTAAACATTTGGATTAGTGAAAATCCCGGGGATGTTGAGCATCTTGGTGTTCATATATATATATAACACATTTACATCTTAATTCTCAACTTAGTCACCTGATCTTATTGTATCTTTTGGCATTTATCTTGTGACCCAGTATGTGGTCAATCCTAGAGAATGATCCATGTGGATCTGAGAAAAATGTGTTCTCATATTTTTTGGGGTGCAGCAGGTCCTTGTTCAGAGCTTTAGAGTCTCCAAAAATAAAACATTCCCTTTCTGCTCCCTGAGAATTCTGTCTACTTCTCTCCAAACACTATCTTAGGTCTCCAATCTGTTTTCCTTTATGATGGATATGAGTTGTAACAATAACAAGGAGTTGATTTATCTGTGTCTTTCTACAATTTAATTTTGAAGCAATTTCCTTTGAACCCTTGGAGGTAAGATCAGAATAAAGCAGGGAGTGTGTTGTAATGTGGTGTTTCTCATCATTACACTTCTGACGTTTCGGCTGGAGGCTTGATTCCTGTGCATGGCGGAATGTTTAGCAGCATCTCAGCTTCTACCTACTAGATGCCAGTAGCAATTCACCCACCTTATTCCTGGTCATGACAATAAAAAACATCTCAAGGCATTTCCAAATTGCACCTTCTCCCCTTAGGAATCTTTGCTGTAATGCAAAGGAGTTTGGAGCTAGGTCTATGGAAATTAATTGTGAAATTCTGGCCACTTGCCAGCTTGATCTTGAAATGCTAAAAAAAAAAAATTTTTTTTTAATGTAGAAGAGGTTACTGACTTTGTAGCTGCAAGGATTTATACATATACAACCTGGTAAATAAAATTCAATTTAGGATCAAATTCCCTCCCAAATATTAAGACAAGTTTTTCCCCCCAAGATGTGAAGAACAGGGTTTTTTCAATATGTGTCATCTTGGTTGGTAGAGTTAAAGTGATTAAGATCTTGTGCCTCTCAAGAGAAACTGTAACCATTATCTTAAAGAATAAAGATTATCCAGATTTAGGGTTATCTCCAGGAAAAGACTTTATGGGAGAAAACAATCATAAGGAAAGACAAGGTTTTTTTTTTTATATGAAGTCATTCTCTCCTCTTCACGTGAGACCCTTGAAGCCCCATTCTTAGCTCAGGATATAAACCTTTACTCTGTCCCATTTACTCTGGAGTTTAAAGCCTAAATTGTCCATTTGTGTGTAATTAAATTTGATCCTTTTTCATACTGTCAGTCATTTGTTTGCTTGACCAGTCAAAGAACACAGAGAAATGGGGAAAATACTCCCCTGAGCTCCTACACCCTGTGTAAAAAATAACAGTTTTCTCTCTTCTAAGACTCCTGATACTGGAGGATCAGGGAATTCAAGCATAAGGCATAAATCAGGAACTCTATTAAAAGGAAAGGGGAAAAAGCCAGAGATCTGGTTATGTAACACCTGATTCCCTAAGACTCTAGGGTAAGGAGAAGATTTGTCAAAGTTGTAGGACCAGAAATGGGCATGATGGCTCTGCGGTCTCCAAAGAAAAGGTGATTTAGGAGAAGATGTGGCAGAGAGTCAGATGTTACTCAGAGAACAGCTCTCTTGCGACCTCCTCTACCTACTCAACAAATCGTAAGAGCATGCAGCCTTTTCATTTCACTTACCTACTCCTGGAAAATGCCTTGCATTGAATAGGCCTCCAGTAGGCATTTGTTCAATTGAATTAGAGCTAAAGCTTAATGTGCAAACATCCTTGGGAGAGGTAACACAGTGACTTGATTCACACAAATGTAACTAGCTCCTCTTATAAAAGTTGATTTTAGGTCGAACAGCAGATTTTGCTTTAAAATAGGAAGGATGCACCATGCTAGTGGGGGAAAGCTACTAAGTGGAAGAGGGGTCTGCCCATGACATTGCTGGTGTCCAATTTCAACTGAAACTATACTCATTGCATTATTTCTCTCAATTATTTTGCTCCAATTCTCTCAAGAAGTACTCAGAAAGGTCTTGTTCTCTTTTAAGCAGTGGCTTCATTATCATAAGAGTAATTTAATTTGTCCTTATTTTTCACTCTGTGTGTATAAATAAGAGAGATTCTCCCTTCTGGCTGCTGTCCCCAGGAGATAATTCACCATCATTGGCAGGTACATGCATTGAATATAAAGTTAGCTCCCGGCAATGCCCATCCATTTGGGGAATCACCACCAACTGCAATGATCTCACTGGGCATGTTTTTCTGAAGACCTGGTGCTGCATACTTAAATGTGATTTTCACATTGCTCAGAAGTTATTCCAATGCTATGTCTTCTACACCAGGGGTGCAGAGGATTACCAGAGTCAGAGTGGGGAACAGAACAGAGGCAGATCCACTAACATACACTGCTGAGGGGAGCAGCAGGCAAGACAGGAGAGGTCTACAGTGCCATGTGGGTCATGGGATTGAACTTCAGTGGTTGGGGATAGCTTTATAGTGCTGTTCTTTAATCCCTTGCACCACCAGGGAGGCCCTCAACAGGCGATTTTTATCTTATTTTTTTATTTTAATGCTTCACTTTGATCTATCTTTTGTTGGATAGATTAAAGCTCTTTAGAAATGAAGATATTAATAAAATAAGCTTTATATGACACATACAACAATATATATAACCTAATACATATAACCCGTGATATTTATTATGCTTTAACATCTATTAATTTAAGGCATTATGTTATTATACACACTTTTAACCTATCTCTTTAAAAATAACCCTTCGTTTCATAATTCAGAAGTTTCCTGGAATTCATGTTTATCTCTTTGGACATATTTAGCATAATCAATGAAAATTATCCAATAAATTCAGGAAAAAAAGTGAAATCTGAAAGACCAAGTTAAACTTTCTCCCATATTTATATGCCTTTATTCATTTATTCATTCATTCATTTCTATTTTCTTCCACAGTTGTTCGTTTTTGGTCAGTGTTTGATTTCTACGCCCTCAGGCGTCATTCTGGTAGTTCTCCCAACACCACAGAACCTGTGCTCCATCACCACAGTCCCTGCGCTCTTCCCTCCCATTGGCCCCTTTCCTTCTTCCCCTTCTGCGGTGGGCCTCAGATCTCTGGTCCACTTGCATTTTTGTCTTTTTTCTGACTCTTTGTTCGGTTTCCCTATATTCCACATACAAGTGAAACAATTCGACATTTATCTTTTCCTTCTGACTTACTTTGCTTAGCGAGAAGCTCCCTCAGGTTGCCACAAATGAGGGCCTATATTGTAATCCTTAAAGTCCCTGCAGGACAAAAGTGAAGGACATTTAGGAGCTATTTATTAAGGTTTACATGTCAGGGAAGTGTGAAAGGACTAGCATTAAGTGGTGTGTTCTCCACTCTAGATTCACCTCAGTTTTAGAACAACATCCCTCCAGTTTTAGCAAGTATAGAATGCTAGAGAATTTGAGCTATTGTCTATCTTTCAGACATTCTCTAGTCAAAATACTATGACTATTCATTTGGGAGGTATTAGTTATGAAGTAGTAAACTAATTTGTTACTTGTCACTAGAGGGGGCTTTAGAAAAGTTTTAAGTTACATTTCTGTGAAGAAGGCAGAAAAATCCGGGCAATATTAATCCACAGATCTTCTCAAGGAGTAGAAAGGACAACTGAAAAACATTTTAGAAAATAACTTCAAGTAGAGCTTCCCCAGTTAGAATTATATAGAGGCATATATATTTGAGTACTAGGAAAATATGACTATATAATCTGAAGGTCCTTCATGGGTAATAAGACTTTTATCACTGTCAATAACTTGAGTTTTCTTAATTTTATTGTAAAAGCAAGAGAGAACTGAAATGACCACACTTTTTTTTTCATAATATAATAGTTTATTTTTCCATCATTTTGTACATTTTTTTTTCCATCTCAATTGTAATCCCTGTGGGTTTCCCATCACCGAGTCACCCAGACCACACACATTTTTTTAAAAAAGATTTATTTATTTGTGCATACAGAACTGGGGTACAGGCCAGAGGCTCAGGGGCGATGAGAGGTTTCACCAGAGACAGAGTGGGGAACAGAACGGGCAGAGCGACGAAATACACTGCTGAGGGGAGCAGCGGGCGGGTCAGGAGAGGTCTGCCACGCCATGTGGTCACCTCCCCGGCAGGCGGGGATCAAACTCATGCAGCAGTGGCTTTAGATTCTCAGTGCTGTGGTTTAACCTGCTGCGCCACCAGGGAGGGCCCGACCACACTTTTTTTAAAGGCGGTATTTGCTTGACAGAAAAGGCACAACGGGAACCACCATAGGATATACTGACCCCAAATGGTCGTTTTATTTTCTCTTAAGGACTAGAACTCTGACATCTGAACGCGAGTATAATTAGTCCATAGAAATGATTATTCTCAGGACTGTGATGCCACAGGGAGTTTTAGAGTATTTTTGATATGCTTCTTTCCACACTTTATTTTCATTTTTCCTATAGTCGAGAAAAGCACTAAATGATGACTCTGTAGGTGCGTGGCTGGCTTCGTGTCACTAATAAAAGATTTGCTCATCGGTTGTGGTCCTTCAACCCAGGTGGCTAGAATTGCGGATCTCAGCCCGCTGATAACTGTCATCATCCTCATTGCTCCACTTTCTCCCAGCTGTGTTCTTTAAATCTTTTTGTCCAATTAGGAGAACAAGTCTCCGTGAGAAGAACTTAATCATTCTGTGGTTACTAGGTAACCTGTTCCCACAGCTTAAGAAGAGCATTTTGTCTCTTCTTCCACTGCCAATCAGTTGTCCCAATGGAGGATGCTTGGCCTCACGATTTGATCATCTGTACCTGGTGTTTTCTCTGTTTACAAGTGGCTTTACCATCAAAGACAGCAAAACAAAAGCCCACCAAGCTGTTAGTGGCAGCAATGTTTGTTTCATTTGAAACACAGGTGATAGTGTTTTAACAATTACTGGGTTTCTGGATGCTGTAATGAAGCTCTAAGGGCACCTACACCGCATGAATTACCACGTGCAAATTAAGAAACACGATTTTGAAAGCCACCAATGAAAGTCATCTTTTATTAATGCCCTGCCAAGTCTGTCTAAGGAATTTAGATCTCCAATCTGGTCATTTTTAGTTTTTTTAGGGTGCCTGCCTATAATAGATACCTCAAACACTTTAAATTACTAGGTTGAATGATATGAAATTGCTCTTTTTTTAAAAAAGATTTATTTATTTATTCGTACAGAACTGGGGTACAGGCCAGAGATGTGGAGGGTGAAAGGATTTACCAGAGACAGAGCGGGGAGCAGAACAGGCAGATCAACGAAGTACACTGCTGAGGGGAGCAGCGGGCGGGTCAGGAGAGGTCTGCCGCGCCATGTGGACCCCTCCGGGGCAGGCAGGAATCGAACTCATGCTGAGGTGGCTTAAGCTTCTTAGTGTGGTGCTTTAACCCGCTGCGCCACCAGGGAGCGCCTGAAATTGCTCTTTTATATGTAAAAGTGGTCCAAGATAGAAAATATCATTTGGTTTGACCCAATAATTTGAAGTGTTTGGAGTGCAAACACTTCTTATTATTTCTTTAGGGTATTTGATCAAGTGTAGACAGTGGAGGTGGGGGGGTTTCCTGAACCCCCTCAGACCTGCTCAATTTCTGACCTTATTATTTTTATTTTTCTTCCTTCGATTTTATTGATTTGTCAGTTGTTTCCATAATTATGTAATTTTGGGGGTACATCTTCACCCCTCCATATATGCACATGCTTCACTTACCCTCCAGTACTAATGCCTTATCTCTTCTCATCTCCCCCTCCCCCCCGTACCCCCTCACCCATCCCCCTTTCTGGCAACCAGTATATTTTACAGAGTCTAGGAAGGATCTTTGTTGTGCTTTGACAGTTTATTTTCTTGGATTATTCATATTCCTCGAGTGAGTTATCAATCTCTGACTTCTTGCCTTAAATATAAGGTTTCTCTTACTCTATTTCAGCCTGTCCATTTCTTTGTCTGGAAACAATGACTCAGTGTTCATTGTATTTCATGCGTTTAAACAAAATAAACATTGTCTAGCACTATGAAAATGTATTATGAGAGCAGCTTCTTGTTATGTGACACTGTATCCACTGAGATTTATACCCTGGATGCACAGAAGCCACCCTAGAAGGCACATTCTAGAAACTTTGGTGATGGGCTGGGCACCAAGAGATTTCCTCTATGTCATTGATAATGTGCACAGTGACAGTTTATAGAAAAAAAGAAAGTACAATGAGTGATGTGCTGAGCCTCCTTCATTTCACTTTTAAGCAAGACTGGCAGTCAACAGCCTTGTGTGTCAGAGAATTTGGAGATTAGGAGGATCAAGTGATGAGGTGGGCTCCAGTGAGCCAGTGATCACTGAGCCAAAACCTTTGTCTTCTTAAACAATTTTTTTAATAATATAATAGTTTATTTTTACATCATTTTGTGCATTTTTCCATCTCAGTTGCAATCCTCTTAGGCTTCCCATCACCACATCACCCATGGGCCATCGCCATAGTCCAGTGCATTTCCCTCCCCCACTGTTTTTGATCCCATTCCCCGCTCCACCCCACAAAATGTCTCTGGTATATAGCTGTTCATCATTATCATTATTTTCTCACCTGTTCCGTTATATTTCTGCTATGAGAGAAACCATCCGGTATTTTTCTTTTTCTTTCTGGCTTATTTCACTAAGCATGATCTTTTCCAGTTCTATCCATGTTGCTGCAAAAGGCATGTGTTTACTTTTTTTTGAGTTGCTGAGTAATATTCCATTGTGTATATGTACCACATCTTTTTAATCCAGTTATCCATTTTTGGGCATTTGGACTGTTTCCATGTCTTTCAAATTGTGAATAAAGCAGCAGTAAACATGGGGATGCAGGTATGTTTTTGAATCAGTGCTTAAACAATTTTTTTATTGAAGTAACATTGTACTAGACCATGATGTAAGTATCAGGTGTGCATCATTATAAATGGACCTATGTGTACCCTACTTGATCACCACTGAAAGTCCAGTCCTAAACTTTCCCACGCAGTTTTACCCAACTCCTTTTACCAAACTTTCCTTTTCTCTTTTCCCCTTCCTTCTAGTAACTGGTCATTTGATCTTATATAGTCTTATTTTTGTATTATTTAGTTCTGTTGCCAAAACCCTCATGTTGCAGAAAAGATGTCTGAAGCCCAGAAATGGTAATTAGCGCACACAACTCAAAATGAGTTAGTGCTCATTTTACCAAATCAGGAAACGGGCAGTAATACAATGATCTCGGTGATATTTCATTATGCTTGTTTGCTCTCTTATGTGTGTACTGTCTAAAACAATGGAAAATTATTTTCCTGTGCAATCACTCATGGGCTTGTAAGTGGGAAAGATGAAAGAGTTTGCTGAAGTCCTTTGTCATAGGCAACCTGTAGCTAAGCTGTCTGACACAGATGCAGGTATACATTTTAAAGATATTTTGGCATCTAAAAAACCAACCTATGTTATTCTTCCAAAATGAAATAAAGCCTGGGGAAACCTGTCCACCCTACCCCCCCCCATCCTGGAGATGATCACTCATTGTAATCCACTGCATGGAGGGACATTTTACACTGGGGAATTACCCCTGGGGAAGGGGCAGCTGACTACCAAGAACGGTAGAAAAGGACAACATGGTTGACTTCCTGTGGTGCAAAAACTGCCACTTGTCATTCCAACCAACATTACTGAGCACCTACAGTGTGCAAGGACCATGAGTTGCCATCTCACTTTTGCCTTCAGATTCTACAGGACACAAACATACCTTCTCTGCTTCACTTACAACCTCTTCCACATTCTCTGAGTTTGGTCTGCTTTGAGCAGCACCAGGAACGGGGATTCTACGAAGGATGGTGCAGTGTCAGGTGTCACAGAAGAACCATGAAGGATGTGTTGGAGCCTGCTTGCTTCTGAACCTGGTTTCTTTTATCCAACCTTGACCAGTGGTGGCAAGTTCTTCTTCATCTGTAAAAAAGCCCACTATAGCCTCTACTTCATGTGATTGATGTGATAATGACAAGGGGTAAAAACAAGCAAATAGCACACAAAGAACCAGGTTGCCATTGTGTGGGTTTCCCCAGAAGCAGAATTTGAGACAAAAATTTAAGTGCAAGTAGCTATTTAGGAGGTTACCTCATAGTGGGTGAGGCCATGAAGGGGTCCTTGGGAAAGTTGTGGCGTATATTTTCTAGGCAAAAGTGCATCATGGCTTTTCTGACAACCAATATGAAGGGATGTTATCCAGTAAGTGGAGCTCCGGCCCTCAGGGAACTCAGTTATGTTACCCAAGGGTGAGGGAGTTGGGATATTTATCTTCTACCTACCATCAGTCCTTGTCTAATTAGTTTGTCTAATTAGTAGTCTGTGCTACTCCATGGGCAGGTAAAGTGGGCTTCAATGTCTAGAGAAATCTCCAGAGAACCAGGCACAGACCTGCACTGTTGAAGTCGGGATTGGCAAGCAAGGAAGAAATAAAGATTGAGCATTGACGGTGTTGCTTCCTTGTTGACAGTAACCATTCAATGCTTATTTACTCTTTGTATGCTTAAGATTATTATTATTAAGTGACATCGATTTGCAGGGTATAAATAAAGCACCTGCTGTGAGTACCTGCTGTGTTTGTCTTCTCAGCATTATTTCCTTTTTATTCCTGGGAAATGCATACTGGTCCTTTGGGTAAATTTGTCTCCATCTTCCCTCCTTTGCAGCCTCCTTTCTTCTCTTGCCCCATCACTATCCCAGGAAGGGGAAATGTGACTCTGGCTTGACCAGAATATGCAGCCAACTGACTGAGGACTGACTCAAAGGTGGCTGCAGGACTCTCTCCAGCATCTCACTCTGTCAGGGCCCTTGCTGAGACTTGGTGCTACAGCTATTGGTATTGACTCTTGTCATTGGGTCTGCTGTGCTGGATGCTGGGAGCGCTGGACTGCTGACAGCTAAGTTGTTCCCTGTGGAAAGCATCTGTCCAACAGATGAGAGAAAGACACACAGAGAGAGAATATTCCAAAGACATTATTTGAGCCCTCAAGTACAGCTCTTGTTGAAATATTTGAACTGGGCCTCTATGTGCTATGGACAATAAATTCTTTCCTGTTACTTGCAAGAAAAAAGTACTTGCTGATAAAGCATTTAAAGCATAGTAGCTTTTTGTGCTTTAGAATGCTAAAACTTTTTTTT
>NW_004567114.1:10588853-10591273 GCF_000260355.1 Condylura cristata
GCTGTGCTTTAACCCGCTGCATCACCAGGGAGGGCCTGTACCACATCTTTTTAATCCAGTTATCCATTTTTGGGCATTTGGGTTGATTCCATGTCTTTCCAACTGTAAAGAAAGCAGCAATACACATGGGGGTGCAGGTGTCTTTTTGAATCAGTGTTTTTGTATCTTTTGGGTAGATTCCTAGGAGTGGGATTGCTTGGTCATATGAAAGCTCTATTTTTAGCAGTTTGAGAAAACTCCAAACAGTTTTCCATAGTAGTTGTACTAGTTTGCTAGAATGCTAAGATTTTAACACATCAGTAAAAATCACATTTTCAGTGAAAATTCCCAAGTAACTACAATGCTTGCTTAGCAAGATGGCGGAGGCTGCCTACTGGGCAGTATGCTTTTAGTCCAGAATATCGTTCCTCATGTTTGAGGGTTTAGTATTTCATATGTTATTCCCAGTCACATGATTAAATAACTTCAGATTACCCTGTGAGAAAGTTTTTCCCTTTGCGTGTCTTTCAATTCTTGTTACATCAGAAAGCTCTCAGCTTCAGTACCTCTCACCCTTGATAATCTTTCTTTCTAGCTAGATTGAACGCAGTTTCAAGCTGCAGTATTTGAAACATGGTTTTTATCTTCATTGTGACAATGACAATTGTTATGACAATTAACACCAGTCTTCCTATTTACAATTGAGGAATAGGTTTCTTAAAAAAATATATATATATATTATGGTTAAGAAGTAGGAGAATTCAAAGGAAAACTATAAAGTAAATACCACTAGTAGAACAATAATGCCAAAGGTTTTGGTGGTGTCTTTAAAGACTGAAATTTGGGAACCACTAGCTTATTATAATGGTATCCTTGCTTCTATAGGGGAAAAAGTGACCCCAGAGAAGGAGCCAGTCTGATTAGCAGAAACTGATTTCTCTATTTTGATTGTGATTAAAGGACAAAATTGGTCTATTGGAGGGTTCCATTCATTTGGGGGTAAAGCAGAGAACACTTTTATTTTTCCCAGTCACTGTTTACATTGTGCTGATGAAGTCCCTCCCCACTGGGTCTCATTCCTCTTGCAGATTCTTCAGCCTGATTCCTTAGCTTTCTGTCATTTTCAATAATGGAAAGTCACCTTCGGTTTTGAATAAGCTTTTGTTCATTGTTAAGCTCTTCTCTTCCCCTTCCTCAGCACTGGCTAGACCAGTGGGCACCGCTAGGTGGCTGTTATTAGAGGTGATGGGTCAACTTTCACACCGCCCCCCCCCCCACTTCACCCTCACTTCTGGCTCCTGTGATGCTGAGGTAGAGAGGAAAAGGAATAAGATGCACCTGTTTGATATGATCCTTTATCTCTCCTAGGGCAGTCATCACTGTCCTCCTAGCTCTTGGTCTTTGAGCTGCAAATGCTCTTTTGAGAAGCCCATAACTAGGTAGTTTCCCCAGGTGTTGCCAATGCATTGCCAGATTTGACTCCAAATGCACCCCATCTGGCTGCATAGCTCCCCACTGCTTCATTGCATTTACGTGTTTGATCTGCTTTCGCAATCCTTAGCTAGAACATAGATCCCAGATGGCAGAAATTTCTGGTGTGTGTGTGATTCTTTTTTGTACTTTTGGGGAACCAGAACTACGGGAAAAGTAATGGAAGAGCAATGTCCCAACTCTGCGTTTCATCATACCTTGTCTCCTTAAGTCACCCCCCTCTACCTGGATCACAGGGACAGGTGAGCAGGTCCACGATGAATGCGCACACTTCATCAAGGAGTGGAATCAGAATCCCCCTTTCCACTGGCCCGCATGCATCCATCCAGGACTGATTCTCTTGGGACAGGCCTCCTTTGGTTTTCCAGATAGCATTTCTCTTCTCAAGAATCTGTGTTCATTGCCATCTTCATATTGTCTCTTCTACACAGATACCAACTCGCTAGTCAGTAACCACCCAATATTTTCTCTCCATCAACCTCCAGGTTAGGGTCAGTTATTAAGGTTAGAGAAAAGGGGAGGTCAAAGAAAAGGTGACTAGAGTGGTGATCAGAGGAGGCTCATTTGGGGTATCAATGACTCTTGCCCTGAGGGCTTGCATGCAATCCTTACTTCTCAAACACATGCTTCTGTGACATGATGTTAAAGGCATTTATTGCTACTTTCCCTACATTCCAACTGATGGGGATTCATGTTGGAGAGCTGGGGTTCACACAGTCATTCATGAATCTGGCTCATGGGGGCTTAGGCACTCCCTGGACATGGCTGTATGGCTGCCTGGGCATGGACATCCAGCTAGCAGATGGGAGAAGAGCGGGGGTGGGGGGGAAGATTAGCCATGGACATATTTATGGAAGTGGCCCCCATCCTTCTGCTCACATTCCATTAGCTCTAATCTCAAGGGAGACTGGGAAGAAGAGTTCGCTGTGTGTACAGGAAGAAGAGGTTAT
>NW_004567114.1:10591373-10592237 GCF_000260355.1 Condylura cristata
CTTTCTGGAGCTCAGTGTGTAAGATTGGTCAGGCTAAAGAGCGGACAGGACATGTCTTTACGTGGATGACCAGGGGAAGGCTAGCAGCTCTCTAGAGTGGCCCCCATCCTTCTGCTCACATTCCATTAGCTCTAATCTCAAGGGAGACTGGGAAGAAGAGTTCGCTGTGTGTACAGGAAGAAGAGGTTATGGGCTTGGTTGTGCACAGGCGTACTGATGCCAAGCATGAAGTCATTTGTAGAGACAGGCTGCACTGGGCACTCTAGGGTCATCACAGCAGCAAGCACTAAAAATAGAACTTGTGATAAGCCGCTCTCTCCCTAGCATTAGTTGAAGAGACTCCCACTTCTTTGCTGTTGCTCTGTTGTGTCATTTCCTGCTTTGTCCCCTCTGCATGAGCACTTACTGATGACAAATGCATGGGGTCAAGTGGACACAGAAGAGAACAAAGTCACCCTTGTTTCCATAAACCCCAGCTGTCAGGACACATCTCCAGTACGTCGGGTGCCCATCCCGTGTTTCTTGGAAGCGATTTCTTTACAGCCATTCAAACCAGAACACACTTAACATTTGTCATCTCCTGCTTCAATGTAGCTCTATAGTGTGAACTCGGTGGCATCTTGTCAGGTCCTTTGTTGGTGAGTAACAACATGTTTATTTGGGGGAAGGAGGATGGCAAATTTGAAAGGAGGTCATGAGTCTATTGTGGTAAGTATCAGAGCCCCCCTCTTCCTCCTGGGAGTGGATTGTCATGGTAACCCCAAGTCCATCGGTTCTTCTTTCTGATAGCAGGTTAATTTTTTTTTTAAGATTTATTTATTTGTGCATACAGAACTGGGGTACAGGCCAGAGGCTCAGGGGTGG
>NW_004567114.1:10592722-10596636 GCF_000260355.1 Condylura cristata
CTTTTATGCATAAATACATAAAAATAAATTTAAAAAATGATATTTCCTCAGTTTAACCCATGTCCACAGAATGCTCAGCCACTACCTGGAACGTGGCCCTGGTTTATATGCCAGGTGAGGTTTCTGTGAATTTTATGACATAAATGTACATGTCTTTTCCAGCTGGTTTGAGGGTACTTCATCTGCAGAAGCCTTGGAATTACAGCTTGTCACATATTCATACAAACTGAATAAAAAAGCTTTCTCATACAAGTGAAACATAAAATGCATGGCTTATGATTTCTTTACAGGAACCATCCCTAGAATCCAGGTCTTACACCAGCTACTGACCAGCATGAATGTGCCCAATTCAGTAACCTTTGGGTCCTGAGCCAAATCCACCCTCCACGAGCTCTCCCAATTCAGTAACTGGTCTAGAAGAGGAGTAGTTGAGAAATGCTGCTTGCAAGCCATGTTAAACCATAAATGCAAAGTTAACTATGACAATAGTGGTGACAATAATCTTGACATAAGCAAATGTTAAAGACATTAATAAAAAAAGACATTAAAACTGTCAAAGAATTGGAGGGAAAATACAGAGGTGGAAGATTAAATAATATTTAAATTATATTATATAGACAGGTAAGTGCAGAACTTGAAAGAATATGGTTGGCTCACCCTCTGCCCTAGAGTCGAGCACTTTCTCTTTCTGGAGCTCAGTGTGTAAGATTGGTCAGGCTAAAGAGCGGACAGGACATGTCTTTACGTGGATGACCAGGGGAAGGCTAGCAGCTCTCTAGCTGCCGGCTACTCATATGGTCCAGTGTACAGGACCACCTTGTCCATAATGAGAAGATGTGTCCCTCCCAGTCAAGTTGTCAGGCAGATGGGGAGGAACGTGTATAGTATTTACTGCTTACCTACTATATGGGAAACACTGTCATGAATCCTGAAAGGGTGACATAAGTGATGGTGGGGAGAGGGGAAGGAAGATTAGGGTCTGACCTGCCTCGGAGTGGATTGTATAATCCCAAAGGATGGGCTTTGCAATGGGCTTTGCATGGTGTGTGTGGGGAATTCTGCCTTTCAATCAGATCAGCTTGCTTTGACTCTATTGTTATTTAGCCCTTCACAAGCCCCATAGTTTCCTCCATAAAATGAGCATAAATACAGTATCTCCAAGGGCTGTTTTCACATACATTAGATACTCAAGTTTAACTTCTCTTCCCCTGAGATCTTGCTTGTAATAGATGCCTGATCAGATAATGAATTAGGGACATTTTATAGAATGTTTATGCTGGAAAGGCCTTTCAAAAATCACCCAGCTCAACACTCTCATTGATTTTGATTCTGTTTCTTTCTTTTTAAAGATTTATTTATGCATACAGGCCAGAGGTGCAAAGGCAGTGAGAAGATTCACCATAGCCAGAGTGGGAAGCAAACAGGCAAATCGATTAAGTAAGTACACTGCTGAGGGGAGCAGTGGGTGAGACAGGAGAGGTCTGCTGAGCCATGTAGGTCACCTGGGGGGCAGAGATCGAATTCACACAGAAGCGGCAGAGGCCAGCCTTGATGTGCTGTTCTTTAACCCGCAGCGCCACCAGGGAGGGCCTATTTCTTTCTTTCTTAGAGTCACAGATTGATGGAGTTCTGACTCTCAAAGCAGAATGACATTTTGTCCATTATATGGGAAAAGATAAAAGAATGAGAAACCCAACACTGGTGAGAGTGTAAAGAAAACTTACGTTATGTCTTGTTTACAAATCCATTGGTTCATGGTTTTCAGCGTGTAGTTCAGAGGATATATACCAACCATCAGTTTGTTTATTTTTTAAAGATTTATTTTTATTTATGTATACATACAAGAACTGAGGTGTAGGCTAGAGGTGTGAGCTATGTGTGAGAGGATTCACCAGAGACAGAATGGGGAGCAGAACAGGGAGATTGACCGAAACACACCGCTGAGGGAAGCAGCCAGTGAGACAGAAGAGAGAGGTCTGCTGCACCATGCGTGCCAGCTCCCTGGTGGGGGATCGAACCCATGCCACAGTGGCTGCTTATGCCACCAGGGAGGCCCTGCACCAAACATTGAAATATATACGCCCTCTGACTTGGCATTCTCACAGCTAGGGATTTATCCTGTGGATAATTGAACAATTGCGCAAAGCTGTGTATACAGAAGAATTTCCATTGTAGTGTTGCTCATAATAATAAACTTCTGGAGACACTCTTCATATTCCTGGGTAGAGGGTTAGTTAAATAAGTGAAAATGCATCGACGCAGTTAGAGTGTATGGAAAATCTTAGTTGGTATGGAAAGATTGGGACACAGCACAGCATTTAGGGAGCCCTCTGACTTGTCAAGGCAAGCTGGTGTGCGCCCCAGGGGTATCGGGAGGATAGGCACCATGATTTCAACAGTTGCTTCTGGATACTGGGTGACTTTTATTTTCTTCTTTATAACCATAAAATGCAGGGATTGTGTACTTGAGCATGGATGCCCTACATTATCAGAAAGAAATCATAAAACAATTTTTAATTTGATCAGGAAAAAAAGAGCCCTCCTGTTTCCCAGCTCAGACATTCTTGGGTAGTGTTGCTGTAGCCAGTATAATTTTACCTTGATTATTTAACCTGATAAAATATTTAGCTGCTAAACCCTTTATCTATGAGGTCGCTGCAATAGAAAGTGACACTCCATTTTTCTCACTATCACCATATCCCTTTTTGGAGGTTCTGGGAATTACTCCAGATCTCTTTTTGAGGCAAGGAATACACCAACACACCAACAAAACAAACATCGATTTCTGTCACTTCCTCACTGTAAAACATATACGATCGTGAATCCATTTTTTTCCCGAAATAAAAGCAGGTGGTTGAGCCTCCTAGAGTGTAAATCTGTCCTTAAATGACAACCAAACAACACAAATTTCCGATCTTGTGATTAAGGAATTTTAAGGACTACCGGGCAAATGTGTGATGTGTACTGTGTACTAGTCACCATGGTTTTAACTGAGCACAGGCTATTTAAACTTATTCTTAATTTGGATAGGCATGGATAGCTTTGCAGGGTTAGAAATGGTGCAAAAAGCTTGGCTGTTTTTAGATTGAATAGGAGCTTGGCTATAGTAAGAACTAAAAATAGAGGTCCCTATCTTCTTAACCCTTCTATTCCTAGTCAGAATGAAGAAATTCATTGCAATAGATTCTCTTTGGAAAGTAAAGCGGGTGTGACAGAAAGGCGGTATCTAATTATTTAGCATTTTTGAACCAACATCTTGTTATCTGAGAAAATCCTCTGAAAGTTTATATTTAAGAGACCCATTTTAAGCTTTAAATTCAGGTTGTCAGTTTCCATGGCAGCTGGACTCTTTTGAAGGATTCCAGATTGTAACGGGAGTAATGTTTTTAGCAGTTAATTTCTTTTTCTATTTGCAAGTAGCATTTTGGAGCAAACAGACAGCGGACTCAATAATTTATTCTTGGTTATATTATCCATGTTATTTTAATAGCAAATACTGTACATTATTAAAAATGCAATGACCTCTAATCTAGGACTTAATCACTGATGATAGAGGGATGTAGAAAGGCTGGATAAATAAGTATATAGTTTTATGTTGAAATTTCCAATCCCTATTTTGAGAAACTATAGAGGCTCTCTGATGTTTACCTGGGAATTTGGAAAATACATGCAAATCACTGCCCTGCCCCTGGTTTGCTCTGGGATTTGGAGTAAGGCACTTCTTTTACTTGGGCTTCAATTTTCTTGATTGCAAACTCTCCAGTTTTGAGGACACTCAGAATAGATGAGCTTTCTATTCTAGAATTTTTTTTTAAAGATTTATTTATTCATATAGAACTGGGGTACAGGCCAGAGATGCGGAGGGTGAGAGGATTCACCAGAGACAGAGTGGGGAGCAGCATAGACAGATCGAC
>NW_004567114.1:10596762-10601508 GCF_000260355.1 Condylura cristata
CCACCAGGGAGGGCCTCTATTCTAGAATTTTTATAGTGTTTTATTTTTTAAATAGTTAAAACCTTTCTTCAAGTAAAAGCTCGTTACAGAAACAGGAAAAATGGAACTCCATTTAATGTTGGCCTGGGATGTGGTTGTGGGGGATTCTGAGTGTTTTTCTCATGGCCTTTTTCCATCTATTCCTAGTCCACCCTTAAAATATCAGGTAGGGTAGGTTGAGGCTACTTAGTGCACCAATTGAAGACCCATGACTTATATAAACTTTAATGTTGCATTTAATTTCACAGTTTGTGCTTCTGAGAAATCGCCAAATAATGTCATAAGAAAGTTTTAGGAGATAGGAGCATTCATATACACAGAAATTTCTAAAAGATAGGAATCTTGTTTTTGACACAGGCACTAAAAAAAATCATTGCTTTAATTTTCCTGATATTTACTGTCAAGGGATATTGATGAGAACCCTCTCCCTGGTGCTAATTTCTTATGAGATCTAGTAATAAAGCCATTTATATATGCTGCATCCCTGTGGTATTTTGTCTGACACAAATATTGATCCATTCGCTCTTCATTTCATAATTAACATTTTATTATATTCTTTGGAATTTTAAAATGACTTTGCTTAGTCCATGCTCTGTATTATTTTTGGAATAATAGAATGCTGCTTAAAGGATTTGTTTATTTTTAATGTTAATTTAGTCTATATTTATGCAAAGCTTTTTTGTTTTTTAAGATTTATTTATTTATGCATTCAGAACTGGGGTACAGGCCAGAGGTGCAGGGGTGGTGAGAGGCTTCACCAGAGACAGAGTGGGAAGCAGAACAAGCCCACTGACCAAGTACACTGCTGAGGGGAGAAACTGGCAGGTCAGGAGACGTCTGCTGCTCCATGTGGATCACTTCCAGGGCAGGGATCGAACACATGCTGAAGTGGCTTTAGCTTCTTAGTGCTGTGCTTTAACCTGCTGTGCCACCAGGGAGGACCATATGCAAAGCTCTTTAATTTTAGAAGTTACAATCCTTGTTGGATCAAAGACTTGGGGAAGCTGGAGTTTGGGCTTCAAAGTGGATTTTTTTAATTAAAATTTTATCATTAATTAATCTATATGCTAGACTCAAGAGCTTAATGGAAATAGCAATATGAAAAGAACATCAAATCTTTTCAGACACTGTTCATTATTTCAAACAAGATTTCAGGATCAGTAATGAAAGCTTTATCTAATTTTTGCCTTCATATAATGTTTCTAATAGCTATGATCTTCATAGCACTTGTGATATAATCTGCAGCTGGAAATCAAGAGTGCTTGGGTGTTGGGCTATACGGATAAAATTCATCAGAGAGAAAATACTATGACTTAATAATGTGACCTCTGAGAAAAAAAATATTGTGTATATCCCCAAATGCTTAAAACTAACATTTATATTGTGTTTCCCAAACCACTTTACAAACTATTTATAGAGAAGTCACATCAACCACCCACTGATTATTAAAACAGAGTATTTTAGCACTGCAAGTCAGCTTTATAAAACAGCAAGAGGATTGGTAATGGAAGGAAATGATAGGCTGAAAATGACAGACTGGGGATTTAACTAGCTTCTTTCTTTTAAAAATTTTTAACCTTTAAAGTATAATATGTATTCAGGTAAAATGCACATAAGTGTCAGCTAGCTCAGTTTTCACAAATTTAATATAGTTGTGTACCTAGCACCTATACCAGGAAATAAAATTACTGATGCCCACCTGATTCTTCTATAGATTACCCTTCTTCTAGTCTCTGAACTTCTCCAAAGGTTATCTTGTCTACTAATTGTATACACTAGTTTAGTCTGTTCTTAACTCATGAATAGAATGATGCAATATATACACTTTTGTGGCTTGCTTCTTTTATTTGACTTTATGCTTTTGAGACATCCATAGTTTGTAATTGCTATTGGTTTTGATTGAGTCCACTGTTCATGGCACCTTGGTGGTTTTTCATTTGTGACTGCCACTTCTTCTTCTTCTTTTAAAAATATTTATTTATTTATGCATACAGAACTGGGGTACAGGCCAGAGGTGCAGGGGCAGTAAGAGGATTCACCAGAGACAGAGTGGGGAATAGATCATGCCAACTGATGAAGTACACTGCTAAGGGGAGCAGCGGGTGGGTCAGGAGAGGTCTGCTGTGCCATGTGGGTCACCTCCTGTGCTGGGGGTTCGAACACACACTGAAGCTTCTACGGCTAGCTTGTCGTGCTGTGCCCTAATCCATTACACCACCAGGGAGGGCCAGACTGCCACTACTCCTAATAAACATTCCTGATCATGTGTATTTAGGAATAAAATGGCTATCTCATTACCATAAGCACATAAAAATGCTAAATAGTTTTTCAAAGAGCTGTATCGATTACATTCTCAAGAGCAATGGAGGAGAATTTTGGTTGCTGTATACACTTGTCAACATTTGATATTTCCTGATGCATGGATGGCGGTATCACATTGTGCTTTGATTTTCATTTCCTTGATGGCTAAGTTTTGATTTTCATTTCCTTGATGAGCTTCTTTACACATGTGTCTGATCATTCATTTGGATGGTTTCCTTTATGAAAGATATTTGCCTAATTTTCTGTTGCATATCTATCTTTTTCTTACTGATTTGCAGAAGTTTTTTATATGAATATCATAATTTTTTCATATTCTTATATGCAATGTGATTTTAAGAGTTCAGATTGATGCTAAGTATGTTTTATATATGTAAGTACATATAATATATAAATATAGAAAAAATATATATATTTATATGTATATATATTAGGTGCACCGTAGGCCATACTATTTTCAAATCTGGAAAACTTCTAATGAAACTTTGGTAGAGAAGCAATCTTAGTTCAGAATTGAAAGTACTGTATGCCATCAAGTTACCATAAAATACATCATCATTATTTAAGGACAAATTACACTCATGACCTATTTTTTGTTCTTAACCTTTTTGTGTTGTTTGTGTTAATACTTAAATATGAAAGCAAAAGCAGGAAGGTTAAAAAATAAACCACTATGAAACTGAAAGGGAGCAGAGGATGATTTCTTTTTGAAAGATCTATTTATTTATGCATACACAACTGGGGTGCAGGCCAGAGGTGCAGGGGTGGTGAGAGGATTCACCAGAGACAGAGTGGGGAGCAGAGCAGACAGACTGACAAAGTACACTGCTGAGGGGAGCAGCAGGTGGGTCAGGAGAGGTCTGCCGCGCCATGTGGGTCACCTCCCTGGGCAGGATCGAACTCATGTTGAAGCGGCTGTGGCTAGCTTTGTGGTGCTGTACTTTAACCCACTGCACCACTAGAGAGGGCACTGGGATGATGATTTTGCTTTGCACTTGTTAAAATAGACCATGACTTCTTTCTTTTGAAATAAATTTGTGGATTTCTCACCACTTGTTAGGCTGGTGGCTATCTTGCAGGACTCTGCCATGCAAAAGTGAAAATATCAATGACCTTTTGCTCACAGTCAGGCAAAAGGATGCCAAATATGTCAAGATTAAGAAAAACAGGGGCAGTAGGAAGTTTGAAATTTGAGGCATCAGACTTTTAGATTTTGTTTATGAAGAATCTAGGGCAATGCCTCTCCCCCAACCCTTTCACAATAAACTAGCTGAAACAAAGTAGGGTAATGGGAAGAGAGAGCTCTGTACTCCTGTTGAGGGTCATGAATACTCACTCTGCTTGATGAGGGAGGTTCCCAGATCCTGCACTGGGCCTGGGTCACCAGAATCCTTGGGAAGCTTGTTACAAATATACATTTGGGAACTCCATTACAGGAGCTATGAATCACTAAATCCAATAGATCTGACACAGATAGTGTTTAAAATCTGTGTGTTTTTTTTTAGTTGCTTAAACAATTTTATTATTATCATGATTCTGTGGATTGACTGGGTGGTTCTTTGTGGGTTTCATGTAGCTGCAGCTATCTGATGAATCAGAAGGGTGCCTGGGACACAGAGATAACCAGTCTCTTTCTATCCCCATGATTTTTTATCCCAGTCTTTTTTTCAGTATAATACTCTCAGGTTATGAGAGAAAGAAGCTATAATGCCTGCTAAGGTCTTGGCTGAGAATGGCTTCCTGCACATCCTTTCTGTTATAACTAGTCACAATATCAGCTTAGAAGCAAGTATTGAAAAAGTAATCTCCACAAATTCATGAGAGAAATGTCAAAGGCTTCTGTATTAGGAATGGAAGAAATGGTCATATTTTGCAACATCACTGTTTATTAGCAAATTTGGCAAATTTCTGGCTCTGTGGTCCAGATTAAAGAATATTTTATCTTAAACAAATGCTAAGATTAGTGGATCAGTGCTTTATTATGGGATTTCTCTTTTCCCCACGATGCTATAGGAGGCTGGGCAAGAGATAAAACTTAGAGAAGGGAGAGAGGGTCAGAAGCTTAAATTCTAAAAACTTAAGATTGGTGTATAGGGGAGGAAGGAGAAACTTCCTATTAGTATTATTTTTAAGGGATCAGTTTTCTAGAAGTAAAAATAAAATGATTTGGGAATGTGACGGTACAGATATGGTCCTCTTTGTGCCTCATGGGTGCCTCAATTATGAAGATGAGAATGAAGAGATGGTGGTCTTCGTCTCTTTCCTGTGCATTGCCTCGTTAAAATATACGCATTGTTGGTACATATATACAATGGAATATTACTCAGCAACCAAAAAAGAGAAACACATGTCTTTTGCAGCAACTTGGATGGAGCTGGAAAAGATCAT
>NW_004567114.1:10602188-10604680 GCF_000260355.1 Condylura cristata
GTGTGGGTCAGCTCCCCGGCAGGGGATAGAACTTGTGCTGCAGTGGCTACAAACAGCTTCATAGTGCTGCACTTTAACCCGTTGCACCACCAGGGAGGGCTACTGCCAGGCTCAATTCCTAAATGATGTAACACATGATTAAAAAAAATAACTTGAAAACACTTACTTCATAAATCTATTATTGGGAAGAAGAGCTAAACCTCCTATACCCTAGAAATATTACATTATAACTGATTCTCTTCAGTTATATTTTAGAAGAGGGCACAGATTTGAACTGTATTCTTACTTGAGTTCATGTAATTAAGAGCTGTGAATCAGGGACCTCAAATTTGCATCTTATATTGTACTTAATATGGAAAAGTATTTTTAAAATACTTAACTTAAAATAAGACTGGGTAGCACAATCTGTGGGAACTGTCTTTCTGGTTTTGCTATTTCAGATCCTGCTTTAAAATGGAAGCAAAACATATTCTTTTCTGTGTCAAAATAGAAAAGTACTCTTTTCCTAACCAAACTCAAGTTCGTTGGTTTAACAGTTGGCGCAAATATTTTCTTTTCTTGGTGCACAAATTGCCACTTACTGATCGTCTTTCCCAAACCATAATACAAAGTCTTAGATCTAACTGTAAGGTGCTTGAATTTGACGTCCTGCTCTGTAAAGAAGGTATTTACTGATAATTTCTGTGGTTACTCTGCATCACGTTCAGCAATCTAAATTGCCTAGTTATCTTACAGTGGAAAAAGCACGCACTGTGATCTCACCTGGATTCTGCTATTAATCAAGTAGCAGAGCTTATTTTTCTTTTATATATTTAAATCATTCTTGCTTTTTGTGCAATGTTTGCTTTCTCCTCTCAGGGTAGCCCCCCTAGAATTCCCATCACCACTTCACCCCTGCACCGCCCCTTAGCCTCTGCTCTTCCCTCCCCTGTTTTGATCTCTCCTTCTCTCTTTCCCTTGTATTATGTCTCTGCTTTATAGTTGCCTAGTCAGGGGCATTTCTTGGGGTAATGGCCAGACCACTGTGGCTCTCTATTTCTTCATCTATTATAAAAAAGATTTGAAACCAATGGTGTACGTACAGAATAAGAGTAAATGGATTTAGGCTCCTTCATAGGTACTGACTCTCACTAGACACAGCTAAGGAGGAGTGTACATGTATCTTCTGTCCAGAACCTCCCCCATAAGAAATACTAAATATTTCTTCTTCTTCTTTCTTTTAAATTAATTACATATATATATTTTTCCATCATTCTTCATTTGGTACATATTTTCATCTCGGTTGTAATCCCGGTGGACTTCACCCATGTACCATCACCATAGTCCCATACGCTCTTCCTGCCCCTATTTTAATCCTATTCCTCTCTCCACCCCTGTAAAGTGTCTCTGGTTTATCACTGTTGATTTTTGTTTTTACTTTAGTACAATTGCTTTTTCCCCCAATTCCTTACACTCCTGCTGTGAGTGAAACCATCTGTCATTTTTCTTTTTCTTTCTGGCTTAGCAATACTAAATAATTCTCTTTAGTATTTAGAATTTAACTAAAATAAAATTCCTGGTTTCCTAATGATACAAAACAAAAATAACTAACCATCTTTGGGTCATCTTTGGAAGATGCTAGGTAATCAGTTCCTAATTCTGAAAATTGGTATGTAAAGAGAAAGAATCAAGCATCTATTTTGACTTTCCATATGAACTATACCTCAAGGTAAACGAATGGTTTATGAAGGAAAGTTATTTTTAAGATTTATTTATTTATGCATACAGAACTTGGGTACAGGCCAGAGGTACAGGGGTGGTAAGAGGATTCACCAAAGACAGAGTGGGGAGCAGAGCAGACAGACTGACAAAGTACACTGCTGAGGGGAGCAGCAGGTGGGTCAGGAGAGGTCTGCTGTGCCATGTGGATTACCTCTGGGGCTGGGATCGAACTCATGCTGAAGAGGCTTTAGCTTCTTAGTGCTGTGCTTTAACCCTCTGCACCACCAGCGAGGGCCCTGTAGGAAAGTTTTTGCCACAATAGTTCTAAGCTAATACTGGAATAATAGTTCTAAGCTAATACTGGAACAAGAGTTCTAAGCTAATATTATAATTTTGCAGCCTCAAATGATGACTCTCGGCAATGGTCATGAATGTACATAAAATAATTAGTGGAAAGCTAATGTAGAACTTCTTCATGGGTAGAGCAGGTTGATAAAACATGAAACCATTAATCAACCCCATTGTCGCACACAGAGAGACCAGGCATTCGCATGATGCAATGTGGAGTACAACCCCCACTTTACAGCCTTCTTGCCAAAGACACTGAAACTGATTCCGCTCCAGACCTCATTTCCAGTTTACAGGAAACGCAAGAGATAGGAACATATTGAAGACACTGAAGTCTGGATTACAATCCAGGGAATTGTACCATGCAAATAATGTGGCTTGGCTTCTCCAACAAATAAATTAGGAGGAAAAAGCAGAGGAGAGGGAGCTCAGCTTAAGAAATA
>NW_004567114.1:10606480-10607821 GCF_000260355.1 Condylura cristata
CTGTCCCCATTATTTTTTAGACTTTCCATTCAGATTTCCAAATTGTTCCATCAAAGACATGTACCAATTTGCACTCCCACCAGCAGTGTGTGAATGCGCTCAGTTCCCCAGGTCCCTGGGGATATTTTTAACCTCTGCTGACCTGAGAGATGAAAAACAGCATCCCATTGTTGTCCCCATTCGCATTTCTTGGAAGTTAGTGAAGTTGGATGTTTTTGTTTCTGATATCTGTGCATTTATGGTTTCTCATGATCATGTATTTAGAGCAGCTTATTTATATATATATAAAGATTTATTTATGTTTATAGAACTGGGGTACAGGCACAATTTGTGGTAAGTGAGAGGATTCACCAGAGACAGACAGTGAGGAGAAGAACAGGCAGATTGACAAAGCACACTGCTGAGGGTAGCAGCAGGCAGGTCAGGAGAGGTCTGCCGCGCCATGTGGGTTATCTCCCTGGCTAGGGATTGAACTTGTGCTGCAGTGGCTTCAGAGAGCTTCATAATGTGGTGCTTTAATCCATTGAGCCAACAGAGAGAGCCCAAAACAGCTTATATTAAAAAAAAAAAATACCAAACTAGCTGAGAAAGTTGGGCAAGTCACTCAGCTCTACATTACAACAATGCCACCTCTGTGCTCTGGATCCAGTTCTTTCAGTGTCTTGGAAATGCTTCAAGCTTGCATATCTGAGGATGCTGTTGGGCTTTATAGCATAACTTCATTAGGGTAGTATTTATTTTCTTCCTTGTGCCATGGAAATTAAGGAAATGATCTGAAATAATTTTTTAAAGTGTATTGTACATGTTTTGTGAAAATACACGTGGGGAAATAAACAAGAAATTACAGATTTAGAATCTAGGTTTCATAATGTGGCCCAAAAAATTGGATTTGCTGGTATCTGGAGTTTTGATCATATTTAGTTTGTAGCTTGAACTTCAAATAATTCAGTGCATCAATTGTCAGTAATAATTTATTTTAGAATGAAGTTCAGGGAAAAGTGTAGGGAAACACTTGGAAACACTCATTGACTGCATTACTTTGAACAGAAGCTTAACTTTTTTTTTGTCATCTGAAAAAAAGTACCAGTTGGATATTGCAAGTTCCCATATTTCAAATTTGTGTATGTGGCAATATCAGGGATTGCAGAAGGTATATTTCAACTGTCCAAGGTCCTGAAATATTTCATAATTTTGTTCCATAATCTTGTGCATCATTTGGAACGCCAAATAACTTTCCACTATTAGTATTTTTATGTCCTTTTTCATGTATATGTACCTAAGATTAGTGCCTTTGAATGTGGGTCAGTTGACTTAATAGAGCAATTTGATATGTGGTGTGTG
>NW_004567114.1:10609871-10621974 GCF_000260355.1 Condylura cristata
GATCTGCCTGTTCTGCTCCCCGCTCTGTCTCTGGTGAAGCCTCTCGCCGTCCCTGAGCCTCTGGCCTGTACCCCAGTTCTGTATGCACAAATAAATAAATCTTAAAACAAAAACAACTACAAAATACTTAAAGGAAAACAGAGGTGACACATTTTGGTATATCAACAGCTAAGATGTATTTGGGGATACAATCCTGATGCCCTGGGAAGCTAAAGTAAAAGTAAAAAGCGGAACTACTGCAAACTAAAAGCTTTTGTAGCAAGGAGTTAATATCCAAAATACATAAAGTACTCATGCAACTCAACAATAACAACAAAACAACCCAATAAGAAATGGGCATAAGGCCTAAATAGATACTTCTCCAGAGAAGGCATTCAGATGTCTACAGGCACATGAAAAACTGTTCAATATTATTTGCTATCAGGGCAATGCAAATAAAAGCCACAAGGAGATAACACTTCATCCCTGTGACAATGCCCCATATCTAAAAGACTGGAAACAGTAGGTGTTGGCAAGGATGTGGAGAAAAGGGCACACTCATCCATTGTTGGTGGGAATACTGGTAGGTGCAGTCTCTATGGAAAATGATATGGAGACACCTTAAAAAATTGGTAATATCAGGGGGTCTCCCTATGGTGCAATGGGTTGAAGCACTGTATTATGAAGCTCTCTGAAGCCACTGCACCACGAGTTCCATCCTCTTCCAGAGAGCTGACCCACATGGCGCAGCAGACCTCTCCTGACCTGCCCGCTGCTCCCCTCAGCAGTGTACTTCGTTCAATCAACCTGTTCTGCTCCCCACTCTGTCTCTAGTGAATCATTTCACCCACCACACCTCTGGCCTGTACCTCAATTCTGTAAGCAATAAATCTTTAAAAAAAAAAATTGGTAATATCAAACAGCCCAGCAACACCACTATTAGGTATTTACCTAAAGAATATGAAAAATCTAATTAAAAAGAGATGCAAACATCTACATTTGTAGCAGCATTATCCACAGTAACCAAGTCATGGAACCAACCTAAGTGCAAATGACAGATGACTGGAAAAAGAAGTTGTGGGATATATGCTCAGTGGAATAGGCAGCTGTTATGTAATTCTGTCTTCCAGAACACAATGGCTGGATCTCGAAGTGATGATGCTCAGTGAAACGTCAGAAAGTGAAAAGGCAGATATAAATGACTTTCCTGTTTATGGCATATAAATAACCAAAGAACCACAAATTGGCGAAGCACAGCAAAGATAATTGTTGAGCATTATGAAGGATATTTTGGTTAATGGAAGGAACAGGGGGTGGGAGGGGTTAGGACAATGACATGAGAGCTTGGTGGAGGGCGAATGGTGAGTGTGTCCATATGGAGTATAAAAATGTACACCCAGATTATATAGATGTGTAAATTACTGACAAGTTAATAACATTGGAGGAAACCTATAACAATCTTTGTCATAAGCAAGGTTCAATTATGATCAGATATGTGGCTCATGTACTATCTGTAATGGGAGGATGCAAGTCACAGTAGACCAGGAAAGAAAGCGTCTGCATTTACTGAACAAGTGCGCACTATATGTAGCTTTAAGAATTAAGCCCAGGAACAGAGGCATTCTGCAGCCGAGGGGGCGGGATCAAAGGGAGGGAAGGAAGAGCACTGGGACTATGGTGGTGGTGTGTGGGTGAAGTGGTAGTGGAAATTCTACAGGAATTTCCTGAGACAAGAAAGAAAACATTGTAAAAAAATGAAAAAGTGATGTTTTATGTATGTATTCTTACAGACATATACATGTAAGAATTAAGCCCAGGGCCTCCCTGGCGGTGCAAGGAGTTAAGTCTCAGCACGATGAAGCTATGGGCAGCCACTGCAGCAAGAGTTGGATCCCTGGCCAGGGAATGACCCACAGGGTGCAGCAAATCTCTTCTGTCTCCCCCCCCCCCACTCTCTTGCTGCTCCCTTCAGCAGTGTGTTTCAGATAATCCACCTGTTCTTCTTCCCATTCTTTCTTTGGAAAGAATCCCCTCACCCCTCCCCTCTGGCCTACACCCCAGTTCTTGTATGCATAAATAAATGAATCTTCCAAAGAAAAAAAAAAGAACTCCAGTATGAGGAGATAAATAGATGAGAAAAGATGCTTCTTTCCTTCACCAGATGGGGCAGACCCAGAAAGAAAGAACTCAGCATCTCAGAGTTTAACCCTTCATTGAGCAACAGAAGCTCAGAAAGACCAAGGGACTTGCTTAAGTTCACTGGCTCATTAGTGGTGAAGCTGGGACTGGAAATTGTTTCTTCCCATCTTTATTTTGGTCTTCATTTTGGTCTTTCTGCTCAGTGACAGCTGTCTTATATGGGAAACACTTAACATTCACATAAAGAGATATGCACTAATGTTAGACACAGGGGCCTAAAGAAGTAAGGCAGTCACATGAAAGGAAGATAAAACAAAGGGTCTGGGAAGGAAGTGTGCAAGGGAGTGAAGGGGAAACAAGGAGTTGGATAAAGCTTTGAGAAGAGAAACCAACAGGCACAGAAGAGGAAAAGGAGGTGACTATGCCAAGTTTCCAATGCAGCCCCATAAACTCCCACCTATGGTCAGGCAGGCAACGGGTGACAGGAACATGCGTAATGAATAGAGAACAAGATAGCATAATGCTTTATTAACGACAGTCTGAACCAAGAAATTTCAGATAAATGCATTTTGCTTTTTTTCTGCCATCCTCAGCTCCATCATGGTTGGAAATGTTTCTCAAGTATATTGGTTCATTTAATGAAGACTAGAGGCCAGTGAGAATATTTCTGTCCTTACCTCAAGCTTGTCAGGGACCAGTGACGTGGCCATAGGGAGAGCTGGCTTCCTTCCCAGGACCTCGCCTGCCATCACTGTAACCCAAAGTGCTCCAGCGCCTCAGTTGTGTCCAGACTTTGGATGAAAGAATCACTTTGGGTTCTTGTTTGAGAAATAAATCTCCTCAGGCCCACTGAAAGGAAATCTCCATGAGCAATGGTTGGACCATGGGAGTTAATTCTTGTCAGCAAGAAAGTTTAGAAAAGTCTCACTATTTGGTCTTAAAGCTCCTCTTAATGATTACATCTGATGGGCCAGCTTTTTTACTGGAATAAGTTTCACACTTCTGAAGACACTGTATTTGTTTGATGAACTGGGGAATCATTGTGAGTATTAGGAGTATTAGAGAGCTCTGTAGATTTCCACTGAGAGAAGAATGGAGATGTGAGCTCGTCACTTACTACTTCCTTTTGAAGATAACATTTAGTGGAGGGCTCTCTGATGTCAGCATTTAAAATTCTGTTGGCTGGTGAAAAATATTCTATATCCAACAGACCTGTGTTATAAATAAAAATATTAGGACCAAAGACATAAATGATCCTTTTTCCTAGGAGTACAGTACAGGGAAGCAAATACCACTGTAAATGTCTGAACTTCATATTTTCTTAGTAGTTTTTCTAACAGGGCAGCAAGTTGCCCAGCTGATCAGAGGTAGAATGTAGATTTTTCCTCCCTAAGCCATTAGAGTTAAACTTACTACTTCCTTCCTTGATGACTCAACAGTGGAAATATCCCCATCATATATTACTTTAAGCTTAATGCCATAGATTTCATGAAAGAACATGGTTATGATTTGTGGAAGAGCTATGATAGATTGACCTACTACTAACTAAGAAAAAGAAGAAAAACACGAGAAGTTGGAAATGTTCAGAAATGCCTTACTAAAATATATTTTCTCTCACAGAACAGAACTAAATTCTGAAATTAATTGAATTCATGCTTGCCACAAACTGCTTAAGTACATTTTCCCCAAAACTGACTTCAATAACTGGACACATCACTTACTCCAGCACCTTGATCCATCTCTATATCTTATGTAAAGGGTCAGAGCATACAGCTGAAGTTCGTGCACCACGCAAAGGGAGTGGGTGGGGTCTGACACCCATTCCTGGTTCTATCCATGCTGCTGGTACAGTTCTCCCTCATGCCATCCTGTATGCCCAAGGTGTGTCTTTGGCTTGAAGAAAGGCATTGTCTGCAAACCAAGTCAGTGTCATAGAGGAAATGCCTTTCTCTAATAACTATATTTAAAGGTCCCCAAAAGGGACCTTTATTTCTCTCAGCTTAATCACCACAAAGGACAGCAGTGATTATATAGATGTGCAGTGGCCCTGTTCATGTATTAGCAAATATAGTATCTGACACTTCCAAGAGGTGGCTGGGGATGGATTTAATTCTGTGAATTCTGAAGGGTCAAAGTTTTACTCTGTTATAGTGGGTAGTGGGGGCAACCATTGATGGCTGTTTTCCAAAAATGTTGGGTCCTTTCTAATGGAAGGTTCTGGTCACTTACAACATTTTGTAATTTTAAAATGGGACATGAAAAATTGGGCCCACCCTGGTGGTGCAGTGGGGTAAAAGCACAGCTAAAGCCACTCCAGCATGAGTTTGATCCCCACCCAGAGGTGACCCACATGGCACAATAGACCTCTCCTGATCGGCCCGCTGCTCCCCTCAGCAGTGTACTTTGTCAGTTTGCCTGTTCTGACCCCCACCCTGTCTCTGGTGAATCCTCTCACTGCCCTACACCTCTGGCCAGTACCCCAGTTCTGTATGCACAAATTAATAAATCTTTTTAAAAAATGGGATTTGAAAAATAATGCCCCATTTCTTGTTAAGAATGTACAAATGTACAATCTCCTACAAATTGCACAAAAGGACTTCTAGACATTACAGTTGTTGCTTAACTCTGATTTCTAATGAAAAGAGTGATGCTGATCATTAATTATTTCATAGGTCTGAGTGGATCAATATTTCAATGTGTATCTTTAATATTAGACATCTATTTAAAAAATATAATATCAGAATCTAATTATAGGATATTATATAAACTGGCATGAGCTCCTCCTTCTGGACCCAGCATTGTTAAATTGGTCATGCAAGAGAAGAGCAGGCCAAGTAATGTAATGTGATTGTGGAGAAGTGAGCAAAATCAGACCCTCCTGGGGGTGCAAGGTGTTAAAGAGCATCACTATGAAGCTCTCCACAGCTACTGCAGCACAGTTTGATCCCTGGCCAGGGAGAGCCAGGGAGCTGACCCGCATGGCATGGCAGACCTCTACTGATCTGCCCGCTACTCCCTTCAGCAGTGTATTTCAGTAGATCTGCCTGTTCTGCTCCCCACTCTGTCTCTGGTGAATCCTCTCACCACCCCTGCACCTTTGGCCTGTACCCCAGTTCTTGTATGCATAAATAAATAAATCTTAAAAAAAAAAGTGAGCAAGATCTGGAAAAGTCAAAGTAATTTCAATAAGATTGTTTATCTGATTAAATACTCCAGGGTGGCCACATAACTGAGTGACTTAGTGTGATTTTAGGGACATAACAAAAGTTTCCTCTGCACTTCAGTTCCCCAATATGTCTTTCATTTGTTTGATGAAGACTGACATCACTGTTCCATCTTAAATGTTCACCTGCTCTTAAAAGGCAGAACTCTCTTTGACATGAGTTCTTTCAGAGAATGGGGGACAAACACAAGAATATCTCACCCAGATGGTGAGATGAGATGGAAAAAGGATAAAATGGTTTCAGCTGGGATTTTGAGGGGAACTCATTCTACACCAGAGATCAAAATGACTTCAAGTAACTAGCTCAGCATACAGAATGGAAATTTGACTTAGGAATGAATGGCGGCCTGGTTTGATTTCTACTCCCCCCTGAACTAGTCATGGTGGATTGGGCAAAGCACTAACTTCAGGCTCCAATAGCCTTCTCAAGGAATATTGAAGTCCCTAATACATGAGAAGCATTATTTTAAATGAAATCATGATGATCATCTACTCATCTTCTAGAATTGTTATGAGAAAGTAAATGGAATACTCTTTAAAGGTGTTTGTAGTGCAATTTTTCTTAAAATCCTATGAGCATGTAATTAGAAGAGTGATGCCTGACTTTGCAAAACCTCTGCATAGTTTTTGCAAAACACTCTTACATCTATTGTCTCTTTAAATGACCCTCTAGCTGGAACTAATTAGGTATGTAGTGTTCCATTTTATGGATGAAGAAACCCAGTGAAGAATGGCACAATTCACTTGCTTGATTGGACTTCCTACTGAAGGGGATGTTTGGCTAAACTGTGCATAATTTGGCAAAATACTTTGTACTTAGTACTTTTCCATATTTTATGGATGGAGGAATTCGGTAAGGCTCGGAAGGATTTTGATTTTCTTTTCTGAAACTTGTAAGACAAAAGATGCTTTTAAGAAATGCATGAGCTGGCCAAATGATTTACATATTGGTAAAGAAGTAAAAGAGTTGCTTGTCAAGAAGAAGATATTGGACAATTTAGTATCTAATGGAAGGTATGTTAGGGCCTCGCAGTTGGAATGTATTCTTTAAGTACTGGAAATGCAAGGAAGGGATTTAATCTGTAAGTAAGAAAAGATGTCACCTCACCATTACATTTTGGACAAGTCTAGCATTGGAAATCTCTTTCACTAGATATATTAAGACATATTTGGATAGTCGGAGAAATCGTAGTCTTATTTTGAGGTGGAAAATTGAACCAAGTAGTATCTTGAATGACAAAAATATGGTTTTATGATACAGTAACATTTAGATGACTTAGTGGTAGGAAAGTTCAGTGTTACATTTAATCCACTTTATTTTATTTTAAAAATTTATTTATTTATGTACACAGAACTGGGGTACAGATCAGAGGTTGCAGGGTGGTGAGAGGATTCACCAAAGATAGAGTGGGGAGCAGAACAGGCAGATTGACAAAGTACACTGCTGAGGAGAGCAGTGGGCGAGACAGGAGAGGTCTCTTGAGCCCTGTGGGTCACCTCCTTGGCCAGGGATCGAACTCATGCTGCAAGGGCTGTGACTAGCTTCTTAGCACTGTGCTCCAACCAGTTGTGCCATCAGGGAGGGCCCCATTTACTCCATTTTCATTGAAGTCGTTATTTAATTTGATAGTGGCAAGAATTAAATGATTAGATTTTCATTAAATGCTGACACTGTCCCATCCCCTATAGACAAAACCTTTTCTATTAGTCAGGCTATCCTACATCTTTCATTGACTGCCTGCAAGGAACATCTGTCAATTTATCGAGACAGTAAGTCCCTCCAAAGGATTTTCAATTCTTTGCCAAGCTGAAAGACTGAGAAATCAGATATGCCTGTAAATAATAGGTTATTTGAAACATGTAAGCTTCACGTTTGGGTTCAAGTTTAAACCTTCCTAGAATGACTTGAAAACCAGAGCTCATTCATGATGCTATGTAACCTTGCTGATTTCTTGTTTTAAATTCAGTAAAATACCATATGTGCCTGTCAACTGGATATGTATGTGTGAAAACACACTTCCATCCCTGAAACATGGCCTTTTAGGGATAAGCAACAAAGATAATTCCTTTTACTGAGACCAGGACAAAGTATAGGAGAGAAATTTCAATGGGTGGGTATGTAACTGCCTTCTATGCTGTGAATCGGCAGGGATCCTGGGTTTGGAAAAGGCAGTGGGTTATTTAGTGACCTGGTGTGGTCAGGAAAATTTCCCTATTGACTCAACTAATATCTAGTTACATCATGCCATTAAGCATTACCAGAAAGCAAATGAAATTGTGCTAAAAAAAAAATCAATGCTATGAATGGGCTTTCCAAGAATAAACATACACTACAAGGAAATAACAACCAAATGCAGTCTTTGCTTGGATCTTGGTTTTTAACCAAACAACCACAACTTTTGTGAGTGCTTGAAAATTTTCAAAACAAAACATTGAGGGAAAAGTGAAAAAAAAAATTAGCTCCACCTCTTAAAAAATTTCCTGGGATTATGTCTTGGTAGTAACCCAGGGAGAAGGAATTACTTTGAAATCTGTTTTGTAAAAACAGGCTATGGCTCTGAATACTTTAGTTACGATCTTTGGCGCTCTGCCTTACAAGGGCTGAGACAATCTTTTTCTAAAGTTTAACGTGGGACATGGGGAGAGGTTACTGTAGTAGGGTGGCCATAGTCAATGATACTGTATCTCACATTTGAAGTGGCTAAGAGCTTAGATCACAAAGGAAAGAATTTAACTATATGTTAACTAAATTTATTGTGGTGTAATTTCACAGCCTACACAATTATCAAATCATTATGTTGAACCAAATACAGTGATACATGTCAATTATATCTCATAAAATTTGTTGAATGGAGAAACTTAGAAGGGAAGAAGATGCAGTTCCTCTTAATATAAAGCAAGTTCACCAGCTTGACACTTTAATTACAACTTCTTTGGAATTCATATTACGTCTTCATTAATCCCCAATCAGAGGTTTGAGTCACCAAAATAAATCTGCAGGATTTACGCACATGGAGTTTACTATTGAATAGTAGAATATATGACACTCTTTGCCCTTTAGCTGCTGATGAATCTCCAGCTTTTCCAAGCCAAAAGCAGAACCCACGATTAAATAACATATATTTAAGGGTGTGTTTTTGCAAATGCTGGTTGGGACATGAAGACAAAAGTCAGAGTGAATGAATGCTGAAAACAAGGTGGAAACTTCACGGAGTGGGGGAAAGCAGGCATTTAGTTAGGGAAAGTTTGAGTTAACTCGAATGCATAGCCCTATCAGTCTCTCAGTCTCACCACCCCACCGAGTGGGCATACACAGAGTGAGTGTGTGTGTGTGTGGGGGGCGAGGGGTAGCTTCACAAAATGATGTGGAAATCTCTGCAGTTTTGAGAAGACTTGGAAGAGTCTTCGGGGTGGGTAAGATCTTGGTCTCTTGGTCGATTGGGATATTTTCCTCAGGACTTCAGGGAGGAATGATGAAACCAAAGGAAAACATTCTTAAGGCAAATGAACGAATTCATTCTGGTATCCCTGAATCCAATATAGATTCGAATCAGATCTGTCCTCCTCGTTCCGTTTGCCGAGGCAGCTCTAAGCAGCATTTTCCAAGCTGCCTCATCATCCCTGCGATTCGCTGTCCCAGACATTCTCTGCCTCACCCAGGCACCGGTGTTCAACTCTTCTCCAGCTGAGCTGTTCATCGCCAGCCACGCGGTAGCAGCTCTGTTGGGTCTCACAGCCATCCCGGGCTGCGGCGTGGGGAGGGGCGGGGTGGGGGGGAAGAGCCATCAACTCACGGAAAACTTCCACGCGGGAAATGACTGGGGTGCTGGGGCTTCCCTAGCCCTCCCACGCCAGGCCACAGGGCGTTCATTCAGGCGGTGCGGCAGCGATTGCAGGTTCCGCGGAGCTGCAGACACCCGGGCGCCGGCAGCCGCGCTCCGCAGGCCAGCCACAGTGCCCCTTAGCAACGAATGCGCCTCGGACACGGCCGCCCCAGCCCCGGGCTGCAGGCTGGGCGCGCCGTGTGCCGGGAGACTCTGAGCCACGATGCTTTGTTTTCCTGCCGCAGAAGCTCGAGGCGGTCTCTTTCCATCAGACTTAACCCGCCCGCAGCAATAGCCATGCAAGTTGCCGCTGTGCAGAGCAAGAGGGTACCGCTTGGCGCGGCTTCTTTTTTGGATGTTTTTTCTCTACATAGACCACTTCTTTCTTCCTTCCTGCGGTGAGTGGAATCGAGTCTATGATAAGAAGAGGTAGAATTGAAAAGGATGAAAGGGCTCGCAGGAGCACAAAGGGTTACTGTATTCGGTTGTTTTCTTTGGGAGGGGGCTCCCTCTACCCCGCCCCTCTTCCACCACGCAGTCCATTGCCAACAACGCAGCTTTAGGAGCGTTGATTTCAGGCGCTAAAGGAAGGGTGCTGGGAAAACCAATCCACTCATTCATTTTGGGTGGGTTCCTCCCCCGAGACCCCTAAACTTGTCATTGTCTATATTCTGAGAAGGGGGAATGAAAGCGGAGGTCAGAGAAAGCCCCAGAGGTGGGCAGTGGGAGAAAGGGGGGGGGCGGGTAGTGATTTAGCCTAGACCCCGGGGGTCCATTCCAATCCCCCCAGCTCCCAAATAAATGTCCTATCAAAGCTTCTCTGCCAAAGGTTCTCTATGGGGAGCCAAAACAACTTCTGATGAAAAGCTGCAACAGAAAGGAAGCTCAATATTTGTTCGCTGAGTGGCCAAACGAAGCATCCCTAAGGCGGAGCACTCTGTGCCCCTGACAGTGGACTAGATTCCAGGACAGCAGGACAGTCTAAATCTTTTTGCAGAGAAGCCATCGGAGTCTTCATTACCCCAAAGAACCCATCTGATACTTTCAGGGTCAGATTGGTGGGTCCAGGAGCCAAATGAACTCACTTGGGGGGGGGGGCGGGGAGAATCTTTGTGCTTTGACCTTGGACATGGTCTTTATCTCTCTGAGCCTTGATCTTCTCATCTGTAAAATGAGGCCAGTTAAATCTTCTTTAAAGTGATGCAGGGAAAATGAGTGGAGTGAGAGCCTGAGGGGGTATTTGATCAATGTCAGTTTTGCTTCTCTATTCTCAAAAGATTCAGGAGGGAATCTTTCTCTGTGGACACCTCTCTCTGACTCTGATGCAGATAATACATTGCATTGCAGTGACTGGGCTGCACACTCCTGTCTGTGAGCAGGGAGGAGAGGGTGAATGAGGCTCTTAAAGGCTTTCTCAGGAGCTGAGAAACAGCTTCTTTGGGGCTTGGGAACAGAATTGACATACACATTGGTGTCCCTAGGGCCAAGCTAGACAGGCAGAAATTCCTTGTTGGACTCATTTCGTGTCTCATCCACGGTCTCTATTATTAGTAGAGGGGAGCAAAGTGTGGACACAGAGTCCCAGAGAAGATGGCTTAGAAAGTCCTGGCAACTTGCTCATGGCCAAAAAATTAGGGAAGTGCAATCTAATCAGGACCATTGTGGGGACCTAAAGAATGCAGGGCTCTAGCCCAAGCCACCTGTAGGGTTAGTAACGAAGCACCTGCCAACCCTCCTCAGAGACAGCAGTGGACCTTGGTAGATCTTGCCTGGCATTCAAAAACCTGAATGGGATAGAGAGCGAGGGATGGGTGTTGAGAAAGATGTTGCTGCCATCCCCCCAGAAGCCTCCAAGTAGCTCAATGGCATGCAATTCAGAAATCGCCTGCTAGCATAGGGGTTAGGGCCAGAGCAGGCAGCCTTGAAAACAAGCTGGGCAGTCACTCTCTCTTAGATAAATTAAGGCAATGGCCAATCTAATCTGACCTCAGGGCACTAGACAGTAAACTGGAAGGCAAGGTCTATCTTGCTCATTGTCATATGCAGGCACAAAGATGGCCCACAGGAGCGGTTCAAGATAACAGATTGAGTGGTACTTTGAGTAACTCAAATGACTTCTTTCCAACACCAGGGCATGGCTCCATTTAGCAAGCATTTCTTCAGCATCTACTATATGCAAGACTCCGTTGCTAGGCATCCGAAGTAATTGGTAAGCACCGTTCATACCGATACTTCCAGTGGCCCATCGAAGAGCATCTCACCACCACCTGGCTCTTCTGGAGACGGAGGCTCCATCACACGCTCTTATGCGGCTGCAGGCGGGGGCCATGAGACCCGGGGTAGAGATCAGCGTCAGGTGCAACCTCATTCTGGGGACATGCCTGGAGGGCCTTCACCCCTGCCGGGCCCCTGGATCCCAGGGCCGCCGCTACCCGGAGCCCTCAGGTCTTGGCAACCCCGTTTTCCTCCGGGGCCGCAGCGCTCCTCTCCGGCCCCCCCCCCCGGCCGCCGAGAAGCAACCCTAGCCAGGCCTCGGGTAGCTGGGGAAGGGACCGGATTGCGCCTGGGGAGCGAGCTTCCCCGGGCGGGGAGAGCACGGCCGACTCGCAACGGTCCCAGAACAAAAGGCTCATGGCTGGCACCGGCCTGCCTCGGAGTGTGCTGGGGACGTGGGTTCGGGGCGCTGGAGGGAGAACCGGGCGCGGGCGCGGGCTGGCGTGAAAGAATGAAGTGAAAATAGGGGGGTGCGCCCGGGGTAGGAGCGGGGACAAGAGTCACCCCCGAGGCCGAGGTCTGCGGCGGGGCGCCGCGGCCCTTTCTCCGCCTCCTGCAGCGCCTTCCAGGCAGCCAAGCGTGTCTCCGGCAGCAACTCCACCAGCGCGCCGCGGCCGCCTCCGCGCCCGCCGGCCGGCAGAGCCAGTAAGTAGCGGCGCGCCCG
>NW_004567114.1:10622469-10627388 GCF_000260355.1 Condylura cristata
GCTTGGCTCTCTGCTCTTCCGAGCCTGGCTCTCCGTCCACCCCTGGCAAGCCTTACTTTTCCTTTGCCCCAGGGGGCGGCTGCCCGCCAGCCCTGAACCGGTGCAAACACCCAAGCCGTTTCCAAGCTCTCCTAAGCCAGTATTTTCCCACTTGCCTTTCTCTGGGGTTCTTCTTCCACGAGCCAGTTCGAGACCAACCCCCTCCCCGCCTTGAGAATTGTTTTGTTGGACCGCTGTACAGAGGCGTGTAAAACGCGAGGACTTTATTCTCATTTTCCTTTCCTTCCCTTCTGGGCAACGGAGCAATGAAATTTCCAATCGAGACTCCAAGAAAACAGGTGAACTGGGATCCGAAAGGTTGGTATTGCCTACTTCGGGCCGCCTCGCCCTGCCTCCATCCGGGCTAGCGCGCGCCTCCACGAGTGACAGCGCTCTTGCTGCCGGCAGCGTGTGTCCTGAGGCTGGAAAATGCGCCTGGGAACAGCAGCGCGGGTGGGAGGAGGGCGGAGGCTGTGTGGGTTCCAGACCCAGATAGTGTCTGTCATTATCACATAATCATTGTCCCTCCTGGCTTATTTCAAAATCTATTTAAAGATCCACCAGGGTGACTGTTTGGCTTGAAATTGCACCAAGTGTTGGTATCTGCTTTTGACTTTGTGTCGATGAGAGTGTGTGTGTATCCTTTGTTTCTGGTGATCTTTGTCTCTCTAGCAGATGGGTGGGGTGCCTCCCCCTGGACCTGGAGCTGCGCCACCTGGCCGGGGTGTCCTCAGTGGGAAAGGTTTCCTGGCAGCAAGTGGGGTTCAGAGCTGCAGCAACTGTCCCTGGAGGTGGCCCTTCTCGCAGGGCATGTGAAATAATGGAACCCGTGGGACCTTCTGAGTCTTTGCTCAGTCTTAGGTAGCTAGTTTGGCTCAGATCAGAGGCAGCTAGTTTGGCTCAGATCAGAGTGGAAGGGGGAGGGAGTAGTGGCTTGCTGGAAGGGTGGGGCTGGCTGGGGCTGGGGAGGGGGTGCATGTACTGTCTGAACAGTAGTGTTCTTTAC
Organism: Condylura cristata; assembly: GCF_000260355.1. Lineage (NCBI taxonomy): Eukaryota > Metazoa > Chordata > Mammalia > Eulipotyphla > Talpidae > Condylura > Condylura cristata. Next base: position 10,623,515 of record NW_004567114.1, read on the forward strand.
AAGCCCTGAGGATTGTTGGACAACGTGCCCTTGTCGCAGAAGGGAGTGACCAAGGCAGATTTTTGTCTCTCGCAGCGGCCACGGTGTCTGTCATAAGCATACAGATGTTAGGGTTCTTCGGAGTGAGCAGAATGGGCAAAGAACAAGTTGTCCAGTTTTGATGAGAATGCTCTTTAGTGTCCCTCTTAGCTTATCTGAAGGCTGAGTCTGGCTAGAAAAAAACCTGTGTGTGTGCTGGTGTTGACATTTGTTTATATGATGTGTATGTGTGTTCAGCACTCTTTATGAGTGCGTTTAATCCTTTCTCCAGACTGGAAAAGAGGAAACCTACTCATTCGTGGAGAAAATGTCTTATGAAGTGACTTGCTCTTGGAGAGAGAATGAAGAGGCAGTGCCTGTTTCCACCGGAGTCTGTTACACATTAAACACAACCCCAACCTTGTATTTTATCTCTGGTTTCCTCGAAATATGGACACGTGTCTTGGCTTTTTGTTTTGTTTCTGTTAGATCCCTGGAAAACATATTTGTTGATAACTACTGTGTCCCGTGCACTGTTCTAGACACTGGGGATACAATCAGATGAGTGTAGACAGAGGCTCGCTGCTTTAGAGTTAATAGTAAGGGAAACAGACAGAATTTATGTATGTTCTGTGAAGGAGAGCATCAGGGTTTTAAGAAAGTGTCGGAAGAAAATGATGAGGACCAGAGATAGATAGTCAGGGATTGATGAGGTAGATAGTTGGGGCAGGGATTCAGACCCTTGTTCTGAGAGCTGGAGGTTTTGTAGGGATTCAGTGGCTAGTGCAGAAGGGAGCTGTTGCAGAAGCTTCATGAGCAATGCCAAGGCCCAGAAGCAAAAGGAGCGTGTGTCTCTGAGGAACAGAGAAAAGTGTAAGAGAGAGCGTGTGTTATGGGGATCTAAAGGGTGAAGCCTCAATCTTGTGTCCTTGTGTCCAGTGTTGTAGGAGGGGTGCAGGCGGGAAGGATCGAAGCCCTTATCTTAAGCCATTGAAGAATTTCAGCCTGAGAAGTGACAGTTTCAAATGGAGGTGCTGTGTGGCTCTCAGGGACACGAGGAATCAGATATGATTGCAGTGTGGACCAGGGTAGTGGCCGTGGGGAGGGAGACGTGAAACCAGCAGGTTCTGTGTGAATAAAGTGCGGAGGAGGAGCAATTGGAAAGTCTGGGATTGCAGCCAAGACAGGACCTGCCTTGAGTTCAGGCCAGGACTTCCTGCGTGGGAGACTCCCTGAGTCATCCACGAAGTGTATTAAGTGGGCAATAGTCGAAAGCGTGAGGGCTCCCCGAGGGACTCTGACAGGGAGGGCTGTGGGCTCATGGTGTGAAGCTCCTCTTTGCTTTGAAATATGTTTTGATGTGATCACCCCTCTGTAGATTGATGTCACAGCGATAAACACAGATGAATACCATTCTACAGCCTGACATAATGTCAGAGCATTCAGATGCACCTACAGTCACACCAAGAAACAAGAACATTTGTCCGTTGTGGGCCAGGTGTTTTATGTATATTATTTGTATATTGTTTCATACAGTTATTCTCACAACACTCACTTGATGTTATAAGTGTTATTATCCCCAGTTGACACTTGGTGGTTACTTGGACGCCACTGAGCTCTGCTCTGGTAGGATGCTCTGACTTCCAACATAATTGCCCCTGAAGGTGGGGGTGACAAGGTCTTTCCTAGCTAAGGGGTGGAGGAAGGGCGTGTGGGGAGGGAGGATGGCATATCTCACATATGTCTGGAACTCTGTGCCAAGCTTTGCATGTATAGAGTGTTTTATAAGTATTAATTTATTTAATTTTCATAAAGATTTTACAGGCGAGGGAACTGAAAAATAGAGAGGTTGAGTAAGTTGTCCTAGGTCACACAGTTAATTGGTGTGTGAACTTAAATTCTCTTCTCTCACGTCCTGGTGAGGCTGCCAGAGTCCGGAACCTGGAGAAGCTTGTTGGGAAGACAAGAGAGAAGAGGAGGAGTTGAGTTTGGTAGAAGAATATGATAGCGAGAAAGAGGAAGGGGAGAAAGAGAGAAGAAGATAGTGAGGAGTAAATCAGCCCCTTTCACTCGTTTCTTCTCTTACCCATCTAGCCAAACAGCGCCTCTGCTTCTACCTCTAGTGGCCAGTCACTGGCCGCTGGGCAGCCTTTGGGCTTATTCTTTGGAGGCTTGGCTTTCCATAGGCCACGTGTGCTTATTGGCAGGAGGGAGGGAACCTCATTATAATAAAAACACAGAAGCACAGTTCATATTATATGAATTTTAGGATTCTTTACCTAGTAATCTTCAGGTGGAGATGCTCACAGACTGTGGAAGGAAGTTGTAATTATGATGTTTTGCCCCATCATAATATGGTTTAGCAACACAGGATGAATGGAAATTGAGAATAGATTGGCTTTTTGTTGCACATGGATGTAGGGTGCAAAGCACTGTCAAGAAGTGTAGATGCAAAAATAAGACCTGGGCTCTCCCTGGTGGCGCAACAGCTCTATGAAGCTCTCCGAAGCCACTGTAGCACGAGTTCGATCCCCGGCCAGGGAGCTGACCCACATGGTGTGGCAGACCTCTCCTGACCCGCCCACTGCTCCTCTCAGCAGTGTATTTCAGTCAGTCTGCCTGCTCTGCTCACCACTCTGCTTCTGGTGAATCCTCTCACTGCCCCCCACCCCCCATACTCTGGCCAGAACCCCAGTTCTGTATATATAAATAAATAAATCTTAAAAAAAAAAAAGACCTAAGTGTAAAATGACAGTTTTTTGGTTGGCTGTGGCCTTTCTCCATGTTTGTAAAGCTAAGAATTCAACAAGTAGAATGGCAGTGTATGTTAGCACCTTCTCCAAACTGGGCTGGCACCAATTCTGTTTTCGTAGCAGAAAACCATTTTAAGTCCTTGGGATCACTTGTTGATGATTTTCTGCTGAAAACTGGGATTGACTTTCTCCTTTTATGTATGTTAAAGGCTTTTAAAAATCAATAAGATCAATATGATCTGCAAGAAGTATTCCCATAGCTTGAGGCAAACCAATCAGTATGGCTTTCCAATCTCTGGATTGGGGACAAAAGAATTTATTTCTAGAATGAGCTCTAGCTGTGGGACTGGCCTGTTCATTCTGGAGACTCCACTTTCCTTCCATCTGGAAGGGCATCCTTGATTGGCTCTTTGATCTGATCTCTTCAACTTTCCCTAGGCCTGACCTTTGGAACCTTTGGCTTCCTTTGCTTCCTCAAATAACTCCTACTTGTTTCTGTCTCAGAGTCTTTGCGCTTGCACTTCCCACTGCTTACGAATGATGGCTGAGTTCTTTCCATAGTTTGAACCTCATCTCAGATATTACCTTGCTAGCAAGTGCGTCCCTGTCCCCTCTGACAACCTCTCCTTCCTTTCCCACCCCTGCTACTTGCTATTATAACCCTGGTCAGTTGTCTTCCTGGAACTGCTTTTGATCTGAAACCGTCTTACTCATGTGTCACAGTGATACCCACCTTCCTCTCTGGGAGGTGAGCTCCAGGGACATCCCCTCTCTGGCTTATGTCCCATCCTGGGGACCCTGGGAAGTGCCTGGTATGCAGCAGATGCTCAGAAACCTTTTTGTGGAATAAATGGTTGGAGGATGGGGTGGGTGGAGGGGATCTCTGCCTCAGATGTCATGCATAATGGAGCACCTAGGGTCCTTTAAACCACAAAGGCAAAATCCAAATAAGAGGAAAGGAAATAGATCCTTAAATAATGAGGTGTTGAAAGGATAGCTATATTCCTACTTTCTTGTGGGCTCAAGGCCTCTGGAACCTCCAGTACATTTCTTTCCTCTGTTCTCCAGCCAGAAGTGCAAGGCTGAATGAGGGCTTGCTGACA
>NW_004567114.1:10627488-10630568 GCF_000260355.1 Condylura cristata
GGGGGGGTGAGGGTGGGGGGGCACTGTGCTGATATAGCTTGATAAGGATGTGATTGCTGGCAATTAATAATTTGACACAAATTGGCTGCTGATGGACATGCAGCTCTTTTTTAGGTATTTTAGTCCTCCACTGAGATGGAGCTGCACTTCTTTAATTGTGCATTCTTAATGCAAAATTCCAAAGAGGCCTACATCTTATGCATGTAGCACCTTTCTGTTTATAAAACACTTCCACAAATGATCTCATTTGTTCTTTAAACAGAGCTATTTTGGTTGATATTGGAATCTTAAATTTACAGATATAATTTACAGGAATAGAAGGAGTGAATCACTTATTTGGGGGCTCAAGGCTGCAAACAGGCAGAGTTGGGTCAACCCAGGCCTTCTGATGTTTGCTGCTTAGGTTTGGGGTACTTTCTCTCGAGCTCGCCTCCCTTCCCAGGCCTTTGTCCATTCCATGTTCTCCATTCCTTCTGTCCCAATGTGTTTTCACGGTTTCTCGGAGCAGTTTAGAGGTCAGTGAGCCAGCCACTTTCAATAGTTTCTCCTTGCACTGACCAGCGCTTTATCCACATGCTCAGCTGATGAGCCATGGGTCCCACTTACGGGATTCCGACCTCTAATGAATGAGAATCAAGTTCAGCTTGCAAAGCACTGGTGTCCTCTCTTTATTAATGTGTTTTCTAACACACATTTGTATAGCTTAGATTTTTCTGGAAAGGAGTAATCTATATTTTGATTTAATACCCAACTTTTAGAGCTCAGCTTTCCAAATGGAGTTAATCATTTTGCCAAAAGCACCTCATTTTCCTAGAAAGTAAAGAGAAAAAAAGGTCCCAGAGATTCTCTGGGCCAATATTTGATTTAAGCTTCTTTCTTGAAAGAGGATTTTTATTTATTTATTTTTGTATAGATCTCAGGTGCAGGTGATGAGGATATACCAGAGACAGAGTATATCCAGGGAGCAGAACAGGAGCATATACTGAAATACACTGCTGAGGGGAGCAGCAGGTGAGCAGGAAAGGCCTGCTGCGCCATGTAGGTCAGCTCCCTGGCTGGGGATTGAACTCAGGCCACAGTTGTCATAGCATGATAGCGCTTAGATTTAATCCTTAGGCCACTAGGGGGCCCTCAAGCAGCTTTCCACTGTGTCTGCGGAAGCTCCATCATCCTTTTTCCCAGCCCCAATCATTGCCATAGAAACGAGGGCAGGCAGGTTGGCAACCCTCTTTCCAGAACACCTTTGCTTTGGCTCTGAGTTAGTCTGCTTAAACAACAGACTTATTTTCTTATGGAGCTGGAGCCTGGAAGTCCAAGATCAAGGTGCTAGGGGTGGAGTCTGGTGGTGGATGCTTTCCTCTGGGTTGTGGATGACTGTTTCTGTGTCCACCTGGTGGAAAGAGGTTGTGCTGGACTTTCCCTCTTCTTGAAGGGCCCTATGAATGTAGAGTCATATCCTAATGACTTCAATTAATTGTAATTACCTGCAAAAGGCCCTATCTCCCGTATTGTCACCTTGGAGGTTATGGTTTCAATGCGTGAATTCTGAGGGGACACAGTTCAGTCCATCTGCTGGCTGGCTGTGAGCATCATCTTAAATCAGGTGTGTTTAAAATACATAATCCACATCTTGCCCCAGACTGGGAAACCACATCCATCACTGAGATATGGTACAAAATGTGTCTGATCTAGGTATGGTGCTAGGGGCCCACTGCTGGCAAGAAAGGCTTTTGAGCCCATGAATCCTTTTTACTGTTAGCCCATAGTTATTAGGGAGCTTGAAGCAGAGCTCATGAAGCTATTTTACTGATAGCCAATTAGCAGGCTTCAGTTTGGACAGCTCCCTGGGGCCTGAGGGTGGGGCAGGGTGACCTTGTTTGGCCTCACTGTTCTGAAGGCGCCCATGAGAGCTTCCAGCCGCCAGATGTCTTACGAGGTCAAAGGGGCCATCTGCTCCTCGGTGCTGGTCCTTGTGGTTCTCTCAGTGGGGTCTGTGCAGTGTACCTGGGTCAGGTACACTGATGAGGAAACAAAATCCCATATTTACTTGCTTGATCATTTTTTAAAAAGATTTATTTATTTATGCACAGAGAACTGGGGTACAGGCCAGAGGTGCAGGGCAATGTGAGGCTTCACCAGAGACAGAGTGGGAGCAGAACAGGCAGATCGACGAAGTACACTGCTGAGGGGAGCAGCGGGCGGGTCAGGAGAGGTCGGCCACGCCATGTGGCCACCTCCGGGGCAGGCGGGAATCCATGTGGCCACTTCCCGGGCAGGCGGGAATCGAACTCATGCGGAAGCGACTTTAGATTCTCAGTGCTGTGCTTTAACCCGCTGCGCCACCAAGGAGGGCCTGATCTCAGTATTCTATGCAACAGATTCTCTCTCCCACCCCATTTAATCACCCAGTATAGGAATGGTGATGGTGCTTGTATTTGCAAGGAGATGCTCAAAGAGGCAGTGCAGATTGTAGACGCGATGGAGAGTCTGGAAGTCGCCATCACCTTTGCACGGTGTCCTGAAGTGCCCACACAGTGTTTGTAACTCTGACACATGAGCTGGCAACACATGAGCTGGCAACAATTTTACACTGTAAAATAGTAAAGCCAGTTTCTTTTGTGTAAACAGTCCTGGCAGGTCCCCAAGTAATAAAACATTAGATCATTTAACAGGCTAAAGATAAATAGTACCAAATTTGATGGGATATGAGCTTGGCAGCTTGGCTAGAGATGCTTTGTATCAAGTGTGATATTTTGACAATTGAACATTCACTCGTTTTTGTCATGTGAGACAAGAAAGCAGGTGCCCATGTTTAAGGAAAATTGAAGGGGGAAATTTAGGAATGAGATTTGATCCTTTAATTTTTTTCTCTGCAAATGTGGGACAATCTATTGTGGCCCATTTTTACTTTATTTTGTCAAAAAAGATTTATTTACTTATGCATTCAAGAAGTGGGGTACAGGCTAGAGGTGGAGGGGTGAGAGGACTCACCAGAGACAGAGTGGGGAGCAGAACAGGCCAACTGATGAAGTACACTGCTGAGGGGAGAGCGGGGAGACAGAAGAAGTCTGCTGGGCCAT
>NW_004567114.1:10631379-10683082 GCF_000260355.1 Condylura cristata
GCCACCAGGGAGGGCCCAAACCTGAGAGTTTTTATTAGTCCCCTCTTACCTAACAGAAAACTGGAAGTTGTTTCTGGGGCAGGCGGGGATCGAACTCATGCGGAAGTGGCTTTAGCTTCTCAGTGCAGTGCTTTAACCTGCTGCGCCACCAGGGAGGGCCCAATATATATATATTTTTAATGAAGAGTACACACGTCCTATATCTGGCAGGTCTCATTCATAGTTGGAAGGTGACTCCATCCTCCTCTTTGCTTTATCAAGATTCCAAGCCATCTCTTGTCTTGCCCAACCAACTCTCAACTTCCACAGGTGGGTACAGACAGGCTGCCTGGATATGCTTATCACGGAGATGGTTTACAAATTTTCTCACCATTTAACCTAGCCTCTGGGCAGTGCCACTCTCTGTACCATGCAGTGGCTCACAAGGGGGTCCCGTCTTAGTGCTGTTGTGGTCACATTCACGGAAGATGAGCTGGGTCAGGAACTGTTTCCTGATGTCAAGTCAGTTTCCGGAATGATGTGTGCCTGTTTGTTCCTGGAGAGCCTTTTGGCATATTAGCAGGTATTCGTTAGGTGTTACTGTATAACAGATACTCCACCTTTTAGTTTAAGCCATAAGCAAGTGCTTATTATCTGCTAATTTTTGTGGGCCAGGAATTTGGGGAGCACTTAGTGGATGGTCTGGGTAGGGGAACATTCAGTGGCTGTGCTCAGATCTTGTCTGGGGCTGCTGTCGGATGCTTTGGCTGGGGTTAGGGGTCTGCTTCCCAGGTGGCTTGCTCATGTGACTTGTGGTTAGCTCTGTCTCTTGAGTCCTCCTGGGGTGGGCCTCTTCATGGGCTGCTTGAGCTGTCCTTACAATATGGTGGCTGCTTCCCTGAGTAAGTCATTCAGGAGAGAACAAGGTGGAACTGAGGATGCATTTTGTGTCCTAATTGATCTAACTTCAGAAATCACATACTCTTACTTCCACCACATCCTTTTCATTAGATGCAAGTCTCTAAGTTTAGTCTGCATTTAGGGAGGGACTAAAGCTCATCTTGAAGGAAGGGCATGTTAGAGAATTTGAAGACATATTTAAAAGTCTCTATAAGCATTTCCCTTTGTTATTTATTGAATATGTACTAAGTGGCAGAAACTTTGTTAAGTGCTTTATAGTCATTATCTCACATCATTGTTATTTTAGCCCATAGAAGCAGGTGAAACTACTTTTTAAAAAGATTTAATGATTTATGCATACAGAACTGGGGTACAGGCCAGAGGCGCAGGTGTGGTAAGAGGATTCACCAGGGACAGAGTGGGGAGCAGATAGGCAGATGGAGGAAGTACACTGCTGAGGGGAGCAGTAGGCAGATGGGAGAGGTCTGCTGCGCCCTGTGGGTCAGCTCCAGGGTGGGGTGGGGTGGGGGGAATAGGATAGGGGGGTGGGTTTGTGTGTGGGAGAGGGATCAAACTTGCCCTGAAGCAGCTGAGGCCAGCACAGCAGTGCTGCGCATTAACCCATTACACCTCCAGGGAGGGCCAGGTGAAACTATTATCCTTGCTTTCTAAGCAAGGAGGCTGAGTCCTCCAGAGCTTGAACAACTTGTTGAAAGTTCCCGCCTCTGAACAACTTGTTGAAAGTTCCCGCCTCGCTCTATGACTTGAACTAGATCTGTCTGTTAGTGGGGGACTCTGTATGCTACTGTGTATTCTTCTGTTAATCTTGAGCACAGAAGCCTCCTTGATCTTGGTTAACCCTTCATTTCCTGGAAATGAACCATGCATCACTATACTCCACTTGCCTCTGTGCTCACACACTGCTTGAAATAGAATTTCAGAAAGACAGTGCGTATGATGAAGATGCATTTCAAATGTGAACATATGTCCTATAGGATGCCAGTGTATTTAACGGTCCAGGCGGATTATTCCAAAGACTGAACGCATCTCTGCAGCCTGTCTGATGTGGACACCCACTTATGGATGTGACATTTCTCCCAGAATGACCACATAAGATACCTTCTTTGTTCTCCCTGTGATACCACAGGTTGAGTGTGACAATTTAGGAACCTCTTCTTTTTACAGCTTCCTCCTCTTTGACAACCCCCTTCCTATACAGAGTCAGTGACAGAAAACTGGCCTCTTTGGACCTGCAGGGAGGAGGATGTCTGCTCCTTTCTGCAGTGATGGGCATGTGTGGGTGTGGCCAGGCAGGAGGGTGCCAGCGTGGCTGAGATGGCAGGGATGGGGGTCTGGGTGCACACAGGGAAAAGTCACTGGGGGGGGGGCTCTTCCCGCTCCCCGCCATTCTTCTGGTAAGCACATTTTTGACCACCTGGTTGTTTTTTTTCCTTGAACATTCTTGAAGAGAAAATGGTTTATTGACATGTGATGACTTGGACGTTGTCACGTTTGCAAACATTTGTGCGCCTGATTTATTTCTGAGGTGATTTTCTCTTCTGAGGAAAGTTAGGGAGCTTCTGTGTCTGGGACAGAGGAGAGAGAATACTGTTTCTGCTGAGTGCCTGTATGGGCTTTGTTGACGGTGTCACTTCCTGTACAAAAAGGCCCAGAGAGGCCCCAGCACGGGAGAGTGGGCTGAATGAGGCTGGAGGCCGGCACATTCACATTCAGTAGCCAGCGCTCAACAGCGTCGGTAACCATAGTAACCAAGGCTGAAAAATCCTCAGGATTCTGCCTTCATTGTGCCCACCTTGGGCTCTGTTGTTCTCCTTACTGTTCCTTCACCTGGGAACAGCCCTGCTGCCTGTCCCTACCCTCACTCCCCCACCCCTTGCCCTCACCCCCTCCCCCCTCACTCACCCCTACCCCTTGCCCCTACTCCTGGCTGGGGGCTGGCTTCCAGGGTGTCAGCCCTGGTGAGTTTAACTTCTGAGGAGCCTTCACTCCCTCCAATCCCGTCTTCCATTCCTGGACCTACTATGTAGACCTCTGTAGTCGTTAGGACCCAGACTAAATCATTTCATCATTTGCATGTCATTTTCTCAACGCTGCCATTTTCACTATGAAAAATCAGCCGTAAAAGAGAAGTGTGAAGCTGTACTCTCCAACATACAGTTTGGTGAGTCTGTGAAATTCGGTTTTGAAAGTGGGGTCCTAAGTCCTATGGCGTGTGTGGTCTCAAAGTGTTTGTAGCTGGGCACCTCAGGACTCCTGCTCACACTCCTGTGCTGGCCAGGGGACACTGAGACTGTTCTAGAATACAGCCAGCCAGTGAGGCCCGGTGCAGGGACACTGTTCTCTGTCTGGGAGACCTGTGTCTCCATGTGGGTTTGAGAGTGAGGTGTGGCCTGGGGCAGGATCGTGGGGTGATGATGGTGCCCATTTCTACAGGTAGATTAGGTCCTAGGATTTGGTTTCTTTTCTGAGAACACTGAGGAGGCCATGAACGATTTAAAGTAGGAGGAGGATGCATTTTTTAAAGACTATTCAGGCCCCTCCTAAGTCACGTGATGGATTCAGCAAACATTCAGGACACTCACCGTCTGCCTGGCTGATGCTGGGTGTGGGGCTCCCCTGGGAGACTCTTTGTCTCCTTGAAGGAATCACAGGAATTTTGGAAAAACATCTAGGTGGTTTGACATCTTTGGTTGAAGACAGCCGGTTCCAAACATCTGGTTGCAAATGAGAAGTGCCCCTTAAAGCAGTGGCCTCCACACTGGCAGTTTCTATTCATGAAACAGTATTTTCCCTGGCTTCGTCACATGTCTCCCTTAATTCTGTGATAATTTACACATCTGAGTCCACGAGCCTGTGAACCAAACCGAGGGCTCCTGCCCACTGAGCTTTAAGCACCCCCTGGAAGCATTTGGCTGCCAGTCCATTGGGCCTGAGGAGAATTGCTGGCACCCCTCCCCCACCGTCACTTTGTTCCTGGGGTGGGAGGCACTGTGGCTTTGGGATGTTGCTCCTTTGATGAAAATGGGCTCTCTGCCAGCCGAGTCCTCACAGCCTGGGCTCCAGAGGCCTCCTCAAAGCTGGAATTAATGAGAGACACTGATGCACTGGTCCCTTTCTTTGGCAGGCGTGAGTGCAGCTTCCATAGGCGCGTGAATGCCCACTGGTCAGGCAGTAATCTCTGCATTGAGACTCAGCTCTAAAGACAGACAGAGCCAGCAGCCACCAGGGTGGGATTTGAGGAGGTCCGCGCCCCCTTCCTCCCTTCCCCGGGATTAAAATCTACTTGCCACTGTATTCGCGGGCAAACTTTCATTCACCCCTGTGGTTATTTCATAAATATTTATTGGGTGTGTGGCCGCAGAAATGGGCTCAGCACTAGACACAGGAAGATGAAATAGACCTGAGTTTTGGTTTTTTTTTAGAGATTTATCTATTGGGCCCTCCTGGTGGTGCAAGGGGTTAGGATGCAGCACTGCAGGCTGGCTGCAGCCGCTTCCATGTGAGTTCAATCTCCAGCCCCAGAGGTGACCCACATGGCGTGGCAGACCTCTCCTGTCTTGCCCACTGCTCCCCTCAGCAGTGTACTTCATTGATCTTCCTATTCTGCTCCCCACTCTGTCTCTGGTGACTCCTCTCACCGCTCCTGCACCTCTGGCCTGTGCCCCAGTTCTCGTATGCATAAATAGATAAACCTTTTTTATTATAAAGATTTATTTATCTACATAAATAAATGACACAGGAGAGGTCTGCTGCGCCATGTGGATCACCTCCCTGGCTGGGGATAGAACTCGTGGTGGCCGTGGACAGCTTCACAGTGCTGTGCTTTAACCTGTTGCATACCCGGGGAGGGGGGGGTCCTAGACCTGAAGTTTTAAACCCAGAAGAGTCAGTTTAGCTGCTGAGGCAGGTGCACTGTCAAGTGTTAGGATATAGCTTGATGAATGCATTGATAGTGCTATGGATAGAAACATCATTGCCAAATACTTCTTATTAAAATGCAAATATACTTCCTCTGGGTAACATCCGAACTCTCTGTCACCCAGCAGTCCAGCTAGGTTCATCAAGTTGTATGAGAGAGCAGGGCCCAGAGGAAATGGAGCCCAGACCCAGAAGGTATCGATGTGTCGGTGTCAAGCAGGGAAGGGAAACATCAAGAGCTTGGAAGACACCCGGGGGGGGGGTCAGTGTGGGGGTTCTGGAGGCCATGAGGTGAGATGGGATGGGACATGAGAAGGCAAGGGTGTGACATGAGAGGGCAGGGGTGTGGTGGAGGGGAAGGCAAGTCTTTGCATGGGTCAGTGCTGCTTAGTTCCCATGAAACTCATTTCTGAAGTTGAAGAGACTTGTGCATTGTTGGGGTCCTCTGAGTCTTCTCAGAGGACAAGACTGAGGCTGGAGAGGTCAGGTGACTGGCCCTTGCCCTCACCAGAGGGGACAAAGCACATCTTTGGGCCCTTACTTCCCTGCGGACTTCTGCTATCAGTGTTACTGCACCCGGTCATAATGACAGGTGCCTTCTGTGACTGCTCCCGTCCATTGGGAAGAACTGATGAAGCACTATAGCTCCACCAGAGCTTGGAGTGTGCTGGTTGTTTCCAAACCAAATTCCCCATAAGGCTATAAAAAGCTGTGCGATCCCCTCTGAATCAATAGCAGTAAAAATTTGTGTGTACATTTAGCTTCTTGGAAGAAGGCAACTTTCCTTTATCCGGTGAGTATTTACTGAGTGCCCTCTTTGTGCCTGGTATGGTCTGGAAGGTTCTGGGGTCCTGGAACACACATCTGGAACTGACCAGATCCACTTGTTTACAGACACTCAGGTCCACTCCCTCTGCCTTTTAGAAATCTCTGTCAGGCACACATGTAAAGAGTAAAGAATATAATAAGGGGCTGTTCTGATGCTACATTGCCCTGCAAAAAAAAAAAAATCATTTAAATTTAAGAAAAAGTTGATAGTTTAGTAGGGAGTGTGTATCGATCATGTGGAAAGCAACAACATTCTGTTAGAAAGTCCAGTGATTCAAAGATCTCAGAACTCTGCAGTTTGTCTTGAAAATTTATTAAGCCCCTTTGTTAATTAGACTGTGGCTTGGGTGAGTATCACGGGAACAAGCCTGAGTCTCTCCCATGATGATGATATGTAAATTAATCTCCCCGGAATTGCAAGAGGCTGAAATGGTAAATACTCTCTCTAGCAGATGGGAACTTTTTGTGACACATGATTTCCAAAGTGTCTAAATTTACATGTCTTCTGAATAGGGGGAAATTGGGGCTTCTGTTTGCTCTGAGCCTGCCAGTCTCTTTGCTACATCTGGGTTCCTGGTGCAGCCTGAGGCCAGGAGAGAGTCCAGGTTGGCAGCCTGGGTCACCAGGGTGGAAGGAGGCAGCAGCTGGTGGGACTGGCAGGGGTGTCCACCAACACCCTGGGGGGCAGTGAGAGTGTTACCCAGAATCGGAGTCACCCTTTCTTCCCCTGCCGTGATTCTCTGTGGGAGGCTATAGTGGCTTGGGACCTCTCCTGCCAACGGCAGCCTGAGGCTCCTGCACTACTTGGAACTGGTCCTCGTGGTGGAGAGATACCTGTCTCGTGGTGCTGATGTTGGGAGCCACGGCCATACCGCCTCTGGAGATCAGGGAGTGTGACAAGATGTGCAGAATAGCTGAGGTGTGCCCCCCACCCAGCTCTGCCACGCCCAGGCATGTGCCGCATGCAGGACCACCGAACACGAGTCCACCCGTCACAGAGGGTCTTCTAGGCCTCGGGTCCAGCCTTCAGTGTTTACCATGAAAGAGGCAGTTGATTCTCCACGGAAGCCCTAGTCACGTCCAGTTATCTCCTAACGTTTAGCCAAGGGACCTGCATGTTCCTGGCTTCAGGAGAACCTGTGTGGAGTGAGGGAGCCTCCTCTATATTTAAAAAAAAAAAAAAATTGCTTTATTAAGATACAGTTTACATGATGTAAAACTTACCCAGCAAAATGTACTCTTTGTGATATTCACAGAATTCACAGACCTTACCACTTTGATTTTAGAAAATTTTCATCACTCCAAACAGAAATCGTAGACCTGCTGGCTGTCACTCTCTGTTTCCACCCATTTTCTCCTGGTTTTGGGCAACACTAATGTACTTTCTGTCTCCATGGATATGGCTATTCTGGACCATTTCGTAGAAATAGACTCCTTTGCCATGTGGCTTTTTGTGATTGGCTTCTTTCACTTAGCCGAAGGTTGTCCAGGTTTTCTCCGGTGGTAGCATCCGCACGTATTTTTGCATGTAGAAATGGACAGATATTTGAGACAGAGTATCAGTTCCATTTTGGAGACAAACCAAAGCCATGAGTGTGTGCTTCCTGGCTGCTGGCCAGCTGCCTTGAAGGTGCTTTGTACCAAACTTGCCTGGGCTCTTCCCATCCACTGACTGGCCTCTGACTGGCCTCTGCATCACACCGGCCACCCTTCTACAGGGGAGTGCCCCACTAGGTGTGCTTCTCTGGGCCCCAGGCCTGGCCGGTCCTCACAGCACTGGTCTCGGGAACCCTCCTCCTCCCAGGATTCTCATGTTCCCCTCCTACTCTGGAGGGATGAGCTTTCAAGACTGCACACACGGTGTGCCTGTGGCTTGTGCTGGCAGTCTGGTTCTTTGTCCATTTCGCCAGGATGGTGACACGAACTGAGATTACAGAAATGAAAACGATAGGAGAAACACACTTTCTGGGTTCACAGCCCAGCATTCCAGTCACCCGACGCGATGGAGGGAAGATGGCCTTTTTTGCCCCGTCGTCCACAGCAGACTGTGGGTAGACACCGGGGAGCGTGAGCTCTTCCTCCCACCCACGGTGTTTCCCTGAGAAGTGTGGGGTGGTGTTAGGGTAGCCTAGCACCCTCTGGCTCCCAGTGGCCAGCAGGTGGGGTGGCTGAGGATGTGTGTCCTTGTGCTCCTCAGAGATGTAATGAGCCTATGGTGATGAGAGCAAGTCCTCAGAAGTGCTGATATCTCCAGAGTTTTCCCAAACTGCCCTGCTATCTCCCGCTGCCTCTCCTCTTCTGCAGAAAAGGCCCCATTAGATCATTTGAAATGCAAACGTGCTCTCCTGCTTCTACTAAAGAAGGAAAATCATCCTCTGTACCTCCAGGTTTAGAAAAATCATCAGGCCTTACTTTGCCTCTAAACTAGTAGGGATTGGCTTTTGGGTGAGCTAATTATATGAAAGTTCTGAAGACCTTGGGACTCAGGGTGGGTCACAGTGCTTGATTTGCGAATTGGGGGAGGGAGGAGCCCTGTCCTGGGAGACTGAAGGCCCCCCTGCCCAGCCTGTCCCCACACTCTCACCACTTCAGTGCCTTTTTCATGACTGAGGCCTGCTTTGCTGCTCCCCTGGGAGGCAGGAAGTGAAGGGAATTAGCACACCCCAGGTGCAGCCACCCCACTGATGGATGGGGCACCAACACCCCAGTTTCCTCAGGCCTGGGTAGTGCTAACTCAGGCATGTGTTTTGGCTTGGGGGTTTTAGCGGAGAAACAAACCGCACCCCCACAGTGATAGCTTCCTCCATCACTGCACCCTTTGGTGTCTTGCTTGGCTGCCTGCCCATCTCTGTCTCTTTCCCACTTCCCTGTGGGGCTTCCTTCACCTCCTGAACAACTATTGTGCTCCAGCCCTTATCTTAGGATCAGCGCCTGGGGGGGTCCGAGTGAACACAAATGGTAATGCTTCAGTCTTTTCTTGCTTTTCTGCCTTATTCCCCTGCCAGCTGGCTTTGAGTGAGAAGACGGGGTTCAGTGCCCAAAGATGCTTCTCAGGCAGGCAGATGACTCTCAGGGGATACAATCTACAACCAATCAGCATCTTTCTCCCCGAGACATCACCAGCACAAGCCTGGTGTTGGCGAGTAATCCAGACAGCACAGAAAGAGGATGTGGCTTCATGAGACTCATCTCAGCCTCATCAAACCGTTTTGTTTCAGTAATTCTCTTTCTCAGAACATGGCAAGTGACCTACAGTTGAGTCTCATTATTTACAGCAGATAGGTCCTATTAATTGCTGTGGATACTGAATGAACAACTGCTGAACCAACTGCTGAACCATTGCTGGGGGGAGTAGGGAAATACAAGATTGAGTCCTTTGGTCACTGCTTTTTCATGCATGGCTCAAAAACGTGACCTTGCTTTACATTGTTTCACTGAAAAACACCTTAGTCAATTGTCCATTCATTAGCACTGAATTCACTGCAGTGGCACAGAACTCATCCCTGGAAGAAGTTTCTCCAGAAGGCACCTCCCACCTGTGCTTAGGAACACGAGGCAGCCTTCAGTAGTGAGCTCAGGGCTGATTTTCAACAGTGAAACAACCAATAGGAATTATAAAACTGTGAACAACATGGCACCTACAGGAAGGGACTCTTGATTCCAGTGTGAGAGTTGAAAAAAGAAGGCTGGGTGCCTTGCTTCACCTTGGAATCATGGTGTTGGATGCGATGTAGACTGTTCCCAGGATCCCCTGTCTGCAATTGCCTGCGAAGCTGCCCTGAGTAATAATTTTGAGGTGACAACCAAATTCTATCAACTAGGAAAATTTTCAAATGAGAAGCTTGAAAATGATCAGGGGAGACTCTCTTTTGACCCCAGTGCATTAAGACTCCATGTTATGAGGAACAGAGTGGAGAGAGAGGGCCCAGTGGGCTGTCGTGGAGGAGGATGTACTCTTAAATCAGGTACAGTGTTAGACACCAATGGTTACCTCTGTAAAGAGGTAAACGGGCCCTCCCTGGTGGTACATGGGATTAAAGTGCAGTACCCAGCCACTTCAGTGTGAGTTTGTTCCCCCACCCTGGGGGTGATTCACATGGGGCGGCAGACCTCTCCTGTCTTGGCTGCTGCTTCCCTCAGCAGTGTACTTCGTCAATCTGCCTGTTCTGCTCCCCACTCTGTCTCTGGTGAGTCTGTTACAGGGCAACCCAATGTGAACTGGGTTGCCTGTGTGTGGGTCCTTACCCATGTGCTTAAAATTCATTTGTACTGCAGGCACACACAGAAAGGTCAATAATGGGTTTATTTACAAAGGGGAAAGAAAAGGAACAACCCAGGGAAAGAGAGAGAAAGACAGAGAGAGAGAGAGTTATAGGTTAACTAGAGCATCCTACACATTCTGCTGACTTGGAACTCCAGTGGCACACTGAAAGCTCATCGAGAGCCAAACGACCAGTCCCCAGCCATGAGACCAAGAGAGAGCGAGCACAACATGGCACCCTCATATATATCCCCAAAAGTGGTTGCTGAGCTCCGCCCTTGGATCCTCACAGTTCTCCCCTTGGTATTGCTGGGAGTTGTAGTTTCAATGACTGGAGTAGGGGGTGGAGTCCACAAAAACTCTTCTGAGTTCCTTCAGGACATCCTCCTTTCCCCCTTACAAGTCCTTCTCCCCCTGCCCCCATAGCTCTGGCTGGTACCCCAGTTCTGTATGAATAAATAAATAAATCTTAACAAAAAAAAGATGCAATGAAAAACAAACAAACAAAAAAAAAGTAAGTCAAAAGGAGAAAGAAATTCCGTGATGTCACTCATTTGTGGAACATAAAGAAAGGCAAAAAGTGGTCAAACACACACAACAAAACCAAAAGAAAACCTTGGACTCTGATAACCAATTGGTGGTGACCCTCTGGGGTGGGGCTTGGGAGCAGCTTGGGGTGGGGGATGATCAGACTTCTGGTGTTGAGTGTGGTGTGAAATGCACAATGGCTGAGGAGAGAAATCCCTGAGACCTGGACAGTACTGGGAATGAATGTTAGCTCAGCAAAGAGAAAAAAGAAAGACAAAATGGGACTCCATTTCAATTCAGTATCGTTATCAAATGGCACCAGGCTCTGTTGGAGTTTGAGGTGTAATGAGATGGTCTCTGCCCTTAAGGAGTTTTCATTCTGGTGGCAGCGGGAACTGAAACTATAGCAATCTTTTCTTTTAAAGATTTATTTATTTATGCTTACAGAACTGGGGTACCAACCAGAGGGGCAGTGACAGTGTTTACCAGTGACAGAGTGGGGAGCAGAACAAGGAGATCAACAAAGTACACTGCTGAGGGGAGCAGCGGGCGGGTCAGGAGAGGTCTGCTGCACCATGTGGGTCAGCTCTGGGGCTGCTGGTTGAACTCGCACTGAAGTGGCTGCAGCCAGCCTGCAGTGCTGTGTCCTAACCATTGCGCTACCAGGGAGGGCCCAGAGGCATGGACAGTGCTATGGAAATATGATGGAGGGAACAGAGTCTGGTGGACTTTCCAGGAGAGAGGGGGGGTTTTGATCTGTTTGGACAGATGTTTTGTGCATTTTATACAATGTTGAGGTAAACAGGAAGCAGTTGATCAGAACCACGCTACTCCCCACTCGGTCTGCTGCACACGTCTCACCTTTGTTCTTCACCTGTCTGATGGGTCATGCTAAGTCCAAAGACCCACACAAGACCGCAGGCTTCTGGTCCATCGTTGGGATCTCCTCCTTGAGATCACCATGTCTCAGTCAACGGGACACCACCTCAGCTACCCCAAAGATCAAGGTGTGGCACCTTTCCTCCCTGCCCCTGCCATCTGGCACCCATTCTCCTGCAGGTCATGTCAGCTGTGACCTCAGAAACAAGCCCAGAATCCATCAGTTTCTGTCTGTCCCTGCTCCTGACACCAGTGGGCAGTAGCCTCTCTGTTGGGTGCTGGTTCCCTGCTTCCACTCCTGCTTCTGTAATCCATTCCCTACCGAGCAGGAAAAATCCTGATCTTTTAAAGATGTATATCAGGTCTTGTCCTTCCTACAGGTTAAAATTCTCTCCTCATACCCTGTTCCAATGAGCATTAATTCTGATGATTTGCTACTTCTTCTTCTTTTTTTTTTTTTAAGATTTATTTATTTGTGCATACAAGTGGGGTTACAGGCCACAGGTGAGGAGAATGAGAGGATTCACCAGAGACAGAGTGGGGAGCAGAACAGGCAGAATGACTAAAATACACTGTTGAGGGGAGACAGGAGAGATATGCTGCGCCATGTGGGTCAGTTCCCTGTCCGGGGATCAAACTTGTGCTGCAGTGGCTGCAGACAGCTTCACAGTACTGAGATTTAACCTCCTGTGCCTTCAGGGAAGCTCCACTTACTACCTCTAACCTCATCTAGAGCTCCACCTTGTCTCAATTTGTATTCCTTGAACAAACCAAGCTTCTCCTTATCTGAGACACTTGCATGATCTGTGTTTTCTGCTCCTGGAATTCTCTTCCCCTGGATCTTCACGTCCCTGACTCCTCTCACCTCGGAAATCTCAGCCCCCATTCCTCCTCGGCGGGGATGCTCTTCCACCGTCTATCATGCAGCCCATGCTCTGTCCAGCTCACTTGTCTAGTTCTCTGCATTCTGCCTGTCACTAAACATTGTCATTTATTTCATAAATTGAGAGTTAAAAAAAAAAACAACTAGATACTAAAATGATATCTCCAAGAAGTTAAGGGAGGAGAGAATTTTAAGTAGGGGAATTTAATTAGCAGCTTTAAATGCTCTACAGAGACGGAAGATGATGAGGATACCAGGGACAACTGACTTTAATTGTTATTATGAACTGCCACCCTGCATACATTATCTTATTTAGTTCTCACTATATTTCTCTTTGCAGAGAAATAGAAAATGTTTTTCCATTTTACAGAGGAGAACCTGAAAACCTTGGAAGGCCAGACACTGCCTGGCACATGCTTTCAATTAGTGTCTACTCTGTGAATCCGTGATTTTTCCAGGTTCCTGGAGCTGGCAGATGAGACCAGACTCTGTGTTTCTGTCCCCTGCACTGTTTTCTTCAGATAACTGATGAATTCTTATGTAAGATAGGTGATTTGTTGTTTATTTTCAAATTACGATAGTTCAATTTTCAGACCAAAAACTTTCTGAATCTGAACGCCATCACATTCTTTTGAAGGGATAGCTGAGTTATGAGACAGTGGTAGGGATGAATCCAGATTGAGTCATTTCTTTATTCATATATCCTGAGGACACATTCTCGGGATAAACCCAGGTTTCTTGGGTTTATTAAAACTGGGTCTTGGGGATGAGTGTAGTCAGAGCCTCAGTGGGGGCGAGGCTGTGGATACGTGTATCCTAAGCCAAGTTCATCTCTGACCAAGGGAAGACAAGTGTTGGATGTTTCTGGACGAGACATGCACTCAGTGCTCGTGACCGACTCAGTGTTCCTGTGGCTGATGGAGACTTCACACAACATCCAGGGCCTGTCCTTGCCTTTGCCAAGGTCACCCTCTGGTGGGGAGGGTTATGCACTTGGGTAGGTGCAAAGCTGCCCGGAAGACCTGTTGATGTGATGGTTGAAAATGTAGCGAGATGGATTAGAATAGGAGATGGAGGAAACAGATGGCCTTGAGCTTCCATGTCTCAGGGGAAGGAATGCACAGGGGTTGGTGGAGAGGCCCGGGGTGGGAGCACAGGCAGGATGGAGCACATTTGAAAGATTTACCCAAGGGGCAGAAAGGGCTGGAGGAGGAATCAGAGGGGTGTTTAGAAGAGACAATTAGAGAAGGAGAACTGTCATAGAGGAAGTGACGCGAAACCGCCAGGGGGATCTACTTGGGCCTTCTGAGACTTGATGGAACACGAAAGAATATTTGTGAAGGATAAATCTTGCACTGGGTGTGGGACATTTGTGAGCAAAACCAGATTCAAACTGGAAATGCTGGTTAGGGCAAGGTTTCTTAACTTTGAGCTTTTTCTCTGTCAATTTCACTTTTTAATTTTGGGGGCCCTCGTTAAATATCACCTCTACCACTGTGCACTTAATATTTTCCTTTAAACCCTAGATGTAGTTTTGCCTTTAAGTAATAACTTCTACCGTTGCGTAGTAAATATTTGTCTTTAAATTGATATTTTTCTTGACCCAATCCATTAAAAAAAAAACAAAAAGGGAAAACTGAGAGATAGCACCTATGAAATCAAAGGTGACTGTACTAGTTATAATTTCTCTGTGAACATTGACCTGAACCCAGGCCACTGCAAGAGGTTTACGTGTGTCACCCAAAGTCACATCGCGTGGACCACCTGTGGCTCACGTGCTATCCTTTCAGGAACCGTCAGCACTGTTAGAGCTCTCGTGTTGGGACATGATCGCTTTGAGTAAATGGCATTTAGCCTACCTTTCTTAGATACAGAATCCAAAATGCTGGAGGAGCTGAAATATATGAATCCCACATTAAGTCTTTGGTCTTAATGGATTTGGAGCGAAGCAGGAGAGAATGGGGCCCCAATAAAAGGTGGGATGTGCCTGGCTGGGCCCAGGGGCAGCCATGCGGAGCAGCTGCATGGGGCAGCCGCCGGGTGTGAGGTCCCGCTCATGGAAGCAGGGCTGGGTAAGTTCTCCTGAGATCAAATCCATGCAGCGATTATTTGCCAGACACTCAGCACTGCTTTTGAGTTGTTGAAAGAATGTGTGACGTTTTCAGGTGTGGTAAACTCAAAGCCAAAGGATGAAAAGGGTAGCGTCAGGACTCCAGATGAGATGCCATGCGTGTAGGTTCAGGCCCGCTCCAGGGACCACGGCAGGCTCACCCCCGCTGTGGGGATCCTGACAGGCTCTTGAAGACATGGTTTTCAGGTGGGCTTCGAAGGATGAGATGATGTAAAGGCAGTGATGGAGGGCAGGGCAGCCACAGGACACCAAGAAGAAAACTGATGAGCTTTTGGGGGACAAAAGCAAGTCACCACTGATTTCTGGGAATGTGAGAGTGGAGTGTGGGAAGAAGGTCAGGGTGGTGTACGCACCTTAGATGCTAAGCTGAGCCTGGGTTTCTTACCAGTCAGTCAAGAGCCATCGTAACCTGTGCCATGTGACCAGTTGTACTTTATGAAACAAATACATCACTGGGAATTACAGGGAGGAGTGGCTGTAAGCTGGAGACTGTTGGGGAGACGTTGCAGTGACGTGGGTGAGAACACCGAGGGCCTGAACGGTCACTATGAGAGAGGGCTGGGCAGCGGGACCAGTGGGGGTGTGGGTGTGAAAGAGAGGTCTGATTGGAGCTCAGTGCCCAGGTCTGGGGAGCGACCAGCTGCCCACACAGGGGAGTCAGTCATCCTCCTCAAGTTCAGGGAATGAGTAGTGTCACGCTTGAGGTATGGAGTATTGGGGAACACTGACTGTAGGGTTGGGGCCAGACCTTTTATGTGGCCTTTATATTTACACAGGGATGAATTAGCCCTGCCATTTCTGTGTGGCCCATCCTGCCTCAGAGACACGGAGTTCATACCCAGTTCGGGTCTTATTATGCAAGGTAGCTTGTGCTAGGGGCTGGCCCGTGGGATGCTGTGAGAGGTCATTTGAGACACTCACCTTGTCCTCAGGAGCCATCTCCTTGGGCTCCTTGTGGGCTAAGCTTCCCTCTATTTAGGAACACTTTCCTGACAGGATTCTTTTGTTTCAACTCCTGTTTTCCACCTGAGAGGACCCTGTCTCCTCTGACTGTGTGCATTACAGGAAGAGGAGTCTCCTGGGAATATGTTGAAGCAAACAGTGGGTGAAGGCCAAAGCGCAGGGTCTGAAGTTCTCTTCAGAGTGGGGTAGGGGAGTGGGGGGTGGTAGGTGTGGGGGAAGGTGCCTCCGTGGCTGGCGGCACCCAGCCCTGGAAGGTTTCCCAGAGAACTTCCTAAGCTTGGGATTCTCTTTTCACTTAGCCCTTGCTTCTGCAGTGTTTGTTCTTTTATCCACATCACATCATGTTTCTGTAGTACTTGGGATGAAACGCACTGATTTTAATCGCAACAAACAGGGCCAAGCAGCTTCAGGGAGCCGCTCTGGGCAGGAAGCGGAGGCTGAGCTCTTCTAGTGGAAACTTTTCTTGGTTGACTGTGACTCAGTTGCCTCCTCCCCACGCCACGCAGGGATTGGTGGAGTTCCAGGAATTCGACAGGCAATTGAGTGACTCAGAAGAAAGAGACATGGCAAGCGCACTTGCATACCCAGTTATCGGAGATGTTGGTGCTGCTGGAGCTAATGGGGACCCGAAGCGTGCCCCGAGGATGCTGTGAGAGGGGTCTGAAGAGGCCCTTTGCTGCTTATGGGCTCAGGCACTGCACATTTATTTAAGCATCACATGTGTTTTAGAGCCGGCTGTTAGCTAGACACCAGCCTTTCAGAGCTATTACCATATCGAGGGCTCTCTTCTGCTGCAGAGGCAACATGCTACTCCAAGTGAAGTTTACTTTTGAAATGCATTTAAGTGGAAAGTTTGGTGAGGTAATGTAGCCAACTTCAGCGGATTTTCTTGTTGCACCAATTTTCTTTTTAAGTGGTAGAGCGTGGTCATAATATGACTGATAGGAAATGAATTCACTGGTGCACATACTTGCTCATTGAGCCCGTGTGTATTTACGGCCTGCCAGGCTCTCTGCAAGATCCTTGAAAATCAGGCTGGAACCATGTTTTGTACTTTTAAAGCCTTCTCTAAAGGAATATTCTATTATGCTATATTCATTCTGAGATGCGTTGACTTTTCTTAGATCAAATACCTGAAACCAGAAAGTATCTTACTACCAGTGATATGTAATTGTTTAATTGGCAATATTAACTTTCTAGAAGTACTTAAATAATGATTAAAATAATGATTTGTTTAGTCATCGATGATGCGTTAGATTACGGACAGTATTTACACAGCACTGTAATGGCCTCCCTACTCTGGCCCTATCTGGAGGTCAGTAAAGGGTAAGCATCTAATTTTATGAGTTGAGCTTGGGACCGTGGAGCCAACATTCACACGCACAGATGTCCAGATGAGGAAAGAGATGAGAGAAGGTAGGCGAGCCAGTGATTCAGACTGAATAAGCAGGGACAGCAGTGAAGTGCTCCTGAGCTGTGTTTCTGTATCGTCTTTCCCTTTCCCATTCACGACATAGAACCAGGGGCCGATCTGCCAGACATCAGAATGAGGCGGGAGATAAGAAGTGACTCGAAGGCTACAGGGTGGCAGAGGAGGAGTCACACTAAGGAGACAAGAATCAGGGTGTATACCTGACAATGGTGAAGTGAAATACAAAGAACAGGAGTGCAGGCCAGGATGCCAGGGGTGAGAGGAGTCACCTGGAACAGAGTGGGGAGCAGAAAGGCAGATGAACTGAAATACACTGTTGGGGTAGCTGTGGGCGGGTCAGGAGAGGTCTGCCGCGCCATGTGGGTCAGCTCTCTGGCCGGGGAGCTCAGGCTGTAGCAGTGAGGGGGACACGTAACACCTGGGCTCCGAAGGAGGCCTCAGTGGTAGCTCATTCTGAATACACCTTTTAAAAGTTTTGTGGAAATATATTTGACAAATAAAATTATAGTATATTTAAAGTGTACATTGTGAAAGCATCTCCACCATGGAGGTCATTTATATAACCATTGTCTTACTTTAATTTTTTTTTATGAGACCTCTTAAGTTCCAACTACACACACAACTACACACACAATATTATTAACTGTAGTTACTGTGGTAACAGTTAGATGCTTAGACTTTGTTCACCTTATAACTTAAAGTTTGAACCTTTTAAAAAATCTCTCTTTTCTACCAGAGGCCTCCAGCATCTGGCAACCACCATTCTACTTTTGTTTCTAGGAATTCAGCTCTTTAAATTTTCAAATTCCAAATGTAACCTGTACCATATAGTATCTGTCTTTAACTTTTTTCATTTAGTATAATAACATCCAGAGACAACCATGATGCTGCAGATGGCAGGGTTTACTTTTATTATTTTTTTGTAATATAATAGTTTATTTCTACATCATTTTGTACATTTTTTTCACCTCAATTGTAATCCCCGTGGGTTTCCAAGCACCATAGTCCAGTGCACTTCCCTTCCTGCTCCGTTTTTGATCCCATTCCCCATTCCACTAGGCAGGGCTTACTTTTAACGACAGAGTAATATTCCACTATGTGTATCACATTTTGTATCCATTCATCTTTTGTTTTCTTCCGTTTTTTTCTTAGTTTTCTTCTGTTTTTTTTTTTCATTATTGTGACTAATGATGTAATGAACTTGCAAGTATACATAGCTCCTTAAGAGACAGTGACTTCATTTCCTTTGCATATGTGCCTAGAAGTGGGATTGCTGGATCATATGACAGTTCTACTTTCAATTTATGAGGAAATTCCATGCTGGTTCCCTTGGTGGCTGCACCAGGAGTATACCAGCAGTACACAAGAGTTTCATTTTCTCCACATCTTCACCAGTATTTGTTATCTCTTGTCTTTTTGACAACATTCATCTTAACAATGTGAGGTAATAGCTCATTGTGATTTTTGAACCAAATACATTGTTTTAAAAGTAATGATGCTGCAAAGTAGGCATTTGAATATCATTATCATCCTTATTTCATGTGTGAAACTTGGAATTAGCGAGGGCATGTGACTTGACTGGTATCACAATTAGCAAGAGATAGAACCAGGATTTAGGCTTTGGCCTAGGGAAGCTCTAAGTCCACTCTGCTACCAGACATGCTATTTGACACCCCAAAGTCTCAGAACACACAAAGACTTTAGGCTCCATCTTGAGAATTCCCAGGGGTGGAACAGCAGGACACGGACACTTACGAGTATTGTGAAATATCTAAATCGGGGTGCTGAACAGCATTTTACCCATATCTTGAGTAATTTCCCCATGTGCAGAAGCAGATAGGGAAGGTTCATGGGAGGAATTAGATGCCCTTACCAGGGAAGGACCTGGCATCCTGATGAATTAAGTGCTCAAGTTCAAGAATTTGTTACTTTATTCTCATACGATCCCCAAGAGCAGAAGTGCTGCTGTAGCTAAGATTCTAGAATGGGTATTTTAATAAAGCCCATGATCCCAAGAGGTGCTTGATGTGAGGAAGAGCTTGCAATTCATAGTTAGGGGCTGATGAATCATTTTAATTATGCCTCTAATATTTATGAGGATATTCTGCCATCAATGGATTCCTTAGATTATTTTTAAAGATTATTTATTTATGCATACAGGAACTGGGGTGTAGACCAGAAGTATGGGGGATCAGAGGATTCACTAGAGACAGAGTGGGGAACAGAACAGGCAGATCTACTGAAATACACTGCTGAGGGGAGCAGCAGGCCAGACTGCAGAGTTCTGCTGTGCCATGTGGGTCAGCTCCCTGGCCAGGGATTGAACTCAGGCCATAGTGGTCACAGCACTGATACTTAACTCCTAGGCTCCAGGGAGGCCCCAGAACTTATAGTGAAGTATACAGCAGAACCCTATCACCCTCATCACCACTGCCTTTGTCATGAATAAGCATTGGTTGACTTCTGTGAGATGTCCCACAGAGTCTTGCTCTTGTTCCTCTCTTTGAGATTCCAAAACAGGATCAAACAATATAAAATGTATTGAAGAGATTTAGAGTATTCTCAATTAAAATATTAGTGAATGCACAGTGAGAAATAATAATCTGTATGAAAGCCCTAGGTGATTCTATTTAAATATTTTTTGAAGAGAGAAAGCAATATTATTAGGATACAGACGGAAAGGTTGAAGTTGCACACTAAATGTAGGTGGGAAGGTTGGGAGAGTCTTCTTGAAATTATATGCTAAATTTTGTGGAGAAAGAGAAAGCTGTTCATTTTTCAGGTCAGGAATTGATCCCAGTGGTGATGCTGCTCCTGGAACTTGTGCTCTGAAGACCAGTCAGCACCTCCTGTGAGTCTTTTCCCTGTAATGATACGAGCTTATTTGTATATTAGGATTGATTGGTGGAAACAGTCATGGAATCAGTCCGTGTATCTGTCAGAACCCAGGCTCCTTGGGGCCAGCCCAGTAAAGGATTATTTAGTTTCACAAGTGAACAGTCCAGGCAGGGCTCAGTCTAGAGCTCACCTGATACAGCTAAGGCTGGGTATTTCTTCATTTCTTGATTCATCTTCTTTTCACTGGTCTATTCTTAGCACTTTCCTTCTTGGTGATTCTCAGATGGCTGTCAGGGACTCAAAGCATTTCTTTTAGGTTTACATTTTGCTGGAAGAAGCTAAATTGAATTCTTGGTCCTCATTGGCCTGTCTAGAATCAGCTATTCATCTTTTGACCAATCATGGTAGGGTGGGGATGACTGCTGATTGGCTTACCTAGGTCATGTGCTTTTCACTCAGGCCAGTGAAGCCCAGCTCAGGGTTAAGAGTCGGGTTGAACTGATTTCCCTAAACCACAGCAAGAAACTGTTGCCTCAACTGATTGGTCATGATGCTGAGAGAATGGTTGGGGTGGGGTGAGAGGACAGATAGAGAGCTATTAGTTGACTCTTGAGGCTCAGGCAAGCATGGTGGGCTGGACAAGGAGAGTGGCAGTTGAGATGGAGTCGGTAGACAGATTTGATGTCAATTCTGGGGAAGGAATCCACAGGATTTGCTGATGGAAGACATGTCAAGGGTGGTGAGGGAAAATCAAAAATGACTCCTGTGTCTGTGGGCAGGACAACAGTGGAGAAGCGATACCATTTTTTTTGGAGATAGGAGCACTGGAGAGTTTTTATTTAGTTTCATTGTTACTAATTTTTGGTCAATATTAAAATTATTTTTAGTCATTATTATTTTATTGTATTATTATTTTGTGGGCTACTGTGGCACAGGGGATTTGAGAAGTCTGTAGGGATCTAGTGGAAACTTCACATAGGCAGATGGAGAGAAGTGTGGAATTTAGGGGGAAGAACTGCAACTCGGAATGCATGGGTGTATGAATCCATAGAAAGAAGAAAGAAGAGTGTGGTTGTAGTAGTTTTTTTTTTGTTTTTGTTTTTGTTTTTTTTTAAGTCATACAGGCTGAATTTGTTGGGAGTACAAGCAGAATGGTTTTCTTTCTCTTCCATGGCTACTTCACACAGTACTGGATGATCTCCCAGAAATATCCCGCAGCTTTTCCAGGTGCTTTGAAATGAAAATAAAATAAAAATAGAAATAAAAATCATTATTTCCAGGTCTTCAAAAGTCCAGCTCAGTACACAGCAAAACATCAAACACGCATCCAGTTCAAAGCGCCTCTTCGCCTGCAGGTCAGACCCCGCCTGAGCTGCCCAGACCAGCCTCTGATAGGGAGACCTCAGCTTGTGCTTTCTCCTTCCACACACCTTCCCTGCTGCGTGGCCGCCTCTGGCCCCCGTCCCCACCCCCCCAGGGGGAGAGAAGATGAAAAGTCAAAACAGCTTCCCTTGGCAGAAAGGGACTTTGTGCTTTGCTCCAGCCCTGGGCTGCCCTTTTCTCCCAGGTGTTCAAGAGCTCTTGTGAATTCTTGGTGACCCCGCTCCTGTTGCAGTCTTGGATGCTGCACCCCTACCCGCTGGTCTTGTGGACACCCTCACTCTTCACCACTCTTATCACCACAGGCTTGTTTTTTCCTCCAGCAGCTAGACTTCATAAGGCCTTTGCATGAAGGCTCTCTCCTAACTTCTAGCTCCACCCTGTGATCGGTGAGACACCATTAACGTGTCTTTGTGCTTGTAAACTCAGAATGACCAGCCTCCCCACTGCTCTCCTTTGTCCTCAGCCAGCCACTGCAGGCCAGACTCGGGAAACCCGGACCCTGTTTGCCATGGCCATCTCGCCACATGCCTGAGCACAGGTGTGCATGAGTTCTGCAGTTGGCAGTGAATGTGGCAACCCTGCATTCTACCCAGTCTCTTCTGCTCTTACCTGGAATGGTGGACAGGCCCATGACATTTGCTGCTCAGGAAACACCCACTGGGGGTCTAGGATGCAGGACCCTCTGGTGTCCAGCCCCTAATCTCCCTGAGCAGCCATGGTGCTCATGGTGTTGTCTTGTGTTCAAGAGACAGCTTTTCTCCAGTGAATTCTCTTCTACAGGTTGGAGGTGGCCAGTGGGTTCATAGCAATTTCTGCATAGAAAAATACACAGGCTTCAGCTTCAGGACTTCCATATAAGCTCTGAGATGAGGAAAAGCAAGCCCCACTTAATGCTGTGCTGTGGCAAATGAACTGTTCCTGCAAAGCCCGTGGGGTACACTGTGGGGACGAGGACACAGAGCCCAAGCTGTCCCTGTGGACAGTGTGGGAATGGAAGAGCAGTGCTTGGTCTGTCATGACTTTTGGTAAAAAGCCATTGTTTGTGCAAGTTTTGTGGGAAGAAAATTTTCCCAGTGCAGCCCGTGTTGGCTGGAGAGGGCTGTCCACTCGGCCCTGCTATAGACGGTCTGTGCTCACTTCTGCCAGCTGAATACCTGTGTCCCTTGTCCCCGGCACAGAGATTTGCTTGGCTCTTTTTTTTTTTTTTTTTTTTTTTTTTTTTTTTTGTGAATGAAAAGATTTGCTCTGGCTTGGAACAAATCCTGTGCACAACCTGTAAAGGTGATCCCATCCTTTCCTGTGGCCCTGAAACTCAGGGCTTTGCTCTTTGTAGGGAAGTCAGCAAGAATTTTCTATTAAAGTATTTTCTGTAAAGATTTTCTTCTTCACATGCAGAGCGCTTCGGAGGGTACAGTGGCCATTCTGTAGTAGGAGGGTACATGGCCTCCATGGGGTGACATGGAGAAGTACCCTGAGCTTGGAGAAGGAGATACCGTGCAAACATCTGGGCAAAAATGTTCAGCCAGTGCACAGCCCCAGGGATGGGAACTAATGTGGAGAAAACAAGAACACCAGTGTGGCTGGAGTGTGTTGATAGAGGAAATAGAGTTGAAGAGAGAGGAGTGGCTAGAGAGTTGACCACTAAGGGCGGGGTTTGGATGCTTGTTGGAGCCTAATGGTTCTCTGTGGGAGGGTTTTAAGCAAAGGGGTGGCGGGATAGATTTATATTTTAGATAGAAGTTCTGCTGGCTGTGGGGTGGGAATGAGGCAAGGTCAGGAGTGGAAGAGGTGGGGTTAGGAGGCTCTTGTGTTATGGATTGGTGGGTGGGGTGAGGAGAAGTGAAAAACAGGGCATATTTGCAACCAGATTGGCTGTTGGGTTGACTGTGGGTGCCAGGCAGAACAGAGCCTCAAGTGAATGAGATGTCATCAAGTGATTCCAGTACCATCTGCACTCTCAGCCCCATGGCCAGTGACACCCACAGCCTTCAGATCTTCCCCAGTGAGGCCACGGACATCGCCAAGAAAGCATCCCTTCTGTGTCCTGCCTCAGTACCTGAACCACAGTATCGAGTAGGTTGGGGAGATTCCTTGGATAGCATTAGGGACAGAAATAAGTTTTAATCTCTATTATAGTATGGGAATTGCACATACATTTGCATCATGACAAAAACCAGGAACAGAACCCAAG
The DNA here is from genome assembly GCF_000260355.1 of Condylura cristata. NCBI lineage: Eukaryota > Metazoa > Chordata > Mammalia > Eulipotyphla > Talpidae > Condylura > Condylura cristata. The sequence continues at coordinate 10,654,515 of NW_004567114.1, forward strand.
CATCCTATATGTTGAGCAAGTCGAAACAAGATTCTAAAATAAATCTCTTGTCTCCTCACTCTTCTGTTAAGGTGAACCAGACAGCGAAGATGAGAGCGACATTAAATTGCTATCTCTCATTGAGAACTTACTATGTTCTGAGTGCTTTGCACATATCAACCTATTTAAGCATCAAAATAGCTCTGAAGTAGGCACTATTATTACCCCTATTTTACAGACGAATCAGCAAAGCATAGAAAGGCTAAGTTAACTTGCCAAAGATCTACCATTAGTAAAAGGCAGGGTTGGGAGTCTGTTTCCAGAGTGGATAATTTTGTTCCAGCCTTGGGAAGCCTCTTAAACCTCATGCCTCGTGGGAAATAGCCTCTCAGAAGCAGCTAGAGCAGTGCTTGGCATGTAGTCAATAACCAGTGACTGGTGCCTTCCTCCATGGCAACATTGACATTGTGCTCAAGAGAGCTACAATTTCTAACGCAAAACTGCTGCCCCTCCTAGAATAGAAGCATGATTCTCTGAAGCCATATCTGCATACTCCTCACTTACCTGACTGTTGTCTCCGTTTATATGCCCAGCCTTGACCTTGCTCCAGAATTTGCAGATTTAACTGTCTACTCACTATCTCCACTTAGATGGCCCATTAGCTTCTGAAACTTAAGATTTCTCTTGAAATCTTATTACATTTGCATCCCCCCACTTGCCTTTTCCCCAGACTCCCAGACTTGCCCCTCAGTTAATGACAGGCCCTTCACCCAGAGTTCAATACAGAATGTCTGGGGTTGTTTGCCCTTCTGCTCTGCCCTGGCCACCACAGGCCATCCAATAGGTATGGCTTGACACTGCTCATGATGCCTGGGGTCTTACCAGGGGCAACTTAAAGCTGTAGATGGTGGGGGATATAGGGGTTGGCAGCTGGAGTACTGGAATCAACTGGAGGCCTCTTTGCTCACGTGACTGGCGGGCGACGTGGACTTTCTGCTAGGGTCTTAGTTTGGCTGTTGGTTGGAACACTTTCATGAAGTCATCCCATGGGCTTTCTCTACCCAATTTGTTTGGGCTTCCTCACAGCATGGCAGCTGAGTTCCAAGAGTGAGAGTCCCAACAAACCCCAGAAGAAGTATGGTTCTTTCTGGCTGCTTTGGAGATCACTGAGTGTTGCTTTTACCTCAGTCACAGCCTGTCCAGATTCAAGGAGGGAGCAGAGATTCCACCTTCTCCAGGGAAGAGTAGCCAAGACACAGTGAGAAGTGCACACAGGATTGGGAGATGTTATGGCTAAGTTTGGAAGAAGACAATCTGCTGTGAGGCTTCACCAGGAAGGATACTGTATTGTATCCACTTATAAGCCTAGTTGCCTCAAACGATCTAATACATTTCCAAATTCTGGACATGCTCTGAAATCAGGGTCTCTGTGATTTACTAAAGGATTTAAAGGACTCGAGTGTCTTAACCTCAGTTGTGTTGGAAGTCAAAGGTTGACTCATTAGCTCTTTCATTTCCAAACACGGGTTCACACTGACTCTGCATGAGACCCTTGCTAATTGCTTGGGGACAAATCACCCCAAGAAGCCAACTCACTAAAAGGTGAAGACAAGTGCAGTTGACTTTCAATTAACTAGTCTCTGGAGAGGTTGAAGGCTGGTGACAGTCCCTAATGATAGTTACAACAATGCTAGTCAAAACAGGGCACACAAGAAGTTTAATGCAATTGTGTTCAGTTAGAGATGCCATCAACATTCAGATGCCCATGCCCAGTCCTCTTATAGGCCTTACCTGTTAATCAAATATTTATTGTAGTAGCAACCATTAACTACTTACAACAACCATTTGGATATAAAACATCCTATGAGCAAGATAACATTTCATTTTCATTGTACCTCAGTGTGGCAGATTACTGTATTGTATCCATTATATAGATGAGGGCGTGAGTAGGAGAGAGGTTAGTGCCACTGGCTGGCTGGCATTAGTGCCCAGGTCTTCTGCTTTCTGTGCATGCTGGTGGTGGTAGGGCTAGAGTACAAGTTGTAAATTTTCTCCGTGGTAGTCTTCCTTCTAGACTTATGATTTCCAAGTGTTCCATGAATCTCCTGTGTCCTTTGGGGGTCTTGGGGCCCAGTGCAGGGATTGGGAGGGAGGCAGAGCTCATGTCATTCTGGGCCCCTCCTCTGAATTCCTACTATCTAGCTTGCTTTGAGATTATTATATGCTATTATGATATCATATATATAACATAATGTCATCCATACTACGACATTGATAATATTGAATATACATGTATAGTAGTCTAGAATTACCAGGGTCAAAGAGCAGTAGGGAATAGGTAGATTAGAGTGTTCAGATTTTAGAATGACATTCCTCCTTAAATGGAATTTTACATCTGTGTCTATAAGATTTCCTCTTCGAGTTTGAATTTGATTTTCTACTTACAATACAGACTTTTTTTGTTCTAAAAGTTTGAATACTTCTGAACTATACCACAGGGCTCTTGGATATTTTTAGTTTAAAGATTTGGTCTGTAAGTAGTATCAGTGTCATTATTCTAACTTCAGGCTCAAGATATCAGTCCCTAGCTGAAGTCTTTCCTGGGAAAATCTGTATTACCATATGCTCTAGCAAATAATGTCGGAGACTCCCCGATCACGTATTATTGGGAGCAGAGCAGGCGGGGTCTCAAGGTGGGAACAGCATCGGTGAGCGGAGATTCCTGGAAAAAGGGGAAAAAGGGGAAGAGAAGGGGAGCAGGTGCGAGGAAGACACGGGAATGGGAGTTGGGTGCAAGTCTTCCTGCTCTGCCTTTAGCACAGGTTTATTTTATGCATTTCAGGCAGGCAGAGGGATGACATTAGCATATGGAATGAGCTGAGATCACAATCACCTTTTTTCTAAGAATGGTCTGGGGTCCTTTTGACCTTTAGTTGAGATTATAACAGTTTTAAAATCAATTTATCAAGGTTAAAACAGGTGCATAGATTTACAAAGTTTAAGACCAATATTACTATATTAACCACAGTGAAGATTGACCAAAATAAAGTCCCTGAAATATTATCTATTACTTAAGGGCTTTCATTTTCATAGAGACATCCTAGGGGGTAAAGTAAAGTGAGGGCAGGAAGAGGAAATTTCTTGTAAATCAAATTAAGGTAAGGTTCTTTGAAAAATTTGTTAGAAAGTTTGAGTTTTCTTAAAGTCTTGATGGTAGAAAACCTGATTAGCTCTGCATAGGCTACTTGGGTGAGTTTCCAAACCTAAAGACTAGATACTAGGAAGTTTGAGTGGTTATTTAGAAACTGAATAGAAGGCTGTGTGAGAAAGAGTGATAAGATTTGGGTTTTCCTTCATCTGGCAGTGAGAGAGACTTTGCAGTAACAGCCATTTGTTTTTATTAATGAGCCAGTTGTTTAATGACTTTTGACTTCAAGAGGAATTTCTCACCCTGGTGCAGTACTTGCTTGTCAGGGCCAGGTAGTGACTTCTGAGGCTGAAGCAATCCAATTGTAAACTGAAGCTTGCTCAGAATATTTTGATATTACGATTATACAAAAAAGGGAGGTCATAACATAAGTTAGCGTGGGAAGTCTGATTTTTCAGAGCATTCCCCCTCCACCTGTACCGTGTCTGTCAACAGAGGTTGCATAGCTTGTGTCAAAATAACCTTTAAAGGGTCCATGTAAGCACAAATCCTTGAAACTAAAAGTCACAGAAAAGAGAGTTTATTCCATTTTTTTTTAAAAAGTTCAGTTTGATTGAGATCTAATGTCTTTTAGGTTTTTCTGATTGATTTAGTATGTAAGTGCATCCCAGAAAGAATGATGATAGTGTGAGCTCTGTTTTCTGTCTCCTTTTTTTCATATCAGACTTTTTTTTTTTTAAATAGGATCAGTTTATTAGGAAAAAGAGAAAGGAAAAAAAAATAAGTTCAGGCGTAGATACAGGAGGACAGTCTTGAGATAAAAACTGCCCACATCAAGCTTTATAGATGGAACCTGATTAAAAAAATAATCTTGAAGTGTAATAATCGCTCTTTGCTTTAGCAGACTACAGAATTTCACAGACAATCAGGCATTTGTTCACTTGTGATAAAAAGAAATGTGAATTTTTTTTCTGGCATCAGGACAACAGTAGCTCATGTCCAAATCATAAGGAGATCACATACTTTTCTTTTTTATTACAAAAGTTTATTTTTACATCATTTTGTACATTTTTTTTTCTATCTCGATTGTAATCCCCGCGGGTTTCCCATACCAAATCACCCGTGTGCCATCACCATAATCCTGTGCATTTAGGGAGATCACATACTTTTTAAAAAAATATTTTATTTATTTATGCATCCAGTACTGGGATACAGGCCAGAGGTGCAGGGATGGTGAGAGGACTCACCAGAGACAGAGTGGGGAGCAGAACAGGCAGATCGAGGAAGTACACTGCTGAGGGGAGCAGAGCAGCGGGAGGTCAGGAGAGGTCTGCCGCGCCATGTGGGTCACCTCGAGGACCTGGGATCGAACTCTTGCTGAGGCAGCTGCCACTAGCTTTGTAGTGCTGCACGTTAGCCCGTTGCACCACCAGGGAGGGCCCAGATTACCGACGGAGCTGAAGTTGGCTTGAGCACTGCATGACAGTGACTGGCACCTCCTGGAGATGCAGTGGGAAGTGCTGCCAGGAGCTTGTGTGCTCCAGCTGGATGATTTCTTTAAAAAAAGACTTATTTGTGTATGCATACAAAGACTAGGGGACAGGCCAGAGGTGTGTGTGTGTATGGGCGGGGGTGGGGTGGGGTGGTGGTGGTGAGAGGACTCACCAGAGGGAGTGGGGAGCAGAACAGGCAGATCGACTGAAACACACTGCTGAGGGGAGCAGTGGGCAGGACAGGAGAGGTCTGTCACACCATGTGGGTCAGCTCCCTGGCTAGGGATTGAACTCATGCCGCAGTGTCTGCAGGTTGCTTCACAGTGCTGAGCTTAATGCATTGTGCCACCAGGAGGGCCCCCAGATGCGTGATTTTTAAGCATGAGAGGACTCGATGCCAGGCTTCTAGGTAGTAAGAGTAAGGTGATATCATATGTTGTCATTATCAAGGTGGTGCCTTTCTGCTCCTCTAATGCTTTTAGTTTAGGACATTTTTTCTGGGATTTTTAGTGAGTGCCTCAGAATGAAATAGGAGCTGGTTTGGGACAATGTGCAATATACTTAAGTGAAGAATTTTGGGGATAGGTAAAGTTCACCTTCATTTCGTGGCTAAATAGTGCGTGTTTGCTGGTTTGTTCTTGGATGGGCCTAAAATGTAGGTCATCTAAGCCTGACTTTTGGGTTTGCATGTAGCATGGCTTCCTGTTCTTTGCCTTTACCTGGTATAAATACAAGGCTCAAGCCCATGACTGAGGCTGAGGGTAAGATGAATGTATTACAACTACTTGAGAAACTCAAGTTAAAGTTTCAAATTAGAGTCAGAGCTTGACGTGCTCTTTCAGAGAATTTCTTGTAACTAAACACGACAGCAGCAGGAGTTGGAAGCATGAACTTTAGGATGAGATCGACACTGGTTTGTGTCTTGGTTCCAGCACTTGGCTTGGGGAGTTACTGACAGTCTCTAGGTGAGGGGGCAGGTGACTAGCTGATCTACAGGACACTCTCCACTGATAATGTTTTTCATTTTAATAATTAACTTAAATAAAGTACCATTGTTTACATTGTTGTGAATAATTTGACAGCATAGGGTTACTCTCCTCAGGATGGTCATTGAACCTCTTTTACCACCAAAGTACCCAAAATCCTCCACTGCAGTCTATTGCACTCTCCTTCTCCCCTTCTGGATACTGATACTTAGCTTTCAAAGATTGGTTTTATACTTAGTCTTTGTCTGACCCGTTGTTTGTTTTCTTCATAGTCTACACATCAGTGACACCATTTGGTATCTACCTGTCTGCTTCTGACTTATTTTTCTTAGCACAGTCCCTTCCAGCTCCATCCATGTTGCTGCAGATAGTATGAGCTTATCTTTTTGATTGCTGATTAGTATGCCACTGTGTATATACACCACATCTTTTTGAACCACTCATTTGTTATTTGGCACTGACATGTTTCCACCTCTTGGCTATTGCAAATAATGCTTCAGTAAACATAGGAGTGGAGGTTTCCTTTCAAATTTGTGTTTTTGTGTTCTTTGGGTAGATTCCTAGGAGTGAAATTGCTGGGCACGACTCATTTTTGGCAAGAAAAATACTGTTTGTGTTTGGTATAACATTAAAAGTACATTAAACTTCTTGATGTCATCCATTCTTTCAGACTACCTAGTGCATGCCTAGGATGCACCAAATATGTAGGTGCTGTTCTTGGGCAGCTATGGTCTAGAAGGGCTGGTGCTGAGGAACATGGCAAATCCACAGAAAGTCAGCACATAATACAACTACCACCATGATACCTGCTCAGGCAGCAGTAGTGGGGAGGGGCTTTTTAGGATGGTCAGGACAGACCGCTCTGAGGGGGTAGCATTTAAAGTGAAACCCAGGATGGGAGGGAGCCAGCCATGGGGAGAAGAGCCTTCTAGAAGTAGGCTCCTGTGAACTGGGTGAAGGCTGAGGTGGGAGGCGAGAGTTACGAGGGGAGTTAGAGAAGCAGCAGTGGCTGCCATCGGCAGAGACTTGGGCTTGATACCAAGAGGCATGAAAGGTCTGGGTTCGAAAGTTTGGATCTAAGTTTGAAAATGCTTCTGACTTCTAGGTGGAGGACAGGGGTGGGTGTGTGAGTGGGGAGTCCTGTCAGGAGGGTCTGGGGAGCCAGGCGAGTGTTGGTGGTCTGCACTCCAGTTCACTTGGTATGATTGGGCGGTAGAAATGACAGAACTATGTGTGTGTGCGTGTTGGTGGTGGGGGTGAGGGGTAGGCAGAGGAAGTAGGGCAAGCAGGAAGATGAGTCTGCCTCTCAGAATCCTGTGGCTTTGATTTGAGCTGACCAAGTAGGTATTAGTGCCATCTTGGGAGAGGAGCCTTCTATATTGGCTGGGTCAGCAAGTAGGTGCAATTGGACATGCTAAGCTGAGATAGCTGAGATATGAAGATGTGACCCTGAAGATCACAGGGTCCCTGTGACCCTGAAGATGTGAAGTTTCAGGTCAGGGGACATTATTTGTTTTAAGACTTTAAGTTTATTCTTGGAAAAAATAAACAAACCTCCCCCCAACCCCCGCTGGGCTCAGTAGTCCAAGGTTTCCTAGGGTGCCCTGTCTCTCCAAATGGTCATCTCCCTTTTCTGACCTCCCGGCACCCTACAGCTAATGCCCCTTATGCCCTGCCCCCCCCCCAGGTACTTACCAAGTCCTGGGCTTTGGCCTTGAGTGGCAGAGCCCATGGTCTCCAGAGGGCTGGTCACTGGGTGATGGGCATGTGGCTCTCCATGCAGCCCACAGGTGCCTGTGGGTGGCCCAGATGTTACTATGATGATGCCATGGTGACCTGGGCAGCCGGATGCCTGTGACCTGAGTACCAGCCTCTTTGTTATATTCAGGAGCAGGCCCCTCTGGGTCCCTCAAGGTGGGCTTGGCTTGGCCCCGGGTCATGTTGGGAGGCAGCATGCTTGTGACGTTTGCACCCAGATCCAGAGCTGCCTCTGTCTGCTGCTGCCTGGGAGGCCCCAGAAGCCGGTAGTATTTAAACCATGACCTTGGAAGAAACTACTCAGGGAGAGACTATAGAGAAAAAGGGGCCCAGGAAGGAGCCCCATGAATGTCCATATTTGGGAATTTTTAGAATCAGCAGAGCGGTTTTCAGAAATCCAATCCTGAGAAAATGGAGGAAGGTCTGGAGAGAGTGGGGGCCATGGAGGCCACGTGCAAGGACAGTGAAAAGGTGCAAGAATTCTGTGTGGCTACTGCCCGCGGTCAGCTGAATGTGGCCAGGATGGCGGCTGTGGACTTCGTGAGGTGGAGGGGGTGGAAGCCCTCCCGAGAGCGGGGTCACGGGGACCAGGGTGAAGCCCAGTTGCTTTTGACCATTTTATGGTGGGTGACGCCAGTGTCATTCTTATCTATATTTTTGACTGGCTGTTGGGTGGTGGATGGGTGAATTCCTCCTGTCTCCCAGACTTAAATAAAATGCAGGGTATCTGGTTAGCTTTGAATTTCAGACATTTTTAAAAGTATAAGTATGCCCCAAATACTGCATGGGAGAGACTTATCCTAAAAGATTTTTTTCCATTTTAAAAAATCTGACATTCAAATGAACTGGGCATCTTGTATTCTTATTTGCTGAGTAAACATAGCAGCCCACTTTGAATTGTGTACTTTAAAGTGGATAAACGGGTGAATTTTTTGGATTAAAATCTGCATGAATTCTAGTGTCCACACACACACACACACTTAACAAGCCGAGCCTAAGTAGACTGTCACATAGAAGCTACCACCTGATCTGCTTCTGGGTTTAGCTACTAGAACAATAAAAAGAACCAGCTTTGAGGGATGTTATTTCTGGTGATAAGTAAAACTTCTCTTACAACGTCACTGTTTGAGCACACACTAGGCACTCATGAGACGCTGGCTTTCTAGAAGCTGCCTTATGTGCTGTGGGGAAAATGAGCTGACAGTAATACTTAAATGGGATGGCTCTTCCTAGACACCCCGGGTACTCCTGAAAGAGTGCCCTGGAATGGGCCTGGCATGACTTTCTCCGTGACTAATTACTGCAGCACCTTTAAAAGTGCTTGAGGAACCAGGCAGTTGGTTTCCCATTCGTCAGCTTGTGGTTGTTGAACAAAGCAGCTTCAATGCAGGTGGCTTCGAGGGGCTATTAAAAGTCTTTAAATGGCAGGAAACTCTTGAAAATGCCCACAGATTCCAAGACTGCTTGGCTGAGTCATTCACTATTTTAATTGCTCCTCTGAATTTCTCCGTCTGCCTTTCTTTGAGGGGGAGAAGACATAACCACAAGACCGTAATTCAAATGATCTCTCCAAACCCAATTTCAAAGCATTTACGTACAGTTTGAAACCAAGGTTGTTTGACTTTTTAAACTGCAGCTGGAATTTTCTATACAGATTCTGTTCCTTGGTGAAAACCTATGAACCCAAAGGTCAGATGGAATCATCAATGAAAATGGCTTTCCCCCAAGTTTTGTTATTTATGAGGCTCTTGCTTCCAAAGTTCATGATCATTTATTTGGTAGGTCAAATGCTGTATAAAATTTTATTCTACACTAATTTATTAGGTCCTAGTAGGTGCCAATGCTCAGTAACTACTCTGTTTTGGCTGTGCTTTTTCAAATAATGTCCCATTCTCCTTATAACTGGGCAGTTCCCTGACAGAAAAATGTTTGTACTTAATCGCCACTAACTGTCCACACGGAGAGTTGGCTTGGGTAGACAGATTTGGGTCTGAGGGTCTGGGAGGAGGAATCAATACTTGAAACAATGCCCAAGCGAACTCTATACATGCTCTGCTTTTTGGGGAGACAATCACTTAATCATATTTATTGATTGGCTATGTTATTTTTCATTGTGTTACAATGCTGCATCTGATTCAGGGGTACATGAAGATGGATGTTTTACACACGCCTGCCACCGAAGCACCCAGAGTTCTTTACCACAGCCCGTCTGGTTCCCTTTCCCCTTTGCTTCCCACCCCCGACCCTTCCACTCTGATTGCCTCAGTTATTATTTTTTTTAATTGTAATTTTGGGGTTACATTTTACTCCTCCATATGTGCACACGTTGCACTTACCCTCCACCAAACCATTCAGGCCAACATCCCATCTGTAACCCTCCTCCACCCCTTCTCCTTTCCTCCTGTTCCCTCTGGTAACCATTAAATTCCTTCATCAAGTCCAAGATTTATTCCTGTTGTATTTTGCCTGTGTATTTTTTTTTTTGTTGTTGTTGTTGTTTATATTCCACGAATGAGTGAAACCATACAATATCACTCTTTCACTCTCTGGCTTATTTCACTTAAAATAATCACCTTGAGGTCATCCATTTTGTCCCTCAAGCCCCTATTTCACCTTTTTAATGGTTGTGTAGTATTCAACCGAGTATATCTTCCACCATTTCTTTATCCATTTGTCCGTTGAAGGACATTTGTCCTTAGGCTGGGTCCTTGACTTGGTACTTGTGGACAACCTTAATTCAACAGTAAGATTTCCAGGGTTTGTTTGGATTTAGTTTTGCCCAATCCTTGGTTTTATTTCTCCTCATTTTAAATACAAATTAAAACACCTGGTGTTTGTCTTTCTCCCTTCCGACTTACTTGCTTAGCATAATGGTCCTCCTGTTTCATCATTGTTGCAAATGACAGGAGTTCATCTTTAATGACTCAGTACTTTTCAATTTTGTAAATTTACTACCTGAAACCATAAAAGACAACATAGGAGTCATCGACATAGAAAGGAAGACAATAGAAGAAAACATAAGTAAAATGTTCCAACACATTTGCTTCAGAAATGTCTTTGGGAACTTGGTTCCAATAACAAGGGAAACAAGAACAGACATAAACAAAAATGGGGCAACGTAAAAAACAAAAAGCTGCACAGTGAAAGAAATGATCATGAAAATGAAATGTCACCCTATGGAAAGGAAGAAGAGATTTGGAGGGCCTTACCTTCTTGTGACCTAGTTTTAGCAAGAATCCAACTTGGCAGGTATCTGGATGGTTATTTACAGGAGGGTCTGTTTGCTGTGAGATTCTGGACATCTCTGTTATTCCTGAGTGCTGGGGCTTTTCTGAATTATATGGGGGTGGAGGTGAAGCCACACTCCCAACTCAATTCACCCATCTTTTTGCCTTAGTTCTTGGACAGTTGGTTTGTATCTCTTGGTGTCTGAAGTCCAAAGGACACTTGACACACATTGTTGAATCCACTTTAAGACATTTGAGTTCTTACTGTTTGCTGTGCACATGGGTTGGGGTGATGGACTATCCAAAGGAGAAAGTGTCCAGTTAAGGGCATCTAGAGAAATTTCCCTTCTAGCGGAAAGAATTATAATCAGAAAAGATTGTAGACCTTTGGGGGAGGGGCGCAGAGAGCTGTTGGCCTAGAATGCTTTGCCTGCATTCAGCAGCTCTTTGGTGCAAAAAATTCCCCTACAGGCCGCTTCAGCCCTGGGCTTCCCTGGCAGGATTTACTGTTGCCCTCATCAGACCGCATTTCCTCTGCCAATCCTAGGTGTTGCTGGAACACACTGAGCTGGTTTATGGAAGGTTCCTTCCTTCCATTATATATCCACTCCTCCTATTTTCAGTCAGTTGATTCCTTGAAGACTTCACTAATTAGAGCTATTAATAACATTTCAAAATATTTCTCAGACTTCAGAGTAAAAGATCTGTACATTTCCTACGTTGCTGGCTTTCCAGCCTCATGAAGAATAATGTGGGTATTCTCTTTCCTTTTCGTCTTCTCTTCCTCTCGCCATTCACTCCCAGCCTCTGCTAGCTGCGTTTGCAGTTAATCCCGGAAATGTTGCTGAAGTCAGCAGCCCTGACACTGCATCAGGGGAGCCACTTTAGAGGAAATTATACAGAGGGGGAGGCTGAAACGCAAAGCCATTCTGTAGGATATTTTTAAGAAACCGTTTTCTTCCTTTGACAGATCTCATTCATTTTTTGCAACTTGGTAGAGACACTGTGAAGGAAGAACCATCTAAAAAATATTTCTTCCAACTAAGTTTTTTTGTAGGAGGTTTTAGTGAGTGTGAAATGTGCCAGGAGCACGGAGCAGCAGCACTGCAAAGGAAAGAGGACTGAGATTGCTTACAAAGCAGAGGCACTGGGTGTCGGGCCTCCGTCTCTGTGACCCAGGGAGAAAGGCATGGCGCAGGTTCGCCTCATTCTGCATAAATGGCTGCTTCTTAAAAATATGTAAATATAAGCCAAAGTCTATTTTAGAGGCACACGGAGCTTGCTGTGGAAATACCACCTGCAGAAAACCCTTTTGAAAAGTAAATATCCACCTTGCAGAGGGATTTCCATACACAACATCAGGTTTTTTATAGGGAGGTACACCTTAATATCTTCATGACATTTTCCCTGGCTGCCGTCTGGAAGCAGGCGAGCAGGACAGGCTCCTCGAGGCATGAAGGGGGCTGGGGGAGGAAACTCTGGATTTAGAGGGGCCGCAATCCCGTAGGCTGCTCTGCCTCCCTGGCAGCATTGGGGGCTGTCAGTTCCCAGTGGAGAGCAGGGGTCACACAGAAGGGGGGATTTGGAAATTCAGGAGAGGATGCTGGGAAAGCGGTTGAGCCTGTGAGCGGGAGAGAAGTGTTGAACCTGGAATCCAAGCTGTCTGGGAGGGGAGAAAAAGTCGGGAGGGCATGAGAAGGCTAAGGGGTGGCCTGGGCAGCATGAAGGGAAAAGCGAGCCGGACAGCAGGTGGAGTCTGAGCTGGGGTCCTTAGTGGTGCACTTCTGAGCAGGGACCTTTCTCCGGCCTGGGGTCAGGGTGTGAATCGGAAGAGAGTGTGGGAAGGAGCTGTGGGTGCTACCTCTGCGCAGCCTCTCCCAGATGGCTCCCTGGCTCTGTGCATGCACCCTCCAGTCCGCAAGCTCCCTGGAGCTGGTACTTGCAGCCATCTTCAGAGGACTTCCTTTGGCTTCTCTGAGTCTCCTTCTGGCTGGTCCTGGGAATTTCTGTCCCCCAATAGGCTTTCTCTAGCCAGGGACCCCGGGGGTAAGACATGGAAGCCTGACCCAGTTCCCTGGCATTTTACTTGTGGGGACATAATCGATGCTGCCGAACTTCCCAGAGGCTCAGGTAGAGAAGAGGCTTCACCTGGAATCACAGTCTCACTTAGCTGCCTGTGCTTCCCTCCCCTCCCCCCCCCCAATCCCCCCCAACCCTCCAGCCCTTTGGGAATACAGCCTGGTGGAATATATCAATCACTTGTCTTCATCTGCTTCTGGGGAAGATGGCAGGAGTCATCGGAGGAGACGGGAGGCATGGGGTGGGCTGTGCTGCCGGGAAGACTCTGAAACCACTCGGGGAAAGGAGAGCCTGACTGTGAGGCTTCAGGGGAGCCAGGTCCACCAGGGACTGCCCCAAAGGGTAGAACGTGGAGGAATCCGAGGCTCAGGTGGCAAAGGAACAGGGGTTCTGGCACCAGGATGAGGCGTGCTGGTGGTCTGGCTCTGTGGGGCCTTGTGCTTGTGGGTGAGGGAGATTGAGCAGCCTCTGCCTGAAAGCCAGGCTCTTGAAGGGAGGCAGGGGAGGCCCCCGTGTCAGGGGAAAGGGCGGAGGGAGGCTCTGGAGGGCCGCAGAGGAAGGGCGTGTGCAATTGCGAAGCAGCGAGCACTGAGGCGTCTTTGGGAAGGTTGGGGACAGGAGGGGAGGTTGGAACCAGAGCAAGGGACACAGAGGGCAGGCAAGGAGTCAGTTCTGTGGGGTGGGGGGCGGGTAGGGGGGAGCAGTACTGCAGAAGGCGCTGACATCTGGCGGCTCCACCGCCTTGAACGTAAAAGAATGGCTTCCTTCAGTCTCTGGTGGGCAGCCTCTGGCAGCCTAGTCCGGAGTGTGGAACTTGGTCCTGACCTTGGCCCAGGGCCGGCTTGGCTGGTTGACTGAATAAATGCAGGAATCACACATCCACTTTCTAACTGTCCCCTCTTTTTTTTTGTTGTCCAACATCAGTGAACATTTCAGTGCTTTTTATGCTTTGGTAGATGTGGGATTTCCAAAAGTGCTTCCAGCCCCTCCTGTCGCTGTCTCTAAGACACAGTGCGCTCCTTTCCGGAGGTCCAAGAATCAGGGAATAGCCTGGGCTGGCAACGAACATCATCAGTTCTCATGGGTGAACACCTATTTTTCAATTTTGCTTCCTACCACGGAGCTGTGAAAGGGTTGGTTTGAATTGGTACAACCGCTTGTCCTGGCCCATGGTGAGGAGAGTTCCTTGGGCTTGAGGCCAGGCTGGGAAGTCAGGCAGGCTGCAGCGGGGCCTGATGGGGGCCCGGTAAAGAGCAAGGGCTCCATCGAAGGGGTTTCAAGAAGGTACAAGATGGGGCTGCAGAAGGATCCCCTGGTTGGGAGGAGTCTGCAGGGTGGAGCCCATTGAGAGAGGCAACTGCTTTTGACGAGGCAGCTGAGAGGCAAACCTCTCTCTCCAAGGAATGGATTTGACAATGGGACTTAAAGAACTTGGCCCCAGGGTAAAGGAGATATTTTGGGAAGTGCAGCTGCTTATATTATTTTTAAATCCCAAAGGGAGGGGGAAAAAAATCTTCCCTTTTAAAAGTGCACTGGCTAATTTAAATCATGGAAGAATAAACTTGGGGCAGGAATGGAAATGTGTTATTCATGGAGCATTTCGGAACAAGACAGAAGAAACCCCACTGTGGCTTTGCGCCTTCAGGCCTTGGCTTTGCATGACGTCCACCTTGCTAATGTGGCCCGTCTGAGGGCTGATGGGAAGAGCATGAGCTAGCTGGGCAGCTGGTGTCCCAAAAGAGCATCAGCCATGGGCATTGCCAGGGCTGTTCTTACTAGCTCAAAGCACAAAGAAATAGTTCCTGTCCGGGATCTCTCTGCCTGGGTGAGCAGATGATGACCCATTTCATTACAGAGATCTAGTGACCATCCCTCTGTAGCGGGAGCCATCTATAATGCCCAGGGGTTCCGGACAGAGAGCTTCCTGGCAGCCATGGAGAGAAAACATTCTATAGAAGACCGTTAATGAGCAGCCAAACAGTGCTATGGGACAGTGATCAGTTCAGTCAGCACACACGAGAGCTCTCCCAGCCAGGCCTTGTGATGATGCTGGAGGCAGAGAGGAAGAACCCCCAGTGCTGATACCTGGAAGCCATGTAGGTTCCTCAGTGTGCTTTGCTCCCCTCAGCTATCTCTTAAGTGTTGTTCCCTAGAGCGCTGTTTTTCACTCTCCTCTCCTCCTGCGTCTCCCCCTGGAAGATTCCACCTAGCTCGTGGTAACACCCATCTTCTCATCACTGTCGAAACAAGGGCTCCCATTGCATTTTGCTGCTAAATTTCCGTCCCTTCTGCCCAGAGTCAGCTGGCTGTCTCCTCGGCTTGCCCCAGCAACTGCAAACCTTTTCTGCACGTGTCCCCAGGCCCTGCCCTCTGCTCACTTCTCACTTTCTATCTCTCTCTGGGATCGGTAGACCTGATGTCCTTCATATCCTTTGTTTCCCCTCCCTCCACCCCCGTACCACCTCCATACTGAGCCCTGAGTCCGTAGAGCCTCATATGCTGGGCCTGGCTGCAGGTGAAGGTCCTGGCTTTGTGTCACGCCCCTGGGGCACACATATGTGACACTGGGGGAAAGTCAGGAGAAACTTACCTAGCCTAAGAAGGAACCACCGGTCCTTTGCATCCCAGCGAACTCAGCACGATGTGCTCTGGGCCCAGGCTGGGCATGCACTGTGGGGCAGGGCAGGAAAAGCCCTTCAGTCTGGGGAGTCCGCAAATCCACCTTTATGCTGTTTGGTCCTGGGCAGAGGAAACTCCGGGGAGCAGAAGAACAGAAATCCTGCCTGCCTGGACCAGAAAGGTGACTCACCAGGGTGATTCATTGCATTCAGTAGTTCTTTTTTAAAAAAACAAACAAATATTTTATATCCATGAGTAAAAGTGAGCTTTCTAGTCCTTTGTGACGGGAACAAGGCAGCTGTGTTTGGAGCACAGTGAAGTGAATTACTTCTCTGTCTCCATTCTAGTCCTCTCTAGCAATTGAGCCAACTCTGCAGCGCTTCCTTGGACTATTGATTTTCTGAGAACTTTAACACCTTGACTCGGCATGATCGTCTTGGGGAAAAAAACAGTAGCAGAGGAGCTGTGCTATCTACCAGATTCAGTGAACTCGGAAGTCCAGTGTGCTGGTGTGAACTTGATGTCATGAGTGCTGGCGTTTGTGGCTGGGTGAATGAGTGGGTGCAGGCGTGGAGCAAGTTGTAACTAGGAGCCTTTCTGCAGTAGACACCATGCGAAGCACCTGGAGCTATAAAGGCACATCGTAAATGTAGAGGAAGGGTACCTCATCCTGGGAGTGAGGAGGAAGGGAGGGCTTCTTGGAGGTAGTGAGGAGGAGTTGGCCCAATAAAGAGTGGGGAGCAAAACGTAATCCAGAAAGCAAGACGTGTTCCCCTGGGCTCAGCATGCAGGGACCTGGTTTGGCTGGGGCGAAGGTTGCGTATGGGGGTGTGGCAGCGGGTGAGGCTGGGGAGACAGGCAGGCGCCAGGTCCGGGAAAGGAGGCTTGATGCATGCAGGCCATGGAGCCAGCGCGTGGTTCTGCACCTTCAAAGGGCCTGCGGAGGAGCGGATGAGCTGGACGTGATTGCATCGGAGAGGCCAGCTGGCTGTAATGTGGAGGATGGGCTCAAGCACAGCAGGACAGCAGGCTGTGGCAGTGACTCAGGTGAGACAAGCTGAAAGTCTGGAGAGAGGCGTGGCGAGGACAGATGGAGTCCAGGTGGAAGCACATCCTTAGCTCGCTCTTCCTCCTCTTTCCCCTCCCCTGGCCGGGATGCTGTCTCTAAAGTTTCCCTGACAAGTCACAATACTTTAGTCTCTTCCAGTGGGACACAAGCCTGAAGACAGATCCCAGGCACCACTGCTCAGTAGTTTGAGGTGGGCTAGTCAGTGACCTCAGCTCGTTTCCTGGCAAGGCGGGAAGGGCTGGACCCTTGCCCACCACAGAAGGTTCTGTGAAGATAGACGAGGCTGGTGGATGAGATCTGTGCTGGCTCTGCTGTGAGGAGCATGCCGTGACAACCCCAGGGCAGAGCTTGTCTGTGGTGCATTGTGGGGACGTGACTTCTCCCTGTGTACAGACTGTCACTTCTTCCTTCTTGGTGGCTTTTGAGGTGTAACTGCACACGGAAGTAGGCAAGACAAGGGTTTGCTGTTGGGGTGTAGAGCTGGGTAAGCACAGACATCCTCTCTCTGCTTTTTGGAGGCAGATCATGCTGAGATCAGCCACAGTGACATCCCTGCGCTAGGGGCGCTGGAACTGACAGTCTCATCTCCCCTTCCCCTTCCCAGCACACCCCTCTGCACCAACCTGACCTCTGCCTAAGCCCAGGGAAGCCTTTTGGGGATTCCTGCCTGAGTTTTGACCTGGGGGCATTTTAGACCCTTGAGTGGCTAGTACAAGTGGCCCTGGATGGGTTCCAGATGTGGGGAGGGGGGTGTTGGGGGTGTCAAGGGTGGGGAGACAGGTGTTCTTTGCCTCCAGCCAGTGTGTTGCAATCACAGCTATACTTTTCCTGGGTCAACAGTCAGAGTCAGGTTGCTGTGTGCCAGTGGCACCCAGGGGTGACTGCATTAGAGGTTTCCTAGTGACCGGAATCCAATGGAAGCACAGAGGCATGGAGGCACTTGGGCTAGGGTGTGTGAGGATGAACCCCTGTGTGCCACTGCTTAGTAGCTTGAGATGGGCTGGTCAGTGCATCCAGTTCCTTTCCCGGCAGGGTGGGAGGGATAGCAAATAAGCCTGTCCACCACAGAAGGTTCTGTGAAGACAACGAGGCTCGTGTATCAGATCTGTCCTAGCCCTGCACTAACTCTGAAGGCTGGGACGTGTCTAATCCACATCCATATCCCCAGTTCAAGCTGGTGCCCAGCAGACTCACAGGACTGGTGTTGTTGGTTAAATGAGTGAATGGATGGTGCAGCCAAGTGTACAGGACATGGGGAGTCCTGAATAATGTAAAATTACTAAGAACTTGTCTAGCCAAACAAAGGCAATCTGCCCCTTGCCCCGTGCCCACCCACGTTCCACATAAAAGTGGGAATTAGTGGAAAGCTATTGTTTTCGAACATCTTTTTTTGCATCAATTCTTGGCAATGCATTTGTTACCAAATCCTTTTCTGATGGATCTGTGAAAGTAGGGTAGACCTTTACTGATGTGACCCAATCGCTACCGACCATTATAGAGGGAAAAACTCCAACACCTCTGGGGCACCAAAGTTGTCCATCTCAGGAAAGTATGTTAAGTCTGTCTGAAACAAATCGCCTCCTGCTTGTTGGATGAAAGGGTCTTTTCCACCTGTAATTTCTTTCTTCTTATTTTTCTGTTTCTACAGAACTGACTTTGAAGTCAGATTGTTCTGACTTTTTTTTTTCCTTCAAAGATTCATGTATTTATGCATACAGAACTGGAGTACAGGCCAGAGGTGCAGCACTGGTGAGAGGATTCACCAGAGACAGAGTGGGGAGCAGAACAGGCAGATTGATGAAGTGCCCTGCTGAGGGGAGCAGCAGGCGGGTCAGGAGAGGTCTGCTGTGCCATGTGGGTCACCTCTGGGGCTGGGGATTGAACTCGAGCCAAAGCGCCTGCCTCTAGCTTGCAGTGCTGAGCTTTAACCCACTGTACCACCAGGCAGGCCCTGTTCTGACTTTTTAAAATCCTGGCTCCACCACTTTCTGAACTTGGCTTAGTCATTTGACCTCCCTGGACTTCAGTTTCTTTATGTGTGAGCACACACACGAACACATATGAATACACAGCAAACACACACAAACACGCATGCACCCCACAGGCCTTCTGCTTTGCCCTGAACCCCTCCATGGGCTGGCATCTGGGCACATCTGCCATGGGCAGCTCCCAGCCAGGGCCTGACTATGGCAGGAAGCTACACGCGCCTCTTCCGGGGAGAACCGGGACTCGTCAGTTGGTCGACACAGCTCCTTGGAGGCCTCACTGAAGGTTCTTGGGCCTCGGTGGTCTCAGGTGCTCACCCCCATCTCTGTTCTTCCTGAGGGTTAGACTCCCAGGGCTGATGGCTGTCTTCACACCACCACCGGCTTGCTCAGATTTTCTCCCACACGTGTTTCCCCTACGAAGACCCACGAGCCCCTCAAGCCCTCATGGCCTCCACTCTGGCAGCACTGGTCTCTCCCAGGCGATGATCCCTGGCACTGAAGACCCAGGGCATCTGTGAAAGCAAAGCGCTCAGCAGAGTGACCGGCACAAAGTACGTGGTAGCCGAGTGCGAGGACCTGTCTTCCTATCACTGCCGTTGACTTCGGCCAGTTTTACTCCTTGTTGCCTCCAGACCGAGACCTCTGGGGGCAACTTAGTCTGGGAACAGGAGGAGTAATGGTTCCCGAGGAGAATGGCTGAATTAAAACACCCTTGAAAGATGGATCCAAGTCGAAGGAAAGGCACAAGCCAGATGCTTTCTCATCCACTGAAACGAGCAGTCATCTTTGCTAAACCAACTCTGGTTTTTGTGAAATACCCCGATGGTGCAGGACGGCTGTGGTCGCTGCCTGCACTGCTGACATCTGGGAATGTTCCAGCCAGTAATCCAGAGCAGCGTATTTGCTGTTCCCGACAACCCTGTGCCATTAGAAAAAAAAAAAAAAGTGGCTGTGATTGTTCACATTTCACAGATAAGGAAACAGGGAAACCCGGGGACAGGTTCAAGGTCACCCAGCCACTGATGGGTTGGAACTGAAGCTCTGGGTTTTGCTCCTGGTGCTTTGGAAGCTCAGGATTCTGTTCAGAGTCAGCTCCCCGCGACAGTCTCCTGGCAAACAGGCCCAGGAACCAGCCCGAAAAGACCTTTCTCAAGTCCCAATCAGCCCAGCCTCAGGGACACCCGTGCCTGGCTCTGCCCAGGATGTGGGTTGTGAAGGCTCCCAGCTCACTGACCTCTGTGCCCGATGCCACCCCTTCTTCACACCCTGGGAGCCTTCTACCGGACTTTTGCTACCTGGTGCTCTGACACATCTTCCCAGTGTGACATGTCAGTCCCCGAAGCCTGGAGGGACCATGACTCAGTGATTTATCACACCCCCACACAGCCCCTCAAGCCATCTGGTGTTAAGTACATGCTTGTTTATTGAAGGAGGTGGTGATTCTGATGGGGCTTTCATTCTTGTTGAAGGAATCCTCATCCTCATCAACAATGACAACAAAACCAGGACAGTCATTTGCTCCGTGCCAGGCCCTGTGCCATGAAATGGAAACCCAGTGACTAAAAGGCAAGCTTTTGAGCACCAAGGCCGGGGAGGAGATGGGCATGCTCGTGTGCCTGGGGAGCCCAGGAAGGCTTCATGGAGGAGGCAGCTCTGAGCTGAGACTGAGGAGTTGAGAATCTCCCAGGCAGATGAGGATGGGGACGAGACAACTGGCTGAGGGGGTCTCTGCGGAACTGGGTCTGCGGGATGGAGCATGCTGGGCTGGAGGACCTGCTGCTCTGTGTCACTGGAATCAGGCGTTTCTCCTGGACGCTGCTTGTCCACACAGACTGTGTCGTTAGGACGTGCCAATGGGCCTTCTTCCCTTTTCTCTTCATTCACCTGCTCAGCCATCCTTGTCTGGCCAGCTACTGAGTGCCAGGCTCTGTGCAGGGCACAGGATAGAGAGGGGAGGGCAGGGGGCGTGGGGCCTGAGCCGAAAGAAAGAGCTAGACGAGAAGTAATCAGCCTTTTTTTAGTGGTACAGTGTGGTGAGGGCTGCCGCACGCAAGGGGGACCTCGTGTGTGTGTGTGTGTGTGTGGTTTTCTCTTGATGCTGTAACACATTGCCACAACTGACTGCCACAGTTACACCATTTCTACCGTTTGATTCTGGAGGCTAGAAGTTCTAAATTAACCTCCCTGTTTGAAATCAAGATGTAGGTAGGGGCGATCCTTCTGGAGCTGCTAGAGAAGAAATCTGCTCCTTGCTTTTTTAGTTTCTAGAGGCTGACTGCCCATCTTGGCCCGTGGCAACTTTGCTCTGACCTCTGTGTCTCTCCCAGGCCTCCTCTCTGTGAGCCTTCCGCCTGCCTCTCCTGGGGTGTTTGCAGTTGTCTTGGGCCTACACAGGTCATCCCGGTCAGGCCTCTCATCTCAAGGCCCCTAACTGAACAGCATCTTCTGTCATGCATGTTAACAAATCCTTGGGTCCCAGGGACGAGGGTGTGGACATAGTTGGGGGGCATTGTTTCCCTGACCACAGACGAAGCGGGAGAGAAGGGGAAGAGATGCTTTCAGCAGTGCATGGGTCAGAATTTGAGGGAAAGCAGAAGCAGGAGGCTGCTGGATTGGTCCAGGCAAGAAGTAATATTGGTCCAATGAGGCTGGTGGCTTTGGGGACATTGAGAGGCACGGGGGTGGGGGGTGGGGGGCCGAGACACAGGGAGGAGTTGAAGGAGTGGCAGATTTGGGCAAGCCTGGATGAAAGCCTTCTGGACAAGCTCCCCCACCTGAGCATCAGCCAGGGCAGGCAGGAGGTGGAATAGAAGGGATGGCCAGAACACAGTGACCTGCCCGCCGGCTCTAATTCTCAACATCTTTCAATCTGAGATTCCAGAGAATGTTCTGTTTCTGTAAGTCAGAAGGAAATGTAACGTCGGATGATTTTATTTGATAGAAAAGTATACAATAAAAGGTTGATGTTCAGCTTGACTTCCAAAGAGAACGATCTGGTTTTGGGACTCCATGAGTTAAGACACAAACCTAGTTTCTCTAGGTGGCTGCCCTCCAGCCAGGGGTGGCCCCGGTCATTGGTGACATTCCTGGGCTTTTATCTACCCCGCACCCCCTAAGGTGGAGACTGAACAGTGAAGTAGCTCTCGTGTGAGAAGCCTTTTGCCCCCACTCCGATAACTAAGTTTGTCATCTCCTAACTCCTTATTTCCACAACAGCCCGGCTACACTGTGGCAGAGGCCATAATATGAATTCGAATAATAAAGGGAGAGCAAAATCGAAGTGCACTGACTGTTCACTGCTGCCTAAGACAGATTTTCGAAATGTTTGATAGCGTAACCAGCGCCATCCTGCCCTGGACTTATTGTCTTTGCAGGGAAGTCTCCAGCTTAGCATATTTATTTGCCTGGTAATGTAATTACCCGAACGGAGAACATTGACCATTGAGAATTCGATCTGTTCTGAAGAGCAGGGGAAATTTCCTTTCTTTGGAACAAAGTAGACACACTCTCTTACTAATAGATCAGGAGCAATTACATTGTCATCAACTTTTCTCCTGCAGAATACATCTAGGATACACTTTTTTTTTTTTTAGGTCATCAGGTTAACTGGAACAAGTCATCTTAATGTTTCCTGGGCTGCTTTTGGTTACTTTTCTTTCATTTAACTCAAACTTCCTTTACCTTGTGTGTCTGATTTCTGGGTCTGTCTCTTTGAGCTTGCTCAGCCTTCCTTTCTTTTAGACCTGCAGCCCTGGATAAAAGGGACTTTGACTTTTTTTAAATTTAATTTTAATTTAATTAATTTTGCATAGAAGAACTGGGGTGTATACCAGGGGTGTGGGTGGTTGGGAGGATTCACCAGAGAGACTGGGGAATGCTCACGTCTGCACAGCTCATGGTGTCACTGAGCCCCCGGGTCTTGGACCGAATGGCTGGCTCTCCCTCTTTATTCCTCCAGACTGAACTATATACCTTTGACCAGATATAGTGATTTGTCATATCTTGTCCACTTTGCTCAAACGGGGGCTGGTGGGGGGGCACGGAGGGAGGAGATGAATGACAATAGCAGAGACACTGCTTTTCAAATTGGACGGCGGTAGCATATAAGCATTTCAAATTCAATTAATTCTTAAAAAATCAATCTAGCACCGCGGGTGCTCATTTTTGTAGACCTCAAACAGGCACCTAGCAACTGAGCAAGTTCCTGGACTGCACCGTTTTTAATCCTCCCATGTGAAAGCTGGCTGGAGCAAGACATCTGTGCTTTGTTTCTCTCAGGTTCTGTGTTTCGTATTTATAAACAAACTCTCTCTGCCCCTCCCTTCCCCTTTTCTCAGTGGCCGTTCCTGCAGCCGCGCCCCCGGTGTGCCAGTCCAAGGGCACCAGTAACGGGCACTACCCGGCCCCACGCCTCTCCATCTCCTCCCGAGCCACGGTGGTAGCCAGGATGGAAGGCGCCTCCCAAGGGGGCCTGCAGACCGTCATGAAGTGGAAAACGGTGGTGGCCATCTTTGTGGTTGTGGTGGTCTACCTGGTCACCGGTGGCCTGGTCTTCCGAGCGCTGGAACAGCCCTTTGAGAGCAGCCAGAAGAACACCATTGCCCTGGAGAAGGCAGAATTCCTGCGGGACCATGTGTGTGTGAGCCCCCAGGAGCTGGAGACCTTGATCCAGGTGAGCGGGGAGTGAGGGATCATGGCCTGTCGGTGGGTGGAGCGGACAGGCTCGGTCTGCTCTTTCTGGCTTGCTTTCTGGCTTCCGTCCCTTATGCCATCTTTGGATGGGCAGGGAGGTCCTCTGTGGGTGGGGAGGGGGTGTTGGAGCCCTTAAGGAGGCTGGGAGTGAGGCCGGGGCCAGCTGGAGCGCGTGCAGTGGCCCGCGAGGGGGCTGGCCAGGATCTGTGTCAGGGTTCTTGGATGTGGTGGTCGGGGCTTTGGAGTTTCAAATTCGAGTCCCCCAGTGTGTGCTGGTGAACTTCCTGTTCTGTAGTCTGGGCAGAGAGGGAGGCCTAGACGTCACAGAGAGAACTGTAATAATCCGGGCTGTATTAACCTGCCCAGGTCCACGAGAATGAAGTTGAGTAAAGGCCACCAGATGAGGCCAGAGGAGTGTGCTGGTGGCTTGGGAGAGATGTTTAGGTCGAGTAATGGGGATGAGATAATGAAGATGCTAGAAATATACAAGGCTGATGTGTTTCAACATTAGCGTGTCAGGCATGGTGCTGAGGCCCTCACCTACCTGGGATATTACAGAAACAGGATCTGTAGGAAAACAGAGGCCGAGAATGGAGGCTCCAACCCAGAGAACAAGGCTTGAAAGCAGGGTGTGGTGGGCTCGGCAGGGGTGAATTGCGACTGGGAAGGACTGGGAGAAGGAGAGCCCCCCAAGGTGGTGTGATGGCAGGATGTGATCAGGAAGCCTGAGAGTCCTTGCTGGGCAGAGAGATCTGAGTCCATAAGGAGGGAGGGCAAGTGTCTGGGGCCCAGTTGGAGGCTTCACCTGGAAAGCCAGGAAAGATGGCAGCCTCTGTGACTGAAGCTGATTTCCTGCCCTAGGCCCCCAACCTGAAACCCCGAAAGGTAGGTCCTGGGGGAAGGACGTGGCATTATGGATACAAGGGAGTCTCATCATTCTAGGAGTTGTAAAACTTGGAAGGCAGAGACAGGAAAAAGATGGCTCCCCCTCACACCTTCTGGCTCTGGGGTTACTCATGTTAAATCACAGGGCTACTGCAGCCTCAGAATCCAGGATTGTCAAGACTGGGCTGGCTGATTATTTATTTCTGACAGACTAGGTGTTTCTGAGGTTACTTAGGACCTGTTACCTTCACAGAAGTTGTGTGCTTTTAAATTAGTTTTGATTATCTGACTTGACTCTTAAATAAACAGACATATGTATATATATTTTTAAATTTAATTAATTTTGCATAGAAGAATTGGGGTGTATACCAGGGGTGTTGGTGGTTGGGAGGATTCACCAGAGAGACTGGGGAGCAGAACAGGTATTTTTCCTCTCAGAATAAATATGATTTCATACCTGTGCCTTATCATTTTTATTTAAAAATAAGACTAAAAATGCTAAAATCCAAGGGCACTATTTTCATATTACTCTGTCTTAGGTAGTATTGTCTCTTTTTCTCCTTTTGTCAGAAAATACTACCAAATGTGTGGTGAGAGAGCCTCTTTAGGGTGTAGAAAATGAAGAGAGCAGTTCCGTAGAGGTTTTTTTTTTTTTTTTTTAAGATTTATTTATTTCTGCATACAGAACCAGGGTACAAGCCAGAGGTACAGGGGTGAGAGGATTCACCAGCGACAGAGCAGGGAATAGAACAGGCAGATTGACAAAGTACACTGCTGAGGGAAGCAGCGGGCAAGAAAGGAGAGGTCTGCTGCACCATGTGCGAATTGAACTTGTGTTGAAGTGGCTTTAGCTTCATTGTGCTGTGCTTTAACCCACTGTGCTACCAGGGAGGCAAAACTTTGGAGAGTTTTGAGTTAGAATGAAGCTGTGTATACAGGCTGTCATGTGTTGATGTGCTGTGAGATCGTTTTAGTTATAAGACATACAATCCCTTCCTTCGAAGATGGTATGACTTTAATCTAGAGTCTTGCCTGAATTTTTCTTCCTTATACAGGGAGATTGGTAGGAAAAGAGAGGGGTCTTATGGTCTTTGCATCCATGTGTGGATGACGCATTGTTTGTGGCTAATTATTGCCATCAATATAGATACATTTGTGAACTGAAATATCAAAATCTATAGCCTGGTGCTGCCCCCAGTTCTCTGGTCCTATTTACACCTTTGTTCCTTCATCCAGAATTCTGTTTTCCTTTCTGAAAGAACTCAGAGGCCAGAATGAAGAACAGGTTGGAGGAGAGTGTAGGCTTGGATTCTTCAACTGCCATTGAGACCTTTCCCCTGGTTTCGTCTCAAAAGTGTCTCTGTAAAATGAGCATGCAAACTGCGTGTGCCTTCAGATTTCTTTTTTTTTTAAAAAGATTTATTTATTTATTCATACAGAACTGAGGTACAGGCCAGAGATGGGGAGGGTGAGAGGATTCACCAGAGACAGAGTGGGAAGCAGAGCAGGCAGATCAATTAAGTACACTGCTGAGGGGAGCAGCGGGCAGGTCAGGAGAGGTCTGCTGCTCCCTGTGGGTCACCTCCGGGGCAGGCGGGGATCGAACTCATGCGCAAGTGGCTTAAGCTTCTTCGTGCTGTGCTTTAACCCGCTGTGCCACCAGGGAGGGCCCCCAGATTTCTAACAATTAAAAAAGCTACCCTTCCTTAGGTCCCATCTATGAGCTAGGCACCTTACCCCCTTCTAGCATTAAGCTTTCCAGCCACACTAAATTGGTGCTATTAGGCCCATTTACAGGGGAAGTGGAAGTGGCAGAACTGGGGTGTAAGTGCCTGGCTCTCCCCATCCTGTAAGAAAGTTTTGCTTCATTATAGGCTTAACTATCCCATACACATTTGTTGTATGTCAAACACCTTCCGAAATTTCAGCCGCCAAAGAACATTGAGCTCCTTGTTCACCAAAGGAAAGCATTTCGCCCTTTCTTGTCCCTTTCCCCAGGAACATCAGTCCTGCCCCTGGCATACTTTAAGGTCTCCAGCTGCTATGATTTCAGGATTTATACTGAATATTGTCTTTCTTACAATATAGGCTGAGCAGGTTTACAAAACCCATCACGACTTGTCCTCATCAATTTGATTCCTTCCTAGGACAAAATGTCCTCACTGTGGGGCTGGGGAGCATTGGCTCACTGGTAAAAACTCTCCAGCCCTTGGGCGGGGTGTCAATGTGGGGTGCTCTAAATGGGAAAAAGAGTATTATTGTTTCTCATCAGAGTCTGAGGAGAGTGACCGGCAGTAAACACGTGGGATAGATAGTATTTATCTGGTAATGGCAGGACTCTAGCTAGCCTAGATTCTAGATTGGTTCCTGAAAGGATCGGTAGTCTCGGTGCAGCTAAGGATGAAGGGTCAGGCCAAGTTTCTAACCTCCCGGGGTGGTGTTCCCAGAGCCCAAATATAGGCCAGAGGTCAGTAAAGTCATGCCCGCCGGGGAGTTTGGATAGGTTTTCATAGGGTAAGGAAGCTGCTTTGCTTTGCATTGCTCCAAGACAATTAATCAGTGACGCTTATCTGTGTGTCAGCCGTGCAGAGCTGATTCCCAGAATGCAGGCAGTTGCCAGACTTTAGGAAGCTCAAGGTTCAGAGGCTCCAGGCATGCAGACAGAGCAGTCCCAGAGTCAAGGTTATTTACTCTACTCCAGGCGGCCTGGGCCGCCTGGACCTCACAAATCCTGGGCAGTGTGGCTCCCATGTCACTAACACACACAGGCAGATTAAGCAGACACGTGCACCCGTGAAATGTAGCCAGAGCTCAGAACCGTAGCTGGGAGTGGGGGGGGGGGGGGGGGGCTCCCAATGAACTGTGGCACTTGAAGGGTTATGGGGGGCTCCAGAGGAGAAGGATCGGGCATTACTCCTGGAAGGTGAAAAGGTGAAGAAAGATGGATTGTTGTTATGGTGATGTCTCATTCATTCATTCATTCATTCATTCATTCATTCATTCATTCATTCATTCATTCCCACTTTCTTTAAATTGTTACTGGACTCCACTGAAGTTCAGGTAACACAGGTAACAGTAGGCATTGGAGTAGAGTAAATAAGACACACCTCTGTGGTCCTGGTTCTTCAATAAAATACACCAATCCCCCCCCCAACCCTGGGGTCTTGAGAGGATTCAAATTTATAATTCATGAGAAAGGCTTTGAACAATCCCGAACATGTGATGCATGCTCAAAAAAAAAAAAAAAGTGTAGTGCTATTGCTGCTGTTGGGGTGCTATTGGAGGGGTTCAGGGTGGCCAGCAGTGTTGTTAATGGGGAGGGGATCTGCAGATAGATAACAACTGCAGACATGGAGTGGGCAGAGGCCAGGGGTGCTGCCACTGGCCTACCGTGCCCAGGGTGGCGCCTCATCACAGGGATTACCCAGTCTAACCTGTCAGTGGTTAAGGAGCTCTGGAGGAAGAGGCACATAAACCACTAATAGAAGTAACTGGGATATGTAAACTGTGAAATTGTAGTAAGGAAATTAGGCAATTCTGTGGCTGCTGTTTAGTCCCTCGTGCCCCACAGCTGTTCTGTGAGGATTATTGTCTTTGTGCCCATTTATAGAAGAGGACACTGAGGTAATAGGAGATGGATGAAGTTACGCTCCCAAGGTCACCTGTTACTGAGCAGGATCCAATCTCAGGTGTCTGATGTGCTTCCTGGGCTCTTCACTACCACACGCATGTGGACACGAGGGTGTGGTGGAGGTCACGGGTGAAGGTCACTCAGACCTCGTGTGGGGTCTGTCCAGGGAGCTTCTATTAGCCACTGTGGGTTGAGGTGTGGGGCCTGGGGAGGGGGAGAAGATAAGGTTGGGTGGGGGGGGGGAAACCTCATACTGTCAGAAGTAGGGAGCCACTGAAAGACTGAAGCTAGGCAGTGACATGATGGAAATTTTCTGTGGGAGAAATAACTCTTTTAGCAATGGGTTGTTGGGTTGGAGGGTGAAAACTGGAAGGAAGAAAATCCATTGGAAGATGGCAACAGGAGGTGGGAGATGTTCAGAGGTAAAGAGTCACCCTGAAGAGAATTCCACAAAGGAGACTTGAAAGGGCTCATTTTTATCAGTGCTTTGGTGGTAGGTGCACTATGGTAACTACACCCGAAGGGTGTTCCTCTACTCCCCAAATACAAATGATGACATACACCAGCACTGCCTCAGTGACGACAGTAAGCGACTCTTACCCCTTCCACAAGTGCTTCAGCGCTGCCAGTCCGAGCGGAGGCAGGGAGCGGCAGGGCCGGGTTGAGCTCCTGCTTACAGCTGGTGAGTGGAGCAAGTCGAGGAGCCACCCAGGCCTCCCTGCCCTTCTGGAAAATGCCTTTGTGTCCACCTGGTGAGGCGCTTGAGGACGAAACCAAAAATGACAGTTACTTTTAGTCACTGTTCTACTATCTCTTTGTTATAAATGGAAGGAAAGAAGAAAGAACCCAGAAAGTCCTCCAGTTACATGCATCTTGGGATTTGCTCCCGGGAAGGGAAGACAGTTCCTGAAGTGCCCTGGGGGGGGGCTTTAAACCCTGACTTTTCTAATTGACAACTTTTCTTGACTTGCTTCTACTGTTAAAATGCAAATTCCCCCGAGTGCCAGGTCTCCA
>NW_004567114.1:10683182-10712449 GCF_000260355.1 Condylura cristata
AGGGCCGGGGTGAGCTCCTGCTTACAGCTGGTGAGTGGAGCAAGTCGAGGAGCCACCCAGGCCTCCCTACCCTTCTGGAAAATGCCTTTGTGTCCACCTGGTGAGGCGCTTGAGGACGAAACCAAAAATGGCAGTTACTTTTAGTCACTGTTCTACTATCTCTTTGTTATAAATGGAAGGAAAGAAGAACCCAGAAAGTCCTCCAGTTACATGCATCTTGGGATTTGCTCCCGGGAAGGGAAGACAGTTCCTGAAGTGCCCTGGGGGGGGCTTTAAACCCTGACTTTTCTAATTGACAACTTTTCTTGACTTGCTTCTACTGTTAAAATGCAAATTCCCCCGAGTGCCAGGTCTCCAGCCCAGAGAGTAGCAATGCTTGAGCCCATGGAGAACACTCATCCCCACTACCTGAATTGTCCTCTCTGGACGGTCCTCTCTATCCCAAGCTGAGGACACGACCTCAAGAAGTAAACGTGTTGCTGGCTCTAGCAGTCTTCGCTTCTCCTGGCCATCATCTGCCTGGTATGACACACCTGTCAGAGAACCTCAGGGACCCACAAGACTTGGGCAGTCCCCCAGGTCACCCGAGTAGAGCGCTGAGGTCAAGGTGAGCCCAGGTGAAAGGGCTGATGTCCTCTGTGCCTGATTGTTGTTGGGACCCAATGAGGTGGGAGCCCACAGATCTTCTAATATAGTGCCCTGGGACAGGAGAGCAGGACACGTAAGGTCTATCCATCTCCTGAATCCTCCCCCTGAGACCACGTGCAGGCGTCTGCAGATGACTGTACTTGGGAGGTTTCCCGCAGAGCTGATGTGATAATAAAAAATAGCTCGCACTTCTGGGTTGTTGACTTTCCTCTCAGCACCCTCTACATGCTTCTAAGGTCCTTCAGCTCATTTGACCCTTGCAGCAAGCCTGCAGCCAGGTTCTCTGATCACCCTTCCTTTTTATCATTCCACCTATGGTTGAATCAGTCAATTTTTGGAAGTTTGGCCACTGGCCCCAAACCACATAGCCAGTAAGTAGGTGGTTAAATTGGGGTTGGAGTCTTGGGAAAGCAGACTCCAGAGCCCATGGGCCTAACCATGGAGCCATCCTGCTCATCTTTCTCAGTGGTGAGTATCCCCAACACCAGATCTGGGTCTTTCATTCAAGCATAGACTCCAAGGAGAAGAAGGAGGGAGGAGAGTTTCTTGGGGACACCTGGGAGGCCCGACATGGGGCCATTGCTCCCCCAAGGTGGACTGTTGTCAGAGGGTCTATTCCCAAGGAAGGTGCATGGTGGTCATGGAGGAGCAGGGTGTTAGAGTGAGACCCCTGGGGGCCTAGTCACCCTCTTGCCCAGTGCTGGGAGGAGTGAGTGAGCTGACCCACATGAAGCGCCTCGCAGGTTGCTGGCGGTGGGAAACAGTACTTCTTACCCCCTTTCTGTCATGCTCCATAGTCACGTGCAGGGAAGGAGTCGAGGGGACCGTGACAAGCGCCCCTGGAGTGCTTGTGTTTCTTTGTAGTCAAGCGCTTCGAAGGTCTTTTCAAAGTTGCGATTTCGCGAACTCGATGTGACAGTCGCTGCAGCCCACGCGCTTCTTTGCCCCGGATGCTCTCGCCTGCCGTGACTGCGCATTTCCCTGTTCCCTGGACAGTCATCTTCGGGACTTGTGTCCTGGCTGGTCTTGGAGAAGCATTCATCTTGTTTGATCCTCAGGAAACAAAAGCATGAGCGGACCTCACTGACCCCCAGGGAGGGGCAGGGGCTTCTGCCTACCTGGATGGATGATGGCCTGTAGCTGTGGCTTACAGCTTGTGCATTTTGAGTCATTGGAGAACCTGGAATGGCTTCTGTGGGGGCTGCGGGTGGGAGGGGGTCTCCTGGCTGGGGTCTCTCCTAGTCATAGGAGCCATGTTGCATGGGAGTGGGCTTAGCGGTGTCCACCAGGGAGGACATGGTGTCTTCTAGTCTGAAGACTAGATGTAGCACAAGCAAGCAAGGCTTCCTCCCTCACTGGGGACTGTCCCGGGGGCAGCCCCACCTACCCCGCGTCCCCCACTTCAGCCACTGAGTGAGCCCGTTACCTCACAGTCTTGAAGGCTGACTCCTCCCTGTCCCCCCATACTTCAGTCCTTGTCTCCAAAAATGACTTAACTTTTCAGAACCTTCTTGACTTCAGAACAGCACCTTCTGTCCAGGCAGCATGTCTGAAGCAAGTCTGACACTTCTGTCTGGCTGGGCCTGGCCTGGGAGGCCCTGGGGGTGTGAGTCTGGGCAGGACTGACACAACTTCTGTGCTTTATTTTCTGTTGGTGAACTGGACATTTGCCACTGGCTTTCACTTTACCATCTCTTAGGGACTTTTATCTTTGGCTAATAAATTACTTGAATTTTAGATCATTTGCTCTGAACTTGGACCTCAAGCCGTGCTGGATGAGTATTTCTCCACCCTGGGCATTAAGTCCTGATTGTGTGCAGGTGTGGTGAAGTGGCCCCGTCTGCTCCCTAAGATCACTTTTCACCCCTACTGGAAGAGAGGCCAGGTGCTTGGTGGAGGTCTTGCAGCCAGCCAGTGGCCTAAGTGGGGCTACAATCTGTCACCCTGACTCCAGAGCCCAGGCTCTTAGACTCTATCCTTGACACAGGGGGTCAGAGAGCATGAGATTGTATTGAGACAGATTCTGCTAAGGAACAATCCACTCACACAGCGCGATAGGAGAGGTCTTTTGTGAGTGTGAGCACTTGCCCTCTGATACACCACCGCTCCCTCCTTTGCCCCTTGGATTCATAACTTTCCCATTGCATAGACATCTATGCCAAGGCCAGGGTGCCCAACTGTTGGTTTCTGGCTGTGCCTTTTGTGCCTGATTCCACCATACTTTGGTCGAGGAGGATTTCATTGAAGATTTGAGCACTGCATGAGAGGACTGGGTGCAGTGCTCTGGTCCTGGGCCTGGACCTTGGATGTTGCCATGGTGACCAAAACTGCCATTCTGCACGCAGGAGAGGTCTGGAGATTCTGAGCCGCTGGTCAGTTTTCTCTAGAAGTGGAAGGTGTTGGTTGATTTGCATGATCCAAGAACATTTCCTGTGGCTGCTGTGACATTTACCATTTTCTTCTGCCAATCACTAATTACTCACTCACTCACTCACATTCACTCACTCACTGTCTCAGCTTCTTACCCTCTCACCCACCCATTCACTCACTCATTCATTTACTCATTCCATTTATTAATGCAACGAACTCCTTACTGTCTGCTGTGTGCCAGACACCGTGCTAAATACTGGGGACAGTATTGTGAGTGAAAGACAGACATAGTCTCTGCCCTCGGGGGGCATACGGCCAGGATGACCCCACACCCTAGTTTCCAGGTTTTGGGAATAATTGCGAATAGTATCCCTTCCTCTCTAAAAAGTGTTTTGATTTGAAAGCTAAGAATAAAGAGAGTGAAGAGAAGGAAACTGTATGCCAATGATCACATCAAGAAGCACGAATCAAACGAGGATGAGATTGGAAAAAAGAGGGAGAGAGCTGTGGGCACACGGCAGGAGACTGACTTAGGAGGGTAGGATCCTAGCAGGTGCTGCTGCCTGCCAAGGCTGTGGAGGAAAGAAGCCCTGGATGTCTGAGGGCTTGGGAGAAAGGGAGACCTTGGCCAGCGGGTGGGGAGCAAAGGGAACATGGTTGGCGGTGCTGGGCCTTGGCTTTATCCTGAGCACAGTGAAGCTGCAGTTCCATTTCAAGCAGCAAGGGGACATGATCTGATCAATCAAATACATTGTCATTTCGGCTCTTCTTGTAAATCTAAACGGCAGCCATGGTAGGTAAGAGCTGGTTTTCATTTATTCATTCTTCAACTACCTGTTTATAGAGTATCAACTCTGCTAAGTGACTTACCCTCAGAGAAGCTGAAACCCAGCTGGAGGTGGGAGGGGGGAAGCCTTCGTGACCCGGTGGTGCTTCTGCTTGGCTCACGGCATCACGTGCTCAAGTTCATCTCTCCACTTCGTGGATTCTGTTGGGTGATCACCATTTTTTTCATCTGTCTCCTTCTCATGCATGTGAGCTCTTTGAGACCGATACTGTCTTTTATGGATAAATCCCTCAGGCCTGTCATGACAGCTTCCCCATAGAAGATGCTTAAGGTTTGAGAAATGAGTGAATGGTGCTTTTTACATCTGTTTTGGAGACCAAGAGCCCGTCCTTTGGACCCTTAACAAAAAGCAAAGCAGAAAATGATTTTTGTTCCTCTGCAATAGAATCTTTCTATTCAGCCTGGCTGTCTATAGTATTCCCCAATCATCTGTCTTTGTGCAGATCCCTAGGCAATGATAGCCCTTTAGTCTTTATGTATAATGAGCTGTAAGGACATTAAAGGATTCCTGCCCCTGTAGCCTGAGAAACCCCTGCTGTGTGTCCAGTGGCAGAGCAAGATAAGATGTCTCCTGTGCCCAGACAGTCCCGCCTTCCAAGTGGCCTTTTGTGCTGGGAGCTTAGATTGCAGCTTAGGTAGGAGCCTAGGCTGCAGGGGGCCCTTGGTGAGTGCAGGCTTCTTTGTGCCCCAGGACACAGCTCTGACCAGCTGAAGTGACTCCTGCAGCTGAGGCCCTGAGGTCAGAGGCATTGACTTTTCTCTGGTGAAGCTAAATGGTCAAGGTCTGAGAAGTGGGGCCTGCCGCCCCTGGCCTGTCTCTCCAGGCCTCCACTTCATTATTATTATTGTTTTTATCCCTGGGGGTGTTGAGTCCCTTTCTGTTTAGTGAAGAAGATCTAAAGCTTTTAAGCTCTAAATTAAATTGCTAATGGAAATTGGCATGCCCGCTGGAAAGATGAATTTGTAAATGAGGATTCAGTGTTCCAAAAAAAACTCCCATAAAAATAAAACAAAGAGCCAGAAATAAATGCTACCGTGTCCACAATTATATACAAATGTGCATGTGTTTGCTTTTCATTTAAAGTGAAGTGGAATTGTACGAATCACACGCAGTCAGCCACACGCGATCAAAATCTGGAGAGATGAGGTTTGGTGAGACGTGTGGCTTGCACAATTATTTTTATCACTTGTCATTAAGTGTATCCATTTATGTAATTGATATTTACTGAATGCCTTCATGAAGCAGGTGACGTGTCAGGCCCTTATGATTACCAAAAATATAACAAAAGATGCAAGATACTTACTCCCTGCCCTCCAGAAATTTGTTGTCTGGACAACATTTGCTGGGGTTTTCTAGGGCCGGGCAGTGCTCTAAATGCTTTATGAGTAATGGATCAGTTGATCATTATCATGATCTGGGTAGACAGCCGAGGAATAGAGAAGTTAACTCACCCAAGCTTAACTGAGAGGTACAACTGGGGTCTGGGTCTAGGGACTCTACCTGCTTTTTTTTTTTTTTTTAAAGATTTATTTATTTGTGCATACAGAACTGGGGTACAGTCCAGAGGCTCAGGGGCAGTGAGAGGCTTCACAGAGACAGAGTGGGGAGCAGAACAGGCCGATTGACGAAGTGTACTGCTGAGGGGAGTAGCGGCAGGTCAGGACAGGTCTGCCACGCCATGTGGTCACCTCCGGGGCAGGCGGGGATCGAACTCATGCAGAAGTGGCTTTTAGCTTCTTAGTGTGGTGCTTTAACCCCCTGCGCCACCAGGGAGGGCCTAGAATACCTGCTTTTTAACCGCGATGCTCTACTCCCAATTAGGGAGAATGAGTTGGCTGGAGTTGTTACAGTGGTTGGACCAAGAAGATAGGGAAACACTCAGAGCCCTACTCATGGGGTAACAGTCTCTGTCTCTATCTGTGGGACCCCAAAAAGTCATTCACCTGTGCAAAGACTAAAGAGTGTAATGATCACTCGTTAGCTGGGCACTGCAGGGACTTGGTTTTGTGTTCATGTGAGGCGCTGAGGCTCGGTCAGTAGCTTCTACTTAAAACCAATAGACGTGTGTTAGCATTCAGGTCTGCACATAAATGCAGCTTATCAGTATTTACTGAACACACATATTTTTCTTTCCTTTGTGGTGGAAATGGGCTGAAGTAATGGAAAGCTTGCTAATGCAACATTACTTTATTGAGTAAGTAAGCTTAACCTTTTATTCCTTGAAAAATGAGGACTAGAAGCACAAATTTCTACTTCTCTATATTGTCTCTTGTCAGGTGGAAGAAGGTAACATAACAGATGAGCATTAGAAAATGTTTGCAACCCCACAGAGAGTTATCTAGGGAAGAGGGGGCTTTTAACCAGTTCCAGTGTAACTCGTTCTTACCTATCATGGTAACTGTGGATAGCTATACTTCTGTTTTCTGTTACAGCATTTACAAAATGGGGAAGATAATAGGATTACTTATTTTAATGCTTCCATTGAATCAACATTGCATTATTATGCTAAATGATTTCAGGTGTGCATTATTATAAATCAGCATCTGTGTAGACTCCATGAAGTTCAACACTGCATGTCCAATTCTAATAAGAGGGATTCTTGCAGGATTTTTGCAAGGACTGAATAAGAAAGCAGAGCTTGGCACATTGCAAAAACTGACTACTATGATTATTTTGATGAGTATTCTAGAACATTCTTCAAGTCTCTGGGATTGTGTCTATTTCCTTGCCTGCCTCATTATCAATGTGTTTATCAGAAAGAGGTGCTGACATGGACTCTAAGGGGGCATAGGAAATGAAATATTAATTTGTGACTAATATTGAGCACTCAAGAGCTAGAAGTAGTATAAGTAGATACCTACGATGAAATCAGGATAGCAGAAGCTTTGCTTTTTCATGCTGTTATGAATCATCTGTTGAAGCTCAGCTTCTGTCCAGTGCGATGGCAACAGGAAGAAGAGCCATCTTTCGTTTAGCTCACTCTGCAGTGAGTCAGAGTCCTAAACGCTTTTGTAGCCCAATCATTTCCCAGAAATTGTGCAGACTCATCTCTGATCTCAAGTGCAGAGAGAGCAGGGTATACACCCTCAAACCAGGTGATTTTTCAACATCACTTGGCAAATTTGTGATTCATTCTATAGAGGCTGAGTCCAAACTGAGATGAAAGAATGACAGTTGAAGTTAGTCTGAAAATGTATTGATCTTATCAGAGTATACACCTCTATCCCCCCTTCCTTAGTGGACTTGATAACTTCCTCATGGTTTGTAAAATCTCTTATTTCATCCTTCCTAGTAGTTCATGAGAAAAGCTGAAAGAGCATACCCAAATATGGTTTGGCTTCATAAGGCAGTGTTTAGGTAGAAAAGTCATTCGTTGTCTCTACCCGGGTGCTAATTAATTGAGTGTTGGACCCTCCCACCCTTCTGTCCCCTTCACGCCCTCCCTAGCAAACAAACAATAAGAAAAAAAAGAAGCTTATCTAAGACCACAGGCTCAGGATGATGGCCTGGCTCCTCTTGGGTTTCTCTTGTATTCTTTGAACTGATGCTCCACTGCCCTGTCCATTCTGCAGGCAGCCTTTACCTTAGATTTATAACCAGGTTGTAAAGTTCTGATGAAAGCCTGCTTCTCCCCCTTCTCCCCCCAAGGAAAGGCTAATATTTGCACATAACTGAATACATAGGACAGTAGGAAAATAAACACCATCATAATATTCATCATGGCACTGAAGGTACTTCTCTCTTTACCTTTTTATGGTCTGCCCTGGGTTTAATTGCCTGAGAGTCTGAGGTGATGTGACAGCCAGCACACTCAGGCCAGCCTGGCCGCCGCCTGCCTGGGGGTGGTGAAGGCACAATGCCCCTGCTTCTCAGCACTTGAGGTGTCCCCCACTGGGGCGGGAGCGTATCTGCTTAGTTTGAGGAGGGCTTGAGATGGGGAGAAAGAAGAACATAGAAGCTGCCTTTGCAGTGTCTGGGGTGATGACTTTCCGGGTGACAACCCCGAGAGCTTGCTAGTGTTGCCGCGTGGCTGTGGTGAGGCTCTTCTGCACCCTGAGTCTCGTGCCCCACGGAAGTGTGGTGGTGTCATCTCGAGGCCGCAGAGCTGTCTCTGTGTGTGTGTGAATGCTCAGGAGCATTACTCTTGCTAGCCATCTAATTACAGATGGATGGCAGAAGCCCACGTCCGAAGTCATAGATAATGTCAGACAAAAGCTTGATGGTAATGCTGGGAGGAAGAGTCCCCTCATTTGAAGATGGGGAACTCAAGGCTCAGAGGAGCCCAGAGGAGAGGAACTTGCTCAGGGTGAACATTTGCCACTGTATTCAAGAACTTTCTCTTGCAGTAGCAGGGTAGGGGGTGCTTACATTCCTGTCTCTATGTCCTGAAGCAGAGGCTTCTGGGAACCAGCTACTTGGTGCCTGGCTGGCTGGCGGCCAGAGTATCCTCTGGACACTCTCCCTTTGTTATTTAAAATAGTGGCTGTGGCCTTGTAGCCAGCCCTTCGCCACCGCCACCGCAATGTACTCAGTTCTGCTGCTGTGAACTGTCTGACTGCGAAGTGCTTGTCAGGGTAGACAAATGAGAGGAAACTGTGGCCAGAAATTAATACAGTGCTTTCACTTCTCACCTGCGAGCCTTGCTGCGGATGTGTGAGGTGGTACAAGCTGCTTGGCGTGGGCTTTGGGGGCTCTTTAGAGGCACTTTTGAGCGGTAAGAAATGTGGGCTGCATTTGCACACAGGCTGTGGGTTTCTGGGTTTCTTTCTCTCCATTAATGAGTGCAAGTACACACGCTTGCAAGACATTAATGAAGCTGTTTCTGCACTCACCCTCGCACTCCACCTCACCCTCCACCCGAATGTTGAACTTCTAAGTCCCTTTGCTGACTGTCCCTCTGGCACGGAGGCCCAGAGCCATGGGGTGTCCTAGGTGAGGGGCTTTGTCCCTACAGCACAACCACATCCTGGGTGCCCCTGGCCTGGGGGCACGGCGTGATTATTCACCGAGTCCCTTTTCACACGCTGCAGGTGTCCTGGCTTGGGCTGCAGATCAGCTAATCACTCAGCTAATCAATCACCCAATCGAGTCTGTGGCTCAGCCCAACTCACGCAAGTCAAGTGATTATTGCTCCGCATTTGTTTGTCTTTCTGTTTGGTGCCACATAAGGAAACAGAGTGGATGATCTCACCAAGGACAGATCATAGGAGAAAAGCCACAGACAGTTAGTGGTCCTCTGCGGCTCATCATTCATCCCGGCGCGGCGCTAACACTCAGGACGGCACCTCCTGTGTCCGAGCAGTGATTTATGCAGCCCGGCGTTGCCTTGTGGGATTATAGCCACGAGGAACTTGCGGAGCCAGAGCCTGTGGGGGTCCCTGAGGGATCTTTACTCCCCCCCTTTGCTCATCCTTCATCTGCGCCTTAGACACCAGCTCTGCCCCTTTGATGAGTGGCTGTAGCTTCTCTGTTACACCTTTCAGGCTGTCCTGATGCTTGGGGATGGATGGGCTGGGGGCGGAGGGGGGAGGATGGCTAAAGAGGGTCTTCTATACTTTTTTCCAGTTTTTTTTTTTTTTTAGATATAATTGTCACGTAACATGGTGCAATACTAAGTGCATGAGGTGTTGATTTGACACACATTCCTGCCAAACGATTGCCTTGTTAACTCCTGCATCATGTCACATAATTACCATTCCTTTTTAGTGCCAAGAACAATTACGATTTGCTCTCAGCAATTTTCAAGTACGTAGGGCAGTGTTATTAATTATAGTCACCACGCTGTACATCGGATCTTCAGGACTTATTCATCTTAGAGCTGGAAGTTTCTGTTCTGTAACAAACATCTCCCCAGTTTCACCCCCAGCCCTGGTAACCACTGTTCTACTCTTGGCAAGAAACCCAATTCCCTTGGATTTTGCCCACATTCACTTCTCTGTCCACGTATTTTTTCCCCTGAATCATCTATCAATTCTATTTCCTTTTGTTGGGTTCTTATGTTTGTCTGACTTCACAAACAAATCAATTGCTTTCCTTTCACACCTCTGGGAAGATGATGTGCTTCAATGTATTACTTTTGTTTGTTCATTCATTTATTATTGATTTAAGCATCTGCTCATGAATTGTTTACTGGGTGGGTACTGGAAACGGCAACTTAGCAGCTAAAAAGGAAATGCAAGAAGTGGTGGAATTAAAGTAATGCCTTTAATCTATGGTACCCTTTCTTGACAGCTTGAAGATCTCATATCATAGTCTGATTTTTGGTTCCGATCCCCTTGAGATCTCTGTGAACCAGATAATGGTTGCTCATGTATGGGAATACGAGGTCTGCAATGAGTTTGAAATCTCTGTCGTATAATTGGTCCTTTTATGCACCTAGCTCATTACCTTATCTATCCATTTAAACATTTGTAAAAGCAACTTAAAAGCAAGTGTATTTAATTTGAAAAAGTTTTACTTGAATTAAGACAATTATGATCATTAGAAAATACTTCAGGGCCTCCCTGGTACAGGGTTTCGAGTTTCAGCACAATCATGCTATTGTCAGCCACTGCGGCTTGAGTTCAGTCCCTGGCTAGGGAGGTGACCCCCGTGGCGTGGCAGACCTCTCCTGTGTCACCTGCTGCTCCCCTCAGCAGAGTACTTTAGTCCATCTGCCAGTTCTGTTCCCCACTCTGCTTTTGGTAAGTCTTCTCACTCCGCACACGTCTAGCCTACACCCCGCTTCTTCTACAGAATAAATCTAAAATAAAGAAAATACTTAAAAAATTGGTAAGTTAGAACTGTAAACTCAATCAGAGTATTCTGAGTTAGAAATGATGCCCCTCATTCAAGAGATCATAGTCCTTGTACTGACCTTCCCTTGTCTACATGACTGGGGTGAGCAGATTCATTTTCATTCTGGTGGTTTGCTGGCATCTTTCTGACCTAAGAGATCTAGAGAGAATTGAACCTCACGCCTGGGGTTGGTGAGTGCCCAAACCCAAGCTTGGCGGCTTTCTGGAGGGCGGATTTCCTGCCCCACACCCCCATTTCAGGCTCCAAACCTCGCCCATTGTGCTCATGGCCACCTTTGTATTAATTGCCACAAAACCACTCTCCCCACGGCATTTTCGTGGGGAGCTCACATTGCTGAAGCTCTGGAGGAGGAGAGCGCAGTGGCGTTACTGCAGGCACTAGGTGCACCTGCTTCCGGAGTGCCAGGACACCTCGTAACCCAGCCAGAGGCTCTAGGAGCCCACTGACACCCTCTCTGTTTTCCTGTCTTCTCAGGTTGTTTCCTCTCTTTTCTCCTCTCTTTCAAGGCATAAAAGCAACCTTTCCCCATTTTGAAGGACTTACTTTAAAGTTTTTATTTGCAATGTAGAGCTGTTAAACCCTCCGCTTCCAACAGTCAAATGCGGCCTGGCACCTCTGCGTGCACACAGATGGGAATGGTCGTATTTGGAAGGATTCCTGTGAGGTCCCTTCTCTCTCCTGAATATTTGGATAATGACAGCTATCCCCTGCCATCCGTGTCTGGGGCAGGGGAGGAGGAGTGTGTTCTGGGTACCATGTGTAGAGGAAAGGATAAAACCATAGTTTGCGGTCAGTTAGGGCTTATATATTTTTTTTAAGATTTATTTATTTATTCATGCAGAACTGGGGTACAGGCCAGAGATGCGGAGGGTGAGAGGATTCACCAGAGACAGAGTGGGGAGCAGAATAGGCAGATCGACAAAGTACGCTGCTGAGGGGAGCAGCGGGCGGGTCAGGAGAGGTCTGCCGCGCCATGTGGGTCAGCTCCGGGGTAGGGGATCGAACTTGCACTGAAGCAGCTGTGGCCAGCTTGTAGTGCTGCTCTTTAATCTCCTGTGCCACCAGGGAGGGTTCTGTGTCTGTTTTCTTAACTCTGCAGTGAGGATGCTATTCCTTCCTTGCAAGTTTTAAAAAGGCTGAAATTGAGTAGCACACCAATTGAGGGAGGGGTCAAAGGGCACACCCCTAAGGCACCCACCTCCTAACAGGTTCCTAACAAGTGTTAGTTTCCTTTCTTTTCAACTGAAAAACCCGTTCCTTGAGGGGCACGTATGTCAAGATGAAATATTTATGAGTTTGCATAATTCAGAAAAGCTAAACTTGAAAAGGGACCTTTGGAGTTTTGGATGAAGTGAACAAACCTCCCACTTGACTTTGCTACAGTCTGTTTCAGATGCAGCCTGGTTCTGCTTGAGCGTCTGTGCAGTGCTCAGCACAGGCGGGCTGGCTTGACCGAATCCGAACTCTCTCTGCAGCTTCATGCAATTGTAAATCTTAGGAGTTGCTGTTGTGATTTGAGGTCACCTAGGTGACTGAAGCCCAGAACTGTCCCTGAGGTGTTAATTTGCAGGTGGGTGCATCCTAGCTGAATAGAAACACTCACTGACGCCTTTGGTTTGGTCTGGAGGCACTGGAGCAGCGCCGTGAAATATTCCCAGCACAAAGTACTAACCATCTGATTTTCTCTAAAACAGAGTGGAGATTAATCCCTGGTGAACAAGTGATTGTTTCCGGTTAGGCCAATTTCAACCATTGGCCAGAGACTGCCTGTACAACTTCCATGCAGGTGGATTTTAAATTCCGGGGTGCCAGGGCTTATGTGGAAACAGTGGCCAGCGTAATAGGTCATGTTTTTAGAGGCAGGAAAGAATTAACTAAAGACTTTGATAAAAGAGAGTTTTTATATTGTCCAGTTACCTGTGTTGGGGTCTGCCAAGCCATCCTGCTTTGGTGTGGCCCTAGCTAAGGGTGGTTTTGCATATTTCAACAGTTGTGAAAGAAAAGAAATCTATACTATAACTGATCCATCGCATAAAGCCTTAGCATTTTCTCTCTAGCCCTTTTGGAAAAGGTTGGTGGTCGCTGCTATAGAAACCACTATATCTCAGATTAATGAAGGCAAAATGTGGTGACTGTTGACTGTCTTTAGTCATAC
Organism: Condylura cristata; assembly: GCF_000260355.1. Lineage (NCBI taxonomy): Eukaryota > Metazoa > Chordata > Mammalia > Eulipotyphla > Talpidae > Condylura > Condylura cristata. The sequence continues at coordinate 10,696,002 of NW_004567114.1, forward strand.
TCTGCTTTGTGGCTCTCGCGCTGTCTGTTCCAACAAAGCTTAGCGGGCATTATTTAGGATTAATATAATAACATTTCAATATTTAATTGTGCCTTACTGTTGCCACCTGGGGTTACTTCAACTTTGTCCATGGAGCAGACTCTGTTTGATGTTCTAGAAGGAGCTCTCATGTCTGCCGGCCTCCCTCTGGGGCCCCCAGCTGTTCCCTTCCTCACCACAGCTCACCTGTCTGAACAGTGAGGGGTGCTCAGATCTGACAGTGCGCCCTCCCTGTCCCTGAGTCAGGAAAGGCTGCTGAGGCTTTTTTCCTTATTGTGCACCTGCCTCCCTGAGACCTGGGCCTGCACTGTCCCTGCAGGTTGGTTCCATTTGAGAGAGGGCCCAAGCCAGTGTGCAAAGGTGTAAGCAGATGTCTCTAGGAGGGTGCTGTCTGGGATGAGTCAGATGAGATTGGGGAGTCGCTGTGGCCCTCTTATTAGGAATGTTAAGATGCATGGTACTCCAATCCAGCAGGCAGAGAGGAGTCATTGTTCACTTTGAAAAGGAGCAGTGAGAGGGCTGGGAGGGTGAAATGACAGTCACGAGAAGGCTGCTTTCCTTCAGCACTGACTGGCTGGGCGTTGGCTAAATGCATGGCAAGGACCGGCTCATTTAATCCGCACAGCTACTTGGGGAAAGTTATGCTTATCCCTTTTGTGCGAACGAGGACATTCGGACTTAGAGAGGCTAAAATAAATGTCCAGAGCTCTAAAGTCAGTAATGGAGAGAGCCACGCCAGTCTAACGTAGATGCCCAAGTTCTTGGGTTTCCATTCTGTAAAAAGGGTGAAAAGAGCGGTCACCCGCCTTGTAGGAATGTGGCCCTGGGCTCCTCTCCTGTGTATCTGCACAGCAGTGAGCATAAGCACTGCCTGGATTGCAGAAGTCCTGTGTCTGCAGACTTTGCATTAACCGCACCATGCTGTCCGACTTTTTTCACCCACTTAAAACTAATTTTTCATTTTTAAGTATATAACATATAGTATTTTGCTTCAGGAATGTCCCCTCATCCATTTAGCCAGTCTGCTAGAGATCACGGCAGGTTCTTGAGCTTTTTAAAAAATTTCTAACGGAGCTCATGCATTTTCACTTTCTTTGCAGCATGCCCTTGACGCTGACAACGCAGGCGTAAGTCCAATAGGAAACTCTTCCAACAACAGCAGTCACTGGGACCTCGGAAGTGCCTTTTTCTTTGCTGGAACTGTCATCACCACCATAGGTACCATTCATTTGCTAATCTCTTTTCCTCTGCAGGCCGTCCTGGGCTGTGGCGCCAAGTTCATGTTCTGTCCTTAGAATACACAGCAGTTTGAGGTCCTGAGGAGGCTTATGACACAGTCAGGTTAATGCAGTCAGTTGTGGTGACTTTTAATTCAAGGCAAAGCAGAATGAAGAATTTTGTATTTAGGGAAACTTTCTTTGGACAGGATTTAATGAAGAGGGTAGAGTGAAAAATTAGAATATGAATTGGTCAGTTAAATTCAGATGGCTGAGTTGAGCTTAAAATCCTGGGGGTGGGGGTGTAAATTGTGCTTTTTATTTAAGTTACCGATGAAAGAACTGGGATGTTCTAAAAAGTTTGTTGCATAAAACAGCAGTCTGCTGGCCTCCCTATTTTCATTTCCCTGGGTGCAACCACTTTCATTTCATTTGACTTATTAGTTTGATATTCATTTCTGTGTCTTTAACATATCACACTGAGAGGACTGCTCCTGAATTTTCATTTGGGGATATTATTTCTTTCCTTCCCATTGTGGAAGGCAAGGGATTTATTTCCTTTCTTTCCTCTACCCCACATTAGAAGTGCTCATCCCATCTTCCTAGCTTCCCAGTGTAATTTAATTTGATCACAATGACCATCTGCTTGGCCATTTTGACTTGGTAAATGCTCTTGATGGCTGATCACATACGGGGTAAGCTTTGCTTACTTCTTTCTTGAACTAGTTTTTGTCTTATTTCATTTCCCTGTTTTCTGATTCTTGGGGGGTCTTCTTTTTGCCTAGTGGTTGACTTTGTAATTATAATCATGTTTATGGCAGCATTCTAGTCTTTAAGTAGTGTCTACTAGTTCCCTATCGTGGGAGACAGCTCTTCTCATCATACATTTTTAGCCAACACCTCCCCTTTACTATTTACTTTCAAATTATTAAATGGGCTTATGCTCCTAGTACATGGCTTACCCACTTTAAATGCTAATTCTTGGCTTCAGTAATTGTATTTAATGCAGTCAAGGAACTTACTCAGCCTCACAACTGCTTCACTTTGATCATCACTTGTGACATTCTATAGCATCAGGGTAAAAAATTTGCATTCTGTTCTGTTATCCTGAAACTCTTTTTTGCTTTTATCTTGACTCCACAGTTTAATATTGCCAGTGCTCACTGCTAGTCCCCTTGCCATTCTCTTCCTCCTCAGCACGTGCTTGGCTGAAACTCATCTTGAAGTAGTCACTTTAAGAATGACTTATGGGCGCCATATTCCCTGAGTTCTTGGGTTGGTCGAAATAGTAGCACTACGCCTGAAGGACAGCTTGGCTGGAAACAAAATCCTTGACTCCAGGTGTCACTCCAATACCTCCTGATGTTTCTGCTGCTGTAGAGAAACTGGTACCCAATTCTCCCACTACCTTTTTATATGAGAGTTGACTTTTCTTGCTTGACTATTCAAAAAATGATTTCTTAGTATATCATCTGATCCTACCAGGTTTTGTCTTCTTTAGTTCAGGAAGATTTTCTTGATTGTCTTCTTTAAATATTTCCTCTGCTGTGTGGCTTTGTTCTTTGGGAATTCCAACTTTATGCATAGCATAACTTCTTTGCTTGCCTGCTGTGGCTATCTTTTCCCCTCTGTTCCTTTTGAACTCTTAAAATTTGTTTTTCATCTCTATTCATTTTTTGTGTGTATATGTTTTTTTTTTTTAGTGTCTATTCTGTTATGTGCTCCTTGCAACTTAATTTTCAATTTTGTGATCATTGGGGTAATTTCCCCCTTCCATGACTTTCCTGGATCCCCTGAGCTCACATTTCACCCTTGTGTATCATCTCACCATTTCTTTCCTGATTTCTGCTTTGTGGTGTCTCCAAGAAGATCCTGAGAGGTGATTCTTTCACAGTTGGTCACAATTTTTATCTAATTGAGGTGACATTTTTCTGCTGAGTGTTTTTCTTTCACTGGTAAGTTTTGCTGTTCTTTTCAAATTATTTTAAAATGGAAGCTTTATATTTATGCGGAGCTCACTTCTGTTGTAACTTGGTCCAGAGTAAGCTGGATATTACTGAATTAGCTATATGTAGAGTGCTTCCATAGGGTTGAGGAGAGGAGGGCTCTTAGGGAGCACGTCACAAGATTTTCCTCTTTCCTGCCGCCAAAGATACAGAGCAAATATGGTTCATTGCTGTCATCCTTGTCTATACTGCCTTTTCTGTTTTTCTGAACCAGGTTAAATTCCAGGGGGGTTCTGCTATTCTCTTTTTTCACCCTGTGTTGTATGTTTAGTGCAGACAAAAGTATTTGTTTTGCAGTTCACCTCAGCTGACTGCTTTTTTTTCTGTCATTGTCCACCAATAGGCCTGTCTATCATTCTCTCTGCAGCTTCTCTTCATTTCCCTCCCCATTTGGCTTCCAATCCAATTTCAGCTTTTTTTGGTAATCCTTGCTATTCTGGTGGGATCTAGCATTTATATCTCTCTCCCAGCTCTACTTAAAATGTCTTTGACAGTTTTCTAACCCCCTTACAATCGTGAAGCAATACTGCAAAGAAAATTCATAATCAGAGACACCCAGCAGTCAACAGTGTATAACGGTAACCGAGAGGCAGTGAGCAGATTCCTCACAGTGGGAGGATTCCTTCATTAACACCTGCTTGAACTGCAGGTGGAATGCCCTCAACACAGAGCTCTGTGCCTCAGCTGGGCCTTCTGGAAAGTTCTGCCATCCCCCTTATCCTTCAAACCCATACTTTACCTGGGTATTGGAGAGTATGCCTTCCTTGGGAGGGATGTATATGTGTGCACATCTTCAGCTTGCTATTGTTTCAGAGGCTAAGAGTTGTTTTATAGGCATAGGTTTTGTTATTGTTTTAGGACTTGTATTGTTTATACATTGGTGCAACCAAGAAAATGATGTGTAATAAGAAAACTTGGCATAAAAGAGAATTGTCTTTTGTTTTTAGAAAGCCTCTTCATCTAACTATATGATATGCTAAGAAGTCACACTTATACATCTGCAAATAGACTTAAGAACAACTATTATAAATAATGGGCTTGGGGCCTAAAGCCATTTCAGAAACTCCGTGCAGATCAGATTATGTTAGTCCACAATCTCACAGAACCCAGCAAAGGAAGCAGGTGATCTGCCACCACTTTTCATAAGGCAAAAAGTGCTATAAACCCCAACAACATCTGAGGCCGTCGCTCTAAGAAGGTCCGAGAAGACCAGTTTCAGGTTAAATTATGTTCAACAGTCTGGTTGTTAAGTGGGGAAATGTGTCATGCATTTTAGGCGGATTTATGGCAAAATCATTAAAACTGAGATATTCTGGGCCTTTTTACGAGGTGCGTATTGGAAAATGTACCCTAGTCCCCAGTTATATACATGAAACTTTTGTGAACATTTAAACAGACAGGAAAATCTTAACTTTCTGTTTAATGAAATGATTAAGTCAGCACTCTGTATGATGCATTGGAAAACACTGTGATGACAGTGGAATGTATATGGATGGTGGTTTTTCAAATTGTTATATGCCAGGGACTTTGTTTACTGAACACCTATGTTTATTGACCCACATAACCTGAGATGAAATGAGGAATGGTGATTCCATCTGCAGGATGGGGAACATTTAATGTGTATCATTTCCTGCCCTTTTTACTTGCTTACACTGGAATTTATGAGTTTCTGTGAATGACTCTTACTCCTCTGTTTCTGCTGCCTGGCAGCCACATAATTTTCACCCTTGTCCTGATAAGTGCTTTCCCATTTACCCCTTCCCAAACCTGCCCCAGGCCTCAGGGCAATCTCACCTTGTCCAGATGGTGGCATTTGCATGGCCACCATCTTTAGTTCAGACATCAGTACAATAACCACCTCAATTCCTGGGCTGAGCTTCAGAGGAAGTGATTCCTCTTTCCTACTGGAGTTAAATCTGGAAAGAGATAGGCCCAGGACCCTTGATGGTTTGCCTTGACTTTGGCTCACCCTAAGGAAGTAGAGCCATGAATGGGAGTGACCAGTGTGGCCCTGTGCACATCCTTTGGGCTTTTGATAAAGCTGCCCGTGGTGTTAAGAAATAAATGTTAAGTCTTCTATTTTTTAGGGTCACTACATTACCTTTTCTGCTTAAGTCAGTGTTGGTATTTCTGTCACCTAAAACTGAAAAATTCCTAACTACTATACACTTAGAGATCAAAGAGCGTGGAAGGCCAGTGAGTGTCTTCTGAACCTCAGGACCAGTGTGCCTGACCATGCCGGTCACTGTAGCTTCTTTGAGGCACTTACTCTTGATTTAATGCTCTAGGCAGAGCTCCGATTGGGTGGGTCTCCGGGTTCCTGTGCCAGTGGCTACCTGGGATGCTGTTGCCTCTGTGTCATACCAAGACACAGCCTGGGACTTTCCCCCCAAATCGGAAGGGAGGTGGACGGAGAACATCCAAACAAAAAACAAAACCTAACCCAAAGAAGAAGTCAGGTCCACTTTTTCTCAGCGGTGGTGCTAGAAATTGGGTCCTTATTCCAGTCCATGGAAAAATGCAACCAACTTTTAAGTGAGAGAAGTCTGTGTTGAAACTGGAACATCATTTGTTGGCTGAATTTAACTCCAGAGAGGAGTCTTTGTTAAGACATGTTTAGAGAATTCGCAAGAAAACCTCAGTGCCTGATAGCAAGAATAATGAGGTAAGGAGATCATGTCGCCCCCCCCCCTCAGTTATTTCATGGTCACTTCACCATGCATCAAAGCTTATAAGAACATCCAGAGCTGATGAAGTCTTTGCATTTGTCCTGAGAAATTTTCTACCATGGCGGATCCATGGTGTACTAGCACTGAGGCGCTCTCTTTTTGTTTTATTTTTGAAACACACAGACTTCAGCCTGCTCACTTGAGTTTATGTGATGGGTGACACAAGATGATAAGTATTTTCCCTACAGGACTAAGGGTCTTTGGAAGACGTCATCTTTGGTGGGCTCCCTGGTGTGTGCTCACCACTCATCCTTGGGTGTTAGAGGCTTCTGCTCTGTCACGAGAGCATGACCACTGTGTGTCTTCATCTCTGCTGTGTCTGTAGGAAAACCCACAAGGGGTTGCTGTGTTGAAGAGGCTTGCCAAGTGCTTTCCAGAAAGATCTCCTAAGCCTCATGAACTTGTGTATTTTTCAGACACCAGCAACAGGTGTCTGTAATTTGGAATGTGTCAGAGGGAATAAGAGTCTTCTCAAAAGAAGATAAACGTCTCACTATCAGGAACCCTTTCTATCTGATGATATCATGGCCCTATGGCCCTTCTTCTTCTTCTTTTTTTAAGATTTATTTATGCATACAGAGCTAGGGTACAGGCCAGAGATGTGGTGGGTGAGAGGCTTCACCAGAGACAGAGTGGGGGAGCAGAACAGCCCTACTGATGAAGTACACTGCTGAGAGGAGCTGAGCAGGCGGGTCAGGAGAGGTCTGCTGTGGCATGTGGATCACCTCCGGGGCGGGGATCAAACTCATGTTGAAGTGGCTTTAGCTTCTTAGTGCCGTTCTTTAACCTGCTGAGCTACCAGAGAGGCCCACATAGCCCTTCTTTTTAAAAAAGCGTTCCTTGTGCTTAGATATACAGAACAGTTTCCCAGTGTCTGTAGCAAAAGAGAAACAGTCAGGCTCTCCTGCAAGCAGGAGCCACGCCAGCAGAGACTGTCCTGGGCTCCCGGCACCTGGTCTCTTTCTCAGCAACTGATTCAGGTTAATTCCTTTGGAAGCTCCCCACCTCTGACTTGCTGTGGCCTTTCAAAGCCCCAGGCTTACAAAATAACACCTTGGGGATCCGAAAGAAACAACCACTGTCCTTGGTTGTGGACTCTGCAGGTGGGCCCCATGTACCCCACTTTTCTAAGGTGGAGGAATGACTCCCACAAACTACCCCTTATAGAGGATAGCAGGTGATAGCCATCACTGTGCTCCGGGCACTGTACTCCATTATCTTGCTCAGTCTCACGTGAACCCCGTGAGGTGGGTACTGTTATTAGTCTCATGAGACGGCAGACTTGGAGATGTAGGTTAGTAAGCGCAAGCACCAAGTTTCATTCACCAGGGCCAGCTGCAGAATGTACAGAGCCCAGGACAAAATGGAAACGTGGTCCCTGTTGAAAATAACTCAGTGTGTAGAATACTATTCAGCACTCAAAAAGATAAACTCATGCCATTTACAGCAACATGGCACTAGAAGGGATTATGTTCAGTGAAATGTTAGAAGGAAAAAGAAAAATACTGATGTTTCACTTATAGGAGAAACATAGTGGAACCATACAAGGCATCAGGAAAAAAAAAGACAAAACCAGCAGGCAAACTATAAATTGGAGACATTCAATAGGGAGGGGGCGAGGGAACAGAACAGGAGGGAAGAACACAAGAGACTACGGTGTTTGCTTGGGTGCTTTGCTGAAGGGAGTCCTGTGGGCCTTGCATCTTAGAGGAGAACTCAAACTTGTATAAAAATGAACAACGATGGAAACATGTATAAGTAAATAAATTTAAAAAAAGAAACCAAATTTAACTCATCCTAGGTGCTTTATTACAACATTGTGTGAAATTGCTAGTGCTGTTTTTTTTTTTAAATAGACAAACTTAGATTTTATCTGGGATAGTTGGTGCTTTCATCAAAATAAGCTAGCAGTGTGTCAACGCCACACAAAATGGCAGCCCCATAAAGACTTCTGAGAAGAGGGAAGAACTTCAAATGGCAGCAGCAGAGCAGTGAAGCAAGCACGCGCTCTTCTGAGCTCAGGCCCCTCGGTGCCTGCACAGCTTCCACCCCGAAGCCAGCCCTCTGTGCAGACTGTGGTTCTCGAACGCACGCTCTTCACCACATGTCGGAGCTGCACAGCAGATAGTTGGGCAGAGATCGGACTTTTGATGTAAAGAGCAAACGGATGTGTGGTGTCACCAGTCACCAGCCCTCTGTAAACTCCACCACGGTGCTTCTCCCCATCCAGGGCTTGAGGCTGTGTTCCAGCCAGGCTCTGCCTCGGGCCCTGCACCTTATCCCCGCTGGGCCAGTCATTGGCCGGAAGCTGCTCTCAGAGGAGCCCATGGAGCCAGCGTGGGATTGAAAAATGGACTGAAAATGAATCTGAGAGGAGCCCTAGGGGCATCTGTCAGGCTCCAGGTTGGCCAGTGCCAGAGGGGCGCCTGGTGTTCGGCTTGGAAGCCCAACCTCAGAGTAGTCAGGCCAGACACACTGGCGCAGTTTCAGTTTTGAGACAACCAGTGCGAGATTGAAAATGGGCCAGTGTGGGACTGAAAGGGGCTTGAGGATGGACTGATTTGGTTGGAGTTTGGGCTCCTCATCTCCTGTCAGAAGTCTCCACAGCCAGTTGGTAGAGCAGCTCCTTGGAACTTCCTTTGCTTTACTTAAATCCTGTCTCTAGGTCTGGGCTAGTTCCATGTAATCAACTGTGTCTCTAGCCACTCTCACCCACTGTCATTTTCCAGCCCTGACTATCACTAGCTGCACCCCTAACCCAGCCATGAACCCACCCAAGGCAATGAGTGAGCCCACCCTGAGTTATAGGCATTCAGCACCTCATCTTGGTGCTGGGGAGAACAGCAGAGTTTCCGGGGAAATAGAAGCCAACCCTCTGCTTTCTCCTGGGCTTCCTTTTCCTAAAGACACATTGCTCAAACCCAGTTCCCCTCCACAGGACACCCGAGCAAGGTGATAGTCACTGGTACATATTAGCTGCTGGCTTTGCAGCACGCTGCCCACGTGCTTACTGTTCACAGCTGACTCACGCTTCACCAGCAACTCACTTCATCCTTCATAGTGCTAAGGTAGGCACGAGTTCTAGCCCCATCTTTTAGATGAGGATAGCAAGCCAGGAGAGCTAGGTAGTCAGTGGGAGATTCTGAACAGGAGCCTCTGTGTCTAGTTCTGGAGCCTGTGTACGATGTTACACCTGGCTCCAGAGACCTCCCGAGCATTCTGGGAGGATGGGCAGGGCGGCCTAGCAGTCCCAGTACTACTGGAGCCAAAGATCCAGGGCTGTGACCCTCCTGTTGTCTGAGAGCAGAACGCCAAAATGCATGTTGTGGAATTTTCCCACAGTGACGGGGTTGAGGGTGAGTGGAACAGTTTCTCCATATAGTTCATCAGAGGCATGGGACAACACACAGAAGACACCCCACACCCCCCTGCATGCACGTAATAACCATCCTCAAGAGTGGGGTTACTTTATGTCTGATATGAAGGACTTTAAATACACTTTAAGACTTGATTTCATTCCGCTTATGTCCATACCCAAATCCTTTGCTTTCCTTTTATTTTAGTGTTCTGGTCTGTGAGTCACTGAACGAGTAAGGAGCCAATTATGATAATCGCTGTCATAGCAATCATGGTGATGGTGATGATGATAATCATACTTTGACTTGTATTTTCCTTTACAATGTCGTGATTTTTCCATGAGCACCTCTGGCACGAGGATTGAGAGAGGGTAGGTGAGTCTGAGGACACCCAGCTCACGGGAGGTGGAGTGAGAGCCTCTGTTTTCTCACTCCTTGCTCTCTCGTGCTTCTTGGGTGACCCGGGCATGTTCCCGAGCCCAGTGCCCCAGGAGGTGGCTGGGCAGGCTGTCTCCGAAAGCAAATCTTGTCAGGGCTGATCCAGTGCCTCTCGGAGGCCACTGCTGGCATGTGTCTGCAGGATGTTTCCATCTGATCTGTGAGGCTGAAAGATAACCTGTCCTCCCGGACAGTAAGGAAGAGCCATGAGACAGCCAAGCCAGGGTCACAAGTGCTCCCACTATTCTTAGTAGACTTGCTAGAATGTTCCAAACTTGCATGGAGAGAAGGTGTGTGAGCATATTTCCCCCCTTCTCAACAGGACTGTGTTAATATGATTTGGATGGTGCTACAGAAGAATGCTTAGAAAAATGAATGTGCAAGTTCCTGAAGGCCCCGCAAAAAGTTTTAAGCCTTTCTTTGCATAGTTAAATCAAACTGGTGATGAGTAAAGCAACGTGGTTAGGAATACTTGCCTGAACACTCATTTAAGAAATGGAAACTGTAATTTAGATAATTTGAGATAACAGGTTTGAGTGATTCTGATGAGAAAATTGAAAAGGAAAATGGGTGACTCATCACCCCAAGGCAAGAAGCCAGAGCAAGCTCTGCAGGCCCAGAGGAGGGGGGATGATGGGCAGCACTGCCCTGCCCCATGTGGCATCTTGGCATACCAGTGGCCGTGAGCGCAGGAAGCCACCCACTGCATGATTTGGACACAGGCATCACCCTTCTGTTGGAAGGAGTTTGGTAGCTGCATGCAAATGAATATCAAGTAATTTGGACTCTCATCTCTCCATATTGTGCTAACGCTGAAGTCTTTTTCTTCCAGCATTACATTCTTTCATCTTAGCCGTCTAGATTAAGTCCTGTACTCACAATACAGATGTGACTTAAGTCATTGCAGAATTCCTGAGAAAGTAGACGTTGGTGTTCTCAAAGCTCTTTTTGAAAGATGTGTTTGTAGACCTGGCTTAAAAGGACTCCTTTGTACTCAAACATCCAGTCCAGCAAACTGTTGCACACCTGGAGGTTCTAAGGTATAAGAAGCGAGCGAGAGGAACGGAAGGACTCAGAGGATAGGAGCTCCCAGGGAGAGGAGAAAGGTGGTGCTCACAAGACTTCATGCAGGGAAGAGGCATGGCCTTCCTCTCCCAATCTTCATTCTGCAGGCTTCCCAGGGTGGGCTCTGTGACCCGTAGGCCACATCTCCTCTGTCACCCCTCACAGGCAAGTGTTGATGACAGCCACCATCTGTCGGGAGAGCGTGCCCAGGGGACTAGACTGTAAAGGAGTCTAATTTGTCTTCTCACATCTAAGACGATGCTCAGCTTTTCTCAGATGCTCAGTTTCCCTGAATCAAACATGTCCACAATGCTGGGTGTTTCTGAAGTGGATGGTACCTTTTTCCATCCAGAATATAATTCTGGGTGACCACCAATTTCCAAACTGTAATCTAACTAAATATATTAAGATCCAGGAAAGCTGGGTCTCTTGAGAACCATTGTACTTATGGGAGAAGGAAGAGAAGCGATGGATCGATGTTACGCATTTTATGGAGAATGTGGAAATGGAGTCCTGCTCCCAGAAGCTCACGAATGGGGGATACAGAGGCCCTCGCAGAATTCTGTGCCTTCTGTGCTTCTGTTCTCTGATTTCTCTGCCACCTCACCACTCTCCCTCTCTCTTTTTAATATTTCTCACCAGGGTATGGGAATATTGCTCCAAGCACGGAAGGAGGCAAAATCTTTTGTATTTTATATGCCATCTTTGGAATTCCGCTCTTTGGTTTCTTATTGGCTGGAATCGGAGACCAACTTGGAACCATCTTTGGCAAAAGCATTGCAAGAGTGGAGAAGGTCTTTCGAGTGAGTACTGCATCAGTTTAAACCCTGCCCTCTGGAGCCAACTGACTTAAGCCTGACAGGGGCCAGAGAGGTCATTAGAGTGTTAGCTTGTCATTTTTAATGGAATAGTTTATTGTTATGATTTTTATGATTTGATTTTCTGTTTTTCCCACAGTCACAGATACTACTAAACGCCCCCCCCCGCCCCCACCCTACCACCCTGCTACTTTCCTCCTTTAGATGGGTGTTTCTGGAATGATAACACAGTGGGTTTAGTATGGACTTGCCAACACATTTGCTGAAAATGTGAGGTGCACTCAGTTCCTTCCTAATGATGGAGGATGGCTTCCTTAGTATATTTGCACTAAGTAGAGACTTGTCAATCCACCCACCTTGTTTTTGTAATTTCTTCACCACAGTGTCTTCAGCAAAATCCTGACTTCTAAGACCTCTTTAAAAACCTGCCTTTTCCAGACACTGTTTTGTGTTTTGCTTCTGTCTCCTCATGGCCCCTCCCTCTCTCTCCTTCGACTGCTGACTGCTCCCTCAGTAGTAATGTCCTGCTTGCACTAATTTATACTAAAGTGTTGATGATTGTTATTACTCTAGTGGTTTTATTTTTTTAAACTTATCTTTGGGACAAACATCTCAACTTAAGGAATTAATTTACTGAAGATTGTGTTCCTGGAATCTGTGACAGGCACAAGAGTAGATGTGACTCAACTGGGGTTCCCAGTGCTCTCTAACTCACACCATAAGATTTAACAATACTTGTTTTGCTTTGCTTAGGTGTAAGGTCATTTCTGTTCTCTTTCTCATTATTGACCTATTTCCAAGTTTTTCAAACCTTCTTCATGGAATTGTTTCCTATGATGACTTGCTATTTCAGAACAAAAATTTGAGACCGTTTTCAGAATCCAGCCATGTTGGGCAAGAGTAAGACACCGGAGCAAGCTTGGAGCCACTTTTCATGGCTCAGTGATGCTGGGGGAGCTGCTCAGTTTACCCATCACGAAAGGGGATAGAAACTCTTGAGATTTTGACTGTGATTACATGAAAGAATGATGGAACAGAGCTCGGCACAGGAGCAGATGTGTAGAGTTCAGAGTGGTTCTGTCTCCTGGAGGAAGTGCTCACTGACAGGCAAGTGACCACTCAGAGCTGAGTAGCCTGGCGGCCTGTGTTTTTTCTGGAATGTCCCACAACCTTTGCTCCCGGAGTGCTGCCTGGCTAGCCGGCCTCATTAGAGACTGCACCTGGGCTCCTCAGTGGTCACCATGGAAACCCTCAGTCTCCCCGCTTCTCAGATGTTCAGGTCCCCAAGCCAGACAGCCTGGCAACCCAGTCTCCAAGGGCTGTTGGGAACTTCCCAGAGGTGCCCTGGTCCAGGGAGTTAGAGCAAGATGAATCTGGCCAGCTGAGCACTCACAACCGCATTCAAGTGGAGAAATGGCTGAGCTGGCTTTTTTTTTTTTTTTTTTTAATGAAGCTTCTGTGGCTTTTCTTTTCCTTTTTCATAGGAAGAGCAGATTGTAAGAAAAGCTTTTGAAATCCCCCTTTAGAAAAAGGAAAAACATAGAGTGTATTTTTTTAGACTCTTAGTATATTCTAAGAGAGGGGGAAGGACTGCAACTCTTTTAACCACAATCAGCCACCAAATCTGGGGGTGTAGTGTCCCCTGGTGAATTTTGGGACTAAAGACCAGAATATTGTTCCTCCTCTCCTTAAAGCTGCTCCCCTGCCAAGTGGACTATTCTATGGACTCTGGGTCAGGGTCTTAAAACCCTGACATTCCTTTTCTTGCTGATGGCTCACAGGTCGGGAACCCTCTCTGGGAGGAGGTGGCCGTGTATTAGCCGGTAGGCAGCCCGCGACTTCTGAACTTGCAAAACACTGGCGGGAGGTGTGGAAGGGATGACAGTTCCATGAGGAGAATACGTATACTCTCCTGTTTCTCCTTCCTCCTTTGGGACCCTTTACTCAGTCAGGGAATGCTAACTTCCTTTGTCTCTGCTAGATTTGCTGCCTCCTACTCTTTGGGTTTTCTGTGAGCCCAGGATCAGAGCTGGGAGCTCCATGCTAGCTCTGAAGGGCCCCGGGCAAAGGGGGCCTGGGGTGCATTGTTTGGGCTCCAGGAAGTGGAGGAGAGGGCACAATCCGTGAGCACTGTGCCAACTTCCTGGGACTACCTGTGGGCCTCATGGCAGGGTGGCAAGCTTCCATGAAAGCAGAGATAGATGACCCGTGGATCACTCTCTGGGGAGCACTGCTCATGTGAGACTCATTTCACCCTAAGAAATGGAGCCGATGGCCTGTGAAAGCACCTGCCTTGAGCCGCATGGAGAGTAGGGTGCAGCGTCTGAACTAGAACTAGGAATCCCGCCCTTCCCTCCTCTAGGCGGGCTGGGAATATTTACTGTCTGATGTGTTCATCCATGCCATGAATTCAATGTTGAGTTTAGGATTTCTGAACATGTCATGTTAATTCATGGAGATGGTTTTCCTGTATTTTACATAACAAAGTAGGGATAATTTTTTTTCTGAAAAATTGCTTCAATTATCCCGAACACCCCTGAGTTTCCAGGGGGTAATCTGGGCTGTTAGCAGGGACAGGTGATTACTGGGGCTCATCAGAACTTATCTGGGGTTCCAAAAAAGATTTTGGAGATGAGCCCTGGCTTCCGCTGGGTCTGCCACTTGATAGGATGCTATAGGGAAACTGGTCAAGTTTGGGGCTGGGCCCATCATCTTGCCCTGAGCTGGACTTTGGACTGAGGTAGGAAGCAGCTACTGGTGTTTTCTTGGCTTTTGATGATAGTGCTCAGACCAGTTGGCCTTTTCCCCAAGACACAGCAGAGGTGTTTACTTGCCTTGGGAGCCGCGGGAGCTTGGGTAGCTGAGAAGTCACAGCACATTAGCTAGGCCCATGGGCCATGATTGCGTGGGTTCGCTGGCACGTGCACATGCATAGGCCTTATGATCACTTCAATCAGAGGGCTGATCAGTCACTTTGGGTGGCAGCAAGGGGCCGGTGGTGGAAGCCAACGACGCCCGGCTCCCTTGGCTGGTGTTGGGAGACCAGATTCCTGCTTCTCCCTGAGGGTCGCGAGGCTGGGCCCCAGCAGCGAAAGGGTTAACTTAAATAATTCTGACTTCAAGATGACAAAAAAACCTTTGTTTGGACAGTGTGTCTTTTCAGGCCTGTGGTTCCAGCCTCAGTGTCCAGGCTGTCAGTGGTGGCAGTGTGCATGGGGGGCTTGTCGTGCTGGTCAGCATCCTGTCCAGCCTGCTGGGGGTGGGTGGGGGGACAGGCCGAGAGGGCCCGAGTGTGCGTGCACACGCGTGTGTGTCTCGCCACTGTAACATTCCACACACGTGCCTTCCATAGAAACAGCCCTCAGACCTCCCCTCCAGGGGATAATGTTGTGTGGCTGGCTGTGTGAGGAGAGAAGACCCTGCTGTACTGGCAACCATTCCTTTCTTCCTTCCCCTGAGGGGCCAGCAGAGGTAAGTGTACTAAAATGCTCAGAAGACGAGTATCTTTAAAGCTTTATGCGCCAGGTCTCTTCTGAATGTATCCAGATGTCTTAGCACGTGGATGGGCACGTGGGACGGAACAGCAGAAGTGACATGCACAGAGCTCTCTCACTGACAGTGGCCAGGCTCGTCCTTGAGGGTCCCTCCTGCCCTTCTTCCCCTTGGGCAGGCTGCTCAGCTTTGGCGCAGCGGGTGGCCCCATCACCGGGCCTGTGTAGCAGCGTCCTGGCCTCTGCTCACTGGCTCTGGCGCCACCAAGGGTCTCTAGGCTTACTCGTGTCTTGTGAGAGCAAAAGCAGCCCAGTTAAAGGGCGCTCTTTTATTGGGGTAGCATTAAAAGGTGTAGGTTTAGGGACTGCCTCGTGAGCCAGTGTCGGTATCAACTGCCACATGTTTGACCCCAGAATTCCAGTTTCCATCCATCAATACAAAGGAACTGATTACCTGCTCCTTCTGCCTCCCACCTTCTGGTTACCTCTGTCTCTTCTTACAGTGTAGAAGTTGGTTTTTGTACCCTTCGGAAGAACCACTCTGAACTGCCAGCTGTGCTGGGACGTAGGGACTCAGTTGCCCCCAAGGTCATTGGCTGAATCGTCCACACAAGCTCTGGTGTTTCCACTCTGTATGGCGGGTGGTGGCTGGGTAGATGGTGACCCTGCACCCTCGTTAGGCCACAGCTGCTGGTGCTAGTGCGTGAAGACCAAAATCAGCACATGGTGCCCCCACAGCTGCTCTCGTTGACCTCCCAGCACTGTCCTTGAGGGCATCTTCCTAGTCAACCATCCCCGGGCCCAGAGGACAGAGGAGGTGAGCAGAGACCTGGGGGTGGGTCCTTGTGGTTCTTGAAGGCCAGTGCCTTCCTCCCCCTGACCCTCCCCCCCGCCCCCCAGATGCATCCTCACAGAGGGCTTTAAAGATTTCATCCTCTGGGAATGAGGTGGTTTCTCATTAATAAAGGAAGATGCCTAGAGACTTAACTCTGATGATATGCGTAAAGATAGATTATCCTGTTTTAATTCTCCAGCAGGCAAAGAGATGCTGAGGCTGACCCAGTAGGGACTGATTTAATGCATGAGGCTTCCTCTGTCAGCTTATCTTTGACAACTGGCCAGTGTCCCCTGGGTGCTTCCTATTGCCATCTGTAATCACTATGGGAAGTTTCAGTGACCTTTAAAAGGCATCTTCAACTCTTCTTAATAAAAAGAAAAGCTCGCAAGCTCTGCCTGAGACATATAACTGCTGCAAGCATACTCAATGGGTAGTGTCTTTTTTTTTTTTT